>NW_026126525.1:27627500-28227500 GCF_943737965.1 Phodopus roborovskii | reverse complement strand
CCTGGGCCGTCGAGCTTGGAGGCCGGTTGTTTACCTCTTGGTCTGCTTTGTGTAGTTGCTGTCTGACTAATTCTTGTCTCTTGATTTCATCTTATTCCTGCTCAATGATGGGCTAAAAGCTGTAAAACATAAATAAAATAAAAATCAAAAAAATGAACTTTTAAATTGTTTGAATTGTAAAGACCAAGGGACTTTTAAAAGTTGCAATGATTTAATATTGTGGTGCTATTATGTAATATTGATATGAGATCTTGGGGATGTACAAGAAAGGAAAAGTTATGATTTAACAGTAAATGTGTTTGTGTGTCAAGTTGACAGGAGTTTCTTGTGGTGGGTATCTTTATGTCATAAGCTAGAGTCATTTGGCAAGTCCTTTGAGCAAGCCTGTGGTGCATTTTCTTAATTGGTGTTTGATATGGGAGGGCCCAGGCCACTGCTGGCAGGCTTACCCATAGGTTGGTGGTCTTGGATGCTATCAGAAAGTAGGCTAGGTAAGCCCTGAGGGTTAAGATAGTAATCAACATTCCCGAAAGGCTTTTATGTCATTATCTGCCTGCAGTTCCCTATGTCAAGTTCCAACCTCGACTTCCTTCATTGATGAACTTAAAAGCTGAGAGGTGAAATAAACCCTTTCCTCTTCAAGTTGCTCTTGGTCATGGCCTTTATCACATCAGTAGAAATTTAAGTGAGACACGAAGTTATACTGAGTGGAGACTTTCTGCTGACTTGACTTCACGAAATCCCAAGTTCGATACACTCAGGGGTTCTGCAGTCAGACTTGGTTGGAATCAAAACTTTGATGTTTCATTGGTACCCTATCTAGGGTGGGAGGAATTCTACTCATGTCTCCCAATGACAAGTTCACTCAACAAGATTGAACACAAGGTCTTGTACTTGCTGGACAAATGTTCTACCCCAGGAGGCACAGCCTAATATTTGGAACCAAAACCTTGCTTTGTTTTTGTTTGCTCAAATCTATCTATCTATCTATCTATCTATCTATCTATCTATCTATCTATCTATTATCTATCCTATCTAGCTACATCTATCTACCTCTCTATTATCTATCCTCTATTATTTATTCTATCTACATCTATATCTATCTATCTATCTATCTATCTATCTATCTATCTATCTATCTATAGTTCTACCTTGCAGACTAGGCAGGCCATATTCTCACAGGGATCCTGCCTTTGTCTGTTAAATCCTAGATTACATGTATGAGCCCCCAAAGCCAACTTGAAGCTGTCATTTTAAATGTATATGAATCCTTTTTATTGTTGTTGTTATAAATCATATCATATAATCCCACAGTTGCCTTGAAGAATCTCAGTTGCTGTGGATGATCTTGAACTTTCAATGCTGTGCCTATGTGGATACAACAGGTGTTTTAGGGTTTCTATTGCTGTGAAGAGACACCATGATCACTGCAACCCCTATAAATGAAAACATCTAATTGGAGTGGCTTGTTTACAGTTGCAGAGGTTCAGTCCATTATCTTCATGACAGGGAGCATGGTGGTGTGCAGGCAGACATGGTGCTGGAGAAGGAGCTGAGAGTCCTACATTTTGAAGTCAACAGGAAATAGTCTGAAGGATACCGTGAGCAAAGCTTGTGCAAAAGAGACCTCAAGGCCCATCCCCACAGTGACACACTTCCTCCAAGGAGGCTATCCCTACCCAAACAAAGCCTCACCTCCTAATAGTGCCACTCTCTATGAGCTTATGGGGGCCAATCACATTCAAACTACCACAACAGGTCACCTGGCTAGTCAGGAACTCATCTCTATCTTCTTGCTTCAGCATCCTATGTACAGGTGTGAGCCACAAAAGCAACCAGCAGGCTGAAATTCTACTTCTTGGTATCTGACTTTAGTTGGTAGTTTGGAGCTGCAGTTCATTAATAATAAAATTACCTAGCATGTAGGACATTGGAGGCTTCATTCTCTGCATCACAAAAATATTAAAAACTCTCTGCCTTGGGAGCCAGAAGGTTAGGCTAGTGATAAAGAGTGCTTGTTGCTTATCCCAGAGGACCCAAATTAGGTTTCCAGCATCTATTTCAGGAGGCTCACAACCACCACTAAGAGACTGATAATCTCTTCAGGCCTCTGAAGACATTGCACACATATATTATACATTTACACAGATAAATACAGATCAATTAAAATGAAAGTAGCCTAAAACTATATATTTGCCTCAAAGATTTTCCACAAATATAAATCAAAAGATCACAGTTTAGCTGTTAGTGAATGTTTGTAATCCCAGTCTGTAGAGGCTGAAGCAGGGGAATTTCCATGAGTTTAATTCTAGCCTGGACTATCTAGAAAGAGCTAGGATGAGGTACAGAGTGAGGCAGAGTCTAAGAACACAGGACACAAAACAAAGGGTTCAGAATAGAGACTGTTCAGGGAAGCTGCAAGCCGCCTCATGATCTGTTTGTGTCTTTGCTGAACAACCACCCCTTCTGGACCCTGTGCATCTCAGTTCTCTTCTCTGCACAAGCAACACCACGAACAACCTTATTCCTGTCTCGTGTCTCATTCTTAAATTAAGTGTAATGGGCCTACCAAGGAGCTAACAAATAGATACCTTTGACTCCAGACTGGAAGCCTTGGGTTTTATCCCAGGATCCCACATGGTATAAGGGCTCACTTTTATTAGTTGCCCTCTGACCTCCATACACATGCAAAGGCCCTGAGTTAGTTCTCTTATGGCAATAAGAGCTCTATAAACATTGAAAGGACAGGACATCTTTTCCAAGATGCTTCCCTAGCATCTGTCTCCTTGAAGATCCATAGAGGTGAGCACCAGACCCCATGCACATTCCAGGACCTGGCAGGGCAAGGGTCTATCTAGAGATCAGGCATCTGACCCTTTAGAACTTGGGATTCACCCTTAGTTCTCTTCCCACTGCTGTTCAGGTAGGTCTTCTTCATCAGTAGACACACTTATGTCCTGGGGACATGATCCAGGCTCAATCCTTCTCACACTTCCCTCTGGGGCCTCTGATACAGAGGAAGATAACACACATGTAGACCAAGTTGCTCTAAATAGGAATGATACACTGCTTTCCCAGAAGATTTGCTTTATATGAGAGAGACTCAGATAATAAGGAAGGGAGGCCCAGAGATGTCAATCAAAGGCAGTTTGGGTCAGGTAGAGCTTGATTCAAAGGATAGACCAGACACCTCTGATAACACTATCTTGGAAAACTGATGATGCTTTGTCCATTGTTGAGCTATCTTGGGAAGGGCTGTGAACTGTGCAAGACTCATGGCAGATACTGCAATGGCGGAAGGAAGCCATCCCTGCTTCCCACAGGCACTAGATGTGGACCAGGGTAGAAGTAGACAAGGAACTGGAAACAAGTAAGACACAGAGAGCAGAGTGACTGACTTCTAGGCTGGAATACAGATACAGGCTCCTTACCTAGATGGCAGGACCACTGGCTGTATTACAAGAAACTGGAAGAACTGGTACATGAACTGTGGGTCAGAACTTGTGGAGTTACGGCTGGTGGCTGGTTACCACAGGCCAGAAGCAGTGCTGGGCCAGTCTGGGATGAGAATGAAACAACCCTTCCAGGCTGTGATAAACCCAGACCTTAAGGAAAGGATTCTGGATGGGCTGGTCTCCTGTCTCCTCAGTAGGGGACATCATGGAGGCTTTGGTGAGGCTGTGCTTTTTCAAGCCTCAATTCTGGGCTCTGTCCTTTCACAACTACAGGAAAATCTTAGAAATGTTGGACCTGGAACATGCGCAGGACCTGGGTGATCTACAATCCTACCTCCCTGCTTGACTTCTTCCCCTCCCTCGGCTGCATGGGACATCTGTGACATGTCCTTCTGTCCAACATAAGGGAGGCATCTTTATCTCCCCAGAGAAGAAGCAACAGGTAATTATTCAGTCCACCTTGACATTACTCAGTGAGGGAGAGTCTCAGACCTGGCTTTCTGGAGCCATCAAGTCTCAAGCTCTGACACTTAGTCACTCCAGCAACAATGGTTGTCACGAGAAACCACACAAGAAGAAACTTGAGGGAGAAAGGGGTTTATGGGACAACTGTTCCCATCATGCCCTTGAGTATGGTATTGTGGGAAAGGAATGGTGCAAAGAGTGGGGGAGGCCTGGTCACAGTGTGTGCAAACAGGAAGCAGAGAAAGGCATGTGGTGCTCACTTTGACTTCACTTTAATTTCATTCCCGGGCTATGGTCCATTAGATGGCACCACTCCCATTGAAGCTGGCTCACCTTCCTGCTCAGTTAAACTTTTTAGGAGACACCCTCAGGTGAGTTTCCATAGCAATTCTAATCCCGTCCACACAGTTAGCATCACACCAACCTGAACACCAAAAGCAGACTAGTGGGTGTGTTGTTGGCTAGAGGTGGCATGAGGTACAAGGTTTTGGCAAAAGAGATCCAGCGTCTGCCAACTAAACAGACTCCAATCACCCAAGAGAGAAGTCTCTGGGAATTCGGGAGAGTGGGTTTCTGGGTTACACTAAGGTAGGAGTGTGGTGATTTGAATCTGTGGATACTAGAAAATGCAGCTAGCTCGCACCTGTGAGGATTTCATCACCTGGGTTGCTAGGGGCCTAAAAGATCAAATACTTGGAGGTACTTAATGCATTTGGCCACAGCCTTGCACTTTACTTCCAACTCCAGTGAAAATATCCACGGCTCTCTGGGTGTTAAGACCCATTTAGGGAGCTGGGCTTGGTGGAGCACACCTTTAATGCTAATTGTCCTAAGGCAGAGACAGGAAGAGCTCAGAGAGTTCTAAACTAACCTGGTCTACAGTTCCAGGACAGCCAGGGTCACACGGGGAAACCCTGTCTGAAAAACAAAATAAAAACTAAACCAAACCAAAGAACCACTTCTGTAATGGTTAACCTTGTCACCTTGGTGTGCTTTAGACCCATCAGGAAAACATACTTTCAGGTGTTCTCAAAAGAGTGATCAGGCACGACATCCACTCTCAATGCGGAGGTCCTGTGTCATAGGCTGAGGTCATCACCCCATGTGCTGTTGCAGTCATGAACTGAACAAGAAAGGCGATGCAAACTCAGCACCAGCCTGGCTTTCTGTTTCCTGCTGTTTCCCACTCTTTTCTCCATGCCATCCCCGTCATGATGGACAGCATGCCCCTGAGCTGTGAGACAAAGAAGACAGGGAAGTTGTTTCTCTAGGGGTATTTCATCACAGCAGCTGTTACTGATGTCACAGAGATGAGGCAGACGGATGAAGGGTTTGTTCAGGTCATAAAAGGAATGCTACTCTCTCTTGGGCATAGAGTAGGATCTGAGTTTGACCTCTGGCCTGGGGAGAACCCTGTCCTAGTAATCTGTATTACGGATTAGAACATCATATGTATTATCCCCTTACCTTGTGAGTTAATTCAACTGTCCATGTCAATCACCTGGCCAAGGAGACCACCCCTCAGGAAAGTTGGTTCACCTGAGGATTCTCTAAGGTGATGGGAAGAGTGATTAACTCCTTCAGGAGAAGATGTTCTTACACTTTCCTCCTACCAGTTGGCTAGTCATCCTCACTGCTAAACCTGCCTACTGCCTGATTCTACCTCAGGATTTTATATTTCCTTTTTCACCTTTCTCTCTTTGAGTACCTGTGTAAATCCTAAATGTGCCTGACAATATACTCTGGGTTGTTTTGCCCTTTGCCTATGTAGACCCCACTTGCCTATTTCTATGATACTTGCCTACCTCTACCCTAATTCTAAAGGCATGGCTTTCTCTCATTATCTCCTGCTACATCTGTTACTGTGGGATTTACAGCTTCCCTGTGTTCCTCACACTATAATAAATTGGTAGAAGGGCTTGTTTCTGAATGTCTTCAGAATTCTAGTCAATGTATTTCACCTCTGGAGGAAGGCTGAGAAGGGTCCCTGGGAAGAAGCAGTGTCTTCAGATGCTGCATGGCTGAGTTCAAGTGCAGTGATGTGGAGAGAGTGGACATGGGAGTCCCAGAGCCTCGCTCGGTTCACCTTGGGCTCTCTTCACTCTACTAAAGAGCCGTCCATACCTCTCCCACATGACCCACCTATCATCCTGTCACTAAAGATGAAGTAGGTCCTGATACCCCAGTAGATTTCTAAATATCTTATAATGTACTAAATGCTAAAACCTCAGTTCCACCAATCAAAGGCTTTAGGATTTCTCAGGTGACATCTGAGACCAATAGAGATTTCTCAGCTTTGCTAAAACCATCCACTAGTATTTCTAGCAATGCGTACATTCTTCTTTTCTTTTAACAAATTCATAAAAAAAAATTGTCTTGATTTAAGATTTGCTTTCTTCTGTTACCATACAAATTTTAAGAAACTACTTCCATGTTCAAATGTAGAATTAGAAGTAACATAGTCTGCTTCGAGACCCTGGCCACTCATATGTGGTTCCAGAATAATCTATCTTTTATTCCCTTTGAGGTCAGAGCTGTATCAACAAAAAGAATTCCACTTCCCCACTAATGTGTGTCTCTCTTAAATCTTTGATCATGACCCAAACACCTGAACACTGCATCATGGGACCTTATGATACCAACTCCACTGATAATCCCATGACCCACATGGAAACTACATCTTGCTTACAAATAACTCTTCACTGGGCTCTAACTCAAGAAACTGAAGAAGCAAAATAAAAGAACCAGTGTTAAGTAGAAGACAAATGTTCTACTGTGAAGTGCCTTAGATTCCATTCCAGGTACCAGGCTTTGAAAAGAAAAAATAAAGAAACAAAACCATGACAGGATAAGGAAACCAATTTGGTGTAGAGCAAGGAGTATGTGAGAGGGAGGAAAGGGAATAGAGTTGTTTTATATTTACGTTATATTCAAACAAAAAGAAAGGAAAGCTGCAGACAATTAAGTGTGGAGCACAGGCATAGCAGGCAAGGTGTGCTTTCCTGAGTTCTGTCCCCAGTGACAAGAAAGAAAGAAAGGAAGGAAGGAAGGAAGGAAGGAAGGAAGGAAGGAAGGAAGGAAGGAAGTAAAGGAAAGGAAGAAAACAAAACAATCAAAGGAAGTGTTGGCAGGTGTCTGTTGCTTGGTATTTTGCTGGCTGTGGATATGTGTGGCTGTGCATTCCACCTATAGGTCCAAGAAAATCAAATAATAAATAACAGGCTTTTGGGATTGTTGCCTTTGTTTTTAGTTTTCATTTGAATCCCTTTTTAGTTTATGATCCCCTGAACTCCAGATGAACACCCTATGATTGATTTAGGTTCCTAGTGTAGTAATTTTAAAAAGCTATAGGTGAAAGATGTCATGGGACAGAGCTTGGATGGAGGGGTTTTTATTGGGAGAAAGTGAATGAGAAACGTGGAGAGGAGACACTAGCTTCTGGTGACAGACGTGGCAGAAGAGAAGAGAGAGTCAGAAAGAGAGAGGAGGAGAGAACAAGAAACAGAAAGACAGGCAGGGAAGCAGAGAGGAAGTAGACAAGGCCCATGTAAAAGAGAACAAAGTGAATGTCCACAGGTGGTGTTCTTAGTGGCTGTAGTTGATGGTGTGTCCTGTCAGAACCCCAGGACAGACAGTACTGGTACACAGAGCCCTTTTTTTTTACTTTTTTAAGAAGTCTCACTTTGTAGCTCTGACTAGCCTGGACCTTGTTATATAGATGAGTCTGATATTCAACACACTACATCCACCTATCTCCACAGGGCTTGGATTAAAGGTGTATGCTACATTGTCCAGCAATAAATTTATTCATTTTGAGGCAGGCTTTTCCTAGATGCCCAGGCTGATATGAAGCTCAAGCTGTGCTTGAATCTGTGATCTTCCTGCCCCTGATTTAGTGTAGCTGGGATTATTGTTCTGTACAACAGGTGTGGCTACCTAACTGTCTTTAACATCACGTTGAGTCTCAGGTGATTCTGATATAGCTCAAAGGGCTGAGGGTGTTGCTTGGCGCTGTGGGTATCCAAAGGAACAAAAATTATGGGAGGAACCCTTTCTGGAAAGGCAAAGGATGCAGGCGGTCACCACCATGGTGGCAGGACAGCATCCCTCTCCAGTTTGCTTCCAGTCTCTGAGCTCTAGTTTCCACTTTAGTGGTTTCCAGTCTTGGAACTCCCAATGCCTTGGTGTGGATGCCAAAATATAATTAGGTTTGGGTCCCAGCTTCAGTTACACCATATGACTCTGGCTTACAGAATAACTATAAATAAACTGGGCATTGAGGCTCACGCCTATAATCTCATCACACAGGAGCTTGAGAAAAGAAAATGGGGCCTAGCAACTGCTACATATTTGCTTTTGATCAACTTGGGTGCATAAAGGCCCTGTCTAGAAATAAAAATTCCAACAAAAATGGAAAAGTCGAAAAAGAAGAAATAATAGGATAGCTTGTGCTGTGAACACATAGAGTCCTTGTATTTTACCATAGTCTCAGTTCATTCCCTTTGCTAGTAGAGGATGTGATCCACACACCCAACTGCTCAATAGGATGGATTAAGAGGATGGAGCTTTAATCATTGAATCCAGCTGTAGCTTGTTGGCGGAGCTGGGGCAGCAAAGGGGAGGAGTGAGGAAGAAGGTACATAAAAGCTTCAGAGGAGCCAGAGAAGATACCTGGAGTTCCAGAGCCTGGAGCTAATTGCTGCCCCTGTTGGATGTAGGAACCCTGCCACCTCTGGTAAGTTACCCACTTCCATCACTCAGCTCAGCCACTCCCTGCTGAGAACAATGAAACCAAGACATAACAGGACACCAGGATTTCTGTCTCCTTATTTGCAGATTAGAGGTTGGTTTTAAAGCCATATGCAGTTTTACCTTTAACTCAAATGCCATGTTCTCTGATAACCTGTGGTCTTTTCATGCTTAAGCCCGAATTTTGCTTTGTTGCCTAGGTTGTCCTGAAAGTGACTGAGTAGCTCTGGCTGGTTGGAACCTGCAGTCCTCATGACTCTGTCTCCTGAATGCTGGAGTCATTAGCATGTGTCACCAAAGGCAGCTTCAGCTCTCAGGGGCTGATTTAAACACAGGCATCTTTTAGAGGTTTTAATTTCATTTTAATGTTTCTGCCTATGTTGCTTGTTGGTTAGGTCCCGCTTTCTGAATCATGTAGTCCAGGAGCCCAGGCTAGTCTGGAACTTAGTGTGTATCTTAGAAGCCTTTGACCAATGACCCTTTTACCTTTACCCCCTAAGTGATGGGACAGGATGGCCTCTTTACACAGTATGGTGATAAAGAGTGCCCAGGGCCTCATGCCTGCTAGGAAAATCTCCAGACCCTCACCTACATCATCAGTGTCTCGATTTAGATGTTTGTTTCTTTTACATTTGTTAATTCACAGTGAATATAGATTCATTAACAAAAGGAGATGTTCTGGAGGGTGACACTTGTTCAAAGGCAGAACTGCCTTGAAAGCTTCATCTTCAAGAAGTTTTTATTTATTACTATTTAGTAAGAAAGTACTGTTCAACTACAATTTACTTTCCAGTGTGAATTTGGGTGAGTGGGTAGTTTTCTATCAACTTGACACAGGTTACAGGCATCTCAAGACAGGGACTCACAATTCAGAACATGACTCTGTAAGATTGGGCGATTGGGCTTTTTCTTTTTTAGTTTGTTTTTAGAGATAGGCATATTACATAACAAATCCCTATCTGTCCTGGAACTTTCTTTTGTAGACAAACCAGCCTTGAACTCAGGCCTGCTTCTGCCTCTGCCTCCCAGGTGCGGATGTTAAAGACATCTGCTACCAACACCTGAATGTAGGTATCTTTAAATTAGTGATTTATGGGGGAGGGTCCAGTCCATGTGGATGGTGTATTCCCTTGATTGGTGATCCAAGTTTTATCACAGCAAATGAAATCCTAAGACTGAATTTGATATCTATATAGTGGGGTACTGCTTGAAATACCTGACCTTGTTTTGGGGGAGGATTATGGAAGGAGTTTAGAACATTGGGCTAGAGAAGTCGTTGAGTGTAGAGAGGTCAGTGGGGTGATCTGTAGGAGCTGGAAGATAAGTGCAGTGCAAATGATGGAGGCCTGGCTAGTGAAGTTCAGAGGGAAGCAAAGACTCCACTAGGCTATTTGAATTGAGATTCTCTCATTCTGGTTTTAGCTGGGGATGATGAATCAGCTGTGATTAACAAGAGACCAGAACAACTAAAGTGAAAACGTTTGCTTTGCTGGGATATGGATGTGTTCAGCTGGGGCCTAAGAAAGAATCAGCTGAGATTTAGAGGCCAGCATCATAGAAGTGATACCTTCTGGGGGGAGTGTTTCCTCAAGAGTGTGTGTGCCTTATGCTGGCAGCTTAATCTGGTAGTGCAGGAGTCACCCAGGTGGTACTGGTTTTGAAGGGCCGAAGGGGTCATGGAGAACAGCTGAGGCTTAGCAATGTTGGCAGGGCCGGGGATGGGAACCCTTCAAGAGGCAGGCAGGGGCGGGGATGATGGGAAACCTTCAAGAAGCTATTGGCACAAGAGTAGCCCAGTAGTAACAAAAATCCCCAGCATTTTTGAGATGCCACTACAATGGGATGACTTCAAAAGAACAGCAACAGAGTGGAGCTGGCCTGAGCCCAGAAAAGTAATTGTGTGTGCTGTGTGCTGCAGAGGGCAGAGCCCAGATATGAGCCAAGTCCTTTGGATGATCCTAGAGTGAGTGGATCGTGATCTTGGACATGGAGTTATTGTCACTGTTAAGACTGTGCACTTTTTCTTCGCCCTTGCAATAAGAAAGTACTTTAACTTAAGTTGTTTTTTTTTTTTTTTTTAAACAGGAACTCACAGTTGATAGACTTTGAACTTTAGAGATCTTGGATTTTAAGAGATGGGATATTTTAATTGAAAATATTCATTTCTCTCCAGAGAAGGGCAGGCTTGGCATTGATCAACCAAGTATGGCATATCAAGGTACAGTGAGACTAGGTGCCTTCCTTTTGTACTAAGGCTTGATTAGACAACCCAGTTTGAGGGAAAGGATCCCAAAAGCAGCCAGAGAAAGCACCAGCTCCCACTGTTGGCAGTTCCACAATATGATCAAGCTACAAACCTCAGCAGGAAGTCTTTCAGGCTGGGTTTCATGGACTAGACATACTACTGAGAGAATATTCTTCCCATGTAAGCAAGATCCATGTAGAGCCAAATGGAGGACACTGGAGCTCAGGGGGAGATATCTGGGGTTGGGAAAACGGGGTCAGAGATCAGAGGCCTTTGACAACATGAGCTTGGAAGGCTGCGGAAGCCTTGATGGCTGTTGAGCTCTCGATAGTGAAGGACAATTGAGTTTGGGGGAAGGGAGAATAGAGAAGTGGACCCAGTGGAAGGGGCCTGTCCTTGTCTCTGCCACAGGCACTAGTAGTGCCAGGTCAAGAGTAACTAAATGGAGCGAAGCCAGATGGCTACTGATGCAGTTCTGAAAGAGACATCGCCTGGTTCCATGAGGACTTTGTTGGACACTCTCCTTTGGAGGGGAAAACAAATACTGCCAACATACAAATGGGAGAAAAGAGCTGACATTAGAGGTGGGAGGGAACAAAATTGGGTATTTGTGTGTGTACTCACTCTTCTGTTTTACTACAGGAGGTAGAAACTTGGACCACTCCATTTGTAGGATGAGCACCCTGACTTTTGAAATGTATGTGTGGGCTGGAAGAGAAGATGATGGCTGCTCAAAGACTAAGCAAGTAGACAAGCCATGGATTTGACTCTACTGTAATGCAATTAGCAACTTTTCTGGGTCAGATGATAAAAACTTGACCAAGATTCTCTAAGAAGTAGAAGGGTTCAGCACTATAAATCCAGGAAGACACAAAGAAATATGGCAACATGTTCATTTCTCATTTCCCCAAAACACCCCCAACTCCAGCATCTCTACATGAAGGATAACTCCTTTTGTAAAGTCTACATGAAATAGTGGTGCACAACATCCACTGGACAGACAACACAAGATGGGTACAACTAATAAACAGAAAGACAGGACAAGAAGTGACTTTTTTTCCTTATTGCAAACAGAGACAGATCTGGTCTGCTTGTCATGCACACAGCATATATGACATGATGGCAGACTCTTGAGGCAAAGATGACCTCCTTGGGTGTCCTTATTGCTCTGAGTATACCCATGAGTTAAGAGCAAACTCAATGAAATCTCTCTCTACAGACAGAACCCTGTCGATGAGAGCACTCCACAGGGGCAGGATACAACTCCAGAATATTTTTCAGGTACCCTGTTTGGTTCACAACTTCAAAAAATGACATGCTTGGAGATTCTGTTGGAGGTTGATGTCGATGAGTTGGCTGTCATGGATGATGGCAGGTAGGACCCTGATTTTTTTTTTTCGGATCTGTCATCAACAATACTAGAAATCCAGTGTGTGCAGAGTTTCCACAACATTACCTATCAACTTTTGAAGAGGCCCAAGACATAATGGGGTATGAACAATTTTCCAGATTTTCACTTGCTCTGACATCAAGGTAAACAGATCCAAGTGGGTACTCTAAATCTGGCTGAAGTATCAGAAGGTCTTCAAAGCCTTCTTTGGGTTCCTAGGCAGAGACCAAGAGGATACTGTTGGAAATTGAGTTGGAGAGCTTTATTTGGTTCAGAATTTTCACTTTGCTTCTGTTTGCTGGTGACTTCTGACTATGCCCTTCCTCTTCCAGAATTCTCCTAGTCTGTCTCTTGTGCTCAAATCTCTTCCTGCCCTGCTACGGGCCAATCAGCTTTTATTTAACAATGGTCCACAGCGTTTCCCCCCTTGTTTAATTAAAAAGAGGGTTGAACCTTAATAGTTATGTAAGAACTTCAGTGACTCTATCCAACCAATTAACAAAATTAGACTACTTGCCTGTCTTGTGGAGTCTAGAGTTTCACATCTATCTTTTAGAAAAACTAAATCTAGTTTTCAACTCCATAAGACCCCAGAAGGTAGTGTTAACCTTATGACAGGGACCTCAAGGTGCCTGGACAGTCCCCCCAAGTTCCCCTCAAAGTTGTGGCATTCAACTAGAATATCTCAAGTCTTTCCTATGAGGCAGAGAATTTTGAAGGACTATCCTACCTTGTCTTAGATTAAAGATACAGTATAACTAACTTTAAATTTGTAAACAGTGACCCAAAAATCCCATGCCATTGTAAAATATTTAAGATATTTTTTTGATTAATAAAGATTCTATAATTTATACTTTAATCTCAACATTATCCATTTCTTTTTAGAATGAGATCCCTGAATCTTCATATTTAGCTTTTTAAGCATTATCCTTAACTTATAACCCACACCACTAAACAATGACAAACATACACAATGTATATTTGGGAATGTGGGTGTAGTTGTCTAGATGACTACTGTTAATGGCAGCACTGGTAATCCTTCAGAGAGCCTGAGAAAATTGGAATAATTATCAAGTATTAGCTGGAGTATTTTGTGAGTCTGGATCATCTCAAGTCAGTGGGCATTGGAGCTGTTTTGGATGCTGGCCTGGGCCATTTGGTTGGTGCCCAGTCCCCTTGTTCTGAAAATAGATTTTTTTAAGTTCATCATATCTGTATTAGTACAAATATAGGCAGTGTATTTTCATAATTCAACTAAAGATCATTTTTGTGTTTCATTATTTCAGGGGCTCTTCCTCAATGTTTTCTTTGACCTAGAATGAATCTATAGCCTCTTAATTCCCAAGGAAATAAAAGCAAAACCTCTCTCCCAAAGTGAAAATGAGTTTGAAGTCAAAATATTTTTACAAAATATAGGTTGATAAATTCAGCATTTATAATCACACGTCTCTTGGCAATTGTTGCTCTATCCTCAGCAGTCAAACAATTCAGAGACAACACAATTACATACACACAGTGCCCAGACTTTTTCACCTTGGCATTTTTATATTAACTCTCTTTTGAGGAACTTTATTACTATATTTTTTTGGACTGTACACTTTCTGTTTTCTCCTATGTCTATGGAGCTCTTTCCACCACTGTTCCAGGAGGTCCTCAATGGCAGACTCGCTAAGATGGTGAAGGCTATGATTTGTCTGGCCTTTTGCAATCTCCCTATGCCATGGTTGGTAGCGCCCCCCCCCAAAGAAGGAAAACCTCCAGACTATCTGGATGGACTGGATGTCGTACTGACACAGAATATAAGCCCCATGTAAGCAAGACCCATGCTGGATCACACAGAGGACTGGGGTACAGAGAGATAACTGGGGTTGAGAGAATGGGATCAGAGGTAAATTGGGGGACTTTGATAGCATCAGCTTGGAAGACTGCAGAAGCATTGACTGATAATTGAGCTCTGATGGAAATGGATAGCTGTGTCTAGGAGAGGAATAGAGAAGATGTGGGCACAGTGGAGGAATCCTGTCCCTCCCACAGGCACAAGAATTACTAGGTCAAGAGTAACTAAAGAGAAGCAACACAGGGGGCAATTTCCCCAGTTCAGAAAGAACCATAGCCTAGGACCATGAGAACTTGTTTGGACACTCAGTGCTGGGAAATAAACACTGAAGACCAGATGGCAGGAATAAGAGTCAACATTAGATGTTGAAAAGAACGAAGGGCAGTGTATATTTTGTGTACTGATATTTTGCCTGTTTTGCCCACAGAAGGCAGAACTTTCCAGGAACAGATGAGGTGGAACTATGGTGGCAGCTACTCTGGCTCACCATTGATCCTATGCAGTAAGAAGCCTACTCTGGAATCTACAGATGTCATAATTGAAAGTGCTGATTAAACCTCCCTTTAGGAATCCATCAGAATCTTCAACAAACAACACTTTTGGAGTGGACCTGAAGAGAAAGCCAGCTTATAATTCTGCTGGAGGAGAATGGAGATTCCTGTTCCCTTTCATAATACCAGGAGGCTTCTGAGAGTTTTCCTGCCAGAGCTCATCCATGAGTTGCAAGTCAGAATAAATTGGAGTCGGTCTTGTGTGGCACAATTTGCAATTTGCAATATCTGTCAGATGAAAAATCTTAATGATCTGTTTCACACAGGATTGTAGGTTCACCATTAAATACAGAGCAGACAGAAACAAGCATGTCAGTTTCCAAACTCACCAGCTTGATCATCTCTACATGAAGGCTGTCTCCTCTTAAGCCCACATTCAACAGTTGTGCAGGTAAGCAAGTGTGGACAGCTGCTTCTACCAGAGCAACCCTTTTCTCTTTCATTTAAGGGTTAGTGGGCACATATCTGCCAGTCACTGAGGAGTGAATTGTCAGGGAGTCATTTGAATACCGAAGCATGGTCTTGTTTCCTTGTTAAGGGAAGCATGGTCTTGTTTCCTTGTTAAGGGAAGCATGGTCTTGTTTCCTTGTTAAGGGAAGCATGGTCTTGTTTCCTTGTTAAGGGAAGCATGGTCTTGTTTCCTTGTTAAGGGAAGCATGGTCTTGTTTCCTTGTTAAGGGAAGCATGGTCTTGTTTCCTTGTTAAGGGAAGCATGGTCTTGTTTCCTTGTTAAGGGAAGCATGGTCTTGTTTCCTTGTTAAGGGAAGCATGGTCTTGTTTCCTTGTTAAGGGAAGCATGGTCTTGTTTCCTTGTTAAGGGAAGCATGGTCTTGTTTCCTTGTTAAGGGAAGCATGGTCTTGTTTCCTTGTTAAGGGAAGCATGGTCTTGTTTCCTTGTTAAGGGAAGCATGGTCTTGTTTCCTTGTTAAGGGAAGCATGGTCTTGTTTCCTTGTTAAGGGAAGCATGGTCTTGTTTCCTTGTTAAGGGAAGCATGGTCTTGTTTCCTTGTTAAGGGAAGCATGGTCTTGTTTCCTTGTTAAGGGAATCAAACTTGCAGGGCAACTCAATGAAAACAAAAGCCTAACCTGGGGTCTAGCATGTGTATAGAGTACGAGTCACAAGTCGGGTGGGTGGGCCAGACCTAGTGTGGGTGGGTTATACACTGTTCCTTGGGAATCCAGTTTAAGCTAATGGAGATGGAAAAGAGCACCTGCATAGTTCCCAGACCTGTGCTCAGGCGGTGTGATCAGCCAGGGTGCTGCACCTAATTTCTTTATGTGGGAAATGACTTAAGCCCAAGTGGGTGAGCAGATGGGCAATGGTTGACAGCAAGGCTGAAGGTCAGTGTCAAGGTGCAGCAAGGCTGAAGGTCAGTGTCAAGGTGCAGCAAGGCTGAAGGTCAGTGTCAAGGTGCAGCAAGGCTGAAGGTCAGTGTCAAGGTGCAGCAAGGCTGAAGGTCAGTGTCAAGGTGCAGCAAGGCTGAAGGTCAGTGTCAGGGTGCAGCAGGCTGAAGGTCAGTGTCGGGTGCAGCAAGGCTGAAGGTCAGTGTCAAGGTGCAGCAAGGCTGAAGGTCAGTGTCAAGGTGCAGCAAGGCTGAAGGTCAGTGTCAAGGTGCAGCAAGGCTGAAGGTCAGTGTCAAGGTGCAGCAAGGCTGAAGGTCAGTGTCAAGGTGCAGCAAGGCTGAAGGTCAGTGTCAAGGTGCAGCAAGGCTGAAGGTCAGTGTCAAGGTGCAGCAAGGCTGAAGGTCAGTGTCAAGGTGCAGCAAGGCTGAAGGTCAGTGTCAAGGTGCAGCAAGGCTGAAGGTCAGTGTCAAGGTGCAGCAAGGCTGAAGGTCAGTGTCAAGGTGCAGCAAGGCTGAAGGTCAGTGTCAAGGTGCAGCAAGGCTGAAGGTCAGTGTCAAGGTGCAGCAAGGCTGAAGGTCAGTGTCAAGGTGCAGCAAGGCTGAAGGTCAGTGTCAAGGTGCAGCAAGGCTGAAGGTCAGTGTCAAGGTGCAGCAAGGCTGAAGGTCAGTGTCAAGGTGCAGCAAGGCTGAAGGTCAGTGTCAAGGTGCAGCAAGGCTGAAGGTCAGTGTCAAGGTGCAGCAAGGCTGAAGGTCACCATGGAGTTGACAGGAGGCAGAGGGCAGTGACACCTGCCAGAGATGTGCTGAAATGTCACCAGGCAACTCAGGACCCTCTTGTGTGTGTGCTCTCTTGGCTGACAAAACTGCCCAAGACTGGTGGCATTGAAAAAAGGTGCCGCTGAGCTGTGCACTTGGCAATCCCACAGTGGCAGTGGCAGCTGTGGGTGTGAGTTGAGTGAACAAAATCCAACAGGCAGCACCATAGATGTTGACTTCCATCATTTGATCCAAGTGACCTTGGGACATGTGGGCCCTTCTACTTCTGTGTATGCTCTCCAACTCCAGTTCTGAAACTGTCCCCTTGGTCTCTGCCTAGGAACCTGAAGACTCCGTGGAAGACTTCCAACTGGATTTGTGGTGCCCACCTGGATCATTACCCCATGTGTGCGCCTCTGGCAACATCAGTATCTGGAAATTTTTCATGTGTGACTCCCATTTAAGTTTTGCCCTCTTCAAAGTTGATAGCTAATGTGGCAGACACTCTTCACCTTGGAATTTTTGGGCTATGGGATGCCAGAGTCTCAAATCATTGCCCTTCTATTTGCCCTCAGCCATTGCTCTCAACTCATTTGCATCAATCTCTAACAGAATTTCCAAGCATGTTGTAAGTGAGGTTCTGGACCACACAGGGAACCTGAGAAAGAGGATTCTGGATCAGAATCCTTCCCTTTTGGAGTGTTGTCTTTACTGGGATTTTGTCAGCAGAGTGGTTATTCATAAATTTTGTTCTGAACTCATGTGTATATTCAGGGTCATAAAGAAAGCCACAGAAAGTAATCTTGGCCTAAAGTGTCTGCACCTTTTAAGTCTCATATGCTTGTGTGTATGTGACAAGATGACCAAGTTTTGTTTGCACTAAGAGTCAACTTCTTGCCCTTCCATGTCATCAGTTGTCTTCCATGCTATGTGTCTGTTCAGCTGCTGTGCATAGAACTGCTACACTGAAAGTAATGGAGATGTACCCTCTATTGAAGGTTTTGGGTGGAATTAAAACAATTGAAATCTTGGACACTTCGGGGCAGAATCGCAGTAATATAAAACATAGCTGAAGGAAAGACAGCATGGAGCAAAGGGAATATAGCTTAGGCCATAGCATTCTTTGTCTTTTACAATATGTTATCTTGAAATTGTCTACAATATTTCCTTGTCTTTATGTGTGTATTTTTAGTACAGATGGCAGAAGCATAGGGGGATGGAAACATTGGATCTCTGGGCCTGGCGTGACAGACGGTTGTGAGCTGCCTGACATGGATCTAGGAACCAAACTTGTCTACTCTGGAAGAGAAGCAAGTGCTCCTAAGGCCCAGCCCTCTGTCCTCCAGGCCTTGAAGTCTTGCTGCTTGTATTGACCAACAGGGATGAACCCTTGACCAACAGGGATGGACCCTATGTGCAGCATGGCTTTGGAGCCACGCTATCTGGACTCCTAAATTCAGTGAGGCTAATGATGTGTCTATATGGGTCTCTAATACAAAGCAAATATCTACAACGATCCTAAAGCACTTGCTGAATCTAATACCTGTTTTAACTCAATTGTAATATATATTTTATTAAAGTCCCTTTATAGAGCAAATAAGAATAAAAGGTTTTGTTCGTATTCCCTTTTGTCGTGTGTGTTAAAATAGATTGGTTCTAAAACAATTCTAGGAAACATCAACAGAAGTGACCTCCATGGTAGGAGCAATTGGAACAATCTTAAAATCAATGCCTGCTGGAAAACCATAACTTGAGATGATTCCATACCAACTTCAAGCAGAGTATCACAGGCAGAGATGCAGTGATCACAGCTATCTCCTTCTGCTCCGTGTTTTCCTTTTTCCCTCCAGCATTCTGCCCTCACAACATTCTCTTATGAAGAGCATATGCTATTCCTGTGTAGTGTCCTCCAGGACTCTGCTGATCCTAGTTGCAGAGGAGACGACCCCATAAGCAGGTTCTTCAGGCAGGGTCTCACATGGGACTCCCCGTGTTCATTTGCTGCCCAGTGTGAGACAGGGCCATGGAGTTCATCTGCATGGAGGGGTGACATCCTCCAGAATCTCTGGCTGTCCTCTAGATTTGACTTTGGTGTGAGGCCCTGGATCGACAGCATGGAGACCTGGGTGACATTTTACAGGAGATGGCAGGGGACGTACCCTCACTTCCATACACACTTCATTTCATGTTTGATTCGGGATCTGATGTAGACTAACACGGCCTGCAGCTGAGGATAGCTTGACTGCTATATCCTGATGCTACCACATCCTGAATACTGAGGGTGGATGTATGGATCACCATACCCAGCAATGAAATAGTTTCATGTGGAAATTCTTCCTATTATTTGGAAATTGGAGCGCAAAAAGAACCCTTGGTACTGGAAGCTACCGACTAAAATGGGAGGATCTCAAAGGTCATTCAAGTCCTTAGTGGGCTGGACTTGATCCATTTCTCTACTTCCATCACATAGAAGGTAGAGGCAGAAGGATCAGAAGTACACAACCATTCTTGCTAGGCAGTTTAGAGCAGACAGGAACCCAAGACAGACTGTCTCAACAGCAGCAAAAGTCCCAAAGCAGCCAGTGGAGAAGCTGACTCCCTGGGTGTGGTCACGGTCAGGGCTTTTGGAGACAGAGTGCTCTGCAAAGCTGATTCATGTGTGTCCACACAGTGAACAGATGGGGAAGCACCCAGTCCAGATCTTCAAACTGTCTCCAAGGCTAGCATACAGCCCAAGGTGATACACTTTGTGAAAGATGTTTTCCTGAATTTTTCAGACCACTTTTCATTTGTGTAGAGGTAGGCAACTGATTATAAGTTAATTTTGTATCCATCTAGTTTAATACCTTATAAGTTTTCTGGAATTCTTTGAGTCATTTATTGATACTGAACAATAACAATGAGCATTGTTTCCTGTTCTGTGCTGGTGTATGTGTACAATTAGTGTATGTGCATCTGTGAGCACATGTTCATGCACACATCATGTTTTCTGTCTTTCCCTGTCCTAGTTCCTATTCACGTGTTTTTCTTGGCTCTTCAGTTTGGAGTTTTCCTTCTAAAGCCTTCTATGACAGTGGATGTCAGGATAGAGCACACTGAAACTTGGTTTTCAGGTGGATTTATTTTCTCCCTCTATTGTGACTAAAAGTTTGGCTGGGTATAGTATCCTGGGCTGGCATCTGTGGTCTTAAAGTTTGTAGGACCGCTGTCCAGGCTCTTCTGGCTTGAGAGTCTCCATCATTGAAAAGTCTGTCTGTTCCTTGATCCTTTTCCATGGAAGATCCAGTTCTTTATTCTCTAGCAAAAGAAGAGCTGCCCAGTGGATGGAGGGCACACACAGGAAGCTCAACCATGAGAAACCCAACAGCTCCATCTTCTGCAAAGGCCACTTTCTGCCTTCTGAATCCTGTCACCACCTCTATGTCAATGCAGTCTTCACCACAGACATTGACCTTCAACCTCCCTGTTCTCCAGGTCCCATCTTCTCACCTTCTATCTGGGGAATTCATTACACATGAGGCATTAGAGGTCGCTGCTCACACAGATTTGAGCACAGAGCTCATCTGATGTCTTATAACCATGAGCCCTTCCCTCTGAAGTGCCCTATTTTTGTTCTTTTCACATAACATTGATTAGACAGAAGTGCAAAAGGAACACACATCCCATCCACTGTAGTTGTGTCCTGCCCACTTGGACCTCTGACATGGTAGCTATGTGTACAAATCCTATCACAGTTAATCCTCTACTTCATGAGTCCTCACTTAGGACCTTGATTCAGTTACCACAGAAATAAGACCAGCCTTCATTATGCCAATGAATCTGTTTCTGCCACAGTGATGGACAGACATCAGGTGCCAGCCAATACTCAATGTAAAGAGAAAGTTTTGCTTTGGTAGCAGAAACACCTCTCCATCCTTCCTTACCTGAGCAAATGTTTGTGGGCACAGAAAGCAGACACTATGGTTGTAGATGATTGTGTTTGGAAAGCTAAAAAATGAATTTGGAAATACAATTCTCTGAGCCTATTGATGTATTTCCAGTCTTGGCAATAGTTGTAGGTCATGCTAGAAGGATTTGAAATAATCTCATCTGGAGGCAGGGCCTAGAATTATCCAGGTTCTAGATATTCCATGTTGTGTTCAGGTGCAAGTCTACCCCAGTCTTCCTCAGTGTGTTTAATGAGAAAAACCTTCCTGATGGTGTGTACTGCAATGACAGCCTACATCTTTCACTGTATAGCTCATCTGTAGGGAAGTTTTTCTCTGATAGACCCATGTCAGCATGCATGTTAGGTCCATCTAGGGGGAACCTGATTTAAAGCTCAGCTACCAACTGGAAACACTGGCCCAATGAGTATATGAGATCCTTCTCTACTTCTTTCTACTCCTTGTCTCTTCTGAGCAGCCCCCATCCTCTGTCCCAGCAGTATGTACCAGAAGTCGTTGCATACATTCATTAATTTGAGCACTGTAAGGTCGCACCTACTGTGTGTAACAGGTGAAATGTAAGCACAAAGCCTTGAGTATACATCTCTAATGTCAGCTTTCCCATGCCGTGATATCAATCTGGTCAGTGTTTATGAATTTGCAGCTATGATTGTCAACAAAATATTGGTGCAAGGCAATGGCTCTTTCTGAGCTGCATCATTCATTCAGTTACCCTTGATTTGTTACAACTACTGCCTGTGGAAGAAACAGCGACAGGCTGCTTCTATTGTGCCCACATCTTCCCTATTCCTTCCCCCTACCTAACTGTCCTTTTCCATCAGAGTTTCATAGCAGTCAAGGCTTCAGCAGTCTTCCAAGCTGAAGCTACCAAGGGTCTCTGATCTACTTCTATCCCCATTCTCCCCACCACAGATATCTCTTCTCTGTATCCCAGAATCCTCCATAAAACCCTACAAGGGCTTTGTTGCGTAGGGTGAACCTTCTGTGTCAACAGGACACCAGTCCATCCAGAGGACCTGAAAGATCTCCAAGTTGAAACTGTTCATCTAGGCCCCCTCAGGGAGTCAGGGAAAAGTTCAGGCTGCAGTCATAGCCTTCACAATCATAGTGATTCTGTCAGTAAAGGCCTCCCAGCATCGTGCTGGGAAGAGCTCTGTGGTCAGGACCTCTAGAGCAGAGACAACCAAGGCCTCATCTCATCCAGCTGCCTAGTCAGCGCCAGGAATGTGGGTGTGGTCTGGAAGATCATCTTGTTGCATTCTGGAGAACCTTCCAGGAAAAGGCAACCAAGAAAATGTTAATTTAATTTCTACAAACGTAAGTCCGTATCCATGAAGTAGCACCAAAGATCACACATTGATTGAGGTACAAGGAAGCAAATCCACTTCATCCAGACTTGGTGACTGGCCTCTCAACCCAGCACGGGGTGAGTGTGTCAAGATCCAGAGGATAATTAATTCTAGACCAACTGTGGTACTGGAGAACTGTGGTACATACACACACTCACTGACAGTGAGAAAGGGAGACAGGATGGAGAGAGAAGAGTGGAAGATGAGGCAGAAGAAGAAAATTCCCAGGCCTGGTGGTATATATATTTCATCCTAGCACTTACACAGGAGGCAGAGGCAGGTGGATTTCTGTGAATGAATTCTACCCGTGTCTACATAGCCATCCAGGACTACATAACAAGATCATAAAAAACAAAACAAAACAAAAAAAAAAAACAAACAAAAAACAAACCAGCCAAAGTCATTTCCAATTCAACAGTCAATAACCTTTCTCACTTGACTTGAAGCAATAAATGAAACTTTCCTCTTTAAGAAATGTTAGAGTCAGGTGGTGCTAGTGCACACCTTTAATCCTAGCTGTTGGAGGCCGGGCTCTTCTCTGGCCTCTGAAGCTTTTATGTACCTCTTCCTCACACCCTCTCTTTTAGCCCTCCCCACCAACAAGAAGCAATTGGAATGGATTTCTTTTTTCTTTTTGGTTTTTCAAGACAGAGTTTCTCTGGGAATAGAAGATTTCAACTCCACCCACCCTCTTAATCCTAGTTGGGATTTTGGGAGTGTCCAAATTAGATTTTCCTGCAGGAAAGGGAAATACCTGGGACTATCCTATGGTGAATGACAAAGGCCAGCTCATCCACTGCTCTTTCTTCCTCCCTTTTTTTCACTCTTGGTAGGATTTTGTTTTTAGATAAGGGCTTTATGGATCCCAGGTTGGCTGAGAACTGGAATGAACCTCAAAACCCAGTTTACTTATGGATATTTTTGAGGCAGAGTCTCACTGTATAGCTCAGGCTGGGGCCCAAAGTAGAGTGTCCTTCAGCATTCAGACCAGGGCATTGGGCGGTCCAGGACTGGGAGCCACTAAGGTGGGAACTGTGGCACTCCCGAGTGGGAGGAGCCAGCAGCAGGTAGAAGGATGGTGTCATTGGTGCCTTGGTGGTGACCATCTCCATGCAATCTTTGTCTTTTCAGTCTCTCATTCATGCCAAGGCTTGACCTGTGCTCCTTTGGCACTTGGTCTGGAAACTTCAACTCCATAGCACCTGCTGGTCCATGGAGGCTTTGTTCTTTTCTTCCAGAAGCTTCTGTGTAAGTTCTGGGACTGCAGCTCCTAGCAGATCATTCACCTAGCATGCACAGGACTCTCAGTTCAATGTTCTTTGCACTGGAAAACTTCTGATTGTAATCTCCATTCAGCCTCACCCATTCCCTACCTCCACAATGGCCTGTACGGAAAGCTTTATATGCTTTTGTCCAATTATGGCAGAGCCTCTGCTGCTAAAGGAGAGTCGCACTACTTCAAATCTCCCAATCAGAAGCACTGGGGACAGATTCAGAGAGGAACATGAGTGAGTCAATGACTCATCTTAGAGATGGCACTGTTTGGGAAGGCTACAGAGCTCTATGGCCTTACTGGTAGAAGAATACCATCTCAAAGGCACAGAAAATATATTCAAAAAAAATCATAGAAGAAAACTTTCCCAACCTAAAGAAGGATATTCCTGTGAAGAAAAGAAGCCTAAAGAACATCAAATATCCACATTCAGAGGCCTTGTTCAGTCCTGTGCTGGTTCCCCAGCTGTCAGACTGGGGTTTGTGAGCCTCCTGCTTGCTCAGGTCAGCTGTTTCTGTGGGTTTCCCCAGCATGGTTTTGACCCCTTTGTTCATCACTCCTCCCTCTCTGCAACTGGATTCCAGAAGTTGGCCTCAGTGCTTAGCTGTGGATCCCCGCTTCTGCTTCCATCAGCTACTGGGTGAAGACTCAAGGATGGCATTTAAGGTAGCCATCAGTCTCATTATTGAGGAAGGTCATTTAAGGTAGCCTCTCCACTATTGCTTAGATTCTTAGTTGGGGTCATCCTTGTAGATTCCTGGAGATTTCCCTAGTGCTAGATTTCTCTTTAAACATGTAATGACTCTCTCTTATTAAGGTATCTCTTTTCTTACTCTCCTTCTCTATTCCTCCCTGGTCTTGATCTTCCTGATCCCTCATGTTCTCCTCCCTCCTCCCCATCTCCTTTTCTCTTTCTCCTACCTCCCTCCGCCTCAGCCCATGCTCCCAATGTGCTCAGGAGATCTTATCCCTTTCCCCTTCTCTGGGGGCGGGGGCATGTGTGTGTCAGATGGGAGGCCTGGGTAGTCTATGGGGCCTGTGGCAGTGGAACCAGTATTTATCACTAGTGCATGATAGGCTTTGGGAGCCCATTCCCTATGGAGGGATACTCTCTCAGCCTGGATACACAGGAGAGGGCCTAGGCCCTGCAGCAAATGATGTGACAAACTTTGATGATCCCCCATGAGAATGAATCAATCAGGGGTAGGGTGGGGTTGGTGGGGGGGAAGGGAGGATGGGAGGGAGAGGGAACTGGGATTGGTATGTAAAATAAGATTGTTTTGATTTAAATAAAAATTTATTTAAAAGAATAAGTACAAAGATAACTGGGGGGGAAAGAACATCAAATAGACTGGAACCTCCCCAAAGCCCCCTACCACATAATAATCAAAACACAAAATATACTAAATAAAGAATATTAAGAGCTGTAAAGAAAAGGGTCAAATAACAAAGAAAGGAAGACCCATCTGAATAACACCCTACTTCTCAATGTAGACTCTGAAAACAAGATCCTTGACAGATGTTATGCAGACACTAAGAGAACATAGATGCCAACCCAGACTACTATATCCAGCAAAACTTTCAATCATCATAGATGGAGAAAATGATATTCCATGACAAAACCAGACTTAAACAATGCCTATCCACAAATCTAACCCTGCAGAAAGCACTAGAAGGAAAACTCCTACCCAGGGAAGTTAGCTATACCCATGAAAGCATAAGCAATAGATAATCCCACACCAGCAAATCCTAAAAAAGGGAAACACACATATAATAAACATGGGAATCTTACCAAAAGCAATCTACAGATTCAATGTACTCCCCATCAAAATCTCAACACAATTCTTCACAGACCTTGAAAGAACATTCATATGGAAAAATAAAAATCTCAGAATAGCTAAAACAATCTTGTACAATAAAGAAACTTCTGGAGGCATCACCATCCCTGATTTCAAACCCTACTATAGAGATATAGTAATAAAAACAGCTTGTTATTGGCGTAAAAACAGACAGGTGGACTGATGGAATCAAGTAGGAGATCCTGACATTAATGCATACACCTGTGAGCACCTAATTTTTTACAAAGAAGCCAAAAAGGTACAATGGAAAAAGAATATCATCTCTAATAAATGGTGCTGGCATAACTAGATGTTAACATGTAGAAGACTGCAAATAGATTTATATATATATATATATATATTGCCATACATAAAACTCAATTCCAAGTGAATCAAGGACCTCAACATAAATTCAGTTACATTGAACCTGATAGAAGATAAAGTGGGAAGTATCCTTGAACACATTGGCACAGGAGACCGCTTCCTAAACATAACAGTAGCACAGATACTGAGAGCAGCAATCAATAAATGAGACCTCCTGAAACTCAGAAGCTTCTGTAAAGCAAAGGACATGGTAAATAAGCAAAATAGCAGCCTATAGACTAGGGAAAGATCTTCACTGACTCCACATATGACAGAGGGATAATCTTCAAAATACACAAAGAACTCAAGAAACTAGACATCAAAATACAAAATAATACAATTTAAAAGTGGGGTACAGAACTAAACAGAGAATTATCATCAGAAGACTCTCAAAAGATGAAAAAACATTTAAGGAATTGCTCAACATCCTCAATCATCAGAGAAATATAAATCAAAATGTCTCTAAGATACCATCTTACTCCTGTCAGAATGGCTAAGATCAAAAATACTGAGGACAGCTTATTTGGAGAGGACACTGCTGGTGGGAATGTAAACCTCTACAGCCATTTTGGAAATCAGTATGGCAGCTTCTCAAAAAATTGGAAATCAATCTACTTCAAGATCCAGCAATAACACTCTAGGACATATACCCAAAGGGTACTCAGTCATACCACAAGGACACTTGCTCAACAATATTCATAGTAGTATTACTTGTAATAGCTAGAACTTGGAAACAACCTAGATGCCCCTCAACTGAGGAATGGATAAAGAAAATGTGGTACATTGACACAATGGAGTATTATTCAGCTGTTAAAAAAAATGACATCATTAAAATTTGCAGGCAAATGGATGGAACTAGGAAAAAAAGTATCCTGAGTGAGGTAACCCAGACTCAGAAAGACAAATACCATATGTTTTCACTCATAAGTGGATATTATATGTAAAGCAAAGGATAACCATACTACAATCCACAGCTCCAGAGAAGCTTTAACAAGGAGAACCCTAAGGGACTCATGTATTACCCTAGGAAGGGGAATTAGATAAGATCTCCTGGGTAAACTGGGAGCCAGGGGGTCAGTAAAGGGGAGGAGATGGGGTATGAGGACATGAGGGAACAGGATGATAAGTGAGGTGGGAGACAGAGAAGGAGAAGAAAGAAAGAGATATCTTCATAGAGAGAGCCACTATGGGGTTAGGGAGAAACCTGGAGCTAGGGAAATTCCCAAGAATCCACAAGGATGACTCCAGATAAGACTCCTAGCAATAATGAAGAGGATGCCCCAACTGGCCTTCCCCTGTAAGCAGATTGGTGACCCCAACCATCATCATGAGCCTTCATCCAGTAATTGATGGGCATGTGGGGGTAGAAGTGGGAGGGAGAACTTTGGTTGGACTGCAGAATGAAATTTAAAAATAATTTTAAAAGATAGTACTGCATCAAGGCAAACAATACAACAATCTCAAAGGCCTCCTTCATCAATTAAAGACATTTTTTTATCTGACAAGTAAATTATGCTGCAAATTTTTGCCATCCAACGCACCTGACAGTAGCTTATGTCTGTTGCTCTCCCCATAACAAAGGGTTTTTCTTGCTCCCTAGTTATTTTAAGGGACAGTTCCTCAGATTACTTCAGAATAATCAGTGTACAACCCACAAAGTAAGGACCATGTCTGGGGCTCATCTATTAACACTACTACTTTGTCTCCTTGGTTCCAACCATAATCACTTAATATGCATTATGTATTTTCTTCTATAAAGTCAACCCTTGATCATTCATGATGCCCTGCCCAAAGGGGAGTTCCTACTGGGAAGCCGGTGGACCCATCTTTCTATTTGAAATATTCTTCATATATCTGTATCAGAGCCAACAAAGTTAGATCACATTTGACAAGGATTTGTTTTGGATATCAGAGCTTGGTGAGAGCTTTCCCCCTCTCCAGCTCAAAAACTGACTAATAACAGCCATCCAGGCAGCAGCTGCATGTTATTTCACCATGAAGAGCCCTTGGCAGGCTTCTGCTGTTGTGTATGGTCTGCAGTGCTCGGCTCCAGGAATTCCACTCTCTCTTTCCCAATACCACTTGCATTGTTTATGATCCCAGCATGTGTGTTTGAAAGGCAATTGTACAGAAAAAGATGCTCTGCTCTGTGTCTCTTTCTTATTAACTTTTATGTGATTAAACTCCCAGAGCTGTGATTTAATGTATTTATCCCATGTATGCATTCTCCAACCATTGAGGCTACAAGACAACTTGAACCAAGAAGACTTCAAGGAAGCAAACAGAATTGTTACCCTCAAAGACCTGGGTATTAGAGCAAGCAGTTCAGTGGCCATTGCACATCCAGTGAACTAGGTGCAACAGCTACTCAATCTCACGGGCTGGGGGTGGAAGTCTGGAGCCAGGCTGGGATGTGATTAGATTCTGGTAAAATCCATTCATTCTCCAGGATTCAGACTGCTGACTTGTCCCAGTGACTTCCCACAGTTGAAAGAGGGTGAAAGAACACTCTGAGACGCCTTTCTTAATGGCATTAACCCCTCTCAGGTAGTCTCACTTGTCATCCAGCCTAGCCTACTTGGAAAGTTCCCAGATCGTTGAGGGGCCCTGTCTCAAGTGATCAAGATGAACAGCATCTGAGTAATGACAATAGGGTTTTCCTTCATGCATACACTGCTACCCATACACGTAGACTAGGTGCAGACAGTGTATACTTGTCGCACACTACTGAGTATATTACGGGCAGGAGAGAACACCCACCTTAAATGGATAGTGAGGAACTGAACTGCCCACATGCAATGTCTGAAGATCAGCATTTCCAGAGAGCAGCATCTAGCTCAAAACACTGCTTCAGAAAAAACTGGCTTCTCTTACATCCACGGATTCCCAGTGTTGATGCTGTGGATCTCCCATCGACATAAGGCCTGTTTGGACCCCAAACCTCAAATTACAATGGCTAGCAAGAACCTTATTATATCTGAGAATACAGTAAAATCAGAAAACCAAAACTACAGCCCCCCCCCCACTTTATTTCTCTAATCTGGATTAAAATCTTCCCGGAAATACCCTTACCATAGAGTATGTTGTGCCATTTTTGAACACTTGGTCCCTAGCTGGCGGCACTGTTTTGGAAGGTTTTGGAAGTCTTACGTGGGAAATGAATCTCTAGGCATGGGTTGTGAGGGTTGATAGCCTAGGCCGATCTCCTGTCTGCTGCTTCCTGAAAATATATGCAATGAGACCAGCTGTGTCATACCCATGCCATCATGTCTTCCTCACCATGATGGATCCCTTGTGAAAACATGAGCCAAACTTAACCCCCCCTCTCATAGGTTGCTTCTTGTCAGGTATCTGGTCACAGCAATGAGAAAAGGGAACCATACAGCAAATGTGACCAAGAAGCCAGCACGGAAAGAAGCTGTGGTCTTAAGTAACTGCGTTAAAACCTTGCTTTTTTCAGCATAGTTAACCATGGGAACTATACTGGTTGGTTTTACGTCAGCTTGACACAAGCTAGAGTCATCAGAGAGGAAGGAGCCTCAGTTGAGGAAATGCCTCCATGAGATCCATTTTCTCAGTGATTGATAAGAGTAGAGCCCAGTCCTTTGTGGGTGGTGGCATCCCTGGTGATCCTGGGTTCTATAAGAAAGTAGGCTGAGCAAGCCAGTAAGCTGCATC
This sequence comes from Phodopus roborovskii, assembly GCF_943737965.1. Lineage (NCBI taxonomy): Eukaryota > Metazoa > Chordata > Mammalia > Rodentia > Cricetidae > Phodopus > Phodopus roborovskii. Next base: position 28,198,261 of record NW_026126525.1, on the reverse strand, counting down.
CCTCCATGGCCTCTGCATCAGCTCCTGCCTCCAGATTCCTGCCCTGCTTGAGTTCCTGATCTGACTTCTTCTAATGGTAGGAATGTAAGCTAAATAAACCCTTTTCTCCCCAAAATGCTTGTAGCCATAGAAACCCTAACTAAGACAGGATTCCAATAACTTGGAATATTTCCAGTGTTATTGGGGTCCTACGTGGACAAATGTCCCATGAACCAAGATCAGAGACATGCACAGTGACTCTGCAGTTTGTCTCCTCCTCTGTGTGCCCAGCAAACTTAAAACAGCCAATTAGTGATGATATATGTATACATGTATGTCCAATTGATTTCACGTTGGGTGTCTTTAATTCCCACTCAAGTGTCACAGGTGACATATCTGACACCCAGAAGGAATTTACAGTATCCCTCCCTACCCTCTAAGTAAAGGGAAGTCACAGACTCCGGCCCCTCCCCATCCGGCCCATGTCTGCCTGTTTCCTGATGGTATGCCTGGAGAGTCTTGCAGCAGCAGTGTTGCTCCATACCAAGGCATGCTTGCACTGTGGGACCAGAAGCTAGCCGTCACTGACACACCAGGCATGAGATGCTCGTCAGCCCCAAAACCTAATCAACACAACCTGCAGACATTGCTCCTGCAGATGATTCTCAGCACAATGCCCTGTAATGAGAGGTCTGAGTCCCAATGGCACCTGCTTTCTGCTTCTAGAGGGCAAGAAGCCAGCAAGCAGATTCCCAGGGTAGATATTCTGCCAGGAGTCTCCAGTAGCTGGACCCCCAATCTGGGGCATCTTCCAAGTACAGAGTGACAAAATCAAAGTTGTATCTATTATGGCTCCGCAGTTCTCAAGCCCCAGTCAGCACTGAAGTCCCTGGGAAGGCTTGTCAGGCCTTGGGAATTCAGCAGGTCCAGGATAGGATCCTAGCCTTTGGATTTCTATTCATGTTTGTATTTATCGCGGAAGGGACATTCTGTATGTATGTGGTGTCTGCACACGTGTCTGTGGGTGTCTTCCTTGATCACTCTCCACCTTCATTTTCTGAGACAGGTCACCCACTGAACCTGAGGTTTGTAAGTTTAGTAAGGCTGGCTGGCCAATGAGGCATGAGTATCTGCAAGTCTGGGCCCACCAAGGCTGGGATTACAGACATGCACTGTTTTCCCTGGCTTTTTACATGGACATTTAAGATCTGAGCTTAGGTCTTCATATCTGTCAATCATACACATTACTGCCTGAGCCATCCCCCTGTCCCTATGTATTTATTTTTGTGGCACTGGGTACTGACTAGTTTTTGCATGTCTCATGTGCCCCCTAGGAAATTGATGTGGCTGGTGTGATGCCTGCCCATTAAAATCCTACTATTCTTTGTGTTGGGTTAAGGTCTCTGGCCTTTCCCCTGTCTACTTTGTCATGTCCATTGACATTTTCCTTGCTCAGCTCATGTTTAGGCAGTCATGTTGGTGAGACATAATGGGTGTAGTTTCTGACATTACTAGGGGAACCAGAGGCAATCAAGGAGTGCCGAGAATAGGAAAAGTGGTCTTCCCCAGGGAAAAGCACACCGATTGCTTATCCAATACCAATTGGTTAGCCTTGAAAATATTCATACAGACTGATATTATATTAATATGTAAATATACATATCATATACATATACATGCACATATGTATATAACAATTATTTAAAAAAAGAGGCCACAAATTTGAAAGAGCAAGGAGGGGGACATGGAAAGGTTTGGAGTAAGGAAGGGGGAAGGTGAAATGTTATAATTATATTATATTCTCCAAAATAAAAGAAAAGAAAAACCCTACTGTTCTGCTAGGCATGGTGGCTCATGCCTTTAATCCCAGTACTCAGGAGACAGAGGCAGGCAGATCTCTGGGAGTTCGAGGCCAGCCTGGCTAACAGTGAGTCCTAAGCCATCTGGAACTAAATAATGAGACCCTGTCAAGAACAAATAAACAACAAAAAAGTAAAGCTGGTGTTTTCACTTCAGGAAATCCTCTATACAACTGCTGTAAGGGACTTTGTGCTGTCCATCTGACCCAGCTGTGGAATATTTTGAAGTCTGTATCAAATGATAAGTGGCATATCACATTCCCAGCGATGGACCACTGGCTTTGAGAGACAGAGCACAAGCTGTGTCCACACCAGGATTTCTTAGCCTCTCTTCTTTGGATGCAATTTTTTTTTCTTTTAAATTTAGTGGATGTTCTGCATGTTGGAGTATGTTCGGAGGTATCCTGCTATTCAATCTTTACTTTTATTTATTTATTCTTATGCTATGGGAGTTCTCCGCCACACAGGCCCCTTTAGCAAACTGGGGGCTGACCTGAATGGAAACAACGCCCTTCCTTTGAGACACACAAGTGAGTGTTCATTTACATAGTCTAGTTCCTTCAATATCCAGCCTGTGTGGATGATAGAGTAGCTGTTACTGGTAACCAGCCCAATGTGTGTAAAGGCTGAGGTTCCATGAGGTTCAGGATTTGCCCAATTTTACATAGGTAATAAATGTTAATGAAGGGCCAGAATATATGTTTTCTAATTTCAAGTCCAGTAAATGGGCCATCACATAAGGCAATCTGCATTCAGTCTACAGATGCACAGCACCAGGAAGTGGCATTTTAATAATGACCAAATGTCCAGAAAAGACATTTAAAAAAAAAAAAAAACACTTGTTTGCTCATATGGTAGACTTTAAAAATCCATAGAAGAGCTCATGAAGTCTAGGTATTTGGAAATGAAATTGGAATTTCTCTTGGGGACAGGTGTCAGCTGTAGAGGCAGGTAAACTAAAGTTCCCTGGACAATATACCTAGCCCAACCAACAAGCTTCTGCCCCCATAATAGTGGAGGCATCTTGATGTTCTCAAAACTACCCCTACCCTGTTCAGTATGCAAATAATCTTTTTACTTGGTCTGCTATACAACAATATTCAAGTAATCTTTTAGTTAGTCTACTATACAACAATCTCTGTCTCCTGTCCCTGTGTTTGTGTGTGTGTGTGTCTGTCTGTCTGTCTGTCTGCCTGTCTGTTTATCTGTCTCTCTCCATACCCCCAGATAGCCACTAATTTTCACTATAGTGCTGACCTTAGTTTATTGGGATGATCATTTAGACAAAGACCAAGCCTTGGAAAGTCCATGTGTTTTGGGAGAAATATTCTCATTATCACTTCGACATAGCTTTTGTGGCTTTTCAACTTTCTTATTTGAAGCATTAAAGAGAAAGTGATGTTCACTTGAGTTTGAGCACTTCTAGAGGAACTTCAAAGAAGAAAAAATCCAGGAAATTAAGATAACCCAGAAGGATGTAAGCATGCATGCAAACAACCATTTGCTTTTATGTCTCCATGCTTATGTAAAAATGCCCCTAGTAGTGTGTGTGTGTGTGTGTGTGTGTGTGTGTGTGTGTGTGTGTGTTACGGTAGTATCACTTAGTAAGATGAAACTTACTGGTGAGAAGATAGATGAATGAAACATAGTTTGACAGGTTTTCAACACCAGTTCCTATTTATGTCCTCCTCATTGGCCCAACAAAAGCTTTCCATGTGGGGTTAAAATGGTTGAGAGTTGCCAAGTGAGCCAGCAGGACCATCGCAGACAGAGTAATGGACTTCAGCCTTAGTGACAGCAACGCAAAGAGATCAGCTGGAAAGGATTCTCATCCACTTAGAGTAACCCAAGAATGAAAGAGTGTGGATTCCTTGCTCCTAGGTCAATCTGTCCCAACCTTTCAGGCACTTGGGGGCCTGGGTGATGCCAGGCAGATGGAGTTACAGAAATGATCACCCAGCCAGAACACTCACTGCCATGTGGCAATGAATTTGTCATTATTGCGCTTGCCCAAGCAGGATGGAGTCAGTTAATGTCTTCCACTTGGCTCCATATGGTCCATCCATGTGCATACTCCCTGTGGTGGGCTTTTCTTGGCCAAATTTCTTTCTGTGAAATTTATTACAAGGGAAAAAATGAGTAACGATGAAACCCCAAACCCTTACTTTCCAGAATCTGGCTGAAGAGAGGAAAACCCTATTTTAAAAAAATATGGAAAGAACAGGCGAAGTGAAACTTCATTCCTTGAAATCAAACTTTAAGCTCTGGGTTTTCACTGTGGTCTGTGTTTCCATTCGTACTGTTGAAAAAGCTGGGTCAGTGTATATAAAGATTTGTTTTATACTGTAGAAAAATACCCAAGAATGGGCAATTTATGAAGGGAATTAACTGATTTCTTATATCCCTGGAGCTGGAAAAGTTCAAGAGCACTGTGTGAGCCCTCTTGCTGAATCTTGTTTAAGGCATCCCATAATGAGATTACAGAAGCATGGAAACAGGGGCCCTCTTATCTCTCTATGAAAGCGCTATTATGGATGTTACATTCTCATAACCTCATGTAATTCTAATTACCTTCAAAAGTAGCACTAACATGAAGCTTTAAGACTGTTTCTGATATATAAATTTTCCGGAAAATATGTTCAAACCATAGTAAAAGCAGATTTTCAGTTTGGAGAGCACCAGGAGGTCATGTCCCAAAAGGGAGAGTGAAGTTCTAGAGACCAGAACTGTGGTGGCACTGAGGACATCCTTGCAGGCCACAGACTGCCGCGGCTTAGCTGGGACACCTCTCTGCCTTCCTTGAATGCTGGGACAACTTTAATGTTGAACTGAAAGTCTGAAGTATGAGAGATAGGGCCTGAAACAAACAAACTATAGGCAACCACATGCAACCGTTTGGTTCTCAAACATCACCAAACTTGATTCTCAGCTTGTGCCATTGGGAAGGTGTAGACTTTAAAAGGTCAAGACCCCCTCAATGTGGGTGTGCCCTTGAGGGAGACTGAGGGACTGCTGTCTTTTCTCCCTTTTCTCTTTTTGCTTCCTGACCACCGTGAGGTAAGCATGTTCCTCTTCAAACACTGTCACAATGATTTATCTTTTTACAAGTCCCAAAGCAACTGGCTAACCACCATGGCCAGGACCTCCAATAATATAAGATCCGATAAGAAAGTGATTTCTTTCAGGTGGCAGTTGCAGAAACAGTAAAGTGGTAAACTCTCCACTTTAGCATGATCCTGTCAACTTCCTTGGGGCTGGGGAAAGGTGCTTTCTTGAGAGGGGTTCTGGTAACTTTCCTGGAGTCTAAAGGAGACTTAAGTGGTGGTTGCTGAAGACTCTTATTTGTCACCATCCCTATTCAAAAAGAAACCATAGAATGTGGCCAGTGGTTTAAGAGGCCCTTGCCTAGAGACAGTCCCAAATCTCCAATTGCTCTCACTTTTCAATTTTGTGACAATTCTTTATCTCACAAAATATCATCTTTAAAATATCAATCTCTCTGGGTTAGGTAAGAAGTGTTTACAACTACTGATCTAGCTAGTGCTTTCAGTGAAACTACACAGCTAACCAATAATTGTAATAAAGCTGTGTATATCAAGAGTCAATGAGGAATGCTTACTTTGTTTTTGTTTTGTTTTTCAGTGCTGGGGATTGAACTGAGAGCACCATGTATGCTAGATCAAAACTGTACTAATGAACTAAATCTCTAGCCCTCATAGTTACATTTTAAATATTGAAGTATGAGCTAAACTTTGGCTTGTCCTACATGTTTAACACCTTACTCAGGGAATACTAGTAAAGTATTTGTTAAGAATCAAAAGGACCTACCAAGAGCTTGGATGATGCCATTTTAGAAGACAAAATATGATCCTATTTGGTAGAAATTATTTTAAATCACATTCCAAGTTCCTAATAAGAAAGTGATGATGATAGTGACCGAGATAATGATGGTGATGATGATAATGATAATGATGGTGATAATGGTAGTGATGATGGTGGTGGTGACCATGATATCGGAAATGATAGCAATGATTTGGATTTGCCTGATAACTTCCACCGGAAGGTATTATATATATAGATATATAGATGAAGTCTACAGTGTATTTATCCTTCAAAATGTGAAAAAATAAAATCCAGTATGTTGTTTAAGTTTCTTACTTTAAGTAAGTTTCTTGGAGGTTTGAGGGATGATTGTAATTAGATTGAGCCCCAGAGTTTCTGATTCACTCATTTGCACGAACTATGATTTCAGTCACTGAGATGGAGAAGGTAGGAACCAGGCGGATCGTGAGAGTCAAGCCTTCATTTTAGAGTATGTATAATTTGAGGGGTTCATTGAAAATGCAAACACAAAAGCTACAGACACGAATCAGGAGTTCAGGAGAAATACTTGGGGAACCTGAAGAAGCATTAAGGCTAATATAGGGCTAAAAAGAAATTTAACATCAAGTAGGCAGGTACTCAATAAATGCTGAATATAATGTTAATGGCCTTCTTGGCTGGTCATCTTTCATGTGACACTGAGCTGGAACTCAATCTTCCTTTGTAGTCTTAAGGCTTTTAAATACAGCTTTATTGAGATACAGTTTCCATGCCATAAGCTCCAGTCTTCAGGATACAATTCTGTGGCTTTTCATATCCTCACAGGGTTTTGCAGCCATCACCATGACCCAGAAAGAAACATTACACATATCAACAGTCAGCTAGTTTCTTTTATGTTGCTGAGTGCTGAGACAAACATTCTGACCAAAGCTTACGGGAAGAGAAGGTTTATTTGGCTTATACTTCTGTGTCACAATGCATCGTCAAGAGAAGCCAATGCAGGGACATAAGCAGGAAGCTGAAGCAGAAATCAGAGAGGAACACTGCTCATGGACTTACATTCAGCTAACTTTCTTATACAGCCCGGGCTCCTCTGTCTAAGGGTGATGCCACCCGTATCAATCATCTATTGCTAGTCTTTGTCTGTCCTGCCTGTCAGCCCCCAAATAACCACACAGAGACTTCTTATTAATTATGAAAGTGTGGCTGATAGCTTAGGTTTGTCTTTAGATAGCTTGTATAACAAATTAGTCTATTTCTATTAACTTACTTTCTGTTTCATGGCTTTATCACCTCATTTCCATAATGTTCATCCTGCTCTCAGAGCACCTCTGCCTTCTTCTTCCCAGCATCCTCTGTCCCTAGAAATCCTGCCTAGCTATTGGCTATTCAGCTTTTTATTAAACCAATCAGAGTGACACATCTTCATAGTCTACAAAAAGCTTATTCCACAACAATCATAAAGCAAGACAATCTCTTCACAGACAATATGATCAAGGGAATTCTTTAACTGAGGTTCCCTCTTCCCAAGTTACTATAGGTTGGACCAAGCTGACATTAAAATGAACCAGGGTAATCACTAGTCTCTTTTTCCTCCAAGCCCTAGTAACCATGATCTATCGCTATGGTTTTGCCCATTCTAGGTATTTTGCACAAATGGAAACTGCAATCAGCAGGCTGGCTTCTTTTAGTATAAAGATTATAGGCAAAGTATGTATTTATGTCATGTATCAATACCTCATTCATTTTATATGGTAATACTAACCCATTGCATGGCAATACATTTAGTTCATTCACTCTCAGGCCACAGGACTGTTAGTGTCCAGTGGCTATTCAATCTCTGAACATTTGTTTACATGCTTTTGATGAGCATATTTTTCTCTTGGATAATCTTGGATATATACTGAATGGTGAGGTTTCTGGGACACATATTAACTTTGTTTAAGCATTTAGAAAATGCTTAAACTGGCCAAATTGTTTTCCAAAGTGGCTGTACCCTTTACTCTTTCACACCCCATCAACAGTGAATGAGAGTTGAGTTTCTCCACATCCTCTCTAGCACTTGATGGCCTGCCTTTGTATGTTAACCTTTCTCTTGATGTCTAATGGCACTAAATATCTTTCCATGTGTTTTGGCAATCTTTACATGTATTTTGGAGAAATGTCTATACAAATACTTTTCTCCACTTACTGAATCACTTTCTTATTATTGTTGAATGACATGTTCTTTACAAATTCCACATAAAAGTTCGTAAATGAGATATGTGATCTGAGATACTTTCTCTCATTTTGTGTATTGTTCTTTTACTTTCATGATAATTCCCTTGAAGTACCAGACCTTTAATCTTTGTAAAAATCTAATTCATCTATTTTTATTTGGCTACTAATCTTTTGATGTTGTTACTAAGAAACCATTGTCTAACTGTAAATCACTAAAGCTGAATCCCATGTTTTCTTTTAAGAGCTTATGGTTTTATTTTCTGAATAGGGTGAGGCAGGGATCAAATACTATTGTTTTTCACAGGAATGTCCAAACATATGGGCATCTTTAGTTGAAATTTTTATTCTCTCTCCATTTTATTATTTTAGCACCCTTGTTAAAAATTAACTGATCATATTGGATATAGTGGCACATGCCTTTAAACCCAGCACTCTAGAGGCAAAGGCAGGCTGATCTCTGTAAGTTCAAGGCTAGCCAGATCCATGTAATGAGTCTAGGCCAGCCAAGGTTACCCAGTGAAATCCTGTCAAAAAAAAAAAAAAAATCACAAAAACAAAACAAACAAAAGCCTTGATCGCAAATGGTAAAAATTACCCAGATTTTGGTGAGTTTCTTTTAGCTATTATTTACTTTATATATATAAATGGGTTGCCTATATGTATGTCTGAACACTGTGTGGGTTCCTGGTGCCCCTGGAGGATTTTGGTTTGGAGACGTTTCATCTGTTTATTTTGGTTGTTTGTGTGTGTGCATGCACTGGCACATCTTGCTTTTTGAGTCAGGTCTCTTTAGGTAGCTCTGACTGTCCTGAAACTTGCTATACAGACCAGGCTGGCCTCAAACATACAGAGATCTGCTTGCCTCTCCCTCCCTAGTACTGGGATTAAAGGTGTGTACCACGCTGCATAGCAGAAATCAGTTTAAACACTATGATGTTAGATGTTAACTGTTGATTCTTTAAGTATTTACTTTTGATTAATGACACCAGAGAGTAGTTAGTATTTTAACATATTTTAAGAGTTTTATCATTTTGTCCAGATAGTCTATTTTTGTAATGTTTCCTTATAATTGTTATTGTTTTATGTTAATAATGTCAGTATTAATGCCTTCTTCGTTTCTGATTTTATTAGTCTGAGTGGTCACAGTTGTTAGAAGAAAGGCCTGTTTGTTTGGTTTGTGGTTTTGGTTTAATGAGAAAAATTCTTGCTATGTATCCTAGGATGACCTTGAACTCACTATTTGGCCAAGATTTGTCTTAAATTCACAATTCTCTTGCTTCCTAGAAATCGGATTACAGGTGACAGCACATGCCCGGCTCAATCCTTCATTCTTGTCTCTTCATTGTGTTACTCTTTCAAAGAACCAGCCTTCATTTACATTACTTTCTCTTTTCATCTTAGCTTTTGTTTTCCATTGCCTGGAATAGACTTGGGGACTCCCAAGTCTGCTTTCTAGCAGGGATCTAAACATGTAACCTCCCATTGTATAAACAGCAGTGCAGTGTCAATGATCAGTCTTCCATGAGTGCCTCTGCTCAGCCTCAGTGAGAGGCTAGAGCTAAAGAATGTGGTATAATCTACTGCAGAGCTCAAAACTGAAAACCAAACCAAAACAAAAAGGAAGTCAAGGAAGAGAAATGGACCTCCAGTGCTTGGGCTGACCTCATTCCTAGCATTCTGGATGTTCACAGTGGGTAACAAAAAAAATAAACAAACAAAAACCATTTCTGTTGGGGATCTTTGTTCGCTCCAAACATAATGATCACTCCAAACAACAGCAGTAAAACTTCCCCTTGTTCAAACCCTAGATCCTTCCAACATTTAAGATGGCCCCAACCAGACACCAAATTTGTACTTATTGCCAGGTGTGCATTTTGAGAGCGGGATCCAATGCAATGTGGTGTATGTGTGTGGTATGTATGGGGTGTGTGTATGGTGTGTATGTGGGGTGGGTGGGTGTGTTCATGATGTGCATGTGGGGTGAGTATGTTTGTTCATGGTGTGTATATGTAATGTGTATGTGGTGTGTGTGTGGGGGGGGTTACATGTGTATGTGGTGTGTGTGTGGTGTTGAGAATGACTGAAATTGTGATTGTCACTGAAAAACAACATTATCATAGCCATGTCTGCCTTGCATACCAGGTACTTTCAATAACCTCATTTGTCCACAGACTTGGTCTCTCTGTGGAGTTCTCTGTCTTTTTCCCAGGAAATGATCCTTTAGAACATTGTGTTATAATATGCACACCTGAAGCTCTTAAGTTTGTCACTCTTCTCTATTTGCATCCCCAATTTACTGAAGCTTTGAGATCTTTTGAGAAGTGAGAACATTACTGTTTACTCTTTGCATGCAGGAAGGACATTGGTGAGACACAATAGAAGGAAAAAAATCTCAAAGAAATAAGATGCTTCAAAACCTAGTTTGGTGTCTGTGGAGATGGTGTTTTGGAGGATAGTTTTAACAAAGCCTTTCTCTAAGTACAGAAAAGGAGGAAATATGTAATGCTTAGAACTATGATAGAAGCATCCAAAATGACTTAAATTTCCACATATGCAATGACAAGTTACAACTGGTTATATGTATTACTTCAACAACGTGAAAACAACACACTGGTCATGGGGACAAAAAAAAAAAAAATATGTTCGCACTGTGACACGATATCTGACAATCTGGCACCTATCAGATGTGAAAGGGGATGGAGAAATGGCTCAGTGGTTAAGAGACACCTGAGTTTGGTTACCAACACAATGTAACTCCAGCTCCTGAGGACCTGATGCCCTGTTCTGGTCACAGGTGTCACCTTCACACTTGGGACATCCCCTCACACAGATGCATACACATGCACATAAACAATGTTTTAAAAATGAGTGTTGTGAAAATAGCCATCATGCCTGACATCATGTCCTCAGTTCTATAAGGAAGCAGGCTGAGCAAGCCACAAAGAGCAAGCCAGTAAGCAGCATCCCTCTACGGCCTCTGCATGACTTCCTGCCTTCAAGTTCCTGCCCTGACTCTCCTGGATAATGGACTATAAATGCAAAAGGAAATAAACCCTTTCCTCCCCAAGTTACTGTTTGGCATAGTGCTTTATCACAGCAATGGAAACCTAACTAAGACAGACATGTTTCTCTTTCTCTTAATCATCTGTACTGAGGGTTGTTACTCAGGGTTGTTATTGTGGTTTCCTATAGCTGGAGACAAAACATGGATTCTGACTAGTGCCAGCCAGTTTAAAGGATGGTTAGGAGTGACAGGAAGGGTTTTATTGTCCTATGGCTGAGTCTCTTCTACCAAAAAGTCTCTTCTCCCTGGCACTGTTTTATAAATAAAATAAACAAAAACAAAAACAAAAGCAACAACAACAACAACAACAACAACAACAAAAAACAGACCATGAAGTGATTAATTATTGAACTTCTGAATACCCTAGTGAGGTAGCTGGGTACCATTATCTCCAACATCCAGCTGCACAAACAGGGAAGGTTGGCTGTGTTGACCTAGGTCCCACAGCAGGTAACTCTGAGAAGAGAAACTCGTTACAGCCTCCCCCAACCAGACTGGGAACTTCGGTCATATTCCCAAGGGAAGGTTCCCAAGTACAAGGCCAAAACACCGAGCCTTGGCCATTCAAGTGCAGCAACACTTGGGGCACTTTGTAACTGTCAGAGTATGTGAGCAGCCTGGTCAAGAAATCTGGGGGGAAATGGTTTGTTTTGTTTTTTAATTCTAAAATATCCGGTTTCTGAATTACACCCAATCGATAATCAGAAAATCATGCTGTTTAATTGCCAAGAGACATGTACACCCAAGAGATGAGCTTGGCATCCCTGATTTTGTTTAAGTCTTTGAATTGGTTAATTCTATACACACACACACACACACACACACACACACACACACACACACACACACAGACACACACACACACACGAGTGTTATTTACTTTAGCAAACAAGGTTTCAACATCAATGGGCAGCATCCCCAGAGCCCTGTAGAAATGGCAGCCTACACATTTCTGAAGACATTCCCAAATGAGAAGATTAATGTCTACAAAAACAACTCCATTAAATAAACACTAAAGAGCCTAGCAGTGCAATGGCAGTGGCTGCACAGAGAGATAACTACAATACAGACCCAACCCTCCAGAAGTTTACAGCCCAGTGCTGATTATATACAATGATATGGTGATCCACTGGTTTCTAAAATCAGGGAGTAGAGAGAAAATACCAATCAAAATTATCCTTGAAAAACTCTATCTTGCCCATAAAATACTTCAAGTAAAGGGACTGGCATTCACTCACACCCTTTTGCTTCTTGTTGTAACAAATATCCTCAGCTCAGTGGCTCACTCTACCAGCCCTCTCCTCTCATTTGCTGGGACCTGGGTGCCAGCTGCCTTGCTGAGGCTTCTGTGGACACTTTAGCTTTGCTGCCTGTTTCTTCCCCCGCCCTGGTACTAGTCAGCTATCCTGGGCATGCACTTTTCAATGACAATGACAGAATCTCAAAAACTCCAGACTCTTTGCACATGTAGCTTTTAAGGCTATAGCATACTAAATCTGACTAAAGGAAGTCATGTGACTAAGACCAAAGTCAAGTGATGAGAAAACAATGAAAGCCACATGACCAAGAGTGTGGAAACAAGATTTGGGGTGTTACTATAATGAATTTGACTTCACTTTCAAAGTTTGGTTTTGAGCTTTCCCAGCTATGAACCAAACAGCTATGCAGTAAGTTCTCACATAGCTTATGTTGCATGAGTTTCTGTTTGCCACCAAGGATCCAGACATGCATAAATAAAAGTTAAATGTACATAAGCAGCAACTCCTACTGTAGGCTGACTGTGAGATACATATAAAGTGACAGAGATGGCTCGGCAGGTAAGAGAGCTTGAAAGAAGTCCTGCTGATCCTGCCACGAAGCTCAGCCCTTAGAACCCATGTAAAGGACAGGATGGCACAAAGCTGATCTGAACACATGTACTTTCATTAGTCCTAATGACCTGTCTGTATGCCCATAGCTTAGTGCATTTCTCAATCCTCATCAGAGAAGACTCTGTGGCATCAGATGATGACTAACACAGAGGTATAGAGAATAACGCCCAGTCGTAAATGAGACACCTAACTCACACTCTCTCCTCCCAAAGCCCAGGAGTCATTGTGGAAAATGGAACAGCAATATTTTAAGAGGCAGAGATGGTGGATGGCTGTCTCTACACAGGAAATGGTGTTTTATGTACACAACAGGACAGCTGCACATAAGAACTCACAGTGATTGTGACAAGGTGCACAAGACATGTTCAAGTTCAAGCCAGACCAAATCCAGCTTGGCAGGGGTAGGTGTACATGAAGTCCCAGCTCTCGCTGAGGAACTATTGGTAACTGATAGCTATCAGGAGAAGCAGAGTTAGTTTTCTTTAAAGGTATGGCCCCAGGTAGTTGTAATATGCTCTAGTGGATGGATGGTCATGTATCGATGTACCTAAGAGTATATAGGCAACACTAATTGGATTAGTTGGGTCTTCCTTTTTATTTTATTTGTGTGTGTGTGTGTGTGCACGTGCGTGCATGTGCCTGCATGTTCAGGCATATATGTGTGTGCATGTATTTACATGTGCATGTGTATGTACATGAGTTTTTTACCTACATGTGCACCACCTGTATGCTTGATGGCTGTAGAGGCCAGAAGAGAGAATCAGATGGCCTGGAACTAGAGTTAGAGACAGCTGTGAGCCACTATATGAGTTCTGGAAACTAAACCCAGTTCTTCTGTAAGAACAGCTAGTCCTTTTTACCACTGAGCCATCTCTTCAGACTGGACTCAGTAGATTAAAAAAATGTGAGGACAGAAAGTTGAGTGGATATAGAATGGGAGGGAACAGATCTGGGTGAATATGACCAAAATATGATGTATGAAATTCTCAAAGAATTAGTAAAAACATTGTTTTAAAAGCAAAGTCAAATAAAATAAGCAATTAAAAAAAAAACACATTGACAAAAAGACATTCGGAACGCCTCCTGCTCTAGGTCAACTAAAATTGGCTCACCCCACTGGCACAGGCAGCCACAGAGGTGCTCCAGAGTGTTCAAAAGGAACATATGACTCATTATAATTCTAAAACCACACCCCCAGTGGAGATTTAAGATATTAATGAGACATGCATGAAGCTTTGTATAGAACAAAATGTACCAGACTATTCCCAGAAAAGCCCATGTTATGCAAATGAGCCAGAACCCCCATATGCAAATAAGATCCAAACCTATGTCATGTGATTTAGCCTCAATCTTTTAGTGCAACAGGGCCATTTTGCTCCAACCAACCTCCTTCCTTGCAAGTGTACGGTTTTTAACAAATGGTCCTAGACTCTGCCACTCTGTTTAGTTCTTTGGGAACACAAGGTTAAAGAGCCCCTCTACAAGCCCCTGTACAAGTGCCCTGTGCAGATGTCATCCAGAACTCAATGGAACATGGCCACATGCCACCAGATCTGAACCAGCAAGGATTTCTAGGAAATTTTAAAGGGAGAGTAGAACAATGCAAGCAGGTTTATCTGGTTCCACAGGATGCTCCCTCTAATTACAGGGATGGATGTGAGGTAGGGAAGAGGTCTAGGAAGAGAGCCAGGTCAGAAGTCAGAGTCACAGCCAGATGGACATCACAAAGTCTAGACTTCAAGGAAGGGGTCTGGTATGAGATAATGGTGCACTCTCTGCAAATCCAGGCAGAAGCTAGACCACAGACTGAATATGGGATAATAAACCATCACAAGAAGAATGGGGCTGTTCAGATGACCAGATCTTAGAAGGACACATGGCTAAAGGATGCTTAATTCAACTCTGCTTTAGTGGAGTCTGTCAGACCCTGGAAAAGGCTGAAGTTAGTTCAGAGATGCCGAAAAGAACTAAGTGAGAAAGACAGGTGCAGAGGCAAGGATAAGAAACTCACCAAAACCTCAAAACCATTTCTACCACATTCAACGAGATTTTTGTCACCACAATGCCACCATTGGTAAAGCTTAGTAACACGTGACTTTATCTAGAGATTGATGAGTGTTTATCCTGGATAGGAGAGCAACTTTCACACGCTGTTAGTGTTTGATGGCTCCACCATTGCCTTACCCTGCAGCCTGCTTGCTGCCTGGGCTGTTTCTGAGGCCCAAGTTCCATTAGCAGCTTCAAGCCTGTGAAACCTTACCAACACAAAGTGCAAAAGAGATGAACCCTCTGGGAGAATATAGACACTGAAGGCCATAATTTGTGTTCCATATTACAGATCAGTGGGGCCCAAATCAACTTTCCCAAGCCTCCCAGGGAAGAGGAGCCCTGCTATTTAGGGAATGTGTCTTGTGCTCTGTAATTAAGAATAATGAATATCTTCTGTTTTCAATGTATTCAAATCGTAGTGAATATTTATATGCCTGCATGCATGCCTCTGTGTGTGTGTGTGTACACATGTGTGCATACATGTGCAGCTTTAAGCCATCATGTGGGTGCTAGGAAACAAACCAGAGTCTTCTGGATGAGCAACCAGTGCTTTTAACCTTAACTAGTCATCACTCTAGTCCCCTAAATAGGATTTTAATACTGAGTTGTTTATACAAATGCTACAGAATTATGTTCACAGAGAACTACTGCCAAAGATAGAAATCATAACTAGTCCCTCTTAATATAGTAAAATTCTTCCCGGAAATGTTAAAAATACTATAAAAGGAAATAATTTTAAAAAGGAATCTATAATAAATAAAATATAAAGTATCTAAGCAATTAAGTTAATGTAAATTAAAATCAATAAAGCTACTAAAAAGGAGTTGATACAAACTAAAATATATTTATTTTATAAGTATAATATAAAATAATAATATAAATATAATATTAAAAATAAAATTATTTAAAAATATAATAAATGGTATAAAAATATAACTTTTCATTTAATTTTTGGATAACATTTCTAATTGTTAAAATAATATTTAATAATAATAAACTAGTACATCTTTCAAAGTTATGAGTGACAATTTTTTTAAAGTTCAAGAGTGTGTACAATTCCTATGTCTCAAAATTGTCATACAGTATGAAAATGAGAGAACATCTTGAGTCAGTATTAAATGGATCCCTCTCCTGATTTTAAAACCAGGACAGGAAACACTCAGCCTCACTTTCAGCATAGAGACAAAGATCTCTAAATGATATGCCACCCAATCTTAATAAATTTTAGTAAGCCACACTAAGCATGTGTTGAAGGAATATTACCACACAAATAAGAAGACTTTTACCTACAAACACCGAGGCACCATTTCCATCTCCAGTAGTTTCCATCTCTGGTACAGTTGATTACTACTTATTGTGCTAATAACAAATTCCTCACGAGTATCCTAGCAATTCCTAAAAAGAATTTGCTGAATCACAGAACTATTCCTTGTTAAAGGGACAATAAAACATCCAGCTATGGAAGAGAAATAGGAGCAACCTCAGGAACTAGCAGAGAGTAAACGCAAAGAGAACAAGCCAACAGTTCTTCCATGTAGGAGTGGTAAGCATTCAGACAGGAAGCTGTCCTAATAACAATAACATGTGCACAACTATGTAAGGAAACCATAAGACATGAGTGAAAGCCTGAATAGTGGAGTAATATTGTGTGCTTCCAGGACAAAGTAAGTAAATTGTAAATACGTCAGTTGTCCTGCATTTACAAATTTAGTGCATTTCCATTGGGAAAACTAGCAGAACTTTTCATGGAAATTGCAAACTGATTCTAAAATTCCCCTGGAAATACAACAGATGCCAGATTTTTTTTTAAATGAAATAGTAAATGGCAAAGACTATGCACTAGCAGATACTGAAATATTCTAGCAAATAATCAAAGTCAAGACAAGATTTTAAAAAAATAAACACACAGATAGATCGATGTCAAGAAATTCAGAGATTTGCATATGTGCAAATATACTAAATAATGATTGTATATCTAATCATTTTTTAAATTGGACTGCTCAACAAATGGTGCTGTGACAACTGGCTATCCACCCAGAAAAAGGGAAACTGGATGTTTAATTCATCCCACATAAAGTAGACTGCAGACAGATACTCACTCAAGGTGTCCATTATGTTAGTAAACCAGGCTGTTGCAGAAGAATCCCTATCCAAAGGCATCATGTGGCTGTTGGCAGGATTCAATTTACTGCAGGCTTTTGGACTGAGGTCTACATTTTTTTTGTTGGATGTGTTTGTCCCCCAGGCCTCATCAGGTAGGTACTCTCAATATGGCAACAGGCTGCATCAGAATTTGCAAATGAAAGAAAGCCAGAAAAAGTCCCAGCAAGGCAAACATCACCAGGGTTGATAATCTATCCTCAGAAGTGAAATCCCATCTGCTCAGCAATGTTCTGTTTGTAAATTAATTGGGTCCAGCTCGCATCCTGAGGGAAGTGATTATGTGTGATGTGGACACTGGGAGATCACGCAAGTCCAACTTGGGAGGCTGCCTACTACATCAAGCCATGGTTTCAAGTGGAAGTCATAATGGAGGGAAATAAAGGCCAGGAACCTCAAACCAAGAGGGATCATCTCATATAGACCAATGTAATTCAATGAGAACCATTGACTTTTCTCCATTTTCTCCCATTTGATGAGGTGAGCTCTGTGGTCATGTAGCCTGGATGAATGTCTTTTTGCTGACTGTGTGACTTTAGGCATTGCTGTCTTTCTTTTCTTTTCATTTTTTCCTGGCTTCTGTTTCTTCAACTGTGAGTAAAAGATAGTTGTAGAAATCTCTGTGATTCATACAGCACTGTTGAAAATTATGTTCATATGTACAGAGTGCTTAATGCCTAAAATATGGTTAGTGCTCAGTGTTTCAAAACAGTTGATATTTAAAATGTAAGACAGCTAGATATACCTCCAGAATGTGAACCGGTGTTCTTTGTCTATGATTGGAAAGACTTTTGTTATTTATACACCCTGTTCCATTCAACAAATCTACTTGTCTAGAGCATGCCTTCTTAAATTATGTATTGTGACATGGGTCATATAACTGAATGGGGATACTGAGAAAAATTGATAATAAAAGGTTTCTGAATGTTCAAAAGCATTAAAAACAAATGCATAGTGAGTCAGGTATTTCTGGCAATTTTTGCCTGCGTCAGATTATGTGACTGTACTGCAATCACACACACACACACACACACACACACACACACACACACACACATTCTCTCTCTCATATACACACACATACTTGTGTCTGTATACATGCACAATTTAAAAATAAAAGGTTATCTGCTGTTATAGAAAATAATTATTTAATTACGAAAATCAAAGACTTTTACTATTTCCTACCATAATTTTTTAGTGCATAAGTATCTAAAAGAATTTTTGGCTTTAAAAACTGTTTGGATTGATAAATTGAGACACACATACACACACACACACACACACACACACACACACACACACACACACACACACACACTAATTAAATTAATTTTGGCCTAGGATTAGAAAAGAATTTTCAACAATTTCTGAAATGGCCCTAGATATATTTTTTCTGTTCTAGAATATGTATCAATGTGACAAAATATCAAAATATCATTCAACTCTTAAAAATGCCAAAGATGATCTGAATCCTACCATATCAACTACTCAGGGAAGAAGTCTGCCCTTGCCTTTAGTAAATGGTGAAATCATATGTGTGCCAAAGAATTATCTTAAGATCAATTCCTTCCTGATTTATTTATTTATTCCTTGGGTTCTATGCCTCTTATATATACTTCTATACCCGTAGTCACACAAAAGTTTTCCAGACAAAACTGGAAAGAGTTTAAGAAGCTCCAATTTACAGCTGCTCACCCAGGAGCTGGAAATACTTGTTCATCCTTTTACTGTTAGCCAGACATGATGGTGCATGCATTTAATTCCAGCACTGGGGAGGCAGAATCAGGCAGCTCTCCATGAGTTTTAGGCCAGCCTTATCTACATAGTGAGTTCCTGACCAGCTGGGGGATACAGAGTGAAGTACTATCTTAAACAAACAACAAAACACTTTGATTACAGTCTTGCTTGTAATGGAATTGTCCAGGCCTGGAGTCAAGGCTGCAGTTGCAAGTCTCATCATTGATGACAGTACACACAAAATTGTACCATCAGCTATAGGTTTCATGAGAGGGCTATGATTCTACTCTGATTTGCATTATAAACGACAACAGAATAAACTGACTTGACATAATATTGTTGACTTGAATGAATTTAACTTGTAAATAACTCAAAAATTTTACATTTTGTAACAATCTCATAACGAGTCAAGCTACATCAATGATTTATTGAACCATGCCTGGAGCTGAAATCACAAATATTGTATCTTATCCATTTCCCAGGATACACTAGGAGTTCCTTCATTTATCAAGAAAGACTTACTTTCCTCTTCCTTGAAAACCACAGCATGGGGCGTGGGGGAGTGCTGGTGCTCATGTACTGCTCATGGCAAGGAGGGTTGAGGAGATCTGAAGACCAGAGTGCTCAAAACCGATTAATGTGAGGCCAGTGGACAAAGCTTCAAAGTCTACTTCTAAGCATCTGCTAACTGTTTGAAACACAAATCCTGTTTTTCTTCAGGAGAAAGTTACATGAAGATTTGGAAACCCAACAAAACAAAACACATTTTCCATCTACAAAGTAATTAATCACAATATTCTTCAGAATATCAAGTTTCGTGTGCATTTCTAGTAATGACTTAATTTGTGAAATCAATTCAGGGATGCTACATAACTACATTACAGAGAGAGGAAGGGAGGGAGAGAGGATGGGAAGGAGACAGAGGCAGATAATATGTAACATTATTCTATCTGATCTTGGAAATTCAGAATTTTTCTGGTTCATATTGCTGTGACTTTTTTATGCCAATGGTATTACTTTTCTTACAATTATATATATATACACACTGTATTAAGTTGCATTCATCCTCTGTTAGCCTCTCTTAACCCCTCCCTCTTCCTCTGAATACTTTCTTCTTCTCAACTAGACCACCTTCCTACTTTTAAAACACACACACCAGGTATTTAGTTATGGTTGCTTGCATAAGAAGGGGACTGTTTGTGGAACATAGATAACTTGCCAATGGCTACATCCCTGAAGAAAATGTCACCGTCTCCACCAGCCACTATTAATTGTCAATAATACCTCATGAAGGAGTAGGACCTTAAAGAAGCTTTCTTTACCTGTGATACAATGCTGAAGGGCCCAGTCTTGTACACAGATGCTATATGTTCATTATTTCAGTGGCCATGCTGTATCCAGATGCATTGTTTTACAATAATCCTCTTCATTCTTTAGCTCTTATGTTCTTTTCACCCCTTACTCTGGGATTTAGAGGAGGTGAAATAAATGTCCCATTTATGGCTGAGCACTTAATAGCTACTAATTTTTGCACACTAACTAAATTTAAGTTTCTGTATTAGCCTTTTCCCACTGGGAAAAAAAGAGCATCTGTGCCCAAGGCTGAATAAAGCACTGGTCTATGGGTTTAAATGTATATATTTAGAAGGTAGCTTGCCCACATGTTCATTTAACAAAACAGCATTAATGAGTTCTCCTTTCAAGTCTATAACATCCCAATCCATAAGATTTTGATTCATCTTAGAGTACCATATGTATATTCCCTCCTGTGAAGCAGTTCTCAAATGCAATCAAAAAGTGGTTGGTTACCCCTCAAACAGTAGTGAAAGCAAAGGACTAATATTGGTTTGGTAGTCACTGGAAACTCTAGCCAAGAGCCCACAGGGAGGTGTCCCACACCTAGTATGAAACCATGACTTCTTAGGGAACACCCCATATTGAAATATCTCATATCAGGTGTGAAAACTCATGACTTCTGGAGACAGCATTATCTACCCACACACAAATGCATTAATGACAAGATATTCCCACCTACTAATAGTCATCCCAAAGCACCCCTGTTTGTAAGGAAAAGATCGTTAATAACAGTTCCACCACTAATCCTGTTGGCAGATTGTCACTCATCGTGAAAAGGCCAAATGTAGATATGTGTCTCGCTTGAAGGTCATCTTTAAAAATCTGTTTAAGAGTTTTGCTGTGAAGGGGATCTGCCCTCCCTACTCTGCACCATACAGTGTGAGCAAAGGTGGGTCTGAGAGTCTGGGAAGAGGCTGGGATCCAGCAAGCAGGGTGTGACCTCAGAGGAAAGAGACAGGCCTTTAAAACTGATGACAGCATGTCTCCAAAGAAGATGAGCAGCCAAAGGCGGAAACAACCTGTCCAGCAACCCAGGCAGGAGTTGGAAGTGATGGAGTTGGTGAGTTTTTTGCAAACAACTAAGCTTTTCCACCCATGGGGTTTTGCCAAATATTTGTCTTTCTGAACACAGCAGTGTACTGAGTAGAGAAGAAGTATGAGAGACTGAGGTGTGGAAATAAGGGCAGGTAATTATTCATGACTGTGGGGAGAGTATTAGGATCTCTTTAATGGGATTAGATGAGTTAATCTGGAATCTTGCCACAGTAAGTGACATATGGGAGAGACACTGTTAAGGTTATCCTTAATTTAGGTGGGAGCCACAGAGTTCAACTCAATGATTCCACATCTTACACTGGCCATATTGGCAGGTTGTTCCCAAGAGGCCCTGTGTCCCAGTAGGCACTTGGATAGAGCGGGCTTGTTGTAACTGAACCTAAAATCAGGTGTTTCTGTTTGAAGAATAATTGATATGCAGAGATGCTGAAAGGAACTTTAGTGATGAAACGTCTGGTTGGAAGGTAGCCTTGTAGCTCAACTCCTGAGAGACCAGGGAGGGAGAGGAAAACAGGAAGTTGTATTCATCTTATTTCTTGGTTTGCCAAGTTATAGTCTCCAGCTGTGTACTTCAACTTTGTTTTTCCTGAAGAAAGAGAGATAGGGAGTAGAAAGCTGGGTGAATCACACTCCTTCCATGAAGTTGGTCTTTGTGGAAAGTCAGAATGATTCTTTGACTTGGCTAGTGCATCTCCTTATTTGTCTCTTCTCCAAAAACAAATAACTTTTCTCTGGCTTCTTTTGAGGTCTGAGTAGGTTGTGTGGAAAGGAAGGTGGAAGGAACAGAAAACTCCTAGAGAGAAAGGAAAGATGGAAGAGTTCACAGCCTCAACATTTAAGAGTCAGATATGTTTCTAGGGCTGGAGGGTATGCCAGATGAATATGAAACTCTGTCCAGGCACTCAGGCAGGGACAGTCACCTGAGGGGCTCAACAAGAATGAGGAAGAATGGCTGAAATAAAAAGCTGGATGGAGATGGCAATATTGCTTGAAAATAAGTGATGTTGTTAAACATTGCTGAAAGTATGTGATGTTATTATTCTTTCTGTGGCCCTCATATTTTTTCTCTCCAAAGGAGAGTATGTGGCAGTATGTGCTAGGATATCAGACCTCAGATAGGTACTTGCCAGAGGCACCATAGGCAACACATTTAACTCTTTAGTTCACAGTTTCATTGATAGATAATGAGGAGGAGGGGGAAAGGAAAGGGAAGGAAAGAAAAGGAAAAGAAGGGGAAGAAGAAGAGGAGGAGGGAGAAGGAAGGATGAGAATTTAATTGTAATGTAGGCTACTGTGAGGGTCTAAATGGACTTGTATATCTTAGCCACACAATAAGTACATTAAAAATTTAACTATTCTTGTCCTAGCCCACACTTATTGGGGTATTTCAATTCTACACCATAAAGTACAATGTATTAGCTTTTTACAATTTTATTACTTGCAGGCATAGTTATGCACAAATAATATGTGCCAAACTATTTCATGTCTGACATTCCAGGTACACTATTAATTCCTCATATTATACATGAAGAATTTGAGAAGTCGAGAGATTATGTTGCTTAGCTATGCATATATGAATAATGCTAGGTGTGACTAGAAGTTAGATTAGCTCTAGAACAAAAGTCAGCATACTAGGGAGTACCAACTGTCTGTGTCAATAAAATTTTATTGGGTGTTAGCTGTAACTTCTGATTTACTCATCATCTATTACTGCCTTGGAACTACAATGGCAAGCTAGAAAGAATTTGTTATCTAACCTTCCTGTAATAAATGTTTGCTGACATCTGCTCTGTCTACAGTCATTGACTATTAATGTCACTGTCATGGGTAATCTCAATTGTCAACCTGATGAGATATAGAGTCCCTGGAAGATAGGCCTCAAGCTATGCTTCTGGAGGATAATCTTTGATTAGGTTAATTGAGGTGATTAGATCTACCCACTGTGGCTGGCACCATTCTCTAGGCTGAGATCCTGGACTGTATAAAAAAGAGAGACTGAGCTAAGCATAGCATTCCTTGCTCTCTACTTCCTGACTGCAGGTACCATGTGACTAGCTGCTTTTAGTACATCATCAAGGGAAGCCAGGACAGGAACTCACACAGGAACTTTAAGGCAGACTGACCTGCTATTCCAGGCAGCATTACCCATAACCAGGGAACTTACTCACAGCCAAAGAAGGGCAGCAGAAAAATGGAGGAACATTGTTTGCTCTCTTGTTCATACTTAACTAGGTTTCCTATAGAGCTCAGGACAGCCATCCTATGGAGTGGTTCTGCCCACAATAGACTGAATCCTTCCACATGAATTATTAATAATCAAGAAATGCCTCAAAGACATGTCCACAGGCTAATTAATAATCAAGAAATGCCTCAAAGATATGTCCACAGGCTAATTAGTAATCAAGAAATGCCTCACAGACATGTCCACAGGCTGATTAATAATCAAGAAATGCCTCACAGACATGTCCACAGGCAATCTGATCTAGGAAGTTCCTGAATTGAGACTCCCTTCTCAGACGACTCTAGGCTGTGTCCAGTGGACAGTTAAATAGAACTAGGATGCCAGTGATGAGGTAGTATTATATCTGGGCCAGGAACATAGAAAACATCATGACATGGAAAGAGCTCTGTGACTTTATGACCACTGGTCACCTTCTCCCATCAGTACATCTGATGGGTGCTATGTTCTTCAATTGACTTTCCCTGAAAGCATTGTGACTGTCTTTTTCAGCCTTGTATAATAAAATGGATAGCCCTTTGATCAAGTGAATTGAGAGCTACTCTCTCCTCACACCTGAGGCCTGGGAAGAATGTGGAGACTTGAGAAAAGTGATTCACAGGCATGGAACTAGACGTTGGGTAAAGGAAGCTAATTTCCAGGTTATCTGGATTTTGCTGGCTAGTTTTATGCCAACTTGACTCATGCTAGAGTCCTTTAGGAAGAAAGCACCTCAACTGGAATAAAAACAAAATGCCTCCACCAGACTGGCCTGTAAGCAAGCCAATTGATGTCAAGTACATTGATGATTGATATAGGAGGGTCCCACTCATTGTAGGCAATGCCTCTGGGCTGGTGTCCTGGATGCTATAAGAAAGCATGTTAAGCAAAGCCATGGGAAGCAAGCCAATAAAAAGCATTCTTCCATGGCCTCTATATTAGCTTCTTGCTCAAGGTCCCTGCCCTGCATGAGTTCCCACTTTGACTTTCTTCAATAACAGACTGTGGTATGGAAGTGTAAGCAAAATAAACCCTTCCTTCTCCAAGTTGCTTATGGTTATGGTATTTTGTCACAGCAGTAGAAACCCTAAGGAAGACAGGAAGCTAAATTGTGAGACATCTGGACTGGAAGGGGAAGCACTGTGGTATACTCAGCAGGAGTGAGATTGTTCATTAAGGTAATGAGAGGATCAAGACAGCCATACCTGATGACTTTTCTCCCACCCCACATCTGCACAACCTTGAAGCTACTGTCCAACCTGCCAACATGCAGGTGTTACTCCCAGAGTTAAGGTACTGTTTTGCTCTTTGGAAGCTAGTGTGGTGGTGTTTTAAAGTCATTTTTTACTTCACCTTCTCCTCTTCAAGATATTAAAGACACAAATCCTAGCTCCTGAAATAAAGAGCCCCATCTCATGGGTTAAATTGCCAACTTGCTCCTATTGTCTGAGAGTGAGTTTGTTTTGATCTGTCCTAGGTGATGTTCTTTTGCTGCAGCTAATGCCTAAGAAACACAAACACGAGACTCAGCGCCCACGTGGAGTTTATTGAGAGAGGAGAAAGAGGGGGTAGCTGGTGGCCAACGGAAAGCAGGAGAGAGAGAGAGAGAGAACAGAGAGAGAGAGCAAAGAAGCAGGGAGGCAGAGAAGCACTTGGCGCGCTTGCTTTAAAAGAGGCTTGCGCATGAGTAACTGAGTCCTCTGGCCACCAGGTAAAGCTGACATTGAGATGACACGGCCATGAGCTTGCCGCCCATCATCGGGGCCGGGGTCAGCTGGCTGCTAGTTCCTAACACTAGGAATTTCAAAATCTTCATGCACACCAAATAAGACAATTTCAACTGGTTTTAAAACATGGCCACAAATTCTTTAATATTACTACCATCAACAGGCAGAGGTTAGCCATTCCCATCAACAGGCAGAGGTTAGCCATTCTTATTAACAGGCAGAGGTTAGCTGTTCCTCACTCATCTGGTTGTGCCTTTGTCTGTCTTCAATATCATACAAGGTCATTTAGTTTTCCAATCTCCAACATCATTCACTAGAGCTCTCACTCTCAGAGCAATGCAACACCATGTAAGAAATCCAATGACTCCTAGATGTCCTAGAGCAAGGAAATCAGCCTCACAGGGTACATATGTCCATGCTCAGGGAGAAATCTCTGTTGATCTTGTGCTTGCAGAAGGTCCTAGGGGTACCAGCACCCAAATAGTAATATGACCTCAAACTGTTGAAGTCTTCTACATTAACACCACAGAAACCACAGAATAAGGTGAATTTTCACTTATTTCATGTCTGACCAGAACTTCTGATCAAGAAACCTATAACTGCCACAAAATGTTCATAATTTAATGTCATTAATCTGAAGTAGTTTGTTATGCAGCAGTAGAAATTAGAGCAGTCCAACTATTGATTAAGATACATAGATGAAATGATAAACAAGCTGAGAATGAAATCAGGGAAGCAATACTCTTTAAAATAGAAGCAAATATAAAGTATCTCGGGATAACTCTAACCAAACAAGTGAAAGAGCTGTATGACAAGAACTTCATGCTCATGGATAAGTAGAATTAGAATAGTAAAAATGGCTCCCTTACCAAAATCTACAAATTCTACAAAATCTACAAATTCAGTTCCAACATAATTCATCACAGACATTAAAAGAGCAATATTCAACGTCATAAGGAAAAACAAAAAGCACATGATAGCTAAAACAATACTATACAATAAATGAACTTCTGGAATTACCACTATCCCTGACTTCAAACTCTACATTGAGCTATAGTAATAAAGTAGCGTATTGGCATAAAAACAGGCAGGTGGATCAATAGAATTGAATCAAAGACTCAGATGCACATACTTATAAACACCTGATTTTTGACAAAGAAGCCAAAATTATATAATAGCTAGAAGAGGGCATCTTCAACAAATGATGCTGCCATAACTAGAAGAAAGCAAATAGATCCATATCTATTGCCCTGTACAAAACTTAAGTCCCAGTGAATCAGATACTTCAACATAAGTCCAGTTATAATGAACCTGATAGAAGAGAAAGTGAGAAATAGCCTTGAACACATTGGCACAGGAGACAACTTCCTGAATAGAACACCAGTAGCGCAGACACTGAGATCAACAACTAATAAATAGAACCTCATGAAACTGAAAAGCTTCTGAAGGCTAAGAACAATATCAATAGGATAAAACAGCAGCTTACAGAATGAGAAAAGATTTTCATCAAACCACATCTGACAAAGGGCTGATCTCTAAAATATATAAATAATTTAATAAGCTAGACATTTAAAGGAAACAAATAATCTAATTAAAATGAGTTATAGATCTAAACTGAATTCTCAACAGACGAATCTCAAATGGCCAAGATACTTTAAAGAATGTTCAATCTCCTTAGCCATCAGGGAAATACAAATTAACTCTGAGATTCCATCTTACACCCAGAATGGCTAAGATCAAAAACACCAATGACAGCTTGTAGAGCTGTAGAGGATGCGGCACAAAGGGAACATTCCTCCACTGCTGGTGGGAGTGCAAACTTGTACAGCTGCTGTGAAAATCAGTATGGCGGTTTCTCAGAAAACCAGGAATCAATTTTCCTGGAGACCCAACTATACCAATCTTAGGCATATATCCAAATGATGCTCAGTCATACTACAAGGACATTTGCTCAACTATGTCTATAGCAGTATTGTTTATAATAGCCAGAACTAGATGCCTCTCAAACAAAGAACGGATAAAGAAAATATGGTATAGTTATACAATGGAGTATTACTCAGCTGTTAAAACACAGTAACATCAGGAAATATGAAGACAAATGGATGGAACTAGAAAAAATATAATCCTGAATGAGGTAACCCAGACCCAGAAATTTAAACATGGTTTGTACTCACTCATAAGTGGATATTAGCTGTAAAGGAAAGGATAACTATATTTCATAGAGGCGAGGTAACAAGTAGAACCCAAAGGGAGATTGCATGGATTTCCCTGGAAAGTGGAAATGAAAGATCTCCTGGGTAAACTGGAAATGGGTGGGGATGGGAACATGAGGGATCAGATTGAGGGGTGTATGGATGTGGAGAGTACTGAAAGAGATGTCTTGATATGGGTGACATTTTGGGGTCAGGTAGAAACCTAGTGCCAGGGAAACTCCTACAAATCCATAGGGATGAGCCCAGCTAAGACTGCAACAATAGTGGATAGCCTAAACTGGCTATCTCTTGTCAGATTGGTGACTACCCCAGTTGTCATCAGAGAGTCTTAATCCAGTAACGGATGAAAACAGATGTACTGGGCTAAACTCCAGTTCAAGAGCAGGATGAAGGATTGTATAAGCTAGAGGGGTCAAGGTCATTACAAGAAAACTCACAGAAACAACTAATTTGAGCTCATGGGATCTCAACGAGTCTGAACTGACAGCTAGGAAGGCCACATGGGAGTAACACAGGCCTTCTACATATGTGTGACAGTTGTATAGCTTGGTCTACTTGTGTGACTCCTAGCAGAGAGAGAAGGGCCTACCCTAATGCTTTGGCTGGCTTTGAGGAACGTATTCCTCATACTGGATTGCCTTGTCCAGCCAAATACAAGGGGAATAACGTAGTCTACCTCAACTTGATAGTCCATGCATTGTTGACACCCATGGGAGGCCTGCCCCTTTCTGAACAAAAACAGAGGGGGAGTGGATTGAGGGGGATGGGGGATGGAGGGACTGGGGAAGCGGGGGAAATTCAATAGGGATCTAAAATAAATGAATAATTTAATTTTAAAAAATGATAACTAAACAGACAGACAGATGTGTGTATACGTAACAGTATAGTATAAGCACTTGGGGAAGTTCCACATTAAAACTTTTATTTTGGGAACATGAACCTGAGCAGGCGAGTGAATGAAGTCTAACGGCTGAACACATGAAAACAATTTGTGCAGCTTAGGATGGCTCGTCTACAATTCTCTTGGAAGAGGCCTGCCCAAGGAGAACAAGGACAGGCCAGCTTGGAGAGCTTGTTGGTGAGCAGGTAGCATCCTAGGAGTTGAATAATTGGCAGAGGCCCTGGGCCTATGTTACTCTGTAGTTCCCCTTTCCCTGTGTATGACCTTTCAGCATGGGGTCAGATTCTGCTTGCCCTTGCCTGGAAGAAAGAAAACCAAGGGAAAACCTTGGCTCTGAAGAGGCCCACAGAGGGCCTTGTAGCTAGGAAAGGTGCCATTTGCATGTCTACTTTATATGAGATTTTGAATTCTTCAAGATCCTCGAGGACTGTGGTCTGGCAAATTAAGGACAAGTGTTGATCTATGCAAGTCCAGTGTTTAGTTGGCTCTGCCTCTGAATCCGGACGTTGCTCCTGCCTTGGGTCATGCTACATGTTAGACACAATCACAACTGGTCATTTGGGAATCTAGACCCAAGGAGGAGCCCAGAAATTAGGGGAAAGAGTAGAAAGGACCAGAAACTGAAGAGGTGAGTGGTTAGGCCTGATGGCAGGCATACAAACTGGCTAAGGAAGAAAACACTTCATCTGTGAACCTGTCCTTTCCCATAGAAAAGCTCATACTTGATTAAACTAAGTCAAAGCACAACCGCCTCTCAAAATGGGGATAATCACGAGGAAGATACTCGGAGTGTTTGCTGTGTTACAAATGATCTTATATTTGGCATCAAGCATGTAACCAGAGAGTTCGGGGTGTCTCTGAAGGCTCCTCTTCCTTCAAAACTTTCCTCATGTATCACTGTGCTCATCTCCTCACAAGTTTACTTCGTCTTTGAGAGCCAGAGAATATTTGCTTTAATCATCCTATCCAGGATTAGCAAAGCTTAAAGCTGGGATTGTGTTTGCCAAGTCACACCACAGCTTCCGGAGCTGGCGGCAGCTCAGATCTCCAAGCAAGCTGTGGACTCTGATATGAGACTGAGTTCAGGAGAGAGTGAGAAAACCAGGAAGAAGGAGCCAGGCCCCAAAGGCTGCTGTTCCCTCACCGGATCTGGAATGACCAGACACCACACCAGTTTCTCACTCAATGTATATAAGTCTTGTGGCCTTTAGGGATGTGCTAGGTTCTAGAACATTTAAGGTTATAGATTCTGTCTCTTTGCCCCCTCTGATGGGATTGTTCAGGAAATGACCACAAAGCTCCCTCTTAGGTTTTGCAAATAGCTCATCTGGGGGAAGGCTAGATTTCACAAAAGCTTTGCCCACAGACTAAACTTTCTGTATGCCTGAGTGCCCCAGCCCTCTTTTCGGCATACCTTCATTTTCCAGCCTCATGTAAGTGCCTGGAGGTCATCTCAGACAATGGGTACACTCACTCAAGATAGCAAGGCTCATCGTCAAGTTCAGCATCACAAAGATTGGACCAAGGGAGGGGAGAGTGCTCCCCTACAATGAAGCTTGTGTGTTCAACAATCTAGCCTGGCACTGTGAAGAATAAAGATGAAAAAATGGGAGCTTTAATTTGCTCCCCCTTAACCTCTAACCTTCCCTGATAAAATGTGTTCTTAATGCACTCTGGCATTGTGGGATTCACTGTCTCTGACATTGCTGTAGCAAATCAAATCTAACCAGTCTGCTGCTGACTTGAAGCCTCCCTGATTGAAGGGCCTTGAGCAAAACTGAGTTACTTCTCCAGGTGTTCCTGCTGTGGGACTTGAGATGCTCACAGTCCTGGTACCCATCACAGCAGTGGTGACTAATTTACCAGGTACTAGATGCTGTATCCCAAGTTTGCTCATTTATTCCTATGAAGCCAAGAAAGTGGATGAAATGAGACTTGATATATTCTAAATGTGCATGGTTTAGATGCTGTTCTCTGTTATTACCCCCTCCATCTCCTCATTCCCCACAATGGGTCCTTTATACTGTCCTGGTTTCTTCAGTTACTCCAGGTGCTATGCTCACATCTCAAGCTTTGGAGCTGGGAGCCACGGATGAGAAAGAACATGAGACATTTGCTTTCTGGCTCTGGGTTACCTCACTCACTATGACCTTTTCTAGTTCCTTCCATGTACCTGAAAATTCATGATTTTGTTTCTCTTTACCACTGAATAGTGTATATGCACTGTGTTTTCTATATCCACTCATAAACTGAAGGGCATTTAGGTTGCTGATTAAGGATTTTCAGCTAGAAAATGAGAGAGACAAAAGCCAGATTTGTTGAACTCCTAAATCTATCAAAAAAAAAAAGAAGGTATGTAGATAGATAGATGATAGATAGATTGGATAGATGACAGATAGAGCCAACTCCTTATTATGCAAAGTAAGGCTCTAACATTTCTGGAGATCCATCCTTATCATTAATGAAAACAGCATTCTAGTCTTCTTTTATGGATTTACTGAAAACCATCTTCTGTCTTCTCCAGAGGCTCATGATTATCAGGAGTCTGTTAAACACTCTCACAATTACACATGGCACTTTTAGATAAACATAACTATCCATAAGTAATAGAGTTTACCATGCTGCGGTAGCTTGGATGTAACTGTCCCCCATAAACTCATAAAGAATGGCACTAGTAGGAGGTGTAGCTTTGTTGAAATAGATATGGCCTTGTTGGAGGAAGTGTATCACTGTGGGGGTGGGCTTTGAGGTCTCAAATATGCTGAAGCCACACCCAGTGCCCCAGTTCACTTCCTGCTGCTGCAAGATGCAGAACTCTCAGCTCCTTCTCCAGCACTGTGTCTGCCTGCATGCAGCCATGTTGCACTATGATGATAATGTGCTAAGCCTCTGAAACTGCAAGCCACCCAATTAAACGTTTTCCTTTATAAAAGCTGCCATGGTCATTGTCTCTTCACAGCAATAGAAACCCTAACTAAGACACATGTGCATGTTTATGGATCATGTTACCAAAGATGTAGCACCTATATTATTAATCTGTTCTTGCCAGTTATCACCTTATGTGTCCTTAACACAACATGGCTATGATGGGGGCGGGGGTGGGGGGGAAATACACCATTGGAGGTCTGTGCAACATTGAGAGGTTTGCATTTTTATCTTCCCCTTCTTTTACAGTGAACAAAATCATGTTTTGTGCAAAATGTCATCCCTCTGGAACCCTTGATTTCTGAATCAGTATGATGCTTAATCAAAAGCACATATGTGTGCCTGTTGGGGGAGGGGTGAATCTTGAGTGCCCCCCCCCAATGCCAGTGTGTTTAAATCTTGGTCTCCAGCCTGTGGTACTATTGGAAAGTGATTGGACATTTTAGAGGTGGGATATAGTGGGAGGATGTTAGGTCATTAGAAGCATCCCTTGGAGGGTATATTGGAATCTTGGCTGTTTTCCCACCACTCTCTGCTTCCAGCAGGCATGAAGTGAGCAGCTTTGCTGTTACATGCTCCCATCATGTTACAGATATGAAGGCTATGGGACTAAGCAGCCATGGATTTACACCTCTATACCATGAAATAAAGTAAACCTTTGTCCTTTAGAAATGGTTTATCTCGAGTATTTTGACACAATGGTAGAAAGCTAACTAACACCACATTGTTTTGGGGGAGGTGGTTCAGGGATTTTTCACTGAAGGATAGCACTTTCAATCGAATAATTTAGCAAAGCTTTGTTATTAATTCCAGGATCACCCTTGCTACATACAACTCTTACAACCAATTTGTAACTTTTATCATAATGTTAGTGTTATGACTAATAAAATAACCCAGGTACGAGCTTGGGTTCTAGTAAGCAAGTATATATGAAAAAGAAACAGCCAGCCTTATAAAATATACACTTATCCATACCCATATCCATCCATAGGTTCAAGGTACATTTCCTGGAATAATTCCCAAGCAAATTTTCAATAACATTTTTTCTTGGAAAAAGAAAGCCAGAGCAAGCTGCCAGAGCACATAGATTACCTTTGTAGGCTTGCAGAAAGCAGCGAGGAGGCTCTGGCCTGCCTAAGTGAGGCAATGCTTGCTAGGTGTGCTTGTCAGGCCATGGCCATTGCATAAGCCAGAATGAGCTATGAATTTCTCCTGGAGGAGCTTTTTTTTAATTACTGCAAAGTCTACTAAAAACAAGATTGTATTAACTTTTCTCTTCATAATTACACATAACATATTAGGTGTATCAATCAGTAATATAGCATTCACTGTACATGTATTTACAGATTACAGAACATGGGGAATTACATACAATGGAATTTTTCTAAACTGGAGTCAGAGTTTGAAACCGGTACCTGATGGGAGTCACAGAGAGCCACGTTCTTCCTGGGACCTCTTTAAAGTGACACTAAATACAGCACAGAAATAAGAAACTCAAAAATTTTAACTACAAACCTACTTAATTTGTTTTTTTTTTTTTCTGAAACGGAAAGAAAGAGATTAAAACAACAACAACAACAGGTTTAGGACGCTGTGCATGAATCAAATAGATGACCTTGCTGTAAGGGTGTAGAGGTGGGAGGATTGTTTTTACTCACTCAGAAACGCACATCTTCCCTGAGGTCACTTGGTATTCTCAATGGTTCTTGTGGGTCCCTAGAGGACACTGGATAATATCCAGAGACATTGTTTTTATTGCCTTGATTGGGAATGGAGCTACTAGTTGGCATTTAGTAGGATATGCTAAATACCCTGTAGCGATGAAAGGGACAGCACTCTTTCCCTTCTCCTTCCACAGCAAACAATTGCACAGCCCAAAATGCCAATAGTGTTGAAAAGAGGTAAGGGAGTTTATTCAATAGAGCATATTGCAAACCTCTCAATGTTGCACAGACCTCCAATGGTTCCAGTGTAACCCACCCCCAGAAAAATAAAGCCAAGCAAGTTAACACTTGCTTCCCCAATCTGGCAATGTTAGGCTTTGCAGCCTTTGAGAGATGATTACGTTAATGGTCAATGGTCCTTATGAATGAATTACATTTTTTTTCAAAGACCACATTGATCTCTCAGGAATGGGTTAAGGCTAGCTATGGCTCCTAATATTCAGGAGCCAAGAATAGAAGGATCATGAGTCTGAGTCTAGCCTGGGCAGAATAGGGAGTCCTTGTCTCAAAATTAAATAGGCCAGGAGGAAGGCTAAGTTGGAAAAACACTTGCTGTGCAAACATGAGAACCTGAGTTCAATCCCCAAGACCTCCATAAAAAACTGAGCATGAAGGAACACAGCTGTACTCTTTATGCAAGGGCAGGGAGATTCCTGGGCTCACTGGCCAGCCAGACAAGCATAGCAGAATTGATGAGTTCAAGGTTGACGTTGGTTGGCCTCTACACACACACACACACACACACACACACACACACACACACCACAACACACCACAACACACACATATATCTAATGATTAAAAAAGAAGGGAATGGTTCAATCAGTAAAATGCCTGCCGTGTAAGCATGAGGACTTGAGTTTGGATTACCTGCATTTTTACATAGAAAGCCAGACACAGGGTTATGCATCTGCAGCCCCGGCTTTTAGAGAACAAACACAGGCAGATTCCTGAAGCTTCCTGGACAGCTAGACACTCAGTTCCAGGTTCAATGAGATAACTTGTCTCAAAAATTAAAGACACAAGGTCCTACTTGTGCAGTAGTGGCACCACCAGTGGTATCTTAAGTTACATTTCTGTTGCTGTGATAAAATAAAACTACATTTAAGGCAATTTATAGAAAGAAAGGTTTACTTGGGTTTACAGAGGGATAGGAATCCATCATGGCATCAGGCAAGCAGGAGAAAACTGAGAGACCAATCACATCTTCAACTGTAAGCACTAAGCAGAGAGAACAAATGGGAGGAAGGTGTCTTAGTTAGGGTTTCCATTGCTGTGGAAAGACACCAAGGCCACAGCAACTCTTATAAAGGAAAACATTTAGCTGTGGTAGCTCACATACAGTTCAGAGGTTTAGTCTATCATCATCATCAAGGAAGCAAGGAAGCATGAAGGCAGACATGGTGCTGCAGAAGGAGCTGAGAGCTCTACATCTTGACTCACAGGCAACAAGAAGTGGTCTGAGCACTGGGTGTGACTTGAGCATGTATGAGCCCTCAAAGCCCACCTCTACAGTGACACACTTCCTCCAATAATGCCACACCCACTCCAACAAAACCACACCTCTTAACAGTGTCACTCCCTTTGGTGGCCATTTTCTTTCAAACCACCACAATGGGTAAGGCTATATACATACTCTTAAAGCCCACCCACAGTGACATACATCCTTCAGCAAGGCTGCACCTCCTAAATTCCTCAAGTACCACCACTAACTGGGGACAGACTATTCAAATGCCTGAGTCTCATTCCAACCACTATGATTGGTATAGAGGTGAACAATACTCACTGATTGGATTTGAAGTTCACTCCACAGAAGGGAATCCGTAAACAAAACTCCATGATGGGGAAGGCATAGGCCATTGGAGATAGCTGAGTATTGTCATTTAGCTAAATTGAAAGAGTATCAAACAGTCTTCTAAACACTTGTCTATACTGCTGACACCTGCTACTCTCAAGTTTATAGAGAGAAGCCTTTCTTTCCAATGAATGGTGGCAATACAGAGTCATGGCTCCAGAAGATGCTGAGAGTAGGTGACAGATGAGGGCTCAGCTCTAAACAACACATCCATGCCATCTCCTCTAAGGCTCAGGAAACATTGTAGAAGGTAAGAAGGGCTGCAACATCCAATCTATTTGGTAAGATGCAGTCATTGGAGTCATGAACTCAGAGCCTGCAAATGTCTGCACCGGGTCTGCACAAGAATATGCCTGTCAAGAGTCAGGCATGAATGCAGTTGGGAATCTTACCCCCTCACTGCTGAATTACCTATGACTGACAGATTCAGGTAAATGGGAATCCTTGCCTTTCAGTTTACCCACTAGTTACCTCACCAGGCTCCAGTGCCTAGTTTCAACCCAATGGTCATACAGGTGGTCCTGGTTAAACTAAGTGGGTCACAAAAGAAGCAAAAGTCATGAATCTAGAAAAAGAATGGGTATGGAAGGAGGAAATTGATAGAGAAAAGAGAAAGAGAAAGAAAGAAGGGAGATAAAAATAAAAATACATTATATATGTGTATGAAATTTCCATGAACAAAAACTTTATTTTTTTTTTCAAAAAAAGAAAAGCATTGAGGAGCAATTAAAGAAATACTTAATATCCATCCTTGAACTCCACATGCACACACTCCTATGTACACACACAAACATATTCATACATGACAAAGACAGGAAAAAAAAGGAAGGAAAGAGAGGGGGAAAGGGAGAAAGGAAGAAAAGGAAGGAAAGAAAACAAAGAAGTCTTCATCATTTCACCATCTAGAGAATGTGGGGTTAGGACTTGAGGTGCCTTTTTTATTTTTACTTAGGAATGTTTTGTTTGTTTGATTGATGTCGTAGATTACTTTTAATTTGTCCTGTGATTTTATGAACAGTTAATAGTGGCACCAAACCACCCAGGTTATAACATTTTCTGCTCATCATTTCCTTGCTGTGAACAGAAAACTGTTTACACTTTTTGCTGATGTAATTCGGACAGCAGAATGTTTGTACATGGAGGTTTTTCTATGTTAACTATTCTCAAAAGTGTCCCAGAAAACTATTCATTTATTAAAACAATGACTATGGTTTGACGCCATTAATATATGTGGTAAAACGCTTTTGTGAAAAGCCGTATCCCCTTTCCACACTCTGAACTCACACAAAGAAGCAGTGTCCAGAATTAAATAACTTCATTTTAAAGTTTGCCATTTACAGGGGTGAAATATGGTGCTTGTTTTCTGACTTTGCATTTATGTGATTCCCAGTGAGAAAAATAATTTAACTGTATTTACTAGGCATTGTGTTTCATCTTACTTACTTTACTTTCTTTGACTGGTTTTGTATTCTTTATTTTTATTTTTTATTTTTGTATTCTTTATTTGATGTCAATATTTCATAGTTCTGTGAAACTCCGTATCTATAGACATTTTTTGAGGTAATAGCCCTCCAGCCCTTTAAAACTGAGCTTCCTCCTTCTAAGTATGCCTGGAGGCTGTGTCTGCTCAGCTCTGGGTTCCACTTCTGACTTTCCATTGTTCCTCTCTGAAGACAAACACCTGAAGGATTTGTGAACTTTGTGTGATAAGCAAAAATATCCATATAATTCAAATAAATTTCTCCCTGCTTTCTTCCATGGCCCTTCACTTCAGATGGTTCTGTACAGTTCAGAAGTATGTCATCATTCTCTGTGTTGTCTCTGGCACTGGTTTCTTGTTTTATTGCATGATGGTCTGATCAGATTTAAAAAAAAAAAAGTGCTTTTACTCTTTGGTATTTGCTAGGCTTGCTTTGTGGTCTGTGCTTGATCTGTTTTAGGCAGAGTTCACTGTTCACTGAGAAGAAAGTGAATTTCGCATCTGCTGGATGAGATGGTATCTGGAAAGGCAGGTCTCGACTTGTGGGTTGCTACTCCTTTGGGGGGTCAAAACCCTTTCCCAGGAATCGCATATCAGATGTCCTGCATGCCAGATACTTACATTATGACTTATAACAAAAGCAAAATTATAGTTATAAAAATAATTTTATGATTAGGAGGTCACCACAGTATTAAAGGATTACAGCATTAGGAAGGTCGAGGACCACTGACTCAGAGGAATGCTATAGCTAGGTCATACCATAGTTCTGCTTTTAGCTTTTTAAAAGACCTCCATACCGATATCCATAATAGTAGCACACGCTTCCTTTCTGACCAGCAGGGGCTCCTCCCCACTCCCATCTTTAGCAACATAATCATTTGTCTTCTTGGCACTAGCCATTTTGACTACAATCAGAAGGAATCTCAGAGCTTTTTTCATTTACATCACCTTGATGGGACTTTTTAAAAAGCATTTATTTACCATTTGATTTTTTTGAACTGTTTAGTCAGTTCATTATCCTATTTACTGATTAGCTGATTTGATGTATTTGGTGTTTTATCCATGCAGTTCCTTATGTATGTCCTAGATATGAATTGCCTACACAGTGTGTAGTTGGTAAAGCTTTCTTCCTGATTTACAGGGTGGACTTCGTTTTGCTGATTGTTTCCTTTGTGATGCAAAGCTTTGTAACTTCATGGGCCTTTTCTTGCCAAAATATTCATGCAAGTTTTATGGCAAATGATCCTCAGAGAGGAATATATGTATATATGTATGTATGTATGTATGTATGATGTATGTATGTATATATGTATATATGTATATATGATATATATATTTATATATGTATATATGTATATATGATGTATATATGTATATATGTGTATATGTATATATGTATATATGTATATGTGTGTGTATAATATATTACCTTTATCTATATAATATATTTATATCTTCACATTATACATCTATAAAATAATATATAATAACAATCTTATGTATTTTAATTTTATGACTGTTATCAAGAGAAAATAGTCTCACAGACTACCCCTTGATAGGAATGGATGGAGAAAAATTTTTACCAAAATACCTGTAAGTGTAAGTAGAATTTTTTTAATAATAATTTTTTATTTAAATTTGAAACAAACTTATTTTACATGTCAATCCCAGTTCCTGAACCCTCCCATCCTCCCGTGCCCCCCCACCAACCCCCATCCCATCCCCCTTCTGTAAGATTTTAAAATCTTAAACAACTCCACTTTCATTTACAGCCATAGCCAAATGACTTTAGCTGACTACTGTTGCCTGCAAATTGTAATATTCAAAATCGAAATCTTTGCTTCATTGATGAGCTATGGTGAAGAGCATGTGAACATCTAAAAGAGATGCTTGCACCCTACAGCTAAACACTGAGCCAATCTCCTGGAATCCAGTTGCAGAGAGGGAGGAGTGATAAGCAAAGGGGCCAAGACCAAGCTGGAGAAAACCACAGAAAGAGCTGACCTGAACAAGGGGGAGCTCATGGACTTCAATCTGATAGCTGGGAAACCAGCATAGGACCAACCCAGACCCCCTGAATGTGAATGTTAGTTCTTAGGACTGCGCAGTCTATGGGGCCTCTAGTAGTGGATCAGTATTTTTCCCTAGTACAGGAGCCCATTCCACATAGAGGAATGCTCTGTCAGCCTAGACACATGGGGGAAGGCCTAGGCCCTGCTCCAAATGATATGACAGACTTTGAAGATCCCCTATCAAAGGCCTCACCCTCCCTGGGGAACAGAAAGGGGATGGGATGGGAGTTAGAGGGGGAGAGGGGAGGTTGGGAGGGTGAGGGAACTGGGATTGACATGTAAAACAAGCTTGTTGCAAATTTAAATAAAAAAAGAGAGATGTCTGCACAAAAGATGCTCTTTGCAGATTTCTTTACAGTAGTCAATATAAGTCTGTCAATGAATGAATAGAAAAATGATACATGGGTGTATAGCAGAATATTGTTCAGCCTTAAAAACCAAAAGAAGTAAACCCTAGTGTTTGTGACAGCATGGATGGGCATAGTGGACATTATATTATGTGAAAGAAGCCAGGTATAAAAAAACAATGTGTGATCCTACTTATGTGAGGAACACAAAACTATTAAAGCCTCCGTGGGGAGATGGCTTAGCTGTTAATAGCACTTCCTGTCCTTACAGAGAACCTGGGTTTGACTCCCAGCAAAAACACATCAGGTGACTCTCAGTCACTTGTCACTCCAGCTCCAGGGGATCTGATCTCGTCCTCTCAACTACATGGGCACCTGCATTCATGCCCACTGTCACACAGAGAGATACATACATAATTAAAAATAAAAATTAAATTAAAAAATCAAAGTCATAAAAGCCTGGAGTAGAAGAGTGGTCTCCAGAGTTGAAAGGAAGGTCTGTGGAGATGTGGCGAAACAGCAGATGGGCTCAGTTCTTCAGGACTAGAAAGTTCTGAAGGTCTGTACAACACCATGTCAACACTTAGAAACACTGAGGTTGAGAACTGATCTCAAGTGTTTTCAATACACACAAAAAATGATTATAAGTCATTGAGTTGATGGATGTGTTAATTCAATTGCAGTCATTGTTTCATGATGTATACCTATTTCAAAGTATCAAAGTTGGATATGTTAAATACATACAGTGTATTTAAGTATGCAAGTCTCAATAAACATGGGGTGGGAGCAGTTGAGGAATGGTGTGAAGGAAAGTAGGAAAAAAATCTTTACTAGCCTCTCCATCCTGACAAATACAAAATCTTGGCCCTCGGACTTCTCTGTGTCCAGGGTCCAGCAGAACAAAATCTCCGAGTCATAACTGAAGCTGGCTTGCAGAAAATGTCCAATTACTTTTATGCTAAATTTTGTGAAAGAATATTCATACACATTAAATTCCACATAACAAAAAAAAAGTGAGGGGTGGGGACTCTCAATAGTGCTTTAGAACCTACTAGGCCAACTGTTTTCATTAGATTTAACAAAGAAATGTTCCTCTTCTGAAATGGAACATCTTCAAAAACCATCAATTCTGGCAAAGTCTTGGCTTAATTGAATCTCCTTCTCATATACTTAATGCAAAGAAGAAACACATGTTCCAGAGAGAGATGTATTTTATAAGGCGTTACACTGGGTCCCCAGCCAAGAGCATGTGGCAAGATGTGAGCATGTAGTTGGCTGTCTGTACTGGGGCCTCAGCTCACACAAGTCACTAACATGCTTTCCTAAGATCTGCTTCAAACCTACATGGAAGCCCAGTGCCAAGCATTGCAAAGAGAGAGAAATAGCATATTCTTTTTCCATCATCTCTTTTGCTTACAATTGAAGTCACTTAGCAAACAGTGGAAAAATGGAGGGACCAAGCTTAACCCATCTTAATAGCTGACATTGCTATTTTGATCTTTTTCCATACAATAGTAGCGACGCTGGTGCCAGTAATAGATTTTACTCTGTCCAGTGACATTTTCTTGAAGAAGTCCCAAGTTTAATAAAGTGGAGAAATGTTTCTTCCAATCAACATAAAGCTTTGTGTCCATAAAATCTGGAAGAAAACTCTGCTAATATTTAGTCTAACGTTACTGTTTCCCCAGGGTGGTTGACTAACAAACACACAGACGAGCAATAAAATTCAGCCATGTGTTTGCCAAGTAGGAAAATCTGCTGTAGTAAGTAATTAATAGGAGACAAACAATGACACGATGGGATTAGGAGAGAAAAAAAATTAAACAGCCTTTGTGTACTTACAGAGGTTTACACGTTCAAGTGAATTACGCCAGACAACAGTCACTTTCCACATCTGTGTTATTATCCATCAGAAACCAGTGCTTATACCTTGGCTAACCTCTTCCCAGCTCACCAAGGTAAAGCCAAAAGGGGCCTGGGCTTGGCCAAGAATGAAACACTCTCTGTTCCTTGCAGCATTTGTTTCTTTGTCATGAGGGAACCCTCCACTGGCTTTCTGACACAGCACGTGTAGAGGAGAATGATCCTTGCCTAACCATAGTGGCTCTTTCTCCTTCCTGTGGGGGCAGCCAGCCTCAGTGCTCTTTCATAAGCCCACCTTCTTCCCTCAATGGGATGCTCATGATTCATAACTCTGGAGAGAAGCTCCTGCTTTATCGAATTGGGTGGCCAACCTTTGGACAAGGTTGTGGAATTCATACTCTACTGTCTCTGCTAACAACAGGATAATCAAGTCAGGGTAATGTGGATATTCCTGAACAAATTTCATCCATATGTATTGTGCAGCTTTACTTTCAAATGATTAGGACAAATTACTCTCTCTGGCTCTCAGAACTGCCCTCCTCTTGTGTATGCAAGGAGAAGTAGGTGCATGGTATACACATGAAGATCGAGGACAACAGATCTCTCATTGGCTCAGAACTTTCCACATAGGCCAGGTACACTGGTGCCTGTTTCTGCTTCCCATCTTGCTACCACTGGGACAGTAGGTGCATGACACCATGCTCACCTTTCTACATGGGTTTGAGGTAAGGAGAGAGAGAGAGAGAGAGAGGTCATTGCAATACCAGATCTTTGAGTGTGTGTTCTTGTTGATTCAACTTTATATCCCTCACATCTCTGATTCAGTGCCCAGCACATAGTGGACACCCATAAAATGTTTAGTTCAATTATTTTCACTCACTCTGTTAACCAACAAATAATTTTTAAGTGTCTAGCACCAGCAATCATTTGATCAGTTTATAAAGAAACAAATTAACAAATGAATTTGATAAATGATCTGTTTTGTAGTTGTGATATATTTCTCCAAATTACATGTTCTTATATTTCATGCTTAAGAAAATACAGTAACGGGGGAAAAAAGAAAGAAATAAAAAGAAAAGCAAAAAGAAAAAGCCCTACTTGTCCACAGACTTTATAGGTCGTATCAGCCAATATAATTAATATCAAGGGAAAACCCTTTTAAAGCAGTGGTGAGAACACATAACTTCATGAGTATTAGTGATTTCCCCAAATACTTTCTGAATTTTCAAATATATTTTGTATTCTTGAATTCACATTAAGCATTTACTTTTGATGAAGGCTCAAAGTTGATACATCATTTCTTACTTAACCCTAACAACAATTCCATGAAGGTTCTACCATCATCATCCTCACTTTGAAGCAGAGGAACTGAGATGCAGTGACCCAGAGTTGTACAATTAGTCAGTGAGGGGGCCAGACACCAGATCTGCAGGTGGACTCCACACCGGCACCAGCTCTCCACAGTGCGACACTCACGCCTGTCTGCACAGTCACACTGCCCACTCCATGCATGCCCCAGAAGCTGCTCAGATGTCCCTGCTTACTTGCAGCACACTCACGATGAAGTTCAACAAGCAAAGGGAATCTCGGGTTGGAATGGCTGGCTGCTTACGATACTGCTCACCTCAGTTGCTTCACCTTAGCTAGTAAGCACAAACAAGAGCTTCTAGAGTCAACCTTTGTGCAAGGATTCTACTTTACCACTTCAACACTGTGTGTGTTTGAGAGAGAGTGTGTTGGTGTGTAGAGTGTCCTCACTGGTGCACATGTGTACCATATCAAGTATGTGCAGGTCAGAGGACAACTTACATGATTGGAGATGTCATTCTGTATATGTTTCTCATACTGGTTAATGAATAAAGCACTGTTGGCCAATAGGAAAGGAAAATAGGAGGGACTAGGAGAGAAGGAGGAAATAGGAAGTAGTGGGGAGGAGTGAAGATGGAGAGTCTGGAGAAAGCAGAATGCCGGCCCCAGTAAGAGAAGACCACATGAAAATACATAAATCAGCAGACAGCAGCTAGACAGAGCTAGCCGATAAGAAACTAGTACCTGACCAACAACATTATATCTAATACAGAGTTTCTGCATGTTATTTGGGGCTGGTGTGGCAGCGGGACAAGACCTGGTGGCGGGCAGAAAAACCTTACTCCTTATACTTACAAGCAAGAGTCATGGGACCACCTAGGCCATCAGGCTCACCTGCAAGTGTCCCTACCTACTAAGACTTCTTGCCAGAGTTTCTTGTATAAAACTAAGAACTCTAATAAACATAAAGATGTGATGTCATAGAGGTTCGGTTTTAGAACCAGCCCCTCCACCCCAGGGCTGAGAACCACTGCTAGGCAAAGCTGCTGTTACAAAATCCTGTGCTTTGTGACTATGAGTACAAATCTGCTATTCACCCATCCATTATCACTGTCCAAGGCAAGCATCATGTGAAGGAGGCTGCAACACAACATAGCTACAGAACGGGAGAAACTCTTCGTGGAAAGCATCGACCAGGAAATGTCAGAGCATGGCGGGCTAGAATATATATGCTCCATCAGACTATAAGTACTTCTGAGGAGGCTGGGCAAAAGCATGCTCAGAATCAGGAGAGGAGTGTGAATCATTTGTCCTGAAACAAAGAACATTGGTTGTGGGGGATGACCACAGGAGTGGGTCTATTGGTGGTCGCAATGTGTCAGGCAGCTGCTGTAGGCCAGCAGCCAGCTGTTCTTGGGTGGCTAGCTATTGTATGACTTGGGTAGCAATGTGTAGTTTGAAGGGGAAAAAATCCCAAGTGGGTTTACTGTTACTGTTTTATGCAAAGGGGCATGCTAGGTGAAGCCCACCTGTGGTCCTTTTTGGTACAGACATAGCACTGAGCATCTCTGCTAATGGCTCCTGGACACCATTTTATTTGGGTGAAACAGGGCTTCATCTGGGCTCCAACTGAGAAGCTTCACAGGGCTCTTCAGCACTCCATACACTCTGAATCTCTGAAACTCTCTCTCTTCTTAATACTCACATTCCCACCCCCAATATCATTAGCAGTCCTCCAACTAAACCACACATGATGATTGGGGACCTTTTAAAAGTATCTAATGCTCAAGTCTTACTCTGTACAAATTAGAGTCCTACGGTGGAATCCAGGCATCATTAATTTTTCTTTTCCCCAGATGATCCCAATCTATAGTTGAGCCTTGGAATGAGTTGTCTGATGGATGCTTCTCTGTGTTCCTCTGACTGACATTACTGGGGGTGTTGAACATCCCCCCCACCTACTGACTCAGAACTTCTAGGGCCCTATCCACCAAGTAGCATGTAAGGTTGTCAAAGTCCTCTGGGTGATTTGGATGCACCATTGGGTTAGA
The DNA here is from genome assembly GCF_943737965.1 of Phodopus roborovskii. Taxonomy (NCBI): domain Eukaryota; kingdom Metazoa; phylum Chordata; class Mammalia; order Rodentia; family Cricetidae; genus Phodopus; species Phodopus roborovskii. Next base: position 28,154,404 of record NW_026126525.1, on the reverse strand, counting down.
CAACTCAGGAATGGTTTATTCATGTTGAACTTCACCCTTTCTGGTCACTTCTTTAGAAAACTGTTGTTCTCGACTGCATGGCTGGCATTTCTGACTGGTAGTGGCAGCTCTGGGTCCTCAGTTCCTGAAATGTATGGGTAAGACAACATTGTGAATCCTGGTAAGAAGTTTTCCCAGCTTAGAAACCTGGACACTGTTGAAGGGGAAAGCTGCCACCTCTTGCCATCTGTGTGAACACCCAAGGCTTCAGCTATGCCCAGCAGTCTAGGATAACTCAACTCTGTTCACCTCTCCTGAAGAGAACAGTAGCTGACTACACTACTAGGACCTGAGGCCTCAGTGTGCTGGAGCCTCGGTACTAAAGGGAGACAGAGGCAAGACACTGCTGTAGGCAGAAAGCAGAGCCAAGAATGAACCTGGCTTGAGCTTAGGATCAGTCTTGTGTGAAGGCAGACAAGAGAGGGAGAGACTGTGGCCCAGGGAGCCAAGGGAAACACAGGCAGGGAAGGGCAGGCACAGCCCATCCTAGACCACCTCCTCATGGCCTCCAAGCAGGCTGCAGCCAAGGGCAAGGGGGAGAAGCCGAAGCGAGTGGTGCTGACCCTGAAGGAGAAGATTGACACATGCTCTCGGAAGGTACGGATGCAGGAGTATAACGTGGGCATGCCCACTCTGTATGACATCAAAGCCCACAGGGCCCAGCTGCTCAGGTTCATTGCCAGCTCTGACTCTCGCCAGGCCCTGGAGCAGCAGTGTACCCTGCATACACCCGAGCTGGGGCACCTGGACCGAGTGTTCTATGAGTGGTAAAGCATGCTGAGGGCATCCCTGTGTCAGGCCCCATGCTCATCGAGAAGGCCAAGGACTTCTACAAGCAGATGCGGCTGACAGTGCCCTGTGTGTTCTCTGGAGGGTGGCTTTGGCGTTTCAAGGCCAGGCATGGCATTAAAAAGAGGCCTCCGGTGAGAACCAGGTGGCTGACCACCAAGCTGCTGAGCAGCTCAGTGGCTTTCTCAGGAGTCTCGCAGCTGAGCATGGGCTGTCTCCTGAGCAGGAGTACAGCGCTGATGAGACTGGTCTGGTCTGGTGGTGCTTGCCGAATTCTACCCCGGATGATGGAACTGTGTGCCACTTCAAACAAGCAGAGGACAGACTGTCCTAATGTGTGCCAATGCCACGGGCTTCCACAGACTCAAGCCCTTGGGCACTGGGAAATGTGGTGGCCCCAGAGTCTTTAGAGGCATCCATCACCTGCCTGTTGCTTACAAGGCCCGGGGTAATGCCTGGGTAGACAAGGAGATTTTCTCAGACTGATTCCATCCTATTTTTGTCCCCTTGGTGAGAGAGCACTTCAGAACCACAGGCTTGCCTGAAGACAGCAAGGCAATTCTCCTGCTGGACCAATTCCGGGCCCACCCACAGGAGTCTGAGCTCATGTCAGAGAATGTCTTCACTATCTTCCTGCCTGCCAGTGTGACCTCCTTACTGCAGCCCATAGAGCAAGGCGCTCGCAGAGCCTTCCTGGTGTTCTTTATTAACCTTCCTGTGGCCTCCCAGAGCTTCCTCACTGGCCGCAGCATGAACGATGCCATAGTCAATGTGGCCTGTGCTTGGAATGCTGTGTCTAGCCAGGTCTTCAGGCAGGCCTGGAGGAAGCTGTGGCCTACTGTCACCTTCACCGAAGGCTCCTCTGAGGAGGAGGAAGCAGAGCGCTGCAACATCAAGCCTCACAATAAAAATTTTGCACACATCCTTGAGCTCGTCAAAGAAGGGCCCTCTTGTTCTGGCAGCAGGCTTCAGAACAGCAGAGCAGAGAGCAGGGTGTGGCATGAAGGGACATGGATGAGGCCCCTGCTGTTGTGGCAAGAAGAGGTGGAAGACAGGAAAGTTCCTGGAAGCTCACAAACCAGGTGGCCCAGTGTACACAGTGGTGTTCCCATCTTAAACAAGGTGGAAGCCAGACATGATACCCAAGGTTGATTCCATCCTCCACATGTGCTCTGTGGCATCATCTTCCTCCTGTGCACTATTGCTCTCTCTCTCTCTCTCTCTCTCTCTCTCTCTCTCTCTCTCACACACACACACACACACACTACACACATGCATGCATACACACACACTATACACATGCATGCATACACACACTACACACATACATGCATACAGACACACTACACACATGCATGCATACACACACACTACACACATGCATGCATACACACATACTACACACATGCATGCATACACACACACTGCACACATGCATGCATACACACACACACTACACACATGCATGCATACACACACACTACACACACACAGAGACATTTAAAATTCGGATGCCATATCTATTTCCTTTATGGTATGCTCATGTTTGCCACCCTTAAAGGAACAAGGGAATGAGCATCTAATAGCTTTCCAGGAAGGGCCCAACAGTCAGTGAAATCTTGGAGATCCATGTACCATGTCTTGGATAGTAAATGCCCAAAGAATACTGAGGTGGTAGGAGTTTAGAAAGAAGAAAGCAAAATTCAAGGTTCAGAAGTAATGGCTCATAATAATTGTCATTAGCATCAATAAACTAAGGCCATGTAACTTGGAGGCAGACAGCTCTACCCAATTTTAGCAGCTCCAATCACCTGCCCTGTGTTTTGGGTGGAAACTAAGGTAGAGAGGTTAAATAAGACAAATGAATGCGGAGGAGTGAGGGGTAACCTCAGCTGCCCTGAAGATTGTAACCTCTGCTGGAGTCCTGCTTTCCTCTGTTGTAAAGATGTGCCATGTTTCCTGCCAATCCCAGGTGGATAAAATGGAATAGGCACAGAGTGACTTCAAGATAGCATGGAGAAAAAGCATGTTTGGATTCCTATCAGTCTTACTGCAGCCCTGTAGGAGGCATTGCTGAGCTGAGATCTTCAGGGACCACCACAGTTCAAGGAGGAAGGAAGAGAATTCCAGGTAGGGAACAGGTGTGGTGACTGGGACACCTGAAAGTGTGACCCTTTGGAATGATGTAAGGGCTCAGTGTGACCGAACTGCACAGCAGCCCTTATTTGGCTATTTTAGGACCTTTGCCTTTTCCTGGCCCACCAAGGAGTCATTAGAGGGCTTTTAAATAGGAAAACCATCATGATTAAATTTGAGGTTTAGAAAGATGTTCTGGCTGCCTCCTGAAAAATGATTGGAGGCTGCTGATTGAAAGCAAGAAGACCATGTCTGTATTGAGTCTGGATTGTGCCGATCCAGAATGAGTCCATAGTAAACTAGGTAGCAAGTGCATGCTCTCCTGGCACTCACACTTGAGTGGGGGAAGGAAAATGAGTAAGAGGCTAAGTGCATAGAACTTGTGGTAACCTTCATTCAGGTGAAGAGATGAGTCTTCATGCCCACACATCTCTAACTGTGATTGTGAAGGTTAAGACATTTCCCTAAATCATCCTAGCCCACATGTGATCCACATGGTGGTATCCAGTCCCTCTCCACCTGAGTTTGATCGTTCCTCTGTTGACCTCTAAGCCACTGATTTTGTGTGTATATAGTTCAGCAAAGCCAAACTCAATAGGAGTCTACATGCTTCTCTCCTCTTTCTCAAACAGGCAGCTTGTGACCCCTTTCCCTGAAGTGCTGAAGAAATAAACCAGGTTAGTCAACACAAATCGAATTTGTGCTGGAATGGTATTGCCAGAATAGGCGAATGCAGGTATTTTGAACATGTTCATGGTAGGCTATGAGGAGCTAGGGAAGATTGTATCTGTGCCGGAAATACTTTCGTGACATGTCATTAACTTCTGATGGCTTTATTGAAACAACTCCATAGTAAATGTGCGTGCATCTCCACAGCTCCTGTGTGTATTTAGGTGAACCAACCAGCTAAATATAAACATAATTAAGTATCAAATTTTATTTCTTCTTTTAAGAAACTAATAAACAGAGAGCACTCAACAAGGAAAAGCTGTTGTTTTGCCCCCAGACACTTTGTTTCTCCTTCACCCACCCACTGCTCGGGAGCTGTGTTTTCATTTCCTTGTTTAAAAAGGAAAGGAAGAAGCCAGACTGAGCCGTCTGTCTGTAAAGTTCCATCCAGCAACTCATTTAAAATATATGTGTATTTTAAATATATGGGCACCAGAGAAGCAGAGACAGGAAGAGTCCTAGGGCTCACTGGCCCGACATCCTAATCAGAGAGTGCCAGGTCCTAGAGAAGAATCCTATCTCAAAATCAAGGTGACTACACCAACCGAGGGACTGGTATGCACATGTGTGTGTACTCAGACACGCACGCGCGTGTGCACACACATACACACACACACACACACACACACAGGAGAAAGGAAAAAGAACAAGAAAATCTAGCAGAGATTTGAACAGCAGGGGGCAGCAAGAGACAAAGAATAAAAAGAATAAATAGTGTTGGGCTTGGCTTCCCCAGCCCCCAACCTTGTCTGGTTTAGAGAGTATAAAGTGGGAAGAGGCCAGTGCTGGAGCAGGAAGTGAATCCAAACCACAGAATCTGAATCCACAGAATTGAGTGGATACAGACCTTGCTGGAGCAAGATTTACAGACGACAATAGCCAAACTAGAGTTTCGCTGAGGAAACCACTCCGAGGAATTCTTAAGGAAAACCTGGTGGCCACCACTGATCCAGTGACATAAATAATACTTGGAAAACATCCCCATGTATAAGACACTGGCCAAAATCCAGTGGCTTAAATTTATTCCTCTAGGGAGTGGGAAGCATGTGTCTCAGAAGGCAGAGGTACCTAACTGGGCATCTGAGGTGCCGGACAGCCAGCACTGAACCTCTCCTATCCAGCTCATCAGAGGGACAATTTGTGAAATACTGGGAATAGTCTTAGACTGGGCCTCACATGCCCCAAGACTCCGTGTGACACATGAAAAGCTGAGCCTTGATGCAGAACTCTGCTAGCCAAAGACAGAACCTACCAGGAAACCAGTGGGTTTCTTGCCAGATGTTTATATATGGATTCCAAGACTGGGGTGGGGGTGGGGGGCTAGCAGACAATTAGAAGTCCTGGCATATCTTCGAGGATCCTGTCATGGCCTGAGAATTTTGGCTAGGCAAGAGTGTGGAAGCAGCTAGGGAAATGACAACCAGCCAGGTTCAGAACTTGACTGTTGTTGGAATAAAGCTACGCGACGTGGCACTCACGTTCTCACCACGATTTCGCCGTTCACCTAGTCTTCCTGAGTCTTGGCTTTTTCATTGGTAAATTAACCTCCATAAGAGGTTATATATACTTCCATGAAGGTATATGCCTGGTACAGATGAACTGCAACTGTGGTCCATGCTGAGCTGGGTGGAAGCTCCCCTCTCCCATTCACAGGAAGCCCCAAGAGATTACCCAGACCTCCCTTAGAGTTCCAGGCCTCCTGCCAACTCTTTCACTTAAATATTATCCTCAGGAGTTTTTTCTACCCCGTTTTAGCTTGGAATACAATATAGTCATGTTTTACTTACAAGTTGCTGTAAGTCTCCTCTCAAATAATATGTACATAGAGTGCAGTGTCCTACACTGTGAACCTGCCTTAGCTACCGTGAATAGTGCTAGGGAATTCACAGGGGGTTGCAGTACTGCTGGAGAGGAACGGAACCAGGAGGCTCTAGAGCTAGGCAGTAATTCCTTGGCCTTCCACTGACAACCAGTGGTGACCACCAACTACAGGCCAGTCCTGACTGTAACCCCACAGCAGGTTGGGACGTCCCATCTTCTCAGCACAGGGATGTATCCTTACTCCCCAAACAGAAGCTCTGAGGAAATGGGGTCTTGATCATGTAGACACGATTGCCATTGATGGTGTGCTTGAGGAAGGGCTGAAAAATTCCGGGTCTATGATCTCATGGTGGATTCCACTGTAACCCATTTGGTTACCTGGTGGCTTTCCAAAAGCCCAGGGAGGTAACTGTACCACCGCGCTACAATCTGCTCCACTCACTAATCAGCAGAGACCTAGAGATTGAAATAAGAGCCAAGACAGCAAGTCATCGTTCAATAGCAATGACGGAATGCCAAATGTCCAACTGCCATTCATTGAGGGGAAGGAGTGGACTTATATACTGACTCACAGCACAGTGGAAAACAACTGTGTGTTAGTAAAACAGGAAGGGTACCAATAATAACTCTAGGGCAAGATGTTTCAGTCAACAGCTCCAGGCTTGCTCAAAGTGCCTCCGGGCTCCATGCAGGGCCCTACAGGTAACACCAGCTCAGATATGACTTGCAAGAGATTGCTTCTAAACAACAAAGCTTGCTTATTTCTTATGACCCAAAAAAGACTAAATGCTTAGCCAAATATTAATAATATTGCTCTAAATTAGCTTAGGAAATTGAAGGGTGTGAGCCAGAACTTTTGAACAAAAATTAGAAGAGATGTGTCCTGTTCTACCACAACCTTATGCCTGCTGCGTTAGAAAGAGCAAGGGAAAGACTGAATATGTTTTTCTTTTATTGTCTGGGGGGAGTGGGGATGGAGAACTTTAGTTTACCCTTCCTGTAGGACAGGTGAACTTCTGAAGGCAAATCCTCTTAGTTTCCTTCATCTGAGAATGTCTTGATTTTTGCTTATCCCTGAAGGGTCCTGTTCCTGATAACAGGAGTCTGGGCTAGCCGTTCTTGTCTTTGTGGGTCTGGAGGACTTGCCCTTTTCTTTGCTCTCACAGCTCCCTGACAGACATCTTCTCACAGGATTTGCTGCCCCCTTTGGGTGAGGGCTTGCTGCTCTCACTACCTTTTGTGTTTTTGCTTTGTTTTTAATTTTTGTGAGTGAGAGCTGCTATGTCCCGGTGTGAATTTTAGCAGGCCCCTTGCATCCTTTACACTGTGATCATTTGTCAAATTTGCCCCATTTGCAGTCCTTTCTTTAAGAACATTCTCGGCCCCCACCATCTTCCTGATCAATGACATCAACCACTGGGACCTTTGTTATTATCTGTTTTTCAAACTATAATAGTGTAAGAAACAACATTCTGACTGTGTGTATAGGTGGCATAAACTGCTTTCCTTATCATCACAGCCACACATGTATTTCTGACATCTATACGGAAAGCAAGCCAAGCCATCTGTGAATCCATTCTTCTCACCGGCAGTCACCTTCAGCTAAAGCTTCTAGTAAACATTCTTCCTATGGCGAAGGCAGGTGGGAACTTCACAACATTTAATGGGTTCTTTATGTCTTAAAGGAAAACTTACAAAGAAGGTATAGAGAAGGCAAAATGAAACTTGAAATAACAGAAGTCATTTTTTAAGAGGAAAAAGATCAAAGTGGTAAAAGATGGAGTATAATGCATTGTTAAAGGCTGCTTCGGAACATAATACTCTGTCAAAGAGGCTTGAAAAGAAATAAGACTGCGCTCAAAATTCCGAAAACAGCCTTCGCCATTTGATTAGCAGCAGGAGAGTGTCTGTGAGTGTTTGGAGAGGTCACTGTTGAATGCAGGTACTCATAGCTCAACAGGTAATCGATGTTTATAAAGGTAATGCATACAGCCCTTGCATAAACTCTGGTCCCTGCATTCAGAGGGCTCCTGCCTTAGCTGTCAGGTCAAATCTAACCCTTAACTGAAGTTCAACAGAGAAATAGTGACATTACAGGATATGGGAAGGAAAAGGGATTCCTCATCCCTGCTGCCTAGGAATCAAGATTCAGCAAACACACTGCAAACCATGTTTATAACCAACACATACAGCTTGACTTCCTTGTTGTAAAGGTTCCTTTGGTCTTTTGGCCTGTGCTTTTCTCTTAGCCTGTAAGCCTGTAATGTTCCCTTTAGAAGACACTTACTAAAGCAAAGTATCTTAAATAAATAATAAAAAGAAGAACACGCCAAATATTTTTACTTAATTCTTATATCCTTCACACAATATAATTTCAAAAGCCACCAAAACCATACACATGCACATACATTTAAATCTCTTAAATTCCACCCTCTACTGAGAGACCAAGGACACGAATTACACTTCTGGAGTCTTGATCAAGTTCATTTACTCCTCTGGCTAAAGAAGGTACGAGAAATCTCAAGCGTGACTGGTAGCAGTGGAGAAATCTCAAACATAGCAAACTGGAGCAGACAGAACTAGCAGCTGAAGGAAGGAGGTTACTGGGGACTTACGGGACACTCAGCAGTTGTCTACAGACTGTCTGAGTGCACACAATTTCTCTGGAAGTATGGAAAAAGACCTTCCTGCACCAAACATTATCTTCACTCAGCTACTAATCCCAAAAGGTTTTACTGAAAGTCTGGAGAAAATCTGACTTCTTTTCTAGCCATGAGCTTCCATGGAATTACCATGTCAGATCTCACATGCTGGTTGTGGCTTCTACACGTACCTCTAGCTGTGGGGCTAGAAAATTATAAGTAATAAGTCAAGTCTAGCCACTCCCCCTTCTTTTACACAGTATCTACAACTGTGTCGATGCTAAAATGACCTGAAATACTCTCGGTATTTGATATCTGGCCATATATAGTAAAGTGGTAAATCATGGTACAGGGTATCTTTACAACTTCTGGTGCTCACCTAGAAATAGCTATAGGGTCAAGCAGGTGCATTATGGCTTTTTCCTTCAGTCAACACTTGCAGTAAGATTATTGAGGGGATGGATGTCAGTTAACAAACAAAATAAAAATACTTATCCATTGAAAGCTCCCAATCACATATTGGTGCCATTCAAAGTTCCCATTTTCATTACAATCAAGGCAACTTACAGTGTTTTTCGCCACATGTGCACCCTATCAAACCGCTTCGATGAACAAATTTCCATTATGTTCAGGAAAGTACCTGCATCTTGAACTGTCCAGTCCCCATTCCATGAGCAGTCAGCACAGGCTCCATAACAAGGTGAGGTCCCTAGGCCACTATTTGACTCTATGAATCTGTGGACAAGCATCACATCATTAATGCAGAGGAACCTATGGAGAGATGCCAAGTTCTACACCTGTGACTACGCTCTGAGGCAGTGAATAACCACAATAATCCAGATTATGTTTCTGTGTGGGAGAAGTGACTTCCTGCAATGCAACCTAAATATAATAAAAGGACAAGAATTGCAATAACTGTACAATATTATGGGAATGGGAGGGCTTGATACAGAATTGTTACGAGTAGTTTTCCCCGCTGCCAGTCTGGTCCTACCGCCATGCCAACCCCAAATAACACACAGAGACTCTGCATTTGATATAATGCTGTTAGCCAGATACTAGTTTCTTATTGGCTAGCTCTATCTTAAGTATTAACCCATTTCTATTAATCTAAGTATTTCCACGTGGTCTCATCTTACCAGAGAGTGAGGCTGGCATCTGCTCTCCCCAGTCTCTCCATACTGACTCCTCCCTACTGCTTCCTTGAATCCTCCTTGTCTCCTAGTCCTGCCTATCTTGCTTTTTTATTGGCCAACAGTTCTTTATTCATTAACCAGTATGAGAAACATATATACATAATGGCATCTCCCATCATCTCCTCTTTTCTGTCTAATTAGAAAGAAGGGTTTTAACCTTAACATAGCAAAATAAATCACATAACAGTTATCAAGTAAGAATCACAGTTAACAATATTTAGTCCATTAACATTTAGTAAGATTTAAAGACATATTTCATCATCTATTCTATCTTCATGAGTCTAAAGTCTTATATGTAACTTATCTTCAATTCTAACTAAGAAAAACTATAACCATAACTATCTGTCTTCAACTCCTTCAAAGACCACAGAAGGATAATATATAAACTCTAGAAATGACAGAGACTTCTTGCCTTGTCAGTCACCTGAAGTTCTTTTGTAATCTTCCATCTTCAGCCCATAGGTCATAGTGTGTCTGGCAGACTCTTCAGCAAAGCAGGAAACTTTAAACTGTCTTGTTGTATTGGCAGTTTGTCAGTCACTTTTCTCTGTGTCCTGCAGACTGTCTGGCAGACTCTTCCATGAAGCAGGAACTCTGTAGCAATGCCCATCTTGAATCAGCAGTCACTTTGCTGCGGGTCCTGCATGTTCAGTTTATACATCATGAAGTCAAACAGTCCAGATAAGAGCAGTATCTTGTCCAAATGGCTTGTCTTGCCATATTGGAAGTAAACTTCATAACACGTTTCTTCAATGTCCATCTTCCTTTTTGATGCAGGTGGTGTTGCCAGGAGCAGTTGTGCTTCACTGTTAAGAAAAACCCTAAACCATTTTAAATGCCATATTCTGTAGGTCTTTAAAAGGTTTAAAGAATGCCTATTTATCTCAAATACATGTCTATATATCTAAAAATCATAACTAACTTAACTATAAGACCTGACTATCATAGGTACTATCTATAATTTGTATTAAATGGAAGTTCTTATTAGCCATGTTGCAGCGCCATATGTTACCAGTAGTTTTTCCCCTGCCTCCGGTCTGGTCCCACCGCCATGCCAGCCCCAATTAACACACAGAGAATCTGCATTTGATATAATGCTGTTGGCTAGATTCTAGTTTCTTATCGGCTAGCTCTGTCTTAAGTATTAACCCATTTCTATTAATCTAAGTATTTCCACATGGTCTCATCTTACTGGAGAGTGAGGCTGGCATCTGCTCTCCCCAGTCTCTACATGCTGACTCCTCCTTACCACTTCCTTGAATTCTCCTTGTCTCCTAGTCCCACCTATCTTGCTTTCCTATTGGCCAACAGTGATTTATTCATTAACCAGTATGAGAAACATATTTACAGAATGACATCTCCCATCATGGAATGTTGTGTGGACATTTTTTTGAGCATTTTAAGTAGGAAGAATTTTACATAGAATGTGCTTCTGATGTGAAATAAAAAGGCACGCTACAAAGTGGATGTTGTACCATGCGTATGTATGAATGATTATGGGTGGGAAAGCATGGGTAGACAATGGGCAGAATGGGGAAAAAAATGATCACTTGAAAATGCTGGAAATAGAAATTACCCCCTTAGAAATATTTGCTGTTGTTGTTGCTATGACAACTTTCCACTTTAAAAAGAAAAATGTTTAAAATAATTGAGTAAGCCCAAAGCAGCAGAGATGCCGGTCTCCCTTAGGCTGGATGGGATGGCACACTCTCACACACCACTTATGAAATGTTTTCTTCTCCCATTGCTTGGGCACGAATTGTAGACCCTCCACTGACATGTGTCTTCTCTCTTGAGGCAGGAGACCACTGTTGCTGACTGGTCAGTTTCTCTGTATGACTTACAGGTGTCAGAACCTCAACCCCTCAAATCCAGGACTCTAAACAACCAAAGCCTCCACCTGGGGCTTTTTGGTGATTGATTTCCTGTCCAGAGAACTTGAGTCTGGATGGAAAAACTGTTCAACTCCTATCCATGATATCTGTAGGAAGCATCTGGTCCACACTTCAGAATTAGTTCCTAGACCAGGATGAGCCTATAAACAATTCATTTCTCCTTCTTTACCGTAATCTATTTGCTAGTTTATCTACTCACCAAACCTTTATGAAGAATCTTCTATTAACCCAGCAACTACTCTGTCCAAAGAACTAAAAGATATAAAGGACAATCTATTTGAAGAGATCAAAAATCTAAGCAGGAAGGACAGACACATCTTGAACTTTGTCTCTGAAAAAAAACTCTTGATTTCCTCATCTGTGCTACAGAGGGAGGAAGTCCCTCCTCAAAGCCAAGAGAGAAATTAGTGAGATGTCATATGTGAGAAATACCCGGGAATATCCCAGCACTTGGGAGGCAGAGGCAGGCGGATCTCTGTGAGTTTGAAGCCAGCCTGGTCTACAGAGAAGGCTGCAGGTCTGCACTGATTGGGTGCATTAGTTCAAAGGAGGTTTCAGGTGGGCAGCTAGGAGTGGAGCATCCACTCCCCTGATTGGTTGGTGTATACTTTGGGCTTTCTCTGGTTGCCCTGAATTGGAACCAGTGGCAATAAAAAATAATAAGGTGTCTGTTACTCATAAAGTCTGAGCTATTTGAAACAATTCTCATTGGGAGAATCTAGTTTAGCTTCCTGGACTGCTGTTAGAAGTGGAGTCCTGACTTCTTAAGAGTGTGGCATGACTAACCAGCTTCCTAAGATGGCCATTGGAGAAGGTGAGCTGGTTCCTTAGTGCTGGCACTGTTGATGGGTTTCTCATATTTCACACGGTCTGGCCATTGTCTATTTGTTTTCTCTCTCTCAGTTCAAATTTAATGCTTTGGGTTGCCCACTTCACTTACAGCTAAATGTTCTTCTTTTTTTCCTATATTTCCTATATTTTTCCTATATTCCTATATTTCCTATATTTTTTCCTATATTTCCTATATTTTCCTATATTTCCTACATTTCCTATATTTCCTATATTTCCTATAGCATAAGTATATCTCTCTAGAGCATGGAAGATGCTCCTACCACACCCCTTAGCATTCCTTCTTATCCTAGAGCACACTTCTTTCCTTGGTACCCCATTAGCCCTGGCATCCTGGAAATCTGGGGAGACATGAAGCCTTCCCTCTGGTACTCACAGTGCTGGGCTGGGAACTGGCCCATACTTGGTCTGAAGGTGCATTCTGGCTTCTCCTGTTCTCCTGCCTCACTGCTGGAGCCAGGGTCCAATTTGTTCTTAAAACCTGATACTGGGTTGTGTTCAATAACATCTTTGACTAGGATTTTATAAAAGACAGCTCTTTTCCCACAGATGGATATGTCATGTATTGCACTCTTCAGAAAGAAAGAGGATCGCTGCCCTATAAAATGTTTGAACAGTAACAGAGGCCAGACCAGATACATTGCTTTCTGATGAGCTGACTTTGCATAGAGCCTAAGGGAAGGGGAAGTTAATACTCCACTTAGATGGCCTGTCTGAGAAATCAGATGTCTTCATCACACTTTTGGCAAATCCTGGGCTGCAATCAATTCTTGGATGAGTCCTCTGACAGGTGTTTACATAGATGTTATTCTGGGTTGTTGATTAAAGAGGGATCCATATGCTTTCACACCAGATGTGTGAAGAGCACACATTTAGTGGAGAAAACAAAGAGGCCTGGCTGATGTTTTCTCCAGATAGACCACAGGGGTGTCTGCAAGAAGTAAACTAATTTTAGTGGGTTAGTTCATAAAGGTTGAAAAGAGGTCATTTTGGCCTGAAGAGAAAGGCATTCAGAAGTCATGTTTTATCTGCTTGGGTGTCGGTGAGTTTGTTTGTTCAAAGTCACTTGAGTTCTACTTTAAGATATTCAGTGTATACTGAATGTCTATTAGATCACGTGATGCTTATTGGAGAAACAGACACGTTAAAGGTAAGAATGAAAAAAAAAAAAAAAAGAATGAAGGTAGCTTATTTCTCTGTCTGCTTTTCCTAACATCACTCTGGCAGGCCTGTTGGCTAATGAAAAAGATATCTGGGGTTTGAAGGGGATATGTTATCACATTGGTAAAAGAACTATGATTTGTAAAACTCTAAGCATCATTCTGTGCAAGAAGATGTGAGCAAGGCTACATCTGCTTGAGTCTGTTTTTCAACCAGAGTCATTCTGCCACTCAAGGAATATGAGACAAGGTCTGAAGACCATTCTGATTGCCAGGACTTAGAGGTGTTACTGTACCTAGGGAGAAGCCAGGGGTGGTACTGACCATTGTACAAAGCATAGGATAGTCCCATCATCAAAGATGTCTTTGTTGGGCCATCTATTGCTGTGAAGAGACACCACGATCATAGCAGCTCTTATAAAGAAAAACATTTAATTGGGGCTGGCTTACAATTCAGAGGCTTGATCCATTACCTTCTTGGTGGGGAACATAGCCATGTACAGGCAGACATGGTGCTAGAGAGCGTCTAAGAGTTCTACATCTTGATGTGCAGGCAGCAGAAAGTGAACTGTTTGCCCCACATTGAGCATACCTTGAACATATGAGACCTCAAAGCCCGCCCCTCCAACAAGGCCATACCTACTTTAACAAAGCTGCACCCCCTAATAGTGCCACTCCCCAAGGGTCAAGCACTCAAGCACATGAGTCTATGGAGAGTCAGGCCAATTCAAACCACCACAAAAGAACTACATGGCTTGAAATGTCAGTTGTGTCGCCCATTCCATTCTCTCAAGAAGTAGAAGTAGGAAGACAACCTGAGACTGGGAGTTGAAGAAAGAAAAAGATTATAAATTATCAATTCCTCCATTCTCCTCCTTACTATTACCCTTTCTAGGTACCCTGTATTCAGCAGTAAACTCTCTGCCAGTCTCTCTGTGGGCAACCCCATGGCTCTTGGCCATCATATGTTAATCCCTGTATTAGTTATTTTTCTTATTGCCATGACAAAATACCTGAGGAAGCATTTTAAGGGAAGAAAGGTTTTTTTATTATGTTTGAAGGAGATATGGCAGTAGAAACATGAGGTGACTGGTCACTCCGCAGCCCAGAAACTGCCCAGGTGGCCTCTTCCTTTTTCCTTTTGTATTCAGTCTAGGAGCCCCATCCATGGATGGGTGCAGCCCACATCCAGGTTGTGTCTTCCCACTTCTATTAAACCTCTCTGGAAACCCTTCACAGAAACAGCTAGAGGTGTGTCTCCTAGGTTCCTTATCCAGTCAAGTTGATAGTGAAGGTCTACCATAATGAGTCTCCTTGCCCCACCCCCTTCCCTTGCAGATTCTTAACTATCTCTTAAGGCCCCACTCAGATGTTCAGCCTGTCTTCCCACCTTGCCCCCCTCAGCAGAGAAAAGACTCCCCACCTCTTTGCCTCCAGCACAACACTCATCAGCAAACTGTGTTGTGAAAGTTCATTTGTATCTTACGAAAGCCAAGCTTCTGGAAACAGGGCTTAGGGTCTTTCCCATGCCTACATTCCTAAGTCCTGACAGCGTGTCTAGCACTTAGTAGGTGAACAACAATTTTATGCCAAATTCCTTTTCTAAAAAGATCCTGAGTTTCTGTGCCTCTCCCACAGAGAACCCAGTTTTCATAAACAGAAACAATATTTGTTGTGACTCAGAAAGAACATGTGTTGTCTGGGTTCTATGACAATCACTCAGCACAATGCCTGACACATAGATTTTTTTTTTTTTTTTAGTAAATAAGGATCATTTTCCTTGAATTTCCCTTCAAAGCAACTCAGCAAAATGCATGGCACAGCCTCTGGGAATATGCAGGTAGGAAGGTGTCATCCGCACTGCTGTCATGAAGACTGATGATTGTCACAGAGCAAAGCACAATTCTGCCCAGTTCTTACCATTGCCTAGTACCTGTACTCTGGGGCTGGACATGTGGTGTGAAGGAGACCAGATGTCAAACCAGACTTACCCTTCACATGGCACCTGTAGGCATTGCAGGGAAGTGGCTGCCTGGATCTCCCTGGGAATAGATTTGCTCTCAGCCCCACCAGATATGTGAGCAAGGCAGATATGTGTGCTACGGTATACTATGTGGTAAGCATGTGTTTGGTGGGTCATTATGTATTGTCGTGTAGATAGAGGCTCACTAGTAGGGTAAATACGTAGGCTTGAATTAGGGCTACTGCAAATTCTAGTATAGTGAGAAGAACTAGAATAATAAATGTGATTGTGGCTGTAGGCGGACTAATAGTTGTAAGTACAATGTAGCTCCTCCGATTAGGTGAGTAAAAGTTCTCAAGGGGTAAACACATCTCATCCATGCTCCCACTGCCTATGAGCAGATCCCAAGAAGGCCCTGGGCCCTGGAATCACTGAGGAGAACCACCTCCAGAAATCTTAATCATTGCTCCAATGTGAAATACACTACTATAGCCTATGTGTCTTCAGGTTACTTTATTAGTTTACTCTACCTTAATCAATGCTATGATTCGTAATTAAAATAAATAGCACTGTGTTCAAAGTGACAAGTGGAATATGCTATTCATCCCCTCTTTCTTCTAGAATTTCATCAATATGAGGCAAAGGAGTAACAGCCTGGACAGAAGAAATTTGAGAGTATGGAAATATTAGCAAGTGTCTGGGGGGCAAGAAGCAAATGGAAGACAATTTGACTGTACCAGATTGGCCTCACATGGGAAAAGGCTGGAGTATCTTCCAGCTTCTGCCTAGAGGAGTCCTGCAGACATTGCAACTACAGAAACTATGGAGGACTGAAGTGAGAAGTAAAGTAGAAAGAATTATTTACTTGCAGGTCCAAGAGAAAAATGCTCTCTGATGACTCCAATTCCATGCTCAGAACAAACAGGCAGACATCCAGCTCTCTAACCCATGCAAATAGAATGAGCATGTTCTCTCAATGACCAGACAAGCTGCCCAGGAGGAAGCAGGAGATGATTTCAGTGCCTCTATTAAACCTCCCTGTGTTACGACATTTGGAGAGCTGCCAGCATTAGGAACAGTACCATTCCACTCATCAAAATTAAGAGCTGTATATCAGCAGCTCAACTCCCATCAACTGCTCAGTCTTCTTAACCCTTACTGGAGCTTCCATTTCTCGTTGTTATTTGTAATTTTCTATTAACCTTATTCATACTGAAACATAAAGCATTATTTCTGAATATAATTAAGGTTTGTCTGTAGGATAGTTTTAATTGTGCTAACTTAGAAACCAGTGTTTGTCTTTTTCTGACTACATAAAGGGTGTTGGTTACAGGATCAAATACTGCGCTTTGACTATATACTTCTATGCCATTTAGGCTTAATTTATTTCTTCTTGTCCAATTAACCCCCAAACACTTTTTGTTGCTTTTGCATTTTTAAACCTTACACATGGTATCACATCTCTGGAAACACCTGTGCCTTCCAATTTCCAATATTCCTCATCTTTCTGATTTTTCGTTTGCTCTTCATTTTGCCTGTTCAAGCTAAGTATCTTCTGATCGAGTGTGGAAAAGTTACTCTGAAGAATCCTTGCACATCTCACAATAATTTTGTTGTACATCCACCCTTCTGCATGCCTTTAATCCCTGAATACAACTTTGTTCCCCTGGTACCTCCCGCTGATGCACTTGAGAAATACAGATTGCTTTGGCTTGGGGAGCACGGGATCAAAAGATGGGCTTGAATAAA
The DNA here is from genome assembly GCF_943737965.1 of Phodopus roborovskii. Classification (NCBI taxonomy): domain Eukaryota; kingdom Metazoa; phylum Chordata; class Mammalia; order Rodentia; family Cricetidae; genus Phodopus; species Phodopus roborovskii. The sequence continues at coordinate 28,137,436 of NW_026126525.1, read as the reverse complement.
ATAGTCCTTGCTTCCTCTCAGATTATCTAGGTTTCTCGTGATTTTCCTGTTTAGTTGCACATCGGGGGAGGGGATAAACTGAATAACTGCAGGAAATAAATGTTGTTGAAAATCTGCCTCAGACTCCTGGAGGTAGGACCAGACGTAGGTTTTCAAAGCAAGATTCTACCAAAGCATAGCCTATATTTGTATATATGCTACAGCAAATACTTTTGTGAGTATTTTAAATAATCTGTGATATTTAATCACCACAATGACATCTTTTAAATCTCTAATTTTCAGATAAGGAAATAAATTTGGAGACATTATTGGTGACCCAGGCAAGACCACACATCTGGTCAGAATTTGAAAGTGGATCTAGCCATGAAATGTAATTGTTTGAGACTTCTGAGCACAAAGATAAATAAATATTAGGAGCCCATCACCATTATGGGAATTCAGTGGTTGGAGAATGCATAGATGCAATAGAGTTATTTGAATTTACACTGGTACAAAATTTGGTAATTCAAATAATTAGTGTAGTCTTGAAGTTTCTTTTATTTGAACTGAGACAGAATGAAAACCTCAGTGACCACAATAACAAGACAAAGGGCAGTTTTGATTTACAGTTTCTTAATAATGAAGGTTGTGTCCAGTACCAAAGCTCAGGGGGGTTGGCTGAATCAAAATACATGTCTTCTAATTAAAAACAAATGCAAGCCTTTGACAAACATGATTAGTACAAGTTACACTCGATAGAAGGCTAGATCATCTGAGATTATATGATGGCAAACATCTGGATGTAGAGATGAGTGAGAGGCTGAACTGAATAGCCCATGTTTGGACAGCTGGATCATATCATATTTAGGGCAATATCTTCTCACCCCTGTGTCCTTGCTTCCCGCCAAACAAAAATAAGTTACTTCTCCAAAGCAGCTTGGGGTCATGTATCTAACCTCTGTTGGCACGCAGATAGTTGGGGCCAGAGACTGTCACTTTGTCAAGCCACTGACCTGCAGTCTGAGGGCTGCTGGGGTTAAGCAGAAAGCTGAAGACCTTCCAGTAATAATTTTAGTGTTTGTGAGGCTTTTGCTGTGACTGTCTCCCTTGGATTATGAAAGGGCAAATGCATGTCATCTTGCTGCTGGTGGAGTTCTTCTTGCTCTCCACTCAGAGAAGGAAGCAAGGTTAGGTGACCTGAATGAATATATGTTTTATTGGCAGGATCTTACTATGTAGCCCAGGATGCTATGTCATCTTAATCTCTGAGTACTGGGAACATGTTTACCACCACACCCAAAAAAAGTGTTTCTTAATTTACAACAATTAAAGTGACATTTTGGAATGTTCTTTTCTCTTTATTCTTCACTTGATCCCAGACTATTTATTTAGTTTCTTGCAAGGTATGGAAGTAAGAAAGAGATACATGGCATCATTGTTTTTTGACAGAGTTTCTAGTCATAGCATCATCATTCATTGTTTATTTCACATACATGCTTGATTGTGGGGTTGTTCATTAGCATTTTTCAATGTAGGCTGTTCATTATAATGAGAAAATAGAAATGGATAAATTTTCTCAATGGTAAGAGGTTGGTTAAATAAATCATGGGGAATCCATGGCTGCATACTATCAAAAATGGAACTTACAGAGAAATATTGGCTAGCATATAAAATGTGCATAATAAAACTATGAAGACCTAAATGGGAAATAAAGGGTGTTCTAGGGAAATCAGATGGGAAGGGGGAATATTGTGGCATGGATATGGTTTTCAAGTGCCTCTCAGAGCTTGATATGTTGAAATTTCTCCGTTATGGAAACTGCCCAATAATTATAAAAGAGGTGACTTACTACAGCTACCTGTTTGGGGAGTATCCTTTAAGAAGAGAATAGGGTTAGAGGAGAGAATCAGCAATACCAGAGGCTTTACAGAGGTGAGGAGAGACCTACAGGAGTAGACCTGTGCTCCCTTGTCTTTGTCATGCTGTGCTCTGTGCCTCCTCATTATTCTGCCATGAAGATGGTTCTCAGATTTGGGCCCTTGAAATTCTAGAACTGTGAGTTGAATACGTCTTTCTTTCATTATAAGGCCATTGTGGTTTGTACAACGGCCCCAATAGGCTCATAGGTTTCAATGCTTGGTCACCAGGGAGTGGCACTGTTAGGAGGTGTTGGAGCAGGTGTGGCCTCAAAACTGTGTTACTGGGGGGGGTGGGCTTTGGATTTCAAATGCTCAAGCCAAGCCCACTCAGTGTCTCTTTCTTCCTGCAGCCTGCAGCTCTAGGTGTAAAACTCTTAGCTACTCTCCTGAGCTACTCTGCCTGAGTGCCACCTTGCTTCCTGCCATGATGACAATGGACAAAACCTCTGAATGCAGCCCCAATCCAATGCTTTCCTGTTTAAGAGTTGCTGTGCTGGAGGGCTGGGACCCAGAGGACAGCCCAGAGACCTAGGATAGACCCAAACATGACTAGTAAAAACAACAACAAAAAAAGTCAATGAAATTATTCCTAATGATATTCTGCTATACTCATAGATTGTTGGCTAGCCCAAATGTCATCAGAGAGGCTTCACCCAGGAACTGATAGAAACAGATGCAGAAACCCACAGCCAAACATTAGGCAGACCTCAGGAAATCCTGTGGAAGAGAGGAAGGAAGGATTCTGGGAGCTTGAGGGGCCAAGGATACCACTGGAAAACACAGAGTCAATTTACCTGGGCTCGTGGGAGCTCACAGAAGCTGAGCTGCTAACCAGAGAACTTGCATGAGGCTGGCCTGGGCCCTCTACACATGTGTTGTATGAGATTCCTGGCAGAGGGAGCTGGGGCTGTACTGAGTCTGTTGCTCTTCCTCCTGCTGGGTTGACTCATCCAGCCTTAATAGAGAGGAGATGCATAGTCTTGTTGTTGCAACTTGATATGCCACGGCTAGCTGACAGGTGTGGGAGGCCTGCACTTTTCTGAAGGGAAGGGAGAAGGAATAGATTCAGGGAGGTGGAGGAAGGGCTTGGAGGAGAGGAGAGAGGTGTGGAAACTGAGTTTGGAAAAAATAATTTATTGATTAATTAATAGCAAGAGTCGCTGTGGTCATAGCCTCTTCAGAGCAATGGAACACTGACTAAGACAATTACTCAGGTTCAGAGCTTTCACAGTGATAATGAACAATGGGATAAAAACTGGAGACTTAGAGGAGAGATGGGAAAATCATGGAAGGCAGGCAGAAAATTTTCAGTGTGACCATGTACCTCAGTGGGAAGCTCTGTCCCGCCCCCAGTAAGAAGCTGATAGAAGTGTGGTGATTTTTATGTGTATACTCTGGGGGGGAGGGGACTGGAAGTAGAAGGGAGCTGAGGATAAGTAGTTGCAGTACTAGAGGTAAGAAATGCTGAAGACCTGATTCAGTGTGGTGGGAGATGACAAAAGGGTGAGATGCTGGCATGGACCAGTGCTGGAGGTACAAGGTGATGATTAGTGGGATGTGATTGTCCTAGTGATGACAGGAAGGATGGGCACCAGCAGAAGAAAGAGAGTAAGAAACGGTCTCTGTTTGCTTAGTGCCTCATTTAGCTTTTCTCAGTCATCTTAAACAAACGGAGAAACCTTAACCATGCTAGCCTCACCCCCAAATTTCAGCGAATTTGTGTATTGTCTATACCATTGTTTCTTCAGCCTTCACTTTTCAATTCAAAGATTTCTTTGTTTAATGATTCTTGTTGGTTATTAAAGGGAAACATTTTTTTAGAGGAGGCTCATTTGTTATTATAAATGAAAAATGGTGTGTCACTTGGCGTAAACTGAAAAATTAAAACCTGTTATAGTAAAGCTTCATTATTAGATTCATATTGTCAAATGTCTGGCCCCGAAATCTGTTCTAAGAATATTATTTAGCCAACAGCTAAAGAGTGCTAACTAAAAACACTCCGAGAAGAAACTTGAAAAAGGAAGGGCATTCTTCTGATGTCATATGTCACTTAAGGACACCTCTGTGTGTCCCCTAAAATCACCTAAGTCAGGATCTAAAATTTGTAAACACTGCTCTGGGTGAAGACTCCTCTCTGTCCAGAGCACTGGGAAGTTTTGCATCTCCCCTGAGGGATGGGGTGGAGGAGAAGCCAGTGACATGGGAACAGGAGAAGAAGCAGAGATACATGATAGGGTCTGCCTAGGCACAAAGCCACTGTGGGTGAGGCTGGGTGCTCGGTAAACACAGACTAGAAAACAAACCATTGGCGAGAGTGAGATCATAAATAATCACATATGTACGTCAGTGCCCTGAAAGGGGAAAAGACATTTGATGCCCATGGGAACAAACAAATGCACATGCAGGGCCACCTGCGAAGCAAAACCGGTGAGGTGAAGTCAGCTGTAACATGTAAGTGCATTTCTTTTCAATCTGAGAAAAGGCAAACCAAAAATCTAAACCAGAACCTCTTGACGTAAACCTCTCAATTTCTGTGGCTGATTTCTTAGACTTTGGGGATACATTTCCCCTTAGCAGTTGCAAGAGTGGACTGACCACTTCGTGTCTTCTACACCATCCTACAGATAACTTACAAAATTTGCTTTGCACTCGTAAAAGCCCCAAATTTGTTGATGTGTTCCCACTTATGCAAAGGCACCTAGCAGTAATGCTAGTGATACCCCACTTGGCCAGAACATGACAGCCACACTTTGTCATGATTCTCTGGCTCTTAGACCAAGGGACGTGATCTTTGGTGATTTTAAAACACACACGCACACACACAACATTTTTGAAAAGTTTTTCCTGTTTGTGTTCCTCTGCCATTAGGTGGCACAGTCATCACGACACATATAATTATTATGCTTCTTTGGAATCCAGTCAGTACACGGGCCTCTAAATTAGATCCAAATAATCTTGAAAACCCCTACTTAATTCTTAAGACAGGAATTTTAACATTCCAGGTCTACTTTTCTTTACAAGGAACTGGGAACTGGGTTGTGTCTTCTGGGTTGATGGGTAGATATTAGCATCCTTAAATAGCCTTTCTCTGGTGCCCACACAAGCCTGGAAAATATAAGGTTGTTTGGTATCCTGCAAGTTAATTAGTTTCTTGAGTACTAATAAGTGTCTGTTGTTGATGTGAGGGGAGGTCTTGCGGTCTTAATAGGCTGAGCTCCTTCCTGTGTGCTATGGTAATTTTTACTCTCCATGGACACTTTTTAAAATCCCCATGAAGCCAACAGAATGTCACAGAATGGTGTGCCTTGTTATGGCTATAAGAGTTTCTTCTTGTCTTTAAAGAGACCACACATCTCAAGGATTCAATCACCAACTTTAGAGTCAGCTAGGGAGCCTGTGTTTTGGGACTGGTCATGTCCTCAGGGCACAGAGTATGGGTGGACATGTAGCTGAACAGAGATGATTGCTCAGGGCATATGGGAACCAGGAACCAGAAGGAAAGTCCCATTCTTGGTAACTTGCCAGAGCTTGGATCGTGTCCTGCCTATAGAATGAGAAAGATGCTTAGGGTCCATCCACTTCATGAATAATCAGGTCAGGTGTGCTGACTCATGCCTGTAGCCCCAGCCCTTGGGATGCAAAGTCAGGAATGTCATTGCTGGTCTGAGTCTAGCCTGGACTACACAGTTCCATGACAGCCTGGGTTATATGATGAGACCCCGTCTCAGTAATAGCTAAATAAGTTAACTACTATTTTAATTAAAATAAGTAAACAAACACACATCTGTGATTTGGTTCTCTGGAGCTAGGTTGTTGCTGTAGGAAAGACTATGAAGTACAGTCAAAGGCGTGGCTTGTTGGATCTGTGAGAAGCTGTAGAAATATCATTCCCACAGCACTCCCCACACATGGCCTCTGCCGGTTCCAGTGATGGGTCCTTAAAGAAGAAAGAAAGAAGCTGGGACTTGGTTCCTCCAGCTCCATATTAGCTCAGCCATTTTCCATGGGCTCATCTCTCCTGCATTCACTGATGGTGTTTGGGTCTCTGCAAGAATCGTGGCCAACAGGGAAACAGAAAGAGGCAATAAGGAACCCTCAGTTCAATCAGACTTAGACAGCAGGGCTAGATTAAACTTCTGGAGTTTATTGTAAGTTTATTTAAACAAAGTACAATTTGAAAAAACATGTTTCCTGGTATAATACAATCCTCAGTGCACAACGAGGCATGATTACATTGAAACTCAGTGCATGTAATTTTTCCCAAGAAGGTAGGTTCTAGAGATAGGCCACCTGCACTATCTTAAGGGCCGAGGGAGGGAGGGATCTGGTGTGGCCTTGGTCATACAGATATCATAGAGGTCATTTGGACTATTTGCCACTATACAGATAATGCAAGGGTCAGCTAGGCTATTAAATGTCTCTGGCCTTGGTTGTGGGAGCTAGATAGACCTGGCCCTTTAGATAATTCAGGTCATGGGGATATTAATCACCTCCAATTCCCAGCCTTCTAGGTGGAAAAACAGGTAATATATCTTTTCCTTTGAAAAGTCAATCCGGCCAGGTTACATTCCTGTTTTCCCTGGTGATCTGTGGACCTAAGGACCTCTGTGCTCCCAGAATGATAGGTCAGTCAATTGACCAGTGAACCTTGGGGACACAGACACTTTTGTAAGTGGATACTCCTTGCAGTCCATGTAGGATTTGAAAATTTAAAACAAAACAAAAAACCCGTGTTGCCATATAAGCATGTGTCAGTCTTCTGAAAGCCTCTACCCCCACCGCCCTACCGTAAAGACGGATACTGACTGAATTCTGCCTCTGTGTCAAGTGTAAGAAGGACTGATGTGTCTCAAAATTAGCTTTGGTTAAGAGAAGTGACTAAAACCCAGAGAAATATCACCTTACACAAATGAGGCTAGTTTCCTTTCAGGTAAAATCTAGAGTAGTCCTGTGCAAAGGGATTAATAAATTGATCTGCTATGTAAAGTTTACTGTCAGGTCAGTTTGTAGCTGGTGCCTGGGACTGCGGCTCAGTCAGTAATTAAATGATGTTGGGGAGTGTCTAGAGAGATGACTCTGCAGTTAACAGCACTGGCCTCTCTTCTGGAGGACCCAAGTTCGATTCCTAGTACCCACAGGACAGCTCACAACTGTCTGTAATTCCAGTTTCAGGAGATGAATTCTGGTGTCTAAATGCACCGAGCAGGCAAAATGCTTATACACATAAAATTAAATAATACTTTTGGGGAACAACTAGCATTTTCTGCCCCTCCTCAAGGCAAGAAGAAAATGCAGAGTTATGTTTTAAGTGACTCAAGAGTCTTAGACACTTAAGGCTGTGGCTGGATCATCTATCTGTTTTTCTTGTAGGAGTAAGAAATTTTGGATGATAATAGACAGAGGGTGTCTAGAGTGTCCAGCTTCCTAAGGGGCGCTCCTGCTTGCAAACATCACACTCCATGCTGCATTGCCATGGATGAGCAGAGAACCTGAAGAGTCCTGCAAAATGAATCCCCACACTGCCTCATGTTTTCCCTGGTAATAGAGCTTCTTCTTACACAGCTGTAAGAAGTCCTAGCCATGTGCCCACCTACCCTTGAGTCCTTCTAGCAAACTTGTGAATGTGTATGTGGTCCAGGGGAGACTGAAACAATCTGGACCAGGAAGAAAGTAAACAATAGTGATCAGGAGCTCAGGGTCCTGCTACCTTTTGTATGGCTGTCTTCAAATATGCAGGAATGCTATTGGCCAGGGTGGCTCTTCCTTCTTCCTATTTTAACAGGCTGGAGAGAAGAAAAGGGAAGCATAGCTGGCTCTCTGTAGTGTTCCAAGTGTACCCCCCATGGGATAGTATTGAGCTCTCTACATACTATGTTCGACATATACCTATAACAAGAACTATTGAATTAGTTAGGAAAGTAACAAAAATAACAAAATAACAGACCCATAGAACAGGCCATGATTAAATAAAAGAACTAATCATCATCAGCACAAACCTGCAATAGTGAGTCTGATAACTGGGGCAGCTACCCAGTGACTGACAGGTGAGTGTGGTCCACAGTGTGGGTACACAGCATGACAGGACAGAATGCAACAGAACAGTGTGGAGTTCATCACACCACTCAGAGCTGTACATATGTATGCCTTATATATTCTTTACTTCTAGAATCTTCCATGTGTAATATTCAAAGATTAACTGAAACCACAGAAAGTAATCCTGTGGGTAAGGTGGGAACTATCATGATTACTATGATGTATTGTTGTACAAATCGAATTCTATCACATTGACCAGAATTTCATCAATAGCCACACCCAGCTAAAAGGAGGCTGAAGAGCATCCTTCTCCTTCTTCTTTCTCAATCCTGTGTTTCCCAACTGCCTGGAGTTCTTCACTGAGGAGGAAGAAGGTAAGTACTGGGGGATAACTGACAGACTTTGTCCCAGAAAGAAGAAAAAAGAATGAATCGAGTTAAGGGCGTTTAAGCAAAATTAAACAGGTCAAAGTCTTACATTAGCTCCAGGCTGAATTTTAAATGAAAAAGAGACAGGTTGCTTGCTTGTAAAAAGATTTATTCTGGGGCCAGGTACCAGCTGCTGAGCCCTTGGCAAGCTGTTAAACGATTGTGTGTGGCTAGAATTGAGAATTGCCTTGACACTGAATCCCCACTATTCTCTTCCTCTATTTCTTGCTTCATTTTCAACTTTTTTTCCTAAAAAATAAAACATTTTCACTGAAACTCTTTTCAAACCAAATTTAAAAAATCAAGTCTGAAATACTTGGTTCTCTATACAACTCATAAACTACCAATTCATAATGCCAGACCAGCAAATTATAACTGCCCTCAAATATCTAACATGACCCATGACCACATTTTATATCTTATGTAGCATGGTTGCCCCTCCTCTTCAACTTTTAGTTAGAAAAGGTTCACACACCATACACACATTAATCAAAAGTTGCTAAATGAAGAAATTCCTACTTGGCCACTGCAACTCAATGACCCAGCAACTGCATATTCAGAAGTACAATTTAGTACTTGGCTGGTAAAGAAACATATTGAGAGTTAGAGAGCAAATGACTGAAAGCCTGATTGTCTTAGGGAAGTCAGAAATATTTGGTTGTATTCAGATATCTTGGCTCCCTCTGTGAGTCTAGGCCCTTCTCAGCTTTATTTATTTTCCATAAGTCACTTAACCTTGATGGCTCCTCATTCTTCCTTGGCCCAGTGAGGAGTGTAATGGTTGACCTGCCTACCACACAAGGTTGCTGTGAGGAGAAACTAAAGCAACCATGGTGTGGGTGAAATCTCTAAATCTCTGTGAGAGCTGAGCTCAGAGTTCTAGCAGGAACTTTTCATTTTATGGAACATAAAAGTTAAGCTTCCAGTTCTGACCTTCTAGCCTCCCATGGCTATATAATTCTCTCTGGCCCAGGCTAGCGGGTTTTTTTGTTTGTTTGTTTGTTTTGTTTTGTTTTGGAATGGTGATCTATCATTTCTCTTAGCTCAGAAGTCTCAAGTCTGGGAGGTCACTTAATAAAAGAATTATGAGTTCACCCAGTAAATCAAAGAATTCCATGATCTGACTTGGCCTCTTGTGCTCTGGAGAGACCAGGCCAGCCATTCCTTTTTGTTTTTTATCAAGAATGAAGTTTTCTCCCTTACTTTCTGCCCTAGATTGTATAGTAATCTACCATCTCTAAAAGAGATTCTAAAAAAATAACCTTCAGCCAAAATGACGGATGAAGGCTACCCCCTGTGATGAGATGTGAAGTTTCCACAAAAAAGTATAAATTGAACCTTAACAGGGGTGGCATCAATCTATGATGTGGTCTGCTTTCCTAACGTTACAATCTACTAACATTACAAAGGGAGTCTGATTGAAGACTCATACAGTCTTAGAATTATGCCAATGAGGAAGAAGAAAAAGCACAAGATCCTACAGGAGACAGGCAAAGGCCTGGGGGATGAAAGGCTCTTTCTTATTCCCAAGGGGAGCTTTTATTATTCATATGGTCCTTCTTAGAAAACCAAAGGTATCCTGAGGAAGCACAGTAGATAAGTGAAACTTCAATAAGGGAGAACTCCTCCTGTGTGTCAACAATTCAGAATACAAAGGAGTAATTCAGCAGATAGAAGGCAACTCTTGGTGGGGGACATGGGGTGGATGGAGATACTCCAAGTCAGGAGAGCCTGGGAAGGTGATGCATTTTTAAAGTTTTCCCTTCTGTGTATGCACTATTGTTATCGATATATGCACTATTGACTTTTAATTCTAAAGACAAAGAAGTTCAGAATGTGCTTTTTTATGGAATTATAAATGGAGTAGGCAAAGCTGATGAGTAACTAAGAGTCAGACACAATCTCTATAGCTAGAGAGGCTGTGACTAGGTAGTCAAGATGGTGAGCTTCCAAGATAGCTGGCTTTTCCTGACCTGAGATGAAAGCATGGCAGTTTAAACCAAAGGTCTGTGGGCTCCTTCAGTAAGTCCCTGCTGATGGACTGGGTCATTAAGTGGAAGGCCAGATCAGGACACATTAACACAAGAGTTGTGGGTCAGTCAGACATCTGGGCTCTCTTCTAACTGACCAATCCTAAGTTATGGGAGGAAGACCCTTAAGAAGCTTAAATGAAACAAGACTGAAGTTTTTGGCATATTGAGTCCCCATTCTGCTTTGCAGAGTCTTTTTCTCTGTGTGTCTGCCACATGTGTGTGTTTCCTCACTCCAATAAAGAGTCTGCCCCTGCTGAAGGGACCAGATCCTGACTCAGCCCCCTGCTTTAGCAGCCATAACAGGCTGCAGAGAAGACCCAGCAAGAGGTAGGCCTCTGACTCAGCAACATGTGAGGGCTCTAGATGTACCTTACAGTAACAATGGAGCACAGAGCATAGCACCTGCCATGGCAGGGCCTCTGAGCATAGCTGCCATTTCTGCAGGTGCAATTAACCAATCAACTCGGGACAGGTTACCCAAGCTCGTAAGTGCACCAGTCCTGAGACTGTTGCAGATCCCCAGACACTCCCCTTGCTCTACCCCCAATATATTCCCTGCTCCACGTCCTGCAGGGTCCACCCACCAAGTCGAATGGACCGAGGACCCAAGTTAATACAGTTAACTCATTAATTAATTAAAGACTCTTTGCTTTTGCATTGGATTGGATCTCTTGGTGATTTAAGGGTTCAGAAATTGAGCACAACAGTGTTATGTTAGTGATTTCTCTACTGTTGCTTGTCAAGCTTCAGATTCTCCTTGCCTTTAATTTTTTTTTTAATTGGCAGAGAAAACAAATATAACCTTGACCCCTAAATAGTAACATGTTTTGAGTTGCCAAGTTTTTGTTTCAGGTCCAGAGAGTAAAGAAGCCAACCATCTTTGAAGTTCACCTTCTTGATCTCTTAGTCATGGCCCTAGTTTTCTGCTTATCAGGGACCCTGTCTAACTTCTAGCTCCTCATTGGTACAGCTTGGATCTTAAATGTCCCTCTAAGAGTCAAGGCCTGTATGTTGAAAGCATTGTCTTCAGTCCATGGCCCTTTTGGGAAGTAGCAGAGCTTTGATATATAGAACTTAGTAGAAGGAACTTAGGTTATTCGCAGTATGTATGCCTTTGAAGAGGATAGTGGTTTCCAGCCCTTTCTTGTATATCTGCTTCCCAGCCAGCACAAGGGGAACAACTTTCTCTACTTCCAAGAATTGTAAAGATTTAAGCAGCTGAAGGTACTTTGGTGGATTGGAGCCACAAAATCACAAAGTCACACCATGCAACGGATCTCACTTGAGGGGTTTATTAGGGAAAAGGGGATGCAGAGGCTGCCTCTGAGCAGGAGTTGAAGAGAGAAGGCACTGGCCTTTTTATAAGGGGATATAGCTCATGGGCATAGGGATAATGCTCAACTCACAGCAATAGTAGGAATGTCCCTCATCTTGGCAGCTGATGATGACATGTCCTGCTGTCACTCAGTCAATGGAGTTCCTGATTGCTAACAGATATACTAAAAACATCACAAGCCCAAAGGATGGGGTCCAAGTGGCCACAGATCAAAACTTCTGAGACTATAACCATGAATCGAAATCCAAGTGTTTCTCCTAGTCAGTTGATTATCTCAAGCACCTCGTCAAGACAATGGAAAGCTGAATAACTGAGGGATGAGATTCAGAGTCAGGGTAGTCCTACCACTGCCGAAGACTTCTGCATGAGTATCCATGAAGAAGGCCAGTTTGAAGTTCTACCATAAGCCTTTGCTTATGCTACTCCTCCTGTGTGGAACATTCCCACTATCCACACCTAAGTCTCCTTAAGTATCTGTCTCAACTTCCATGGTTTGTTTTGAGTACCAGTTCTTCAAGAAAGCCTTCCCTGATTGGCCCCCTCCCAGGGCTAAGTGTTTGGCCACGGAAATTTCATGCTGGGAGAGCATCCAGACTGATGCTAAGAAAATAGATCAGCATCACTGAAATTAACCTTCCTGCCCTTCATTAGGACAATGAGGAGTCTTGAAGTAAAACCCTTCCGAGGTTTCAGCTTGTGGAGGTCCAAATGCACTTAAGGAAAGAGAGTCTAACTGAAAGGGCTCCCTAGTCCTTAGGAGAGTTTGTCCCCAGGGTCAAGACCAGGCTACAGCACCAACTGGCAGCAGAATTTGGTTATGGGGAAGATAGGGGTTTTCATAGCTCAGGAGTCGGGGGGGGGGTTCCAAGTGGATTTGGCAGGCAAACTGGCCAGCCGAAGCAGAGCATAAGCATAACAAATTGGTCTGGACAACCTCCTGTAACAAAGATATGGTTGCAAGGTGATCATAGCAGCAAAATGGTCATAAAAAGGTGGTGGTCATAATGAGTTGGTCATGAGAAGGTGATCATAACAAAGTGATCAAGACAAGGTGGTATCAAGCTAGTCATAACTTCTTGAAGCAGAGGCATGGTTGCCATTTCCTGGAGCAAGCAGTCCAGAATCATTTGTAGTAGGGTTATACATGGGGCATAGCCCAACTGGGAAACAGGTTTAATAATAAACAGGAATGAAGATAGTTTGTTTTTACTATAAGATGGCTTTTAAGCCCAAAATGGAGGCAGGCTGGTTAATCAGAAAACCCACCCTAAATGTGAATGACATGATCTGGTAGCATACCAAATAAAAAGGACTCAGTAGAAGAAGTTTACTTGCTTGATCTTTCCTGTTGGTTAACCTTGCTGCTGACTCATCTGGATTTTTCTCTGACATCAGAAGCAGTATTTCCAGGCTTCTCCCATTCTCTAAAGACCAGTGATTCTCCAGGAAACCTCCGGTTTTTGATACCCTGTTGGAACTACTGAGGCAGCCAGCCTCATGAACTAAGCCAACTACTAGGTTCTCAGTCTCTCAGATATGACTCAACTGTTGCTACCCTTTTGATGTAAGCATATTTAATAAATTATACATGCATATAATTTATACATACTCAGTGCATGAATAATCACGTTAATATCACATATGAATAGAAATTCATCTTATTAGTTCTGTTCCTCGAGGGAACACTGACTCATCTACATGGCATTTTAGATTACGAGACAAAAAGAATGTTCCATCAACTTGAAAATGCATGCTGATGGTTGATTTTCACTTTCACCTGCGAATGTGGCTCAGTAAGGAACTGTCTAGATTAGGTCAGCCTGTGGCACACCTTTCTTCATTAAGATAATTGAGCTGGGAAGATCCATATTGAATGTGGTAGCACCATTCCATGGGCTGGACTCTGCCTGCACTGGATTAAAGGGAAGAATGTGAGCTGAATGTTGGCACACATGTATGCATCCTCTCTCTGCTCTTGACTATGGATGTGATACGACTTAGCCACTTAAGCTCTTGTTCCCTTGAATACTCCACAGTGGAAGACTGTAACCTGGAATTGTGTGTTAAATAAATCCTTCCCCAAGTTCTTTTATTGGGGGACAACAGATACAAAACTAAAGCAGTCACCAGAGCAGCCTCTATTCAAGGAAGTTTTTACTTTCTGAGCCTTAACTTTAAAAACACTGAAATCCATCCAAGTGTATAAATTGCTTCTATGACTATTTTTATCTAGATTCAATGGTTTTATTTTCCTATCTAAATGTAAAATTTGAGCCTTTAGTTTGTTGCTGTTTGTTTTTGAGATAGGATCTCTATGTAGCTTAGATTGGCAGTGAGCTCAATATGTAGCCTAGGCTAGCCTCAAATTTGAGGCTGGGTTCTAGTGTTACAGATGTGCACATAATGCCTGGATCCATGGTTTTGGACTTCTTTACTATTAAAAATACTTTTATAAAGCAATTTATATAATGCATGCTGAAGTGTATCAAACAAAGTATGTGGTGATATTTGCAATTTCTTTTGAAATGTATCACAGATGGCTCAGTTCACAATGGCATTTGCTATTGAGCTTGGAGACCTGAGTTTGGACCTCAGAAACCATGGTCATGTTTCTTCCCCAGAACATGCTGCAAGGAAATAACTGACACCTACAAATTGTCTTCTGAGTTCCACATGGGTACCATAGCATGTGCACACACACACACACACACACACACACACACACACACACACACACACGCAGGAGGAGTGTCAAGAGTTTCAGGCCAACCTGAACGACATCGTGATTACCACACTAGCTATGTGTATATAGCAAGAGCCTATCTAAATTTAAAAAAAATTTTTAAAGCTTTTTGCAAATGAAGTTTTAAAATCTTTATAACTTCTTACAAATGTAAAGGTTATATATTCATGAACTATTAAGGTTTTATAAATAATGAGCCATATTTTACCTCATTATCATTAAGCTATTACTCCTTTCATCCTAAGAGACCATAAAAATCTCAGTTGAATAGAGATATATAAAAGGATGACCATGTAAAATTCTTTACAAACTTTGCAAGTAAAACTTAAACACAATAGACTACAATGGACACTTTCCTCCCCAAAGAACTTCTAGTTTGTTAAGTGTATAATTGCTTAATAACTTGTCATTTTCAGATAGCCTTAAACTAATTCAGCCTGCCTATTTAAAAGTTTGATTCAAGGTAAAATGTAATTTTAAAAAGAACACATTTTCTTTGGTTCACAATTATCAACATCCAATTAATATATTTTTGTATTAGCATAGACTTTTTCTTCTCTTTTTAAAAATACAGATTCAGAGTCAAAAATTGAGTGGAGAGAAAATTACCTTAATTAACACTCTGATCTATTCAAATAGTTAAGAAGAGTTAGCCAACCGAAATGGGAACTCCTACTTTGAGAGCCAGTGTCTGTCATTAAGGATAGTGGTTTGAATGAGAGATGCTCCCCATAGGCTCAGACACCTGAGTACTTGGTTCCCATTTAGTGGCACTGCTTAGGAAGGTTTAGCTGTTGCGCCCTTGCTGGAGGAAGTATGTCATTGGAGTGGACTTCAAGTTCACACAGCCTCCTACTTCTAATTTGCTCTCTCTACTTCATGCTTGCAATAGGAGATGCGAATTCTCCACTTCCTGCTCCAGTCTCTTACTCCTCAGGAACTTCAAGTTAAGATAAACTTGTCCTTCTGTAAATTGCTTTTGGTCATGATGTTTTATTACCAACAGAAAAGTAACTAATTCACTAAATGAGCACCTTTACAAGACCAAGGAGTTTGTGATGATTTCGTGAGGCAATAGAAATAAACCAAACACATATCCAAATCCATAGTCATGCACATTTCCAGGGTTACCAAGACATTCGGAGAAAGGGGGTGTACACAGTTCACATAAGTACAGCATAAGTGCCATTTAGTAGTACCGTGAGGATTCTCTGGCTACACAAATATTCAACTAAAGGGCCATAATAACAAATGCCAGGCAATTGCTGTCAGGCAATGGTGGAGCATGCCTTTAATCCAAGCACTTAGGAGGCTGAGGCTGGCAGATAACTCTAAGTTCAAGGCCAGCCTGGTCTACAGGGTGAGTTGTTGATGGATGGTACCTGCCACTTTTCACACTGCCTTTTGCTTTTCAAGGAAGCCTTGCCCAAAATGAGCTCTGTGGCTACGAGAACTGATGGGAACACAGTTCCTTTTCGGTACATAAGCAGCGATTTGCCTACAGGCATTATACTGGCCAAGACAAGACTGAGGCTCTCTCTGTTCCTCCAAGCACACCACCGTTGCCTCACAGTTCTGCTATCTGTGAAGCAGTTACAGGTATTGCACATGTGGCCACTTAGGACCATGTAAGTCAAAAGCTACCCAAGTAACTGCTATAAAGTCTTAAGAAGTACATGGCAGTTATGCCTACATGAGTAGATTCTCACACCAGCATTTAGCCTCATTTCTCTGCGAGACTGACTTCGGTATAGAAGAACGGTCCTGCAGCAGGTAGCCACGGCTCTCCTTGATACTTGCTAAAGCCACGTTCCTACTGGTGACAGCAATTCAGTTCACTAGAAATGTCAAGGAGTTCAGCTTGCTGTGTCAGGAGCAGTGCTAGTCACTGTAGTAAACTCTGTCCCTTTACCAGAAAGCAGCTTTGAAAAGGGAAAACACTCGCAAATCCTCTGGCTTTGCACCCCTTTACCTGACACTGGAAGCCAATGCTAAGGCTTGCAGAAACTAGCCTGAGTTGCAAAATGGACAGTTAGACTGTCATCTACAGCATGGCAGGACAACTCTTTCCAAGGTGTCCTTTAAAATAAATATAATGTCCTCTTGCAGTAACCACAGTCTGGAAGTTTCTCTCCATTTACCATTTTCTTTATAATCAGTTATCTATCAACTTCATTCTCTCAAACAAGGGGCCATTAATCAAAACAGTATCTTTAGCCTAGATCCAGGGTATCCTTGCTCTCTGTGTAAAAAGCAACATTGCCCTCAGCCAATGGCACAGAGACTGCTCACTCATAGACTAAAATTGCAAAAACAGATGAACTGAGAAGAGCCGCAAGCAGCAAGCAGATCTTCCCTAACACAGAAAAAAGGTTTCTGATTGGACTCTTTTCTTACAAATGGGGTTTCAATGGTGACCTCTTCAATCCAGTAAGCATTTACTGTAAGTAAACTTTGGAAGTGGGATACAACAGGGGCACACATCCAAGTATCAGCTAATATCTAGAGGAAGGCTGGGAGGTGACACACGGGACCCACCAGCATATGTTGTATTTGTTTCTTTTCCTTGTGCTCTTTGAATGTTTCACCTTTCTTAATTCTTTTCTTGGTTTTCCTTAGTTCTAAGTCCCCTTGATATGGCAACCATTCCTCCAGGCATGAACCTAGGAAGTAAAGGCCGAAGAGATCAGGGATGAGACTTGAATGTCTCCTGATGGGACAGAATGGGCTTGGCTGAGGGGATGCTTATAGGAGTCACTGCCACAAAACAGACTCAGAAGGTCTTTGGCAGGAGGGAGTCCCTACAATTCCAGACCTTCTGCTGTCTGCTTCTAACAATCACAGCCAAGGTGTCCAAGTCTTAAGGGATTGTCAAGAATAAAATTGTAATGTGTTTTTAAAATCTGAATCCAGTAAAATTAACTTTTTGTTTACAGCTCTGTGAATTATTTGCTTGTTTGCTTGTTTTAATACATGGATTAATGAAATCGCCTTCCCAGTCAAGTTGCCACTTAGTCCTGTTCTGCTCTTTGTGGTAGCATGTTCTACCTCTTACCTTTAACCTCTAACGACTGGCATACAGCCTTTAGTTTTGGCCCTTCGAAAGCACCATGTAAGTAGATATCTTAGCTTCAGCTGTTGCCTTGACAGCCTAAAGTCATCTGAGGGAATCCCAGTTGAGGAGTTTTCTCAATCGGATTGGCCTGTGACCATGTCTGTGAGACATTGATGATTGATGTGGGAGGGCCCAACCCACTGTGGGTGACACTATCCCTAGGCAGGTTAGGACCTATGCTGAGTACGAACAAGCCGATGATGGAACCCGTAGAAGCACTGCTCCTCCGTAGCTTATGCTTAAGTTCTTGTCCCGACTTCTCTCAGTGATGAACTGTGCCATGAAGTGATACCCAAGTAAGTTCAGTTCTAGCCAGGGTTTTATCCCAGCAACTAGAAGGGAAACTAGAAGACTATAGAAATGTTTTGTATGCATGGAGCTTCATTCTCTCCCCTAGAAGAGTTTGTTTGAGATCTATCCACACATCTAAAGTAACACAAGTTTATTCCTCTGTATTACTTGGTAGTATACTCTATGTAGACGCACTGTGTTCACCCATTTGCCATGCACAAGCTGGCTGAGGTTCCTCTAAGTGATTATAAATAATGCTACTGTGAGCATTTTATGTTCACATAAAAATTCATTTCCCATTGTTGGGCCATATGGTAGGTGTTTGTGTACGCTTACAAAAACTGGTAATGGATTTTCTAGATTGAATCTTTTTTCTCCCCCCCCCCACCCCAAGCCCTTCTTTCTTCTCCCTCCTTTCTTCTCTACTCCTCCAGGTTTGTGCTCAAGTTATACTGACCTCAGAGAATAGGTAGAGAATATGTAAAATTTATAATACATCTTCCTTAAATATTTGATGTAATCCCCACTAAAGCTCACTGGGCATGAAGATTCCTTTCCAGGGTGGTTTTGAACTATGATTTCTTCATATTCAGGTAACCTATTTCTTCTAGTGTAAGTTTTGGCAGTTGGTATCTTAGGAAGAGTTGGTCTACCTCCTCTAAGGTGTTGACATTGTAGTGCTATGGCATTCCCTTGTTAATTTTTTAATGTCCCTAGTAGTCTGTTGGGATACACTCTATGTTCCTGACACTGGGATTTTGCATTTTACCCATGTGGCCTTCACTCTTACTGGCAAGGCCATCTACTTTGTTGCTGCCTTTGCTGATATATGAACCCAGCTACATCTGGCTGTGATCTGATAACTACCAGCCCTCCAGGAATCTTGCAGGCCTTCAGTACCAGATTAGGGCTGCTGAGGCATCCGGCCTGGTGGACTGAACCTCTAACCAGGTTCTCAGCTTCTCTGATATGAACCTGTTGTTGAACTATTCTGACTATACTGTGTAAACCAATCTAGCAAATTCCCTTTTACTATGTGTTCATTCTATCAGTTCTGTCTCTCTAAAGAGCCCAATACAGACTCTATTGGTTGTTATTTCCCCCAGTGGAACTGGTAAAATGTTTCCTGGTTCTCCACACGGTGAATGACAGCGATGAGCACTGAGAATATTCTGAGACTCTGTTTAACCCTCTAGAAACTGTTCTTTCAGCTTGCATTAGATTGATGCAGTTCAGAGTGTGAATCCTAACCCACATTTTACACACTATAGGGCCAGTGTCTGGTTAGTTTTAAAAACCTTTTCTATCCTCATAGGGTTTGACTCACACTAGTCTGCCCAGGAGGGGATGAGCCATGGCCCACATTGTAGCTCAGTTCTCCCTTTATTTTCCTGCTTCAGCTCGTTGTCATGTGTGCACAGCTCTGGAGAGATCAGATTTAGGACATCTCCATCTAATTCTTTCTCTCTGTGATTTCTACCCCACCCCACCTCATCCTTTCTATTCTCAAAGGTCCTTTTCCTGGCTCCATGGCTAAGGAAGTAGATTTTCATCCTCATACTGTCCCCCGATTCAGAGGCTACATCCGTCCATCCTCAGGATGAAGCAGCAGTAAGCCACAGGGTCCATCAGTCAGAGAGATAGATATCTTCTCATTGGTACCCACCCCCTCACAGCATCTTGTTGCTACAGAGCCAGAATGAGTGAGTGGAAACAGAACATCACAGGAAGGAGGCATTTCTACTAAAAGTTGTCCTTCAAGGAGCCCACTTCCCACATCTTTCTTCCATCTAAAAGGTAAGTATTTATCTTGCAACTATCTGCTCTTAACTACAGAGGTCCAGCCCTGGGCTGTGTTCAAGTGTAACCCAGAAGATAGGGTGAGCCACCAAAAGGAAAAAGCAGCCTGCCTCTGTGTAGGCCATTCTTCACCGTTGTATTTCCCTTCCTAACCTGTCTACTATCAATTCTCAGTGTTCAGACAGTAGCTTTCTGCATTCTGTTCAGATTTTAGTTGTTCAGAGGGAGATACAGTGAGACACACTTAATCCATCACAGACCTCAAGGCTCAATTTTAGAACAGAACCCCAAATCTGTATTTCTTACAGCTTTTTTTTTTGAGGTGTTTTAACATCTTGAAAGTTGGGGGGAGGAGGAGGAGTTCTTTGTTTTGTAGGGTATATATGGACATGTTAAGTCGAATATCTTGTAGGTAGACTCTGCCTAGGTAGACTCCTGATAGTCTCTTAGACCCCTGGGAGTTTGCTGCAGCAACCCTGAGAGCTCCATCAAGACAGCTACAAACTGCCAGGGGAATCACACTGGTATGAAAATGAACACCCATCTGCAGTCCGTGTGGTCCTGGGTTTTTTCGGAATGTGATTACGGAACAGGGTAGGAACCTCAGTGACCTGCAATAAAAATAGCGTATTGTGGAGGCACAGTGACCAGGGATCTGACCACCCAGAAGGGAAGAATCAAAATGGTTGGGGATGCACAAAGAAAGGGAGATGAGTGTCCTTAGTAGAAGGATTTTGTTTGTTGTTTGTTGTTTTTTAAGTAGTGGGAGGGGTGTTGTTTTGAATTTTTGTTAAAAAATATCCCTGGGGCCCATTTATTTCTGTGTTCTATGATATACCCTGATGATGGCTATGATATGATCAACAGTCTTCTTTGACATTAAGAATGTGCCATTGCCCAGGACATTTTTGTTAAAACTGAAGCAGCATTCCTAATTCAGCCACCTTTGGGGTCTGTCTCCTCTCTCTCCCACTGGCCAATTTATGGCTATAACTGTGGTTTTCTCAACCCTTGCTGCTTTGCTGTTGCCTTGCTATTGCAAGGCAGGTTATAACTTGCGTCAGCATTCCTTTCTTGATATTTCTTTTTCCTCTCTAATTTTCTTAAGTCTAGGCTTACAATGCTTGCGTAGGATCTTTTAATTGCAGCCCACTTGAACACAAATGGCTAGTGAACTTTTCATTCTTCACATTCCTGCAACAATGAGCGGCAATGGAGTCAAATTTAACTACAGAAGATGGTTATCGAAGGTTCTCTAGAGCGGAACACGGAATAATAAGAGCGTTTCATTAGCGTCAGCGCCCCGCAGAGCGCACATGCGCAAGCATTCTTGTCCATTCCTGCTGCCGTTCTGTGCTTGCAGTGTCTGCCATTCTCTCTCGAGTGCCAACATAAAGCCATGATTTCTTCTGTAGGCTGAAAATGAGCTGACGGTTAATGAAGGAGACATGCCGGCTATACCAATTATGAAATCCCACATTACCCAATAACCAAGAATCTGTTCAGTGCCTATTTATTATATGCCTACCTTGTGATGGGTGAAAATGAAAGATGTAGAGAACAGCTTCGTTCTGTCTTCTCATTCTCTCTCCTCACCCACGGTACCAGAGATCAAACCCAGGTCCCCTTATTTACATGTCACGCATGGTACCAACCGAGCTAACCAACCCCACCCCTACACCCACCCCCACCCCCAGCCTCTCAACTCCTCATTCAAATCATTCCATTTTTCTTTCAAATAGTCTTTTTTTTTCTTTTGAAAAATGTGAACTGCTGATTGCTAGAACCCCAGAGCATGTTACCAGCATAATCATACGCTGAATTCTTAACCCTTCTGGTGACAGTATTGGGAGGAGGAATTTTGGAGAGAGGTGAGTGGATCATAAACCGAGAACCACAATGAACGGGATTATAGCTGACTTAAAGGGAACCCCAGAGACCCCATCTCTCCTTCTGTGAACTAGGGAAGAGGCCCTCACCCCAAACCTGCAGCACCTGTTTCTGGGAGCCGCTGAAACTGTAAGAGATAAATGGTATTTCTGTCACAGCATCTCAAACAGAACAAAACACCATCCCAACAACAGAGCACGGGGCACAGGGTTGCAGATACGGGCATGAACTTGCTGCTGAAGTGGCCTGGGAGCAGAGCTGGAGTGAAAGCCACACAGGGCTCTTCTGGTTTAGGCAAGGGCTCTGAAGCCCTGCCAGAAAATGCATTTATGCGATGCATTTTATTTTTTTAAAAAAAGATATTGCTGAGATGGGGGAGAGAGCAGATATCTGATAAGAGGTTTACGACAGCAAACATTCCAAGCTAGGGGGTTGCTGTTGCCTTTTGTACTTGCAAGATTCTTTAAATTCTGATTTGCTGAAGACAAATACAACTTAGAATTATAATGCTGTGTCAAAAGTGAATCCCTAAGAAATAATGAGAACAAGAATCTGCATAACTGACAGAATAAATAAGCTAAACTGAAAGGTTTCCCTTTCCCTATCTTTCCACTAAAGGGATAACTGGTCTTGGACCAAATGTTGGTTATGAAAACAACTATAAAACTGAAAAGATACAGGGAAGACACAAGAGAAGATACACGCAGCAACTATTTTCTTGACAACAAGAAGCACAGAGGAGGCATGACATCAAGAGAAACAAGGTAAAACTAAAGGTGGTGGTGCACCATAACCCCAGAATTTGGGAGTGTTTGAGGTCAGTCTGAGATGAATGAGATTCAGCACAAAGTAACAAAAGCAAGCAGCCCAGAATTTGCTGAGTTGAGGTGGGTGGAGGAGGAGAGGATCTGCTTGACACTGGCCCCTCTGGAAGCTGAGGTTGGGGGTGGAGGGGAGTACAATTCCCATCTGACTTGGCTAGTGTGGGCGGGGCTACCTTTCCTTAGGATTTCCCAGGTGGCCTGCATATAACCATAGAACCAGCCAGGCAAGGCCATACCTAAAACTGCAGTGTTCACAGATGCTGGCCACATCGTACTAACTTCTATCAAGTCCTTCTTTCTCTGTCTCACCTCACAGATGTTGACCCATAACTCCCATCATCACCCTAAATTCCATTTCAGCCTGCCACAGAGTCAGCCCTATCTAAAGAAGACACAACATCCTTCTTGAAGACACTCGGGAAAAAGAGGCAGAGAGAACAGTGAACACGCAATCACATCAGCAGCATAACTTGATCCCTATTCTAATAAGACTATTACAAGAAAACCGGACATTCCTTAGCAGTGTATAACAGTGGTTCTCAACCTGTGGGTCACAACCCTACTGGGGTCAAATGACCTTTCCACTGGGCTCATCTAAGAGCATCAGAAATCACAGATGTTTACATTATGATTTATAGCATTACAGTTATGAAGTAGCCTCTAAATATTTGGGGGTCACCACAACATGGAACTGTATTAAAGGATTGAGGCAGAAGGAAGGTGGAGAACCACTGGTATGAAACAAAACATCCTAATAAAGTAAATGGTAAAACAGATTCAACAATGAATGCAAAATGAATGTGTGTATAATAAATGAGGCTTATATCGGGGATTCAAATTAGACTTACCATCTGAAAATACATCAATGCACATGCTATCCTCCAATGTCCAGGAGAAGGTAGTACTGAAACAACTAGATGAAAAATACAGGAAAAAAAAAACAAAAAAACAAAAACAAACAAAAAAAACCTGCCAGCCATCAAATCCCTCCAACGAACTCAGACTGCATCACAGAACTATACAAGAGCTACAGTCTAAAGCGCACGAGAGAAAACGTAACAATCTTCACCATCTTGGAAATAAGAAAAAAGGTCATAGCCAGAACACCAAAATTGCAAACCAATAGAAAACAAACTGAAATGGACTATCACCAAAATGAAAACTTTTTTCCCCTCTTTGCAGGTGAGAAAACAGAAAAGTAGGCCACACATTGGAAGAAAAACACCTGTACTGTCTGCCAGAGACTTTGGCAGAACCCCCAAAGCCTGGTTTTAACCGATGATAGATTTTAAAAGGGCAAGAAATGAAAGAAGTGGGGAGATGCTGAATCATACTGTTAGGGCATACAGCATGTGTCATGATGACTGGTGTTGGCACTTCCTGTGGATGTAGAAACACTGGGGCTCTCAGATGGTGGGGATGTAAAACACTGTATCCACTGGGGAGTGAGTGGGAGAACAATAAAGTACCTAGCTCTTCAAAGAAAAAAATGTCTAGGAAGATAGAAATGCTGACTACACAGGTTGAATCATTACACATTGTTACCATATGTTTAATAACAATGCTGTTGATCATAAATGTATATATAATTAAAATAGCAGCTAGTTCAAAATGCTAAACAGGGAGTTACTATGTGGCCCAGAAAATTTTGCAGTGGTTAAATACCCATGGGAACTGGAAACATGCATTCCAAAAGTGAAAAACCAAATAAACCATTGATTTATTAACTGATGAAAATATGGTTTCCATATAATTGAATATTGTTTGGCCATAAAAAAGATGGAATTCTGATACATGTCAAAGCATAAGAGACCAGATACAAAAGATCATAACATCTGAGTTTTTTGTTTCTTGTTTTGTTTTATTTTGATTGTTTTGAGACAGGATCTCTCTATGTAGCTCTGGCTATCCAGAAACTCACTATGTAGATGAAGTTGGCTTCAAAGTCAAGGATTGGCCTGCCTCTACCTCCCAAATGCTGGCACTAAAAGTATTCATCACTGTGCCCAGCTTAGACTTTCCTTTTTAAAACTCATTTATTTTTACATGTGTGAATATGTGTATCACATGCATGCAGTTCCCATGGAGGGCAGAAGAGGGCAGACTCCTCCAGGACTGAAATTAGAATCAGTTGTGATTCTCCCAGTGGGTAATGAGAATTGAACCCCGGTCTGCTGGTAGAGCAGCCAGAGCTCTTAATCTGAGCCATCTCTCTGGTCCTCAAGATTTTATTTTTATTAAATGTCAATAATAGCCAAATGTATGCATTACAGAAAGTAGATTAGTGGGTTTCAGGGATTGAAAGGGGGAAAAAAATGGAAGCTGTTAATAGTTATAATTTATTTGGGAGTGATGAAAAGGTTCTAGAATGAGGGATGATGGTTAAACATTAGAATGTACTGAAAACCTTTGAATGGTCCACTTAAAGTGAAGTATCTGAATGTGAATTATACACCGTATAAACACTGAACCTTGGGCAATGTAAAATAGTAAAGGGCCAGAGAGATGGGCCATTAGGTAAAGTGTTTGCTATGCAGGCATAAAGAACCTCAGTACCTATGAAAAATCTAGGCCTAGTAGCAAACGGCTATAACTCTGCTGCTGGAGTACATTCAGGGGTCTTGCTGATCAGCCTGTCTAGAAGCAACAGAGAGCCCCAGGTTCAGTCAGTGAGAGACCCTTCCTCAAAAACTAAGGTGGCGGGAGCTGGAGAAATGGCTCACTTTTGCAGGGGTCCAGGTTCGGTTCCCAGCACCCACTATCTGCAACTCCAGTTCCAGAGGATCCATTTCCTTCTCTGACTTTTGCAGGCACTGCACACACATGGGTTCACAGACATATATGTGGGCAGAGCACTATTACAGAATGTATATATGTATATATACATATATATATACACACACACATACATATATATGTGTATGTATGTATATGTACACACACACACACACATATATATATGGCACCTGAACTATACACACACACACACACACAGAGTGATCACTTTTCAGTGATTATTGATTTCTTTCTTAAACTTGCTGCTGACTGAACCTACTTGTCATTGTCTCAGTGAAATGGGCAGGTCTCTCCTACCCATACACAAGTACAGGGCATGGAATACTTACAGTAACTCTGCTACAGGAAGAGCTTGCCTTGTTTCTGAGCCTGACAATGCAAGCCAGGAACCTTGTCTGGGAAGCAGGGTGCTCACAGCACTTCTTGATTTTGGAGCTACGCTTTGACTGTTGATACTGGCTTTTGTTCACAGGATTCAACGATCAATCCAGCAGCAGCAAGGCATTAAAGGATGCTCTGTGCTCCCCATCACCATTTAAAAGGCAAGTTGTGCTTATTTTCCACATCCTCCTATCATTTTAGCCTAGAGGAAACCCCTTGTGTGAAGAGTGAATTTACATGTTACAGTTTCTATAGAGATGGGAGAAACCACAAGAAACATGAGATCTTGACAAGCAGTTGACTGCATCTTTGAGTCAAATACACGGTTTTCATCATCTGCAGCGTGACCTGGAGGACAAGGTGACATTCTGTGTGAAGAACATGTCCCCGAAGATCTTGATCCACCCCTAGATTAGTCAACCTCCAATCTGTGAGAGACGCATCATGGCTGCCAGTACCAAATCCCCACCTGTTGCATACAGAGCCTAAATCAACAGCTCCTAAATTGTTTTTCCTTTTTTTAATTAAAAGGTAACTCAGATATGTTGTTGTTCGTTTTCTGTTGTTGTTGTTTTGTTTTGTTACTCTTTGCTCTTTGGGGCCCTGCCACCCAGCTCCCAAATAAATCATGCAGAGTTTTATTCTTTCTTGTGAATGTCCAGACTTAGCTTGGCTTGTTTCTAGCCAGCTTTTCTGAACTTAAATTATCCCATCTACCCTTTGCCTCTAGGTTTTACCTTTCTCTACTTCTGTATATCTTTTCTTTCCTTCTTATTCTGTATCTGGCTGTGTGGCTGGCCCCTTCTTTTCTAGCTTCTTGATCCCTCTTACCAGCTTTCTCCTCCTATTTATTTCCCTCAGCTTGCCAGCCCCACCTATCCTTTCTGCTGCTTTACAATTGACCATTCAGCTCTTAATTAGACCAATCAGATGTTTTAGATAAGCAAAGTAACACAGCTTCACAGAGTTAAACAAATGTAACATAAAAGAATGCAACACATCTTTGCATCATTAAAGAAATTTCCACAACATAAACAAATGTAACTAACACATCTTAAAATAATATTCTACAACACAGGTTGGTGAGGACAGAAACTCTCTTTCCTGATCTCTCTCTCTCTCTCTTTCTCTCTTCTTATCAGTGTGTTTATTTTAATAAACTGGCTGATGCAGTTCTGGAAACTGAATTCCAACATCTGTGGTCCCTAAGCTGTAGACCTAAGAGAGAACTAACTGTTCATTTCCAATTCAAAGAATGAAGTCCCAAGAGGAGCATGAGGTTTCCACTCAAGTATGAAGGCAGGAAAAGGCTAGCATCTTAGCTCCAGGTGGCCAGGCAGAAATGCCCTTTATTCCGGCCTTTAATGAATTAGAGGAAGACCACACACATGGTGGATGGTTGTCTGCTTTTTTCATTCTATCAATCCAACTGGTCATTTCATCCAAACTACCCTACAGACAAATCCAAAATAATGCTTGACTGAGTTTTTGCACACCCAGGGGCCCAGAAGAGGTGACACACAAGATTAACCATCACAGTTCAGGGAAGCTTTGTTCCTACAATATCTTAGAGACAAACCACTGTGCCAGCAGATAGGAGAGATGCTGTGCTGACTAGCTATTACCATGGCTCCTCCCCAGCCCCATGGTGACCCCAGAGACAGATGTAAAGTGACAGACAGGCCAGCCACAGGCCCAAAGGGAGCATGGAAGCCTAATCCACACCAAGAACAGGTGTGGCTCTGCTGGCTCTGCCTAGGTATCCATATTTTTATTTATTTTTAGCACAAGGCCACCCTGAATATATGCTCTGTAACTGTGTGGGGCCAAATTCTGACTAAAAGGTTTAGAATAAAGAGACATACACAATTCTAGACCCTGTCCTTATAGGAAAGAACACACCTGCATCTTCATTCCCAAGCACCCTAGCTAGAATACAGGCATCAGGATGAATCATCTCTGGCCAGGTGGATGATGACATCATTGTACCATTCAAGCCAACAAAGAGGAATCTGGGCTCCCAGGAATCTTCAGAGCATAGTTTTTATATTGTCACTTTTATGTGAGGAAAATTTAATCTGTCATTTTTGATATTATGGACTTTGTGTCTGTTATTTGGAGCTGTAACCTAATAGAAAACACATTCTTTGGATTTTCTATGTGGGAGAATAGTGGGTTAATCAAATGTAATGGCAATATCTATTAAGCCATCCTATCACATGTCATCATCAGTCACCATTTGGTGTGACTATTCACTGCCCATGTCAAGTCTCCACTAAAGGTTTTCTTGAACCATATGTGTCTCTCTTGACCAGGTGGCAATTTAATATTTTTAGTAACTTTTTTTTTAAATTAATGCTGTTGTTCTTCATTCCGAACTAGTTCTTTCAAGATACAGACCATTTCTGAGTTTCCCGCCATTGCATTTGTCAGATCATGAACCTCTCAGTTTAAGATTGTTAATTATGACCTACCTGTCCCTGACACATGAGCTGGCTCTTTGGAACCTATTTCCTATGGTGGGATGCCTTTCTCAACCCTGATGCAAAGGGAAGGAGCTTGGGCATGCTTTGTTGACTCCCATGGGAGGCCTTACCCCTTCTGAATGGAGATAGAGGGGAGTGGCTGGAGGGTATGGTATGAGGGAGGTGGGGAGGATGGAATGGGAGGAAAGGGGGAGGGGTAAGTTTGGTTGGTATGTGAGATTAATTAATTAATTAAAATAAAAAATATGGCCAATCACTCTAAAGTACAAGATCTGACAATTTGGAGAACTCAGACTACAACTCCATCCCTCCTCAGAGTCCCCTCCCCAACACACAAACATACTTGGTGATTTTATTTTCTTCAAATTTTTTTATATAAAATTTTTACTTACATTTTTGCAAATAATATATTTTGATCGTATTCTTCTCCCTCCCCTAACTCCTTCAGACCCTTCTTACCTCCCTACCAACTCAACTTCATGTTCTCTCTCTCAACCAAAAACATAAACAAAGGTCAAAATAAATAAACAAACAAAATGAGTAAGATTTTTTTTGAAATTCCAAAACAAGAAGTGCACAAAGTGGCTGGTGACACTCCCTTGAGGAACTTGGATTTTCCCTTTATCAGCAGTCATCAACTGCAAATAGCTTCTTAGTTAGGGGTGCACTTCCCCTTCTCAGCAGTGGGAGTCCATCTGGCTTGGACTAGGTAGGCCCTGTGCATGCTGCCACAGTCTCTGTGAGTTCCTATGTTTATCAGTCCTGTTGTATCTGGAAGAGTCTATTTTCTTGGAATCATCTACCACCTCTAGCTCTTAAAATCTTTTACACAACCTCTTCCAAATAGATGCCTGAGCCTTGAGGGAGGGGATTTAATAAAGACATCCCATCTAGGACTGAGTGCCCCAAAGTCTCTGACTCTCTACACATTGTCCAGTTGTGAGCCTCTATGTTAATTACAATCTCCTGAAAGAAGAAGCTCCTCTGTAAGGACTGAATGAGGCCAAAGCTGCCAAGTCCTGCTGCTTGCTGGAACTGGAACATGACACTAATCCCTCAACGATTCCATGAAAATGAAATGTCCTTGGGTACTTATTATATCAGCTACCAGGGTCAGGCAACATTTTTTGTAAAGTTCTTAGTATATGTTGTAGACTTTGTGGGCGACATAAAGCCACCAAGTGATGGTGCAAGGATAAAGGCAAGCCAACAAACAAAAGCTACAGCATGCCATTAAACTGAGGGGGAAGAGCTGGAAGTTTCCCTAAACCAAGATTCACAGGGGAAACTGAAGAGAACAGGCTGCCATCATGAAGGACACCATCATACGTTCAGATGCAGTCTGAGTACCCATCCATATCAAGGCTATGGAAGGAACCACCTGAAAGCATAACTGGGAACATTGTTGGAACCATGAAAACAGCCCATCCCAACAACACTAGAAGAAAATTCCCTAATTTTAGGGGCATTCAGTACACCATTCATAGGACCTCGCCTCAAGAGTGAGAAAGAATCCGTCACACACAGGATGATGCTTGGTTCAGCTCCACAGACCTTAAAAGCAAGACATCCTCCACCCCAAGATACCAAACTATTTCCAAATGACGTCACTGTATCCTAGAATCAAAGTCATGAGACTTCCAAGAATAAAAACCTATCCAGGACCCTACAAGGTAAGAGTCACAATATCTGGCATTTAACTAAAAATTTACCCTGCATACAAAGAAGTAGGAAAATGTAACCTACAATGAGCAAATCAATGAATTTCCATTGGCTCAGAAAACAAAAGATGAAGGAGAAGAAAGCACACAGACAATAAAACTAACAAATGAGGTCTTTAAAATGTTACCTAAAACTGAAGATGATAACACATGTGTATGTAAGTTCATAAATATCAAGCACAAGAAACATGAAGCCATACCAGAAATCATAATCAAATTGGTTAAAGCTTATAAGAAATTGAAACTCTTTAAAAACTCACAGGGGAAAAAAAAACAAAAACAAACAAACAAACAAAAAATGGAGACTTAAAATAAGGAAACAAAATACCCACAATGTCTTTTTATCAGAAAAATGTAATCTAAAAGAGAGTGAATAACAGATTTCAAGCACAAAAGAGGATTCAACCTACAGTTCTTTATCCAACATCTTTCAGGGAAAAATAAAGTAAAACTATTTGCAGAAGTACAAAATCTGAAAATAACCATTTCTAACAGATGTCAACCACAAGAAATCTTCAGTAACCACTTCAGAAAAAAAAATGAGCATGATTCCAGGTATCTACAAAATATTAGGGGCTATCAGAAACTTAACTTGTGACCTTGACAAGATTTATAGCCACCTAGGAGACACACTTGTAGGTAAGTCTGTGAGGAACTCAGCAAAGAGCTTTAGCTGAAGATGGAAAACCCACCTTGACTACAGTAGCTACATCCATGGGCTGGGGTTTCTGAACTGAATAAAAAGGAAGGATGAGGAAGTCCACCCCCATGCCTTCCCCATCACAATGGACTCTCTTCTCAAAAGAAACCCTTCCTTCCTTATATACAGGCATCTTTGTGACAGCAACAAGAAAAGGAATTAACACAACAACTTTTTCATTATATGTGTCTTTAAAATTCAGAAAATAATTTAAGTTTAAAATAAAATTGCAGTCAATATACTATACAAACAATATATATTGTAGAATCAAATTGCATGGTAACAGTACATGAGCCTAGAAGGACTAGAAGGAACAGAAGAAAGCTTGAAGTAGTACTGAATGTAGAACATTCAGGCAAAGATCAAACCCTAACACAACCACTAAACTAACACACACACACACACACACACACACACACACACACATTCTAGTTACAGGAAAGGTATGCAGCTCAGAGTTAAGAGCACTTACTGTTCTTCCAAAGGACCAAGTTCAGTTCTCAGCACCTGCATGGAGGCTCACAAGCACCTGTAGCTCCAGCTCCATGATTCTGATGTCTTTTTCTGGCCTTGGAGGACAACTGTGTGTGCACACATACACTCATGCACACATACACACACACACACACACAGCACATACAGCACACACACATATGTAAAAATACTTTCAAATTGTTCTTAATAAACATGCAAATGAGAGTTTTAAAAACTGAATTATAAAAGCTCATCCTAAGGAGGTAAATAAGAAAAAGGAAACAAAGACAAAAAGAATAAATTGAAAGTAAATATCAAAATAGTAGATTTGAATGAAAATAACCCAAATGCCCACTGTCAAGTGACTTGAGAAATGAACTATGCCCATACAGGAGAAGAATATTCAGCAATAAAGACAGACTTTGTGTACGTGGAAAAGAATGAATGAATTATGTTACAGAAACAAAAGGAAACAAATACATATAGTGTACGGTCACATTTGCATAAAATTCTAGAAATGCAAACAAAAATGGAGCGACAGGAAGACCATGGATTATGACATCTGACAGAAGTAACCTGGAGAAGGAGATGTTAATTTTGGTTCAGGGTTCAGAGGATCTCAGCACATCAAATAGAAAAGGCAAGGGGCAGGCTTAGT
Source organism: Phodopus roborovskii (assembly GCF_943737965.1). Taxonomy (NCBI): domain Eukaryota; kingdom Metazoa; phylum Chordata; class Mammalia; order Rodentia; family Cricetidae; genus Phodopus; species Phodopus roborovskii. The sequence goes on along the minus strand of NW_026126525.1, from coordinate 28,105,829 downwards.
CCCAGAAACATGGCTGACCAGGAAGTAGAGAGCTTGGGAAGTAGCAGGTTGACTTAGATTCCCCAAGGCCTACGATTCATGGTTCACTTCCTCTAGCTATGCTCCACTTCCTAAATGTTTCAATGCCTCTCCAAATAGCACAAGTAGCTGGGGACTAAGTGTGCAAACCCATGAGCCTATGGGGACATTTTACATCTAAACATGACACCTAGAAATCATAGCGTACAAAGACAGAGGTGGGGTAAAAAAAAAGAAAAAAAAAGGAACAAGGAAGCTTTGTGTGCAGGGAGGGTGGCCATATTCATGAACCTCACTAAAGCCAAGTTTTCAGAGATGTATTCACATGTCAAAATTTATCAAATCATACACCTTAAGCATGTGGTTTATTGTATTTCAATTACACTGTAATAAGGGCATTTAAAGAAATAACTATATTTTCTGAAACAAATTAGTGAGACAAGTGTCATTACTTGACATTACTGAACATCTGTTTTGTGTCACAGTTAATGAAAGACAGCTGGATGCTCACTTCTGTCTCCCACATTCAAAGTGCTGTATTTTCACTTAAGAATATAAAGAGAACCTGCCCTCCAATGAGTACATCATTAGGAAAGGGAAGACTAGCTCAATAGTTTTCAGATCTGTGTAGATGTGTCTGCTATCATATCAAAAGTTGACAGGTGGTAGTTTATTAAAGTTACAGTTTGAATCTGAGACCAAATTAAAATGCTTTTGATACTGATGTGTTCAACTCCATCTCTTCATTGTGTAACAGATCATTTTGCCTGTATGACTTTTTAATGGTGTAGTGATTTGGAAAATATTGATTCACTGAGTTGTGTGGCTCATCTAAATGTGATAGCATTTCGTTATATATGTATAGAACATAGAAGTACATGAATAAATAATGTATGCTTGTGGGAATGTATGATATAACTACTATAAAGACTTATGTGGTAGATTCATAGAAGTACATGAATATATAACAATATATGCTTATGGGAATGCAAGATAACTACTATAAAGATCTGTGCAATTTTCTTAGATACTAGACACACATATCAATAAGTTATGTGAATATACACACATACACACATATCAAGATACCACTGATTATATCAACATGTCTTTAAGTATTAAAAAGTTGTCAAACTCATCAAGGCAAGTGTAAGTTTTCTTCTAATGTTCACTTGAAAACTCAAGTTTTACTATTTGGCAAATGCTGATGGCTGTTTTCTTTGAAATGACAATCTCATTTCTCATTTTCTAAAATACTGCCCACCAAATGTTCAAGTTTGCATAACCATCACTTCTTAGTCAGTGATCTGAAAGCTTGTTTTCCCAGAACCCAAACACTGGAACCTAAGCACATGTGATATTAGAAATGGGAGCTCCCAAAGGTGGTGAGAACATGAAGGCGGAGCCCTCAGGAATGGTGTAGTGTACTTATCATACAGTCCCAAGAGCATCCACCCCCCCCCTTCTCTCTTCCCAGCCTGGAGGAAGGAGTAAATTGGTGTCACTAGACTCAGAACCTGCAGCAGCTTTGAACTGAGGCGTCCAGCCTCCAAAACTGAGAAATGGAGACTATTACGTTGTTGTTGCTGTTTATAAACTGTTCAGTTTATGGCATTTAGCTTATGGTCCAAATGGGCAAATAGTCATTTCTTCTGTGTTTCCTTACAGAAATAGATTGTCTGAGCTTTCAACTCCAATAATCACACCCATACTGTTCCTTCAAGGCAACCATGTACTCTGGTTTATGGCAATGGCTTTTAGATACATCCTTCCCTTTACAACATGTCAAACATCAAAACATCGATGACGCAGCATTGAAACTTAATGTGGCTAATTTGTACACTGAGACAGTTCTTAAGTGAAACTTACCTGCATGAAAACTGAGAGGAAATGAAAGGGCTCGCTGTGCAGCTGCCTGGAAAGAGGAGAGGAGCCAGTGTACATGTGATTGTAACACCATTAGCACATTCCAGGGTGACGAGGAGAAGGCAGGGCAGGAGGGGAGGAAAGAGGAGAGCCATGGGATGTCAAATAGAACGAGGAGGGGACATCACTCAGAGTTTTGTAGAGTGACGTGTTTCACCCTGTGTAGGATTGGAAACCACCAAATGGCTGTTGCTGGGTGACTAATACCCTACTTGATGTTTTCTAAGAGTTCTTCTGAGTGATGTGTTGGAAATGGATGGCAGCAAGTGTGACATTTCACTCTCACAGGTCTGTTTTGCTGAGCCACAACCTCCCCATGCTACTTTGGGCAGCCCTGGCTAGATTCACTGGGTCTGACAGACAGACAGACAGACAGACAGACAGACAGACAGACCTGAAATGAGTGGGATGATTGGTTGGAAGGAGGAGGTAGATCACCAAGAATGGGAGAGATTCAGAAAAGGGCAGGCTGAGCTGGATTAAAATGCATCCTGTACCTGTATCATAATTCAAACCATTATTGTTATGTAGTTATTATGCATTGATAAAAACTCGATTTTAAGAGAGAAATGTCTCTAGAGTGTCTCCAACAGAGGCGTGGCAGAAGCACAGGTGTCTGCAGCAGAGGGGTGAGTCTCCACAGCTTTTCCCCATCTTCATCTGATGCCTAGCCAAGACGTCCTAGAAGCCTGGCCTAGCACCTCTCAGCGTTTTCAAAGGAACAGACAGCATCTTCATGTTCCTGGCCTGTGAACTGAGATAGAGCATAAACCACAAACATCCCGAAACACAAAACACAATGACAGAAATTTCCACTGGAAAAGATGAAGAGGAGAAGGCAAGAAGGGGCATAGTGTTTCCAAGTCCCCAAGAGGCCCCAGCAGACCATAATGTTCGATATGAGAACGGAATGGAGCTGCGCGGGAGGCAGCTGGAGTCTAGAGTGCAGAGGAGGCCAGAGGGTACAAGTGCTGTGGGACTTGGTGAGCGTCCCGGGGGAGAGCAGGCACGCAGCACAGAACAGGGGTAATAGAATCAATTCTATTTAGACCCCAAGAGGTAGGCAGTTCTTGCTCTGTGAGATACAGTTGATGAATGGAATGATGGAGGGGATAGGTGGGAGGTTGGACACCAGGGTTGAAGCTATAAGGCCTGTGATGATAGACTAGGGGATTTAAGTACTGTCTACTTTTTCATACTTTTGGAGTCATTTATGGGAGTGGTGTTCAATCTTCAAATACTCTCCACTAGAATACAATTTATGATAATGCCTTGAGTCACTTTAGCACTACATGCCTAGAGATTATGGCCCTAAGAGTCAAGGTCTGCTTTGCCTCCTGGTTTTCTCTCACTCAAGTTTAAGCTGTCCGGAATCCTAATGATCTGACTCCAACATCTCAGGAACCCAGCCACTTCTCGACAGTCCCTGTGCCTGGTTTGAGGCACTGTCAGCTCTGACCTGGCTGATGGCAGTACCATCACTATTCTCTCTGCGTCCCACACATCCCTTCTCAGCCGTTTTCAAAGTTCACCACGGCTCCTGGTCTCTTCAGCTAGGACCCTCAACAGCTGCCACTTCTCTCAGCAGCCTGCAAATCCTGCCCTGCCCTGCCCTGCCCTGCCCTGCCCTGCCCTGCCCACCCCCCCCCCCACTGCTTCATTGTGCTTACCGCCCTCTCCTGCCTCAGCCATACTGGCTCCCTACCTCTCCTACCTGCCCCTCGGGACACTTGTACCAGGTAAACCGCTCCCTGAAAATCTCTTCCCCAAGTGCTCCATAGCCATTCTTCCTGTCTTTCTTCAAGATACTGGTCCAAGTGTACGCACACCATCCTACACAACCCCCTATATGAGACCCTTATTCATCTCTGCCCTATTTTTCTTCATCATTTACACAATTATCTGACGCAAGTTACAGTCCACTCCAGTGGTGGCTTTATTTGTTGTCTGTCTCCAGCAAATAGAGTGAAGGCTCCATCGAGACAGAAGGTTTTGTCTATTAAAAAAACAAAAACAAAAACAAACCTGTAGCCCCAGAGCTGTTAACAATAGTTAGCCTTACAGCAAGTGCTCGAAAAATAAAGGGATAAATATGTTGGCCACTCTAACTCTGACTTGAGGTCATTGTCCCATAATCACTTCTATTTATTACTATAACGGTGTTCTCCATAACCAGCTCCACACTGGTCTCATCTTGGCAGCTAGCATGGCATGTGAAGTAAACTGGGCCTGGGAAAGGATGGTGCATCGCCAGAAACCCTATCTGCCTTGTACCCAACTATTTCTTGCCACCACTGGTAAGTCTGGAATAGAGACTGAAAAAGCAAGGGTTGACTCGGGCAGTGCAGCAGCTGGAGCTGGGGGTGGGGGGAAGGTTGATAGACCTTCCATGACCCTGTCCGGGATCCAGCTGGACTTTGGCAAAATCCCCAGAATTCACGGATGCTGCTGCACGGGAAACACTAGCTCTTCTCTGCTAAGCCTGCCAACTGGCCACTCTCCAGAGAAATCCCTCTCCAGCAACAAGTGACCATTGTCTAACACCAGGCCAATGTCCTGGTGCTGCCTAGAATATTTATATACATCACCCATCTCATGGTTTTGAGATTAAAACAATGATCATGGGTGGTGCTGTGCCTCTGTCCTTTCAACAGGCTAATAGCAGAGTTTCACATGCTTTCTGTGAAGGGTGGAGACATTTTACAGTAAAAAACTAACCTTGCCTACCCAGTCATGGCACTAACCATAGGAAATCAACCTAGTACCTGATGTCTTCTTTGTTATAACTCACCAGAATGATGGAAAGATTAGACATCTTGATGCCTTGACAGGACAGATTTCAACACATATGATGGATGAGTTGTGTCCTCTTTACATGTATATCTTGAAGTCTTAACCTTCAGTGTATCAGAATACTTTAGAAATATGGCTTTCAAGAGGCAATTTGGCAGAAAGCTCCTGTCCAATGTGGCCCATGTCTTCATAAAAAGTAGAAGGGGGTGAGAATTTAGTTCAGTGGAGGAATGCTTGTTTAGCAAGAACAAGGCCCTGAGGTCAGCTCTCATATCTGGAAAAGAGGAGGAGGAAGAGGAGGAAAGGAAGAGGCGACAGAGGCGTATGCAGAAAGGGCTGACCGCATAAAAGGGTGTTAAGAAGGCAGCCATCTTGATCTCCCTGTATTCAAAAGTACAAGACTACAGATTTCTGTTCTGTGAGCCAGTCAATCCATGGTATTTTATCAGTTCTATTTACATGCCCATGTGCTCTATCACAAATCACAAAAATAAATAAATAAATAAATAAATAAATAAATAAATAAATAAATGTAAAGATACAGATGTCTTCCAATACAAACAAATTTCTAAAGAACCTGCTACAAAGTTCTTTTAAAAGTCTTAACAAATTCTGACCCACAAAACAATGCTGTGACAGTGCTGAGATGGTTCTTATTCCTTCTTCATAACAGGTGACTTGGGACAGACCTGAAGCTGGCTGATAGGAGGATGCCAACCAGAATCTCATTCTTCATTTTACCAGAATGGGTTGGCACAAGAATACTGGCTTTTGCCTCTGAGCCGTTATATTTCTCTATTTCTTGTCTTCACTTCTTACTCGGCGGCTGGCCATGTAGCTGGGTGGCTGCCCCTGATACCCTCCTCTCCTTCTCTATCGCGGTAAATAAGGATCAGGATAAACAAATAGGCTGAATAGATGTTTATTCAGGGAGAAATAACTTACAACCTAGACAGATGAACACCAGGAAATTCAACCCGATCCTCTCCTGTCCGAGTCACGCCAGAAAGAGTCACTTGACTTATAATTAAGGTAGCATTATAGTGAGAAGGGACAACCTCTTTAATAAATAATGATGTAGCAATTATGTATTCATGTTACTTCATATTACACTCAAGATTTCATTGAAGGTGTACTTTAGGTAGATAGAAAAAAAAGGTAAAATTATACACTTTCTATTACTCACATACACATGATGAATGTAGAAAGAATTCAGAGTCACTTGGAGGCTCAAGGAAAGAAAGAAAATTGCTTAAATATATCACCATTTGACTTTAGTTATAGGAAACCCTCTCTAATGCCTCTTGGTGTGGGAGCAGCTTTAATTCCATAGAACCATTATGGTCATCTTTCTTGCTTGACAACCTCAAAAAAAAATAGACAATCAACCTCAAACTATAAAGGACAAGAGAAGTGCACTTCACATAAAAAGTATGGAACTGCCTATGATCATATAAAACATTGGTTAATATCCCTACTTCCCAGGGAAATGCAAATGAAAACAACAAGTTACAACAATATACTCACCAGAAGGGACGAAAATAAAAAGAGGGAGACACCAAACTCTAGTAAGGCATGAACAGCTCTCCTCCATTGTTTCCAGGAGTCCAGCCATTACGGCAAAACACTGTTTGTCAATAAACCCTAGAGATAAACATACTCCTGTCTAATGACCCAACAACGGAACTCCCTGAGTGTGGACTAAAAGGAGGTAAGTACTTGTAGCAACTGTAAAACATAAGCTAATGCTTTCTTAGTTACTCATAACTTGGTACCATATGTCCATCAGCTGTAGGATGATCTGACATATGCTTATGGTGGATTGATATGAACAATTTCTTTAAAAGGCAACTCTACAGATAGAGGCATCACATTGAATGAATCTTAAAGGCATGTTGGAGCAAAATAAGGTAGACAAAAAGAAAACGATTGTATGATTCTATTAATAGGAAAAACATTGTATGGTTCTATTAATAGGAAGTCTGAAGGAAACAAAAACCAATGAGCTAAACATCCTATCAGTGGTTAATTCAGACAAGGGCTGACTATGGACAGGATGGGGCATGAGGAAATTCTTTGAGATGCTATAGTTGTTTATATCTTAAGGCAGATGGTAATTATACAACTCCCAGGTGTGTGTGTGTGTGTGTGTGTGTGTGTGTGTGTGTGTGTGTAATGTATTAAGCCCTACTATACCAGTATCATTTTATACCAAGGAACATTTTAATTTTGTACTTCAGTAAAAAATTGAATAAATAAAGAGACTAAATGGGTGGTAGAAATGATCTCTCTCCATCTCTCTCTTTCTCTCTCTGCCTTTTCTAGACTATGTCTGAAGCTACAATGGATTAAAAACTAGAAATGAGCCAGGCAGTCATCGCACATGCCTTTAATCCTACCATTCAAGAGGCAGAAGCAGGTGGCTCTCTGTGAGTTCAAAGCCAAACTGGTCTACTGACTGAGTTCCAGGACAACAAAAGCTACACAAAGAAACCCTGTCTTTACGAACAAAAACAAAACAAACTAGAAATGAATATTATTAACAAGATATTGGCCACAGAATTCCCAGAGACTCCCAAAACAACAGGTTGCTCAGCATATCTAGATGGTGAGACTCTGTTGCTGAAGACACCACAGGACACTAGTTACAGAAGACAGAGAAATCAGTCTTGAACTAACCTCCTGTTTGGCTTTCATAGTAGTGCCAGAAGGTGCCATGAGGCTGCTGAAGGAATTAAGAACTTTTCCATCAGAAACACTGTAGTATCATATTGTCTTATCCAGCCCTGGACCATATATGCTGGGTATCAACTCACTAGGCAAGATGCCCACTGGGTACAACAAAGGCAAGGGGCCTATTTCAAGGAGAAATTTCATGTCAGGTAGGTACTATTAATATGATCAATATTAAGAAATCAAAATAGGAAAGCCCTAAGAGAGAATCCCTGACTGTCATTTTTCTAAATAGTTATGTTGTCAAAGTGCCCTCAAAATCTTTATCTTTGTACCCATAGATATGTCATAGACCTTATCTTGGTAGAGAAGCTTCCTTCTGCAGTGGGCAGTGGTCAACACAGAGATGTGTTACACTCAAAGTGCTGAGAGTAAGTGCTCTGAATGGTTCAGCCATGGATAGAACATCTAGCTTTGCCTGCACTGATCACGGAACTTCTCCAAAGATGACACAGGAAAAAATAGAGGAGCCAGAAGATGGGGAGAGGTGCTGTGAAATGTCCTGTGGGGATGACGTGGCTGTTAACATATGAATTCACAACAGTAATGGTGGCCTACAGAAGACTTGAACAGTTAAAAATTCCAGCATGGAGTCTGAGAGGAGATCCCAGGGCCCCACCCTCAGCTAAGGAGCTATTAGTAGTTGATGCTGATGGGAAGAAGGAGTCACTCTAGGAACGTAGCCAGTGATAGGTTCTCCATGACACAGTGAGTGAACCCATGCCTGTGAGCATATGGGCAGCACTAATTGGGTTCAGCGAATTGAAGATAATAAAGGTCAATAACTTATAAAAGAAGGCCATGGAGTTGGGAGGGAAGTAGGATGGGATGTCCCAAAAAACAGAAAGGAGGAGTGAGGGTGGATATGATCAAGATACATTGTATAGATGTGCGTGAAATTTTCAAAGAATAAATAAAAAGCTGACATTGTAAAAAGAGCTTAATAGCATCAGCCCAATGGTGAATCAGGAAGAATGGTCAAAGTAACTTTAACAGCACACTATTTAGACTGCTGAAGTTATCCTTCAAATAAAATCCATGTGTTCTTTCACACAGAAGTAGAAGATATCATTCCATTTTCTGTGTTTGGAGTCATGATTTTTCCACAGTCTGCTGCTAGATATTAACAACTAATAGACAGCCATTGCAACACCAACCTTACGCTATTCTTGAAATCATTGTTAGATGAGGGCTAGTAAATGGGGGAAGCAGTTTTATAGACTCTGATTGGGAAGAAAAAGGCGAACTGTACCTCTGCAAAGAGCAAACTGAAAGGGATTGTTAGTGCTGCTGAGTGCAGAGTCCTCCTCTAGTGGCAAAGCCACCTCAGTAAATCACCTCTCACCCTGGACCTCTCGTTTGCTAGGAAAGGAAAGGTCTGAGCAGAGGTCTCTCCAGGGCACAGAGGCTAGGGAGCAGCCACCCACACAGCCTGAAAAGGAGGGGAAAGATGTATGTGTTCAGGTAAAATCCGGGTTCTTCTGGAAGTAGCATTCAGGAAAGTAGTACTGAATTTGTACAGAAGGCAGAGCTTGAGTCTTTGGTGCCCTCTCGCTGACCTGCAAAATTGATTTGCCTCCAAGGGAAAAATAATGTCTTTCCATAGTCATAATTTTCTAATGAAATAATAATAGATAAGAAATAATAAAATAAGATTTAAAGGACACGATAAACAGAAAAAAGTGTCTATTTCTCCAAAGGCCTGCTTTCTACAGGGTTGTGTTACCTCTCTGGATCTCCCAACTTTCCACCATTGTAAAATGAGTTAAGTTGGGTAACTCCTGCCAGCACTACCCACCATAACATTACATTGTGGTGCACATTCTCTGTGGTTAAAAACTTGAGACCTGGCAAGATGGCCTTGATGATCTCAGTTCAGTTCCCAGAACCCACATAGTAGACAGAAAACTGACTCCCACAAGTTGTCCACTGACCTCCACACATTCACAATGGCACACGTGTGCCCCCCCCCACATACCTACCTACACACCCCCACACATACCCACCCACACACACACACACACACACACACACACACACACACACACACACACACAGGGATTTAACAATTAAAATACAGTTTAAAATGTTTAAAGAAGCTTGGTAAGTATGTATAAAGTCTAAAGATTTTCATCAGCTATGCTTTTAAGAAGAGAAAGATTGTTGCTTAGGGGTGACCTTCCAGTAGCATGGCATTTCAATTTCATGCCACTGCACCTCTCCTGGCGCTGGTGTCTTCAAGCAATGTCCTCTCTTCCAAATGCCAGTTCCTGGAGTTGCAGCAGCTTAGATTCAGAATACCAGCCGCCCCCATGCTATTTCCTCCTCCGGCACTCTCGCAGGAGCTCCACATAGAACGCCACATAAGAACAATCATCTTTGTCTATTCACAGACACAGAAAGGGAGAAAGGCCATAATCACAGCCCAGCTCCCTCCTCCAAGCGCACAAACACCAAAATGTACCAACCCAGCTCCCCACCTCCCACCCCAGGCAGAAACTTCAGTGAGCTTCAAGGGCAGGATCTGAGAGAAGACTGAAATGTCACTTCCCTGCCGCTGTCTTCTCCTTTGCAATGTGTTGGCTGTTGATTTTTTTTTCTGCCTTTCAGTTTAGATCAGATCTGTAAAATAACATGGAAAAATTCATAGTTGGCAAATGTATTGTCAAATGCCCTTAACTGTGGATTGATCTTACAAGACTATGACTCAAAATGCATTGTTTTAGGGTGAATTACCTTTTCTCCTAAACATCCTGGCTGAAGTTCATCGTTCAACTTGAACAGGAAGACCCTGGATACTCACTTTCAAGGCTGAGGAATTAAGGATACTCAGTTTCAAGGCTGAGGAATTAAAAAGCCTTTTGTTTAGAAAATACTGTTTCTTTCCGCTGAAGATCAATACAATTTGGACACAGTTGACCTCAAAGATGGCAGCTCAGTTGACCTCAGATGGGACCAACAAATGCTATATTCAACAGAGTCAAATGAGTAGGAAGGATCAGCAGACCTGATGCCACACTCTTCCTTTATAACTTCTCTGTGTTAGGCACCCTCTCCTTGCCTTTTCAACCTTTTGTTGCTTCTGAAGCTTATTTTTTAAATCTCTCAACTACAGCCATAAAATGTTATTTAGAATGTAATTCCCCAAACATGGTCGGAGGACATAACATCTATGGGGGAGGGGAAAGAGGGAACAGGGGAAGCAGGGAGAGCAAGAGATCTATATTAAAATACTGAGTCCTGGGTCTATGCAACTCCAAGGTACCAAATCCTGATCCCTGGAAATGCGTGTGGTGATGTATGTATTTAGAAACTGTTACCATGCAGCTTCATTGGCCTGCAAATAAAGGGTTCACTGTTCTGTTTCAACATCTACTAAAACTAAAAAGAGCCGGTAGATCAGAAGTCTAAACAACTGCAGCTTTGGGCCCATAACTGGGGATGTAACTGTTTGAAGTGTGTTTTCTGAGCACAACACTGGTCTGGGGATCTTGTGGAATTGCAGGGGATTTAATGTCTCTAGCATAAATTCTGAAGTCCTGACAGGCTCCTGGGATGGCTGCTGCAACAGATCCATGGCCATTTCTTCTAGTCACAGAGCCTTTGCATCCATTCTGGATTCCACATTTGCCCCGTAACCAATGCGTCTGGTCTCTGGCATTCTGTCCATCAGTCACCACATCTGAAATATTTTGGTAATGGACTTAAGAAATAACTTTGCTGACACCAGAAATATTCGAAAACCAGCTGATAGAGTTTGGCTTCATGTTTATCTTATCTCCTTTCCCTGGTCCTGTTTTTCCCATGTGTAGTCTTAGGCAGAATGTATAATTATCTGTGTCTCTTTTTCTGCACTCAAAAATAGTTATATTACCGATGAGTTGCTTGTCATTATACTCCCTCAGTATGTTTGGAGACTGGGGAGACATGATGGAAAGTAAAATAGTGTGAACCACAAAACACAATATAAAAACAGACGATCACAACAGTCTATAACTCCAGTTCCAGGAGAGCCAATACCCTCCCTGACCTCTGCAGAAAAAGCACACCTGCCAAGCACTTATATCCATGCAGGCGAGTGTCTATACACATTTTAAAAACTGTTCAATGCATGTTCTAGTTGTTTTAATACTTTCACGTGAACAACTTAATGGAATGGGGAAGAGGAGCGCTTGCTGTCAGCCAGCTGTGTGAAGCTTGATCAAGATAGCAGGTAGGGAAGTATGTGAAGCTCAGAGCCATCATACAGTCATCCCTGCTATCTGGCAGACCTGGAGAATGGGGAACTTCATAGTGTGAGAGGCAGAACAATATCCCCACAGCCAACACCAAAGATGTCATGTCCTGTGAATATGGCAAAAGGTCCCTGGCAGACGTGATTTCATGAAGGCCTCTGGATGGGGAGGTTGACCTGGGCAATCCAGTCCAACCCACTGCCCTCACAAAGTTTGCGCTAAAGGAAAGCATAAAAGTCAGGGTGGAACACACATAATAACAAAAGGAAGAGGCAGAAATACAGTGAAGAAAGGACCACAAGCCAAGGATGCCATCTGCTTCTAGAAGCTGAGAATGGGAAGGAAACGGAGCATCCCTGGAAGCCTCCAGGAAAAAAAAAATGCAGGCCAATAAACATCTGGATTCGGGACTTCTGAATTAAACATCTGGATTTAGGCTTCTGAATTCCAGATGCACAAGAAGACAAACCTGTTGGTAAAGGCATTCAAATTGGCGGTGGCTGGTTCCAGCAGCACAGCGAGTGAACATGGTGCTGTTCTGGTGTCTGTCTTTGAGGTGGGTCCCTGAACACAGTGCCACTATAGATTGTAACTGGGGAAATATGGGCCCTAAGTTAAAAGGGCCTCCCTTAGGATCCCAAGGAATGAAGGTGTGTCACGTTTGTGAATGCCTGAGAGTAAGTCACATATTCCAGCAGAATGGGTCTCCATCTGTTTCCACATCAAGGTTGCAGCTCACTACTCATGGAGACAACTTTAGCCCAAGTTTAAATATATACAAACAATTCTGTTTGACAGGAAGGAACCCTGACACAGAGGAATCAGAGGGACACTGGTCACTGAAAGACTCCAATTATCAACCAACTGGCCATAGATACGAAAACACAACTCTTCTACACCTTGTTGCTCTTGGTAACGGCAGTGATTGCAAACCACAAACAAGACCAAAGGGCCTTGAGCTGGGAGCAGGAGGAGGTCAGAATCAACCACCTCTGCCCACTCAGCCTCAGCAGCCTGCAGCTGTGCTTTGGCTGGCATAGAGGTGGTCCTCCCACAGAATCCTGGAAGGAGTGCTAGATGAATTAGGGGGAAGATGGAAGGAGCAGAATTAACCTTAGCTTAGATAGCATTTTAAAATTCTGGTCTACATCCGTGTTTGTGATTTTTAAAGGAGAGGGCGGAGGCACTGGTCCCTGAAAATAACGCGTTAGAGTGAGTCATGGGAACAAGTAGGATGGCCAGGTGCGGCCAGCCGCTTGCACACACACTACCCTGCTTCCCCACGGTTCTGTTCATCCCATCTCTCAAACGTAGGGAGTTATGAAAGATTCAGAAGAATAATGCTTTCCTAATAGCAACAAATACTTAAAATATCTGGCAACCATCATTAGCCTTCCCCCCCCCCGCCCCGTCACCACACACACACACACACACACACACACACACACACGCATACACGCACGCACACTCACACACACATGCACAAGCGTGCTAGCCTGGCCTCTCTGTGGCATTGCCCTCCATGACTACAGGACTGGAAAGTCAGATCTTCAAGAGCTTCAGCTGACTGGAGGACCAGGAGGGCATATACAAGGATATGCATGAACCTCTGGGTGTAATGGTGGGTTCAAGAAGCAAACAAGAAGAGCAAAAGTCCATATAGTTCCAGCCAAAGAACATGGCAAAGAATATGATTGCCTAGAGATACATTTAAAGGTGACCTGGCTACTTTAAAAAGATGAAAGGTCCCATTAACACAGAAGTTGGGATGTTATCAGCACCAGAGTGAAGGGAGTGTGATGCAATTAGGGACCATACTGAAAACTCTGGGTTTTGGGTAGGGATTATTTCCTGGCCTAACAGGGCAGTGGTGGCCCATGCTTTTAATCCCAGCACTCAGAAGGCAGAGCCAGGTGGATCTCTGAGCTCAAGAGCAGCCTGGTCTACAGGGGGAATTCCAGGACAGTCAGGGCTGTTACACAGAGAAACCCTGTCTCAAAAACAAAACAAAACAAAATAAGACAAAACAAAACAAAAAAAAAAAAAGCCATTTCCTGGCCTAGGCTATGGATAACTTTATGCCATATATTATTCTTTAAAATTTTACAGATATGCTCTGAGTACTGCTGCATGAAAAGTATGTTTCTGTTTCGCAATAACATTTTTACAGTAGGAATCACAGAGAACTTTAAGATGAAGCAATCCGTGAACTGGGTCAAGTCCAAGACTCATGAAAGAACTGAGGACAGGATGCCCAATTCAGACCCATGGAGACTAGAATGATTGGTGAAGATTTCTCCCCTGAACACCCTAAGCATCATGACTCTGGAGAAACTTGTGGGAGACCTGAGCGCATCCCTCCTTTTGCAGGAGACCCTGGTATGTGAGTGCTCCACAGTGAAGGTGCAGGGCTGAGAGCCGAACTCTGCAGCCACACGGATTTCATCTGTGTGTGAAAGAGGGCTGAAAGTCAGCCTTGTATTTTAGGGTTGTTCTGTCTTTAACATGTTTACTGGGCTGCTGTACATGTCCCACCATGTTCATGTTGAGAGCGGGGTATGGGATGTGATCTTGGGAATTAGGAGACTAATGAAGAAAAGGCTTTAAGTTCACAGACGTTGGAAAACTCAGCTATGATCTGTTCAGATAATATGATCTGGAAATCATTGTCTTGGAGTCTTCCACTGTCAGCAGCTTGGGTGCATTTAACCCTCCACTTGCCAGCTGTCTCTTTTGTACTTAGTATTCTGGAATTCAAATTTCTTCCCAAACTGAGGCTTTTCTTGGTGTCTTTTCATGTTGAGGGTCCTCAGGTTTCCACTCCTTTAGCCGGGTCCTGCACTCATGTTGACATCAGTCACAGAACTGGACAGCCTAACTGTTCCCTCACTGTGGCTATCACTTATGATCCCACACTCCTTAAGTTGCACCTTCACTTGGTTTCCAAGACAATAGAGTAGAAAGCTAGTGTCAGGTGAGAACAAGGACTCAGTAGACAGGCAAACTAGTAGAATGACCATTGCTGAACTACTTACTGTATATTTTATTGTAGGGCTCAAGAGATGGATTGGCAGTTAAGAGCACTGGCAGCTCTTCCAGAGGACCCAGGTATGATTCCTGGCACCCACATGGCAGCTCACAACCATCTGTAACTCTGGTTTTGGAAGATATGACACCCTCTGCTGGCCTCTGCAGGCACAACACTCATAGAAATAAAACAAATTCGAGAAAAGAATGAAATGTTTTATTTATGACAGCGTCATGAGTGCATCTGAAGAATTTTAGTCTGTCATTCTCATTACCCCCTCTCCTCCCTCTCCTGTCAAAATCCTTTTTCTTCCCAACAAGTGTGACCCACTGAATTTAATTACAATTGCTTGCAAGAGCAAAGGCAGGAGGTTATTTAATGGAACATAGACTTATCAGTGGTGTTCCCATGGAGGAAATGGTAAGGCATCCTTCCCAAGCCTCTGTTTACCTCATCTATAAAATGAGCATCACAGTAGCTTTGTAACAACTTTGTTGTTGTGGCATTCAAATCCTATAGTGCACAAAGTCATGACCATTTGGTGGCATGCTAATTGTTCTTATATTCGCCTGTTCTGCAACAACCTGTTAGCTTCCTTTTCTGGCTACCCCTCCTCTTTCTGCACCCTTAATGCTTGCACTCTTCCATTCCACTCCCCTGCCTCATCCACCCACCCAAGGTGACCTCCATACCCAGTCCAGTGGCCTACTCTGACACCTACCATCCACAACACACACACTGATAGCACACAAAGCCTTCTTGCCGGCTCTGGCCTCTAAATTCAACTCTTACACTTGCTTCTAAGTATTTTCCTTGTCATTTTTGATGTTACACACTCTCCCAGCAGAAAGCTGTCCTTTTTAGCCCATTTTGTCCAAGAACAACTCCAGAACACTCAACTTGCTCAGTCTCATGAAGATCAGCCCCTCCTTCACCAACCCTAGCTCCAGCCCTGGTCCAGATTCCCCTCTGCCTTGGTTTTCATCTTCTGCACAGCACACTGTATAAGGGACCCAATCTCCTGTTTGCTGCCTCTTCCCCTCACATCCTGACTCCCTCTCATAACCACTCACCCTCTAGTATCCCACTTAATTCGGCTTTTTTGAAATTGAGCTAAAGGAGGCTGGAGGTGTGGCTTCATACAGAGTGCTTAGAGATTGTGTGAGGCCCCAGGTTCAATCTCCAACGTCAAAACAGAAAATGAAATGCACCAAGGACTACAAAGGTATTATCTGAATGCATAATACATGGGATATCAGAATAAATATTTAATATGAAATATTGAGAGTATAAACACTAAGGTCAAGAAACAAACCAAGGGTGCCTAATGATAATATTTAATATCTGTTTTTTATACTTCAGCATAGTTAAACCTCAATCCTGGCTAGAATTATTGCTTGCCCCCTGGGCATCTAGCTCATTTCCCTCACACTTTTTTATTCATACATTCATTTAGTATGGATGAGAATTTTGCTCCCTCTCCCTGTTTAGCAGACATCATCTGCATCTTTATATTCCAAGACTTTTATACCACTTCTAACATAGAGAGAGAGAGAGAGAGTGTGTGTGTGTGTGTGTGTGTTTATATGTGTTCATGTCTGTATGTATCCGTATGTGTGTGTGTGTGTGTGTGTGTGTTCATATGAATGTGCACATGTGGAGACCAGACTTGGAGCATCTCCTCCTACCACTGTTCTGACATTTTAATTTTTGAGGACTCTCACTGCATCTGGAATTCACTGATGAAGACTAGCTAGCCATTCAGGGATTCTCCTGTCTCTGTCTTCCCAGTGCTTGACTTACAGGCATGGACAACCCATGCAACTTTTTTAAATTGGATGCTAGAGAGCCAAACTCAGATCTTCATGCTCAGGCAGCAGGCAATTTGCCAAATGATCCATCTGCCTGCCCCTGAAAAAAAAAATCTTAAAAGGACCAACAGTTGGAGGACAGTCCATGTGGCAGACCATTCCAGGGGATATTTGAGGGGGTCCTAGACACTCTAGCAGGGGAGGCCATCCCAACGCTGAGACAGAATTGGATTCTGTCTGCACACTCCAAAATGCAGGGTTACCATTACATAAAGAGCCATGGAGTCTGAGAACCAGGTTAACAATTCCTGGAACAGGAAGCACATTGATGGAGCAGAAGACTGAAAAAGCAGCTCCCCTGCCAAACCTCCTGGGAAGGGACCCTTTGCTGACTGACATCACCAGGGCTAGGAAACTCAAGACTTGTTATTTTGTTCACTAGCACAAGCCTGCGGTTTTCTATCTCTTGTAGAGCTTCCATCTTAACTTCTTTCTAAATGTGTGATATCTTTAGGTTAGCACCAGGCTAGAAATATGAGGCACAGTTATCATCAGGCCAGATGGTTAGCTAAAGTTGGGGATATCAGGCATCTGGTTCTGAGTGCTTCCAAATCCTGGACTGGAGTGCTAGTGGTCTAAGTTGGAGTGCTATCTCTAAAAGCAACCTGTGGCAGCCAAGCGACCTGCTCACTTGCTCAGGAAACATCTTGGTGAACAGCATTCAAAGCCAAGGAAGATGGTTAACGCAATGATTGATTGTCAACTTGCCACAATTTAGACTCATCCAGGCCTCAAAGTTTTATAAAAAGAATTCTAAAGCCCTTGAGCCAGAAGGACCTTCAGAACACACACCACAGCAAGCCCTGGTTTAAACATGAGCAGGTTCACAGGGGCAGAGTCTGAATTATATAAGTTTAATATTTGGTAGAAAATTGTGAAGTTATCTGATCCAAGCACTAAAAGCAACCGAGGAGAGGTAAGTTAGCTGAATGAGCTATTGGTTGTCAGTTTGGAAGACAGGACTAACCTTTGAGCTGGAAAACAATGCATTTTCAAAGGGCATGGTGGCACACATTTTAATTCCAGCACTCAGGGGACAGAGGAAGGAAGATACCTGTGACTTCAAGGCCAGAGTGTTCTATATATAAAATTACAGCCCAGCCAGGACTCTACAATGAGACACTATCTCAATCAATCATCAATCAATCGATGAAATACACATCACAAGCTTTATTGCTGGAATCACAAAAGGCCCTGTTGGCTACCCTTAGATGATATCAAAGAACTTGGAGGCAGGGGCAGAGCAAGAAAGGCTTACAACATGTTTGCATGTTAGAAGGCACAAAAAACCTTTTAGAGAAAGCTGAGCATGTCTAAGAAGTGTGATTTCTGCCATCTTTACAAGAAAGCTGGGGGTACCCAGGGAAATTGTGATGCAAGCTGAGGGTACCTCAAGCCTTCCCGCCATTTCAACCTTTCAACATGTTCAATTATATCAGCCATCTTTCCTTCTTGACCTTAAGCAGACCATGCTCCAGAATTTACCTCTTAACTGAGCATGCTCAGGAACATACATACCCCTAAAGCGCTTTCCTGCATGGTATTGTGTAAGCTTCCCAAGAAAAACCCTCACAGGTCCTTTGTTCAAAGACTGTGAGTGTGTTGCTTTTAAGTCTTTCCTGTGCCCTCCTTAACTGCTGCATGTAATAAACCTTTCTCCACCCTTAGAGGAGAAACAAGAACCAACTACCCTTTAAGGAGAGGCATTTGGGAAATGGGCCAGCACTGTACAATAGAACGCATTAGGGGACAGAGCTGCAGGTCAGAGATGAAATTTTAAAGCGGCTAACTGGGAGTATGTTTTGTGTCAAAAGACACAGGAGAAGTGGGGCCATCAAAGATGGCTCAGTGGGTGAAGATACTGGCCACTGAGACTGGCGGCCTGAGTCCAACCTGAGGTCCTGGTGGAAGAGAGAACTAAGGCCTAAAAGTTGCTCTCTGATCCCCACAGGCATACCATGGTGGCACCTGAGTGTCCCCACACATACAATAAATAAAAAGAAAGAACAAAAGAAAAGAGGTAGGAGGATTGAATGATGCTTTCCTATTTAACCAACACAGCAAATATGTGTTATTATTTCACCAAGCAACAATATTTTTCCATTGTAGGTGTTTGGCAGCTGGAGTGTGCTTTGTATTTGCTACCCATTTAAACTTGCACTAGCCACATTTCATGTGTCCTGAGGTTACGTGCAGCTGAGCCTACAAAATAGGACAGGGCAGGGTCAAACAGTGGGTCTGCACAGAACCCCGCAGAACCCTCAGAACATGCTGCCTCAGACAGCTCTGGAGGGCATGCTGGAGAAATAGTTCACACAAATAGAACATAATGAGCAGGCATGTTTTTATTTAAAAGTTGCCATTTCAAAATCACGAACTTTAAACTCCATGTCCCCTTCTCAGATCAGCTCCCAATAATGATAATAGCACCATCATAGTTCTTAAACAATGACCTAGAGGGACACTGGCAAAAGCCATGTCTGTGGAGTGTGTCCTGCCATAGGGAGACCTGAGGCTTCATGAGCCAGGAGTGTTATGTACGGTATCAGCAGGCTTGCTGAGAACAGCGAGCGCTTTTCCCCCACTACTAAAATATACGACTTGATGGGTGAAGCAGGCTGTAATCACAGTGTGTCAACTGAGGACAAAGTAGAGAACATCAGGCAGATTGCTCTTTCTTGACAACAACTGGCCAAAACACAAACACAGCTTTGAGACTCCAAGTAGCTTTTACATGTTCCAGAAAAAAACAAACAAGCAAACAAAAGCCAATAGCGGTTTCCAGCACAAAGCTAAGATCAAGCAGGGTGCCCTCAAGATGCAGAATAACAGGGACAAGGATTTGTGTCCCCAAACCTGTCCCCCATCAATCACATCAGTGTTCCTCTTGGATTACAGGCACAGTTGCCCAGTGAGGGTTGTTGAGGCCCCTAACGTACCCTAAGGCCTGTTTCTTACTTGATAGTGACCCTTGAGAGTGAAGGTTTCTCACAAAGAACTTCTCTGCAGACACGTCTTAATCGCTCTTACACATTTTAACAGCCAAGACTCCCTTTAGTTGTGGCTATCTTTCTGTGCAAGAATCTATGGTATTCCTACTTACTGTTCTGAGCTTTTGTTCTAGAAGTAAGGGCTGGCATTCACTAATAACTTAGGTTAGGCCCCTCCTACTCTGCATATACTTCATTTAATGCTCTGCAGGGAAAGGTGATTCCAAACTCCATCCTAAGAGCTTCATATACAGTGTGAGTTAGCTAGGGCCACATAACGAAGCAGCACCAACCAAATGACATAACCACGGCGTCTCACACGTTTCCCACTTGTGACCTCTTTTTACCCCAGACATTTTCTAGGATTCCCAGTGTGTAGTGTCAGGTCCAAAGGGAACTCCAATTCCCCAACTCCAAAGCCAGAAAGCCAGTGCCAACCCACAGGCCCAGAATCAACTATCTTGGCTCCACTCAGGCTGAACTATAGAAGTATGGCTAAAGCCTACAGCTAGCATCTCTCAGGGTTTGTGCATGCCAGCAAGGGGCATTTCCCTTGGTATATACCTGCAGTTTTGTATCAAAGCTCAAGCAGGCTTCCAGGCTCCTTCAATCCCTAGTCAAACATACTTGTTTCAAGGTCCATACTGGTCCTACCCACCTCCCCAACTCCTCCTCTATACCAGGTCCCAGGCTATTCCAGATTACAGCTCACGTCTTCCTCTCTTTACAATGGCAAGATTCCCTCCAAGCCCACCCCCACTATTCTTGCTATCTCACTATTCTCTCTGTCTCTCTGTCTCCTCTCTCTCCTCATTTCTCTCACAGATAGCCCTGGCCACATCCAGTCTCTTCTTTTCTCTGCTATGGACTCTTCCAGATGCCTCTGGATGTTCTCACTGTCTCTTATCTACAGTAAAAACCTTTGCCCCGTTCGTGGAGTGGCCAGCCATTTTGGTGTGTGTCTGTGTTTTACTGTGCCTTCAATTACACATAGCTATGTAAAATAAGCACATACATAGCTATTTACTGATATTGGTTATGGTTTCTATTGCTGTGAAGAGACACCATGACCACAGCAACTTTTATTATAATAATAAGAAAAAAACCACATTTAATTGGGGCTGGCTTACAGTTCAGAGGTTCAGTCCATTGTCATCATGGCAGGAAGCATGGTGGTGTGAAAGCAGGCATGGCACTGGAGAAGTGGCTGAGAGTTCCACATCTGGAACCTTAGGCAGCAGGCAGAGATTAACACTGGGCCTGGCTTCTGCAACCTCAGAGTCTGCCCCATGACACACTTCCTCCAATAATACCACACCTCCTAATATTGCCACTTCCTATGAGCCTGTATAGACCATTTTTATTCAAACCACCCCACAAATCATGAATAAATACACTTAAAATGATGCGTTTGGGGGTGGCCAGTGTTTGAGGCCGACCCTGAGCATGTACTTAGCCACCAGGATCTGGAATGGAACCAGGATGAGGCCTGACGAAAGTGAGGGCTACTGGTGGCTGCTGTGGTTAAATGAAAAGTGCTCTGAGATGGAATACATTTTAAGGCCCAACATGGATGCACCCTTCCCCCTTCTCTCCAGTCTTCCTTACATTCTAGGGGTAAGCTGCTGAGTTCTGAACCCCCAGCTCCCCAGCCTTGCCAATGCCTTTGCTGACTGTTGTTTGAAAGAACTTGAGCTTCTCTCTCCACACATTTACCTGAGGTCCAGTGTCATAAATATAATGTCACACCACCTTTTATGTGATCGATTCTAAAATATGTCATCTGCCATTTGTCCAAGACTCCAAATAGTTCTGTTCTAAAATAAATTAATTTTATCCACAATTACCATGTAAATACTCACCAGAGGTGGTGATTTCATTGTCTCATCCACTTGTGTATGCTGAGCCCCAGACACATGGATCATATTGCGTAATGACTTCCCATCTTAACTTGCTAGGCAAATGTTCTGAATGTTTGCTTCTTCTTGTTCCTGTCACGTGGAGGCTGTGACACCCTGAGACAGGAGACTGACTCTTACATTGCCATAAGGGATTCCAAGCAGAATAAAAGCAATTCTCTATCCATGTGTATATGGACTACCAAGAAGCATTATCCAGCATGAATGAAATCTGCCTGCTGCGCAGGTCATGCCTGGCCTCCAAGCAGCCTTCACCCCTCACTCTTTGTAATCTATGACTCACAGCATGGCCACCGTTTCTTAGGATACAGCGCTGGCTATCCAGTTAATCTTTAAACATCTATTTTGCTCCATAGATTCTAAACATGGTGTTTTACACATGGTGGGCATTCTAGGAAAGGTATGTGGATAAAAGTTACAGTGTCCTACTACAGTTAGATAAGAGAAGTAGGCTAGGGGCTAGAGATGACTTAGCAGTTGAGGGCACTTGCTGATGAGGAGCCAGCTTCACTTCTCAGCATCCATATAGCAGCTAACAACCATCTGTAACTCTAGGGAATGTGACACCCTCTTCTGACCTCTTCAGACACCAGGCTTACATGTAGTGTGTATACATACATACAGGCAAAACATCCATGCACATTAAAAATCAGACATTTTGTAAAGAGAGAGAAGAAATCTTGAACAGAGACAAATAACTGCAGCGGTCACCACAATAGGCAATTTGTAAAAGTGTTTCAGCGACACAGCCTGGTGCCTGGCCACCGATCCACTTCCTTACCTGGGAACAACATTGTCCAGCTGAATGTGGGCATGTGGCACTTCTGTAGGGACAAACCAATAATTCAAAGCTTTGATGGCAAATTAGAAATATCAAAGTTCTCACTTACGCTTTGTGGTCATAAACATTGTGGCACAAGAAGAGGATTCGCAGTTGAGACATATGAAAATCTTTAAGGCTGGAATATTTGTTGTGGAGAGATTATCAAGTACCTAGATCTCCCCGAGAGGCAATAGACTCCCTCACCTCAACGTCAGCTCACCAAGAAAGTGTATGTGCAGAGTGGAAGGACATCAGCAGGTCACATGCTTTCTAACTCAGGTCATGTCTTCTGAGTTTCTTTCCTGCCAGACTTTGTTAGCTACACTAACCTGTCCTTATACTTCAGGGAGTTTGTTCAAATATCTCATTTCAATGAAGGTTACACTGACCCCCATATGAAAACTTTCAATGAAATTGAAGCCTTGCAGGGTCTCCCTTACTCTGTTGTGGGTTTTGCCAGAGCCTGTTACTATAGCTTAGATTCTTGCCAGGTAGTGGTGGCACAGGCCTTTAATCCCCGCATTCTGGAGGCAGAGGCATCTAGGTGAGTCTGAGTCCAGTCTGGTCTACAGAGTGAGTTCTGAGACAGCTATGGTTACACAGAAAAACCCATCTCAACTCCCACTCCCCCCCCCCAAAAAAAAAAAAAAAAAACCAGAAAGAAAGCCCAGATTCTCAAGATACCCAGGGTTCTAGCTTTACACTCCTTTATTTGTATGTGAAAATATAGTTTTTCTTTCAAATGTAAATGCTAACTGAACCACAGCCATGTTCTCTTTACTCTGCCTGTCAATACTTCTGAGGCTTAGAGAAGAAAACATGTTTGTTTTTGTCTCAAGTCGGGTCAAAGTAGGTCATAACCTACTACCTAATCCTGTCAATAAAGTTAAGATGACCAGTACTCACTTCCTAAACTGTGAAAAAGACAAGCCTCATTATCCTCTCCAAAAGCCACATAAAAGCAAGTACATTCCACTGGCAGTTTAATAAAAAGCAGGACAGGCGTCACAGGAAACACAGAGAGTGTGACAACTAGAGTTAAACAAGGGAGCTGCAGAGACCGGATTAAAGGTCCTCAATGAACACAATCAACGAGAGTGTTTAAAAGATGTTTAATTATGTGTGTGAAAATGGCAACTGACTTACACAGCACCTACCAGCTCCCAGCAGAGGTCATTATGCTTGTCTGCACGATGAAGGTTATACATAAGGAATGATTTTTCTAGATAGAAAGCAAAGTGGGAACAAAAAGCATTACGTATCAAGACCAGCCCTGCAACTGCCAGAAACAAAGTCCAGATTCTCAAGACACCCAGGGTTCTAGCTTTACTGAAACCAGCAATTAAGAGCTGTCTCAGGAAGTAGAGGGATGTTTTGGTGGGAGGGAGGGACGGACACACACACACACACACACACACACACACACACACACACCAAATCTTTGTGGTTTTGTCTCTTGTGCTAAAGGAAGAAAAGCAGTAATCGGCCTTGCAATGTGAGACAAGCTTGCCAAACCCAAAACTCAGGAGCAGAACTGACCTATAAAGCCATTGCTAGCCACACAGATGATTTCAACCAGAATACAGATACACCAGAAGTGAAGACGGCCATTCCTCCAGTCACATTAGCTAAGTCCACCCATAGCCACATGTGAGCCAGGTCAGTGCAGGCATAGGGCCATGTAGTCATGACAGAAAGTTCTAGAAGATACCACTGCTCTGAAGTAGACAGAAAAGCAAATCCTGGCCACACAGTCTGTACCAGCAGACTTCAGGGTCTCTCATCCTGAAGAGAAGCAGGACAGACTCCAATGCTAGAGTCCACCGTAGCCATGGCAACTAAGGTCCAAATCCTCAGCGCTGTTCTTTTCAGTTGTATATAAGTCCTACGTGACGGATTTCACTGGGGCGCTTTTGTGTCTGTGTTTAATGCATTTTGATCATATTCACTCCCCTTTTCCCTCTCTTTCCCCTCTCACTCCTGCTGATCCCTCCCTCCTCCTTCTCCTCCTTCTCCTCCTCCTCCTAACTGTGACCCCCAGCCCCCAGCCCCACCCACCCCTTTACACCATGTTTTGCTGCGTCTTTTTTTTTTTTTTTTTTTTTTTTTTTGTTTTGTTTCTTGACCCAGTGAGTTATTTTAGAGTTGCTTACAGGAAGACAGGCATGCCACTAGTGACTACCCCTCTGGAAAACAAATGTCCCTCCCTCCTCCAATATCCATGAAGTGTAAAAGTCCTCAGGGAGGGGTGAAAGCTGGTCACTCCTGGCAGGACGCTGCTGAGTGAGCACAACCCTGCGGAGATCTTGTACAGCTGATCACAGTGCTGTGAACTCCAGTGAAAGAACCACATCATTCCCACAGGCTGAGCCCTGCTCCACCACCGGCCTCCCTACCGCACCCTCACCAACTCTCTCGCTCTTTCTCACTCTTCTTCCGGCTGCTCCCCGAGCCTTGTGCAGGTGATCCCATACTTCTCTAAGGGAGAAGCATCCACACGCGAATGAGTGTGAAGCTAGTGTAAAGCATTGAAGAGCACATCCACACTAGAGTGAATAAAATGCAGTCTAAAACCTGTCTGGAGCCATTCACATACTTTGTCAACAATTCACACAAACTCAGTCCGTTACAATAATGCTATCATTATAACAGAGATGGGTGCTGGAGAAATGGGTCTGTGCTTAAGATCATGTCACGTACTGTTCTTACAGAAGCCCTGCATTCTGTTCCCAGCATGGCCCACAACTGTCTGTAATTCCAGCCCCAAGGGATCTGACACCTCTGTCTCCATGGGAACCTGTAATCACAATCACATACCCATACACAGATTCACATGCATTTACAGTATGAAATTATTTTTTAAAGTAAATATACCAGAGATACACTTAGCACATCGCAGCAGATCGGGTTTTCCAAAACTAGCCAAGGCTGTTAGCCAGTTTTCTATCACTATAACAAAATACCCAAGATTCACCTGGGGAAAGCAGAGCTTTATTTTTGGCTTAAAAATGTAAACGTTCTGGGGGCTGGAGAGATGACTTGATTAAGAGCACCAGCTGCTCTTCCAGAGGTCCTGACTTCAATTCCCAGCAACCACATGATGGCTCACAACCATCCATAATGAGATCTGGTGCCCTCTTCTGGCCTGCAGGCATACATGCAGGCAGACCACTGTATATATAATACATAAATCTTTTTTAAAATTTTTTAAAGTTCTAGACCATGATTATTGGGCCCTGTCACCTTGGAGCTATAGTATACTTCTTTAGGTTCAAAACTTTTTAGTGCATTAAAAAAGAACAACCAGCCTTAAAGATGCAAAGTTGAGGGCTGTACAGGAAAGGTCCCCTTCTTCCAAGCAGTGTACCTGTTCCACACACGAAAATGCTAGTGCCTTTCTATTGAACGATCAAGCTACATTTTCTTTTATCCTCAGCTTGGCAGGTAGTGGGTGTTTCAAACAAATGAAAATTGCTCTAAAATGATACTGAAACTGAATACATAACCACTGTCACTGGGAAGGTCTGTTAGCACTTTCCTGTAAGCATCCTGGAGTAAGAAATGCCGATGATGTTGGAAAAGCTTCAGTGAGTTACTACTCAAAAGACAGGTTGAGAGTGAAATTAACCTGGAAGGACAAGCTACCAAGCAAGGAAACAAACCACAAAGATGAGAAAAGAATTGCTTTTGTCTCAAACAAGTGCTCAATCAGATTTGAAGAACTCATTGATGAAAAGAAAAAATGTCTAACTGCTATGTGGATGGCTTTTGAAAAGGTTTGTATGATTCCTTTGTTCATGTAGGAACGAGGAAGGAGGTAGAAGACACATCTAAGATGCTGAAATCTCTCAGTCAAGTTCACCCCAGGGCAGAATGAAAAACCTGCCACGTAACGAGAAAAGGCCTGAGGAAATAAGCACGCATTGGGCTATGCTGCACAGTGCCTGGCGCAACCAAACTCCACTCCCCCTCTGGAGGTAGCTTCTATTCAGTACTGATCTGATAGGCTCAGGGGTGAAGAGTCTACTCACCTTGCTTCGGTTTGGGATGCACAGGAAGGGACACAGTCACTCCAGAGCTTCCATTGGGCTCAGCAGCAACCTTCCTTACACTGCCTCTTGGTCCAACTTCTCTCTGCCTGTGTCAGCTTGACCAAGCACCACCCCTGCCTTTGATGATGGTAAAAGCAACCTTCTGCCCCAATCTGCTCCTGCATGCAAATTTTACTTCACAGTTCATGTTTCAGGAACCCACCTCCAGCACCCTTTTCTACATTGACCATGATCTTGGGTGTGGAGTTCCTCCAAGGTCTCACTCAGTACCACAATTAGTCATCTTGATTGCACCAGAGAGGCTGCTGTGGGTAATACCTGTGTTTTAAACCTTCACAGAGATTACTTCAGCATTTTCAAAGCTGCTCTTTGCTTCCTGGGGCCAATGAGGGATAGCAAAGTCAACCAAGTGGGACACCCAAACCTAGATCAAATCCTACCTGGCCCTGTGCTACATTCCTCCCCTTTCAGACATTCCCTGATGCCCTTCTCTAAGGAAGACCACCAGGGTACCCTGAAAGCTCACAGAACTCTCCCCTTTGTGTGTACTCTTTCTCTGTGGCTAACACCGGTTCTAGCAAGCACCGGTATCTGGCAAGCACATGGCTCCTCCTAGCCAGAACATTTCTCTCTCAGCATCACACAAGACTGGGCTGACAGATGGTGCCAACACCCTGATTTGGACTGACTTTCATATCAGACACAGGAAGAAGTTCTAAGCTCTGGGCTATCACTCCCTCACCACCCACTTTTAGGCTTGAGTCGTGCACATGGAAAGTGGAAGGGGTGACAATGACATATTTTGCATGTTACCCGCACCCAAACAGTCACCTTGCCTCCTCTACAAGCTGCCTGTTATGTCAAGCCGTCCTCAGTGTGGCTATGCCTGTATTCCTCAGTTATTTAATGACCTTTCCTCTGAAACTTGAATGGATCCTCCGACTGATTTCCTCCCTTGCCTTCAGTGTATGTGCCCCATGCTGGGCAAGTGACAGACCTTGCATGCAAGACTAACTTTCAAAGGTACCTCATCTCTCAACCCTCTGATGGACACATGTAGAAGATGGGGTGCCATCAGCGCTACAAAAGGTCACACTGCAGGATTGCACTGATACCCTAAAGAGCGCAATACAGGGGTGGAGAGATGTCTCAGTGGTTAGAAATTCACAACTGCCTACAATTCCTCCAGGGGACACACCACCTCTGGCTTATTCGGGTACCTGTACTCACACACATACACACACACACACACACACACACACACATACACACACACACCTAACTAAAAATAAAATAACTCTTTTTAAAAAAGAGTTCAAGAGAAGGAATTACTGAGAAATATACTGTTCTAGATTTATTCTAAAAAAAAATCTGTAAGTAAAGGAAACATATTAACATCCATATTTTTCAGCATTCCAGACTGCTTTTGCAGTCACTGTCAACAAAGTACAAGCACGGTCTTAAGGGAATTTTAGGATGCCAGTAATCATAGTTGACCTGATGGATGATTCAGTGTAACACACAAATGATGTGATCAACTTTGCATAAATAGAAATGGGGGACTGAAGAGACCAGACCAGAAAACCTGCACTGCTTAAAAAAAAAAAAAAAAAAAAAAAAAAAAAAAAAAAGGCAAACTACTAATGCCTTGTGGATAGCCATAGCACACCCTAACTTGGCAGATGGAGGCTATGTATGAAGTCCGTTTGACAATAAATAAGACAAAGTGATGGCTTCTGAACCTTACCAGAAAGAAACAGTCTCTGGATTCTGAAAGCCTTCTCATGTACTGACTTTTACAATGAAGGTATAGCCTTCTCTTTTCTACTCGTCATTCTATCATTCTATGTCTTCATTGACAGTCACTATCCATGATATAGGTCCATGAACTGTGTAGTGTAGCCAACTCAGGATGACCCCAGGGATGGCTGCTTCTTGTATCCATGTTCTTGAGTAATCTATCTCAATGCTTTTGGTTCAGGAGCTGGATTCTGAGATTCTCTCTTAACTCACAGAACATGACAGATGGGAAGAGTATCACTTTTGAAATTGAGTTACAAAATGACAATGGCTTTCTATTTAGGGATATCTCTTGTGCTCTTGCCCTTAAAACCTTGTCTGTCTCACATATGTGCTCTCACTCTGTCTCTCAGGCTTGGGGAATATGCTGCCATGTTGTAGGGTACCCCAAGAAGAAACAAGGGGTGTGAGGAACTGAGATTTCCACTCTGTTGCTTCCCAACAGTGACCTATGTGAGTTTAAGGGCAGGTCTTCAGGTAAGCTCTCAGTAGCCCCACCCACAGCTTGATAGAAACATTTTGGGAGATGTGAAAAAGAGCCCGTCAACTAAATATCAATAAAATTCTTAGCCCAAGGAAATTATGAAATGATAGGAATTTTAAAGCCATGTTGGGATAATTTGTTATAACCAATAGATGATTCATTGTTGATGAAGAACAATTCAGCCTTAGGTAGCAGGAGGAGAGATACAAGGCTCTTCAAAACAGAAACTCTGATATTGTAATGGATAATTATCAGAGTATTTAGTCACCCAATTTCCTGAGTCTGTCCTCCGTTTAACAAAGTGGCCAACTGTAGCTCTTCCTCCCCTGGGCAGAATCCATCTACCTCTCTCCCAGCTCTTTTGCTCCTAAGGAACATATTTTACTTTCTAATTCAGTGACATTCAAAGAGACAAAATGGATGGACATAGGTAACCAAGGAGTGTCTAAGTTGGGGTTTATATTGCTGTGACAAAAACAGTATGATCAAAAAGCAAGTTCGGGAGGAAATGTTTTATTTGGCTTACACTTCCACATTGCTGTTCATCACTGAAGGAAATCAAGGACAAGAACTCAAACTGGGCAGGATCCTAGGGGCAAAAGCTGATGCAGAGGCCATAGAGGGGAGCTAGTACTGGCTTGATATTCATGGCTTGATCAGTCCACCTTCTTAAAGAACCCAGGACCAACAACCCAGGGATGGCCTCACCCACCATGGGCTTGGTTCTTTCTCAATGATCACTAATTGAGAAAATGCCTTACAGCTGGATCTCAAAGAGGCATTTTCTCAGCTGAGGATCCTTCCTCTCTGATGACTCTGGTGACACACAGACACACAGGAGGTTGTATAGAATTTTCAAAAGCTAGAACAGAGCAAAGTTTTGAAATTGAGTATGGCTTTAAGAATGACAGGGAAGCCTTTTCACTAGAAGATGCCTTGAGAAAGGTTCTCAGAAGGACTGAGAGGATGGACTGCAGATTATAGGGATGAATGGGACTTTGGGGGTATAGACCATCTTAAAGCAAAAATGCAAAGTTGGGAACTGGTCCTGAAGCTGTCAGGGGAGGAGCTGGAGCATGCTGAGCAGGAAATGAGTAATTGAATGATGCTGGATGCATTAGTCTGACCACAGGTGGCAGACGCATCAGTTTAGAGGTTATCTTTAAACATGGGTATCTGACCCTCCCTATCTTCATCTCACTCTATGCAACTCTGTCTTCCCACAGATAACATGTATTCCTGAATAAGCATCTATCCCATAACACAGAAACTTAAAACCTGTATTATTTCAGCTCTTATGAATTAGAAATGTAGATGTTTCTGGATGGGTGTCTGACAAGGCTAGATCAAGCTGTTGGTCATGGCTCACATCTCAATGGAATGCTTAGCTGGGAAACGCATGTTAGTCATTTAACCCAGCCTCTAAGATTTGAGATTCAGACAGTCAGCTCATAGCCTTCCCTCAATTCCATACCACACAGGTCTCTTTGAAGAACAACTTAAAACAACCCAGTCTTCCTTAGAGCAGGCCAGTGAGAAGATGGGCAACACAGAAACCCTTGTCTTTGCATAACTCATCCCAGAAGTGATATGCCATAACTTTGTCTTACTGTTCCTGTGAGTGAGAAGCCAAGTTGCCAAGTTCACCCACACCCAAGTGAGAGGATTGTGTGAGTATGAGAATGCCACAGAGCCAAAGACTATTTGGGAGCTTCTGAGAGGCTTCCTGCACACCTCTGAATGCACTCACTGTGACCAAAACCAGCTCAGTATGAATTGCTGTGTGCTGGTGCCAGACACCCAAGGCCTCCTCTTTTCAAAACCCATTCAGTTGGTGTCATCTGGATTTTTGTTACTTGTTTTGTTTAGCTTTTCTGGGTAGGTCTCCCTATGTAGCTCTGGCTGGTATGGAACTTGCTGTGTAGACAAAGCTGACTTCGAACTCATAGAGATCTACCTGCCTCTTCCTCAAGAGGGTTTACAGGTGTGTACCACCATGTTATTTATGTATCCGTTTGTTTTTTGGTTGATTGGTTGATGGTTTTGAGATAGGATTTCTCTGTTTAACAGCTTTGGCTGTCCTGCAACTTGCTCTGTAGAATGAGCTGGCCTTGAACACAGACAGATCCACCCGATTCTGCCTTCCAAGTGCTGGGATTAAAAGCATGTGCCATCACTGCCCAGTTCATTTGTGGTTTTTAATTGGAAATTGGCATGCTTAGATACCATGGTATAATATATACACAATCTTGGTTTTTCTGCCTCCGTGTCCTTGTTTCTTCTTTGGGACCTTTTAAGGAAGAATTGACTCTGGAGAAATATGCCTAGGATATCAAATTACGAATTCACTTTTCCAGGCAGCTTGTGAATGGACTTCAGAGCCAGAGAACCTTGTTGGCTTCCAAGTGTGATGCTCTTATTTTCATTTTCTGTTGGTAATTACATGCTGACAACAGAGTCTGAGCAAAAATCAATCCCAGTGAACTTGAGTGTCTCCTGATTGATCTCTGCTCTGGATTTTCCCCTCACCACAGTCTTCGCCATTGGAGATTACCAGCACTGATAATTTATTGTGCGCCAGGCACTAGGCCCAAATTTTGTCATGTGTGTAGTTTTTCTGCAAAATGTGTGAGCTAGGTATTATTTTAATTCCACACTTGAAGTTTAAAGCCAGTGGTAAAATAGTTCAGCGATGGTCAGACAGCCTGCAATGATGCAGCAGGTTTGAGCCAGTTCTGTACACATGGAAGCTGGCTCCTCTCCCCACCAAACTTCCCATACTTGGTGTAGTCTTCCCTGTGGATGCTGGCATGTCTCAGTGGCCTTCTCTCTAGACCATGGGGGTAGCAGAAGATGCAAACTAAGAATAGCTTGTTGCCATACCAATTTCCAATAAGAAGGCAAATGTCTGCTTTGCCAGGAGCGAGAAAAGACAAATTTCCTCACACTGCACTATGTATTAGGGTGATACGTTGGCATATTTGGGAGACATCAGAAAGGAACCCGCGCAGGCCTGCGGAAGAAAAGATTCTTTTTCCACTTGCACACAGTAACTTTACAGAGTCTGAAGTAGTCTCTGAGTTGTTTAATCATATGATTGCTTCCTTGAGGGGGACCTGAAGCTCTGACCCACGGTGCCCACAGAGTGTGAAGAACCCCCCCTCCCAGCCTCCACAGAGCCACCATGGCAAAACAGACATCTAAGCCAATGTTCCCCCCGCTGGGGTGTAAATGCTTTAAAGTGAGCCCTTGCAGTGAAATTTTTCTCATATTTTTGTTTTCCGAACTATTGTCTCTTTATTCTCTTTCTAAGGGAATCAATAAATAGGTGAGTTTGAAGCCAGGGGTCATGGCAGAACTCACCCAGCTTCTAAGAAAATGGGACTGTATCCTCAGGAATGACACATACATCTGGCACCTTCAGGGTTAGGGAAAGCAAACAAAGCTTCTTGGAATGCTGTGCAGATGCCCCCAAGGAGAGGCAGCCTATACACATGGAGTCCTAACCGGGACTCCATGACAACCATCATTGAGGGAGGGTTATGGTGTAATAAGAAAATAGAGCTGGCAGAACTGACTGGCTTTTATCTCGCAGACACTGCAAATCCTCTCACTCCGCTCTCTTTAAGGTTGTGTTTAAAGAGTGGGACAAATTAGTGGCACAGTATGGTAGCCCATACTCTATACTTATTACGAATGTGTGTGTGTGTGTGTGTGTGTGTGTGTGCACGCGCGCACACACACACACACACACACACACACACATACAGCCTTTCCTGGTATCATCTTACATCTCTATCTACCTTAAAAGGCCTCGTGAACTAGCTCAGGAGTGAAGTAAGAAAAGGGTAGAACTTCTTTTGCACAGGACCTATGGACTGGTGGGCTCCTTGGTAGGCATGACAACTATCACTAGGTCTTATACACTATGGGATTCATTACTGAGGGTTGTAGAAAAGTTCTATACTCTGGCTGTCACTAGGCTCTAAGCTACCCTCAGCAGTAGGGCAAACCATCCCTTGGGAACCACAATTCCAGAGCTGTGTACAAATAAGGCAATGCAGGTCACTTCCTCCAGTGAGCTGCCCCTGATGAATTCAAATGCTTCAGGCTTCTGCTGGTGGGAACAGTCTTTCCCCTTATGATTATTCTCTAGAAAGTTCTTCCTATGTCCCTAAGAGTGACAGTTCTCTGGATGGCACCCTGAAGGTTTAAACCCAGGAGTGAGATGCTGATGGATCAGGTGAAGCTTTTGTACTGGATATTCTTTCCTTAAACACTAAAGGTACAATAGAAAAGAATCAGAGGAAATCTTTAATATCTTGACGCTTCCATGCTGCTGGGAATGTCATAGGACCTACATTTAAACATAGCAAGACCAGTTTACGGACAACCTAGCCACCCACTCTTAGTAAGCAAGCACCTGCTATACTCTTAGGTATAAGCACAGAAGATACAGTGGCCATGCTGGGACAGTGACAGTGAACTGGAATGATTGCTCACCCTGGAGAGTCTGTACTAGATGTCTCTGCCCCACTGGTAGGCTAGGAACCTAATGTTCTGACTTTTAATGTCTGTGCATTCTCTACCAGACACAGAGGCGTGCATAAGGGCTGAGGTCAAACACCGATGCTATAGTTGTGGATATCAGCAGCCCTCCCTGCTCCTCTTGTTGGTCAAGGCCCAGAGTATACACACACATTTTCAATAACTTCCCCTTTATATGAGAATTCATTCCCCAAGATACTTTGGCTTTTCACTCTAGATAAAATTTATCACAGAACTCCACAGTCAGTAATATTGGAGTCTTCTTTTTATTATTCAAGGTATTAAAATTTTCATTATATAGTTAATAGAGGGCACAGGGTTAGGCAAGATTGGTAACAGGTTGGTAATTGGTCTGGGTCATCTGGTGACCTTTCACCCCTCTTCTGCCAGCAATTGCTGTTGTCATTTTCTCTGGGAAATCCCACTCTCCTATTCTCCTCAAATGATGCAGGTGTACACAGTCTCCCCAAAAGTGACTTCACAGAGCACACGTGACCTCAGCCAAGCTGTGTGCTGGAAATTCCAACTCACAGTATTTGATTTAAGCTACAAGGGCATGCTTTCACCAGGACCTGTGAAACACAACAGGACCTTCAATGGAAAATCTGTGGTAAAACAACCTGTGTTCTCAATGAACTTAAAACCTCAGTGAAAGACCTTCGAACCTGGTAGGCCCAAAGAGTAGAGATAAAATACAGAATTAGAGTAGGGGAAAGAGGAAACAAAAGATAGATGTTACTGAAGAGAAGAGAGACAATCCTGGGGATGTTATTACAGCCTTGAATCAAACAGTGCTGGAAGCTAGGAACAGAGCCCTAGGCTTCCCGGAGGAGTGAATGAGCAAGCTGTCAACTTTGCATCACTATAGCAAATATGGAGACAACTTCCTAAGAAGCAAGCTTTATTTATTCTTCCTCACAGTTCAGGAAGTGTCAGTCCATCGCTGATTGGCCCTGTTGCTTTTGAGTCAATCATGGCAAGGAGCATAAGGCAGAACAAAGCTGCTTACCTCAAAGGGAAACTGTCTCGGGTGGGGAGAGAGGGGACAAGCAGGAGGGGAGGGAGTAGACAAGGGAGGTAATGAGTGGGTGAATGCGCGCATAGTATAATGTTTGAGATATGTATGACAAAAGTAAGCCAAGGACAATTACACACGTCACATACATGTAACACACACACACCACACACACACACATACACACATATTATATGTATATGAAAATCACACAATGAAAACCATTATTTTGCACACTAAAAGTTTACTATTTGAGGGACAGGAGCTAGAGCTATGGCCCAGTGGGAAAGAGCACTTACTGATCATGCAGAGACTCCATTTACAACTCCAGTTCCAGGAGATCCAACAGCCTCCTCTTGCCTCCGTGGGCACTGCATGCATGGCATGCAATATCCATACCTACATGCAGGCAAAATGCGGAAATACATAAAAATAAATACATCTTCAAAAAAAGAATTCCTGCAATCTAGCAATTTCCTCTGTGTATGTGCCCTAAAGTACCTGCCCAGATGTGCAAAGACAATAATGTGCATTGTACTTTGGTTCTTAGTGGTGGTGGGTGTTGGAGGAGAAGCAATGAAAACGTCATCTACAGGAGAATTAGCTAATCACTCACAGTTGTCCAACAGGTTATTATTCTACACGTTATTGCAAATAAGTTATTTATATATATCACCATGAGTGAATTTCACAAAGTTCAGAAAAGAGCTGATTATGAATGCATACGGTACTTGTTTATTGGTATATATATATTTTTTAACACATGAGAATGCTAACCACAAAACTGAAGAATGATTGTCTCCTCTGGATGTTGGTGAAGAAGATCAATAGAAACTTCACAGGAGTCCTGCCGAGCCTGGTGTGCTCACTGTTAAGGTCTGGATTAGTTTCCCAGCTATAAAATGTTTCACAATGCATTAAAATGTGCTTACAAAGGAAAGGAAAGGAGAGGGGAGGGGAGGGGAGAAGAGGGAAAGAAACCTGCTTACAACATGACTTGGAAGTGAAAAACAGGGAGGAGGGGTGTATGGGATTAGGGTCCCACGGTTCCCTTCCTGAGCATGCTCTCCAGTGATCTAAAGACCACATACTAGGTCTCACTCCAGTATGGTGATGCACTGGGGACCATGACTACAACAGACACACCACAGACTCTCCCCACCCACCCTTTTATGTATTTATTTTACTTCAGTCTATTTATATTAAATGTGCAGCCTCTTGCAAAGCTGGAGCCCAGCTATCAAGCCACTGTGGCTACCATCACACAGTAAGCAAGAAAGGACACCCCACTAATAGAATTTGAAGGAAAACAGATTCCTCTCTAGCCGCTAACAAGGCTTTCTAGGAGAGGTGTGCAAAGAACAGCCCCTGACTACTGGGAGCTCAGGAAAGGATGCCCCTCTGTCAGGGAAGACTGTGCCTCTCTGATTACAAATCAAGGGTGTGGTTTAAGTGTTGATAATTGGGAGGCTAATGGACTGCCTTGTAGAATGTGATTCTCACAGGGGGTCTACTATTTGGATCACACAAAGAACACTTCCAAACCCCAGGGTCCCTTTTAAAGCTGGGGTGTAAAGGAACCAACCACATGATGCCGTAGTGGTTCAGATCGATCCTGATACATTACAGCCATTTCATTGACATTCCCAGCTACTGCAGAGCTGCTCTGGTTTCTCAGCCCACTCTAGCAATTTGGAGTCCTGCCCCAGAGTGTTGGCCTACCTCCAAAACTAAAATGCCCTGTTTTCATGGAGTGAATAGGGTTCATTTTATGTGTGTGTGTGTGTGTGTGTGTGTGTGTTTTGTTTTGTTTTGTTTTTTCCCTTCCACTCTAAGTGTGGGCCTTGTTTCTAAAATGGATAAGTTGTCCCTTGCAGCTGATCAGACTGATTTTCTAAAGGGCTCGGTCTAGAGAAGTAATCCCCATTCATATGAAAGACCCCTGCAGAGAAGGCTTACCTGGGACCACATTCCACAAATCACACAACCCCGGGAAAACCACCTTTCCAAATACAGGATTGCACTTAATGTTTTTCCAGTAGTGCTTAAGACCCTGTAAATCTTATGAGGGCTTCTCCATGGGATAATGAGATTTGGGAATAGGATTAATACCAGAGCGTGTATTCTTGAAGTTTCAAAGAATTCACAATCTTTAAATTCTGCTTCTCGGTTTGTTAGAAAATGAAGTTAAAAGAACATCAAATTGTTCCTTGGCTTGTTGTTTAATTAAAACAACATAGAACAAGAATGCTATATTCAGTCCACCAAAAAGAGAAAAAAGAAAGAGAAGGAAGAAAAGGACATGGAAGACAGTATTGCCCATTTCTAAAGTCCAGCAAACAACGTTCTCAGTTATGTGATCTGAAAGAGTGGCCTGTAGGGCTATGAAACAGCTGGTTCTACTCAAGCATGTTGGAGGATAAAGCATTTCTGCCTCTCAGGATGGAGTTTCTCAGGGGTCCATGAGAAAAAGACTACAAGGCAAGTGTTTTTTTTTTTTTCAGAGGCCATCCTAGGAAGGAGAAGAGAAAGGGAGGAAGGTCCACTACAGAACAGGTTAGCCTATGGCTAACTGAGGCTATCTGCTGGAGAACTCCTAGAGATACTATAGCCATCCTCCAGTTATTGACCGACAATTTTCCCCAGGGCCATTAGCCTATTAGCTAAGAGCCACTCTCTGTGGCCAGCCTTCTTGGGGCTTATAGTAAAATTTTTATTTGTTTGCTTTTAAGATGGTCTCACTATGTAGCCCCTGGAGGCCTGGATTCTCTAAGTAGACCAGGGGAAATTGTCCTGGGAGAGGGAAAGTAGATTTTCTCTACAAGCGTGGTCTTGATAATCTGACCACACTGCAGTGGAAAGTCTCACAGCCAAGAATATTTAGGCAGTGTGAACTGGCCTTGATGAGGGAGAGGAGGCACAAGGTTGGGTATGGAGGTAAGGGGTGGGGTGAATATGAAACAAATTTGGGGGAAAGGGTGAATATGATCAAAATATGTTGTACAAAATTCTCTAAGAACTAAAACTCTGGACAGACAGATTCTTCTACAGCAGTGGTCCTCAACCTTCCCAATGCTGTGACCCTTTAATACAGTTCTTCATGCTGTGGTGACCCCAAACTATAGTTATTTTTATTGCTTCTTCATAACTGTAATTTTGCTGCTGGTGCGAATTATAATGTAAATATCCGATATGCAGGATATCTAA
Source organism: Phodopus roborovskii (assembly GCF_943737965.1). Lineage (NCBI taxonomy): Eukaryota > Metazoa > Chordata > Mammalia > Rodentia > Cricetidae > Phodopus > Phodopus roborovskii. Next base: position 28,068,387 of record NW_026126525.1, on the reverse strand, counting down.
TAAGTGACCCCTATGAAAGGGTCATGTAGGGTCACGACCCACAGGTTGAGAACTGTTGTTATATAGAATGATGAGAATGAAGAGATATATTGGAGCCCAACAACATTTTCTAGGCACCTGTGTTGGGCCAAAGGCCTCTTGCCTGTGCCCCTTTCTTCAGTCCATACCCTTGGGTTCCTTTACCATGAGGCTTGGCTTGTCAAAAACCAAGACTTTCTCAAGGATTGCCCAAGACTTCATGCATCCCTACATTTGAGCATTATGCTTGAGAACACATGAATGAGCAAGCGAATGAATGAGTGGGAGGAAGGCATGCTGGAAGAAAGGGTACAGACCTGCCTAGCAAAATGCCTGGCCCACAAAAGGTTCTCTGTCGTTATTGGCTCTCATTCTAACTTTGGATGTCTTAGCCTGGTGACAAACTGCATCAGTTGCCAAGTCAGATCAAATATATAACAAATATAATTTCACTTCACAGGAGAACCATGAAGTACAGTTAGGAAAGTGACCCCCTCCTCCTCCAGTTTGCAGCTATAACATACTATGTAGATGTCCTCTGTCCTTCCCTGGCCTTATCCTGATGTTCCTCCTTTTGATGATATGATGGTTTGCCTGTCCAGAACAGCCAACAGCAAAAGTGCAGGGCAGCCCTCAGATCTGCTTGGTTTGCCCTGTATCTCCTCCCAGAGTACCGCCTGCCACAGCCTACCTCCATCTGTCTCCCACCTCCTCGCCTCACACTCTGTCCTACCATGGGTCTCTTGAATGTCACAGTAAATTTCTACACCCTTAATATGGCCAGAAAGTGTGACCTTTTCAGAAAAACAAAACAAAACAAAACTTGGTACCTGCATGGTCTTATAATAGACTAGGGGAGGGAGGCATGTGGTTCGGTGGTAGAATAAACAAACAGTCCTGAGTTCAGTCTCCCTCTGGTGCATAGCCCTAACACACACACACACACACACACACACACACACACACACACACACACCATGTCAATGCTAAAACTCATTCCTCAAAACTTTTAAAGATTTTTTTTAAATATTTTATTTTTATTTCTTATATTTTAAAAATTGAAGTTTAATTTCAACTACACAAAAGGTGTGCTTTGTAATAGAGAAGGGGCATGCTGATTTTACTAACAGAGATAAAGATATCTAGCCCAACTGCTATGTTTGCCAGTTTCAGATACAAACTATTAAGAATGCCCTTTATTACTATGAGAGGTCACTCAGTGTCCTAGGGCTTTGTTCTGGCAGAAGACAGAGATCAAGGTCTCGCCAGGACTGGTTCCTTCTGAAGACTCACTGTTTCTCACTTCACCATCTCTTCTCAAGTTCTTGGTTCTGGGTACATCACTCCACCCTCCAGCTAGCTCTTGCCAGTGGCTCTGTGTTGATTGCCTTTTGTTTCTAAGGAGTTTAGTCTTTTGATTCAGGACTTCCCATACGCTCTGAGTGGTCTCACTTAATTGTGTCTACCTCTTTGCAACAACTTTACCCTCACAGGTATCAGGAGTTGGGATGTGAACATATTGTTCTGGGGGCTACACCTGAACTCACTACTATTAGTGTAATTACCTATTTATCAGAAAGCATAATTGCGTTCGTAGGAGAGGGGGGAGGGAGAGAAGGAGAGAATTTACAAGTTTTAAGGATGTACAGAAAAACATCCCCTTCCTCTTTGCTGCCAAACATTAATTTGCTATAGGTGTTTATTTTTTTTTTTTTTTTTTTTTTTTTTTTTGTCTTCCCAAGAAGCCCTGCAGGAAAGCAGAGCTTTCAGTAGTTACCCTGAAATTTATGAATAAACACAGGAAACAAAGGATTTGTTCCACGGTTCATGGCCTTGGAGAAGTATACAAGTTCTTTCAAGCTAGTACTAATTATTTAGTTTAAAGGCTGACAATTTATTTGCCAAAGAGCCAGAAAATAGCCACAGATTAAAGAGCAGCTGTGGATGAATTAATTTTATCCCTGTCACATGAATGAGAGCTGGAAAATTTCCAGGAACAAAACAAGTAAAAGAGTTGAGAACCTTGAGCGTGTACATTCGACTTAAGCTGATTATTTCTGTGTTTTCCATAGCAGAGAATAATAACGGTATAAAATACTGAGTATTCGCTTCATGCTTACCATTCCCTGCTTGGAGCACTTTGTAGGTATCATCTCATGTTATCCTCACAACAACCTGCGACAGTGATCATCCCACACTCCAGAAGAGGATACTGGGGCAACAGCAACTCACACAGTTGGTCAGAAGCCACTATACAGAAAGGGTAGGTCTTAAAGTGAGGCAAGAATCCAGCTAAAGTTCAAGTATTGGGTAGAATCTTGCCTATTACTACCAAGTACCAAACTTATTTATAGCTTTCATCATCCTACCTTGGAATTGCTTGATGTGTTGATGTATCTTTCTCCAGAAGAATAAGAGGTGAGATCATGCGTCTAAGAGCAGTCCATCCAGCACTGGACTCTAGGCATTGAGGACACAAAGCCCACATGAAAGATGCTGTGATAGTTTGAATGAGAATGGTCCCCATAGGTTAATATGTTTAAATGTTTGGTCCTAATTAGTGGAACTGCTTGGGAAGAATTAGGAGGTTCAGCCTTGTTGGAGTAGATGTGACCTTGTTGGAGAAGGTGTGTCACTAGGAGTGGGCTTTGAAGTTTCAAAAGCTCTTTACAGGTGCTCTCTCTCTCTCTCTCTCTCTCTCTCTCTCTCTCTCTCTCTCTCTCTCTCTCTCTCTCTCTCTGCCTGTGTATCAGAATATAAAGCTTTCAGCTATTGCTCTATCACCATGCCTGTCTGCTTCCCACTGTGACAAACATGGACAAACCCTCTAAAACTGTAAGCAAGCCCCCAATTAAATGCTTCATTTTATAATTTGCCTTGGTTATGGTATTTCACCACAGAAATAAAATACTAACCAAGATAGAGGTTCTCGGTTAGTGCGCATCTAAGAATGATGAATGCCTGTGTTTCATCAGGAAGCTTTTGGTGCTGTGTGAGTTTTTAAACTACACAGGTATAAGATATAGATTTTCAAATCAATTTTAACCTTGAATAATCTAGGGGTAGTGAAGATTTACTTGCAGAACTGTCAAAATGATTTCTTGATGAGCACAGACACCCAGCCCCATGTTTAGCTTGCAGTGGACTCTTAACAAATGACTGTGGTCATATTTATTCTCCCACACCAAACTGTAAGATGAGGCCACCAATCCACAGCACTGTGGATTCCCATGTGCAGCACGTGCCACACGCTGAGTTAATACGCATTTATTAAATAAGTGAGTGAATAGTCTGTTTTCATCAAATCCAAAGTATCTTCAGCACAAATGATTTTCCCAGCACATCCTTTACCAGCTAGGAAATGTGACATCACAGAAGGCACTTTGCTATATAGACAAGGCTGGCCTCAAACTCACAGAGACCGGCTTGCCTCTGTCTCCCAAGTACAAGTGCTAGGGTTAAAGGTGTGTGCGGCAACTGTGAACCAGCTAGGAAATGTGATGTCACACCAAGGCACTTGCTATCAGTATTAGGAGACATTCAGGCTGGGGCTGATGTGATTTAAAAGAATAGAACCACTCCATCCCAAATAACTGAAAAGAAAGAAAGAAAAAAACTAAAGTTTAAAATCATAAAATGAATACATATACTACAAACCATTTATCTCTACACTTACCCACATATGGGTTAGACTTGGTGATTTATTTCAAAAAACTGAACATAGAATAAGAAATATAAAACATTTTATAGGGTATGATGACACGTGTCTTTAATCCCAGAATTTGGGAGGCAGAGACAGGCGGATCTCTGTGAGTTCAAGTTCAGCCTGAACTATATATATAGCAAGTACCAGGCCAGCTAATGCTACAGATTCAACTAACCAGTCATCAGTGACAACATTTTGATAGTAAGCCCTCCTGATTCAATGCTGTGAGAAGAGCATCTTGCCTCTGTAGAATTTCTAAAATTCACAGCAGGGGAGCAGGGGAAAACAAACAAACAAACAAAAAACCCGGACCGGCCCAAACTGAAGGACATTCCATAAAATTCCCAAATAATACTATAAACTGTCAAAAAAAAAAATAAATAAATAAGCATGATAGACAGGGGAAGAAATGCAAAACTGTCTCAAGAGTAAGCAAGACGAGGAAGATATGACCACTAAATGTAATAGTGTTTCCTGGGTTGCACCACAAGACAGAAAGGGCTCCTTAGTGGGGAAGCCAGAATAAAGTATGGAAGTTTAGTTAAAGTAAAAATACAGCAACATTGGTTTCTCAGTGTTAACAAACGAACATACTGAGGCTTTGGAGGATGTTGAAAGTTGAAACTATGTGAAGAACACAAGGGACCTCTGCAATATCTTGCCAACTATTCTGCATTTCTTCACTAAAATTACTATTTATTCATGTCCTCCAACTGTGTAAGAACAGTACACAGAATTTGGGAGTCATCTAGGACCCAGACACTCGCCCATCAGCACACTGACTGTGGATATTCTGTGCTGATTTGTCTCCTGGTGCTTCGGGAACACTGGTTCTTCTGTGAAGCAACATGTTCTAGCTGATGTGGGATTTTACAGCACATGTTACCAATGGTAGCTTATCATTTTACCAAGAATCCTGAATGGAATTATTTAACCCATTTCTCTAGCTTTATAAATATTAGCACACTTGCTTTCTATGCCTAAGAGACCAGAAATGTTTCAAATAACAAAATATCTTAAAGTTTCTGAAAACCTACATTTTAGTTTCTCTTATTGCCAACAAAACAAAACAAAACCTTAAAATACAAAACAACAACTTCTGGAGTCATGTGGAAGTATAGGAGTTAGTGTAATCTCAGTTAGGTTTCTATTGCTGTTATAAAACACCATGACCAAAAGTAAGTTAGGGAGGAAAGGGTCTATTTCACTGGAGTGCTTAGAGGTCAGCCAGGGCTGGAACAGTGTTTACTGATTCACTCCTCATGGCTTGCTCAGCTTGCTTTCTTATACAACCTAGAACCAACTGCCCAAGAGTGTCACCACCTGTGCCAAACCACTTCCGGCATTAATCAAGACAACAGACTTGCCTATTGGCCAACCTGATGAAGGAATTTTCTCAACTGTAGTTCCCTTCTTCTCAGATAACTCTAATTTGTGTCAAGTTGCCATAAAACTAGCCAGTACATATGCCAAGTACACATACTCTACTTGTAATTGTTTTGTTACTGTAGCTATGAGGAATACCCAAGAGAAGCTGCTTGGAAGGAGGAAACATAGTTCATGGCTTCAGAAGTTTCCATCTATGGTCATTGGCTTTCCACTATTGGTTTGGCTTATGAACTATCAAAGTGAAATATAAAAGAAGTCCCTTAAGCTGCCATTCTAGGGATGTATTGAATGAATCAAAAACAGACAGTCAGACCCAGAAAGAGCAAAAGATGGCTTGGGCTCGAAAGTTGGTAGTGGATGTGGAGGGATGCTTCTGCTGTTGACACATCTTGAAGATAGAGGAGTAAGCCTTGTGAATGAAAGAATGACCATGCACTCGTTAGTTTATTGTAATTGATCTATTAACATAGTGTGTCCGGTTTCCAAGGCTTCACAATAATTATTGAGAGCACCATCAACGTAAATGTTAGATGCCACACCACTGTTGTGATCATTATCAACTCCGTGATAACTTGTTTCCATTGTAACAATAAAGAATGAGCACACCAAAACTCTGTAGTCCAGGAGATGTTGAGACAAACAGTGAGGCTGTGTTGGTGGTGTGGGTGCTGGTGGTGCAGGTTAGCATTGTTGTTGGCTTTGGTGGTACTGGTTACATTGATTTTGGTGGTGATAATGGCGATTGTTGTAGTAGTGGTTTTGGTGGTAGTAGTGATTCTTGATGCTGGCATTAGTGTTGGTGGTGTTGTCTTTGGTGTTAATGGAATTAATAGTTTGTTGGTGGTGTTGATATTGTTGGTGTTGGTAGTGTTATACATAGTGTTGTTGGTGGTTATTGTAGTGACGGTCATGGTATCTTTGCTGTAGGTGATGGTGGTCGTAGTGGTAAAAGCCCCCAGCTATTCTGAGGCACAGTCATGTCAGTTACCCATTGCCTTGGACATAGTCTGAATTCTAGACTCTGATAATGGTGCCTTTGGCTCCTCTCAGAGTTTCAGAGCAAATCTACCCTTAGGATGCCATGGCACAGAGATTGTCTGACAAACAAAAGATTATGTAAGAGTCCTTAAACCTAAAGTGAGGTGAGCTATCATCTCTCATCAGGAGCTTTAGACTGGTGGTCTATTCTTCCCAAGACCTGTCCTTCAACTTTTAAACTTATACCTTTTAATCTCAAAAATAGGCACATGAAAAAGCAAAAGTAAATTTTGTTTCATTTACAATGTCTGTGGTGTGACTTTGGCACTGATTACTAAACAACTACAAAGCAAGAGGAATATTTCATCAGGAAGACTGGTTTCACAATAGGATCTGTTGGAAATTCTAGAGCCTGTTGAAAGGGCAACAGTGGAAAAATATACTATCAACTTTCAAGCGTCTCTCAGGCGTAGGAAACTTGAGAAAAAAGAATTCCATGCACCAGATGGGGACAGACAGTAAGCAAATGATACTGTCTTCTAGCAAACTCAAAAGTATGTCTGTTTGCCACACTTGGGTGACCAGTTGTACATATCAACAAACATGGACCGTACACAAGACTCTTGGCATACAATAAAACCTAATGGTGCTGGGTTTCCATGTGAGCTCTTGGTCCAAAAGATTTAATGAGTCCCTCCAACTTCCCCAATTACATTTTTCTGGCTAACTTCACACTCATGCATGGATACAATGTTCCCTTCTATGCCTACTAGTGTAAATCCTTCATGCTTGGTGGAGGAAAGTTACAAGTTTAAAAAAAAAAAAAAATCTTGTTCCTTGAAAGATGTTTGTACAAAAATACAGTAAGGTTGCTTGTAATACCAAAAAAAAAAAAAAAAAAAAAAAAGAGCTACAAGTGATCTTTAAATAAATTATGGACCATCCGTGTTTGTTTTTTTTTTTTTTTTATTTTAATGGAATTGAAAGAGCTTCAAAACTATCACACTGGGGAGAAAAGCAAGCTGCAGAAGAAAATTTAATGGTGTTAGTTTTAAAAGTCAGTTTGAGTGCTGACATGTGTGGTGCATACACAGACATGTGTGCTCAAGGAAGGAATTTTGTAAGGGCCTTTTGCAAACTTTCATTTGGGAGAGAAACATAGATGGATTAAGTAAAGGGAACTTTATTGCCTTTACTCTATTTGACAGAGTAGTCTAAAATTTTAACTATAATCATGATTGCCATTCATTTTTGTAATTTTACCAAAAAAAATGCATGTATAAGTCAGTGGCAACAAAAATGGCAAGAAAGAGAGAGAGAGAGAGAGAGATGGTTTTGTATTATATTTCTTGTCAACTCTTATTTATTTATTTATTTATTTATTTATTTATTTATTTATTTATTTTGGTTTTTCAAGACAAGGTTTCTCTGTGTAGTCCTGCTCTGTAGACCAGGCTGGCCTTGAACTCAGAGACCCATCAGCATCTGGAGTGCTGGGATTAAAGGTGTGTACTACCACCACCCTACTCAACTGTACTTTTAAAACCCAGTGTCTTGTCTGTGTGCAGTGATACCACCTGGGAAGCTGAGGCAGGAGGATCCTTTGAACTCGAGTTTAACTTAGTGGGACGCTATCTCAAAATAATAGAGCAGTGACCCCAGCACTTAAGAGATAGAGATAGGAGGACTGTGAATTTGAGCCACATACAAGTGTTAACTGAAGTTCTCAGGATAGGCCCATACTCATGTTAAACTGTACAAGATTGATTGGTTACTTAGGAATTCACTGATTGTAGAGGGCTAAAATTATAGACCCAGAGTCTTAACGATCTTGAGCTGTCTTAGCTCTTAGTATCCATTTGCTGCCTGACTCTATGCTTGACCAAACCTCCTTGTGACTATTAGGTAAATCCTTTGGAATGTCCAAACAGACCTGAGCTTCCAGCAACCCAAAAGCTAAGAATACATGAGGTAGTATCTGAGGGCTACAGCTGAGATTTCCCAGCTGAGGTTTGCCAACCCAAAGATACACACACACACACACACACACACACACACGAAAATGTTTGATCTATGACTTTCTTGGTTCTGTTACTATAAAAACTTCATGAAACGGTTGCCGCTTGAAACATGCAATCTGAGATAACTTAAATTTGTGTTCCCAAGCCAGGCCAGAGTCACTCACACTTGGTTCCATAATAAACCATCTCTTACCCTGTTTGAGGGAGAGCTGTGTTTTTCACATTGACCCAAGATTGTGTGTCTCAAAAAAAAAAAAGAAAGAAAGAAAAGCAAACAAAGAAAATGTTTAATAATTTGTCTGACTGTGACTAGGGGAAACCAAAGGCGGTTTGTTCCATAGACGAGCCCATGAGACCCCTGAGTGGCTCTGGAGTGGCTCTTGGTTCCTGGGTTGATGAGAGAGTTGAGGGAGCTTCAAGGGTCTTTAACCACGAAGAGGCATTCTGACCATTGGAAGTTGTGATACAGCAGGAAGGCCCTTGGTCCCCTCTCTCCAAACAGCCTGTCCAATCAGGAGACACATCTGCCCAGATACAGCCACAGTTTCATTGTTTCCCTCACAGCGAATCCTTCCCTACCTGGTCTCTCCAGGTTACAGGAACCCAGTGAGCTAGCTCAGGTTAACAGCTGTAACGACTAACCACGATTGTCACCTGCACTGTATTGAGTGGCACCTCAGTAAACCATATCTCTGTGACTGTGAAGGCTCCAGAGGGTTCAGTCCTCATCAGTAATTTAAAATAGTTTCGTTTTTATTTATTTTTAAATTTTATGTGAGTGTTTGCACAAAATATTCAAATAAGACTAACAGGCTTCCCAACACAGGAATGCCAGAAGTCCTCCAGCGAAACCTGGAATGTTAAGCACATAAGAAAGACATTGGAAATGTATTCTCAATGGGAAAGATGAAAAAACCTGTTCTACCCAGAAAACTGAGAACAGCCTGGTGAGCTGTGTTATCTGATGGGCCAGGCCATATCAAGTTCTTAAAACCGAGACAGGAGGTGGCTAGTAGTCTAAATGATCCCAATAGCCAGAGGCTCCCTCTAGCTCCAACCACCAGGACCAGAGGTGACTAACAGCCCAAATAACTTCTACACTATCTGTATGATCCAGACCAGACTAGACCCTTAGGCCCTTAGCTAATACAGGTAGCCTATCTCTAGATATGCATCTTTCTGGAGGAAATGACATACACTCTGAGTTGAGTTTCAAAGTAAGTATGCTTCTTTATGTGGTGGGAATTGTATTATGCCAGGAAACATTTCCCCCCCTAAATTGTACTGGACTTAAGTACATTGAGAATAAACCACCTGCTATTAGATTCCCCGAAGTCTGATCCAGGTTGACAAGTCAGTCTGCCTCAGGATGTCATTCTTAACTCTGTGTGGTTCACTTCGCTGTAGGGCACCGGCAGGGGCCCCCCCAAAAAGGAAGGGGGAGCGACATTGAGAGAGAGAGACACCTAGCGTTATCCTCTGGCCTCTGCATATGTGTGCACATGTATGCTTACACACCAGTGCACACATACAAGCACACACCAGAGAGCTCACACCACTTCTTCCTATGTGGAGCATCACAGTGTAGAGGAGCTGCCTCAGTGCAGCATCTCCACCACACCCTCCTTCTCACTCTAGATGATACCAACTCGGAAAACCTTGCAAGCAAATCTGGTCCATCATCAGGAACTCCCTTCTGTTCTGGCGTTCTTTAGCATCATCCAGTGATCTATGAAATCTAAAGATGATGTGCAGTGAGGTAAAGCACCACAGGGAAAGGTTGGGGCAAACCATCAAGTCTGACTCCATCCTTTTTTTAAAATGGAAATAAAATATTTATACAATATATTCTGATCACAGTTTCCCATCTGAAATCTCCTCCCAGGACCCCACCCCCTCACCTCTCCACCTACCCACAATCCCTTCCGCTGGAAAACAAACAAGCAAAAGAAAAAAGAAACCCACAATCAAACCAGAGTAGACGGCAAAAGAAACACACACACACCATAAAAACACAAAATTGAAAACCGTGATATACACAATAAACACCGGTGAGGATAAGAAAGAAAGAAAAGCAGGGGGTGAGGGAGGGAGGGAGGGAGGGAAGAAAGGAAAAAGAAAAGAACCCAAACAAAGCAATATAAGGCAAAAAAAAAAAAAAATCTACAAAAATACTACTGAGTTCATTTTGTGTTGGTCATCTACTGCTAGGCATGGGGCCTGCTCTAAGTGCGGTTTATATATCCAGTGAGACTTCATTAGAGAAACCTACTTCTTTCTTCGCAAGCAGTTGTCAGTTGGAGATGGCGTCTTGCTTAGAACGGGGGCGCATTTCCCTCCCAGCACTAAGACCCCGTCTGACTTGGCCCTGCACGGGCCCTGTGCGTGCTGCTGTGCGTTCATGTGTGAGTCGGTCCTGTTGTGCCTGGGAGGCCCTGTTTCCTTGTTGTTCCCAAGCCCAATGGCCCTTCCACTCTTTCCTCCCCGTCTTCCACAGGGTTCCCTGAGCTCTGAGGGGAGGGGTTTGATAAAGAGAAGCCATTTAGGACAGAGTGTTCTCAGGTCTCACTCTGCACGTTGTCCAGGCGTGTGACCCCATTCTTTTGAAAAAAAAAAAAAAAAAAAAAATCAGAAAATCAAGGGGCAATTGGAAAGATGAAAACCCTAGAAGAGGGGCATGATTTATGTAAAAGTATTCACTTTTGCAAAAATGCACATAAAATTATACTCATAACTATATTTTCATTTAAATTTTCTAGAGCGATGCGGTCACACCATCTACTGCAGCTTTGATTAAGAGGGATGACAGATAAGTGGCTAATTCTCTAGAGTTAGATGTCATCTGGGCTACATTCATGTCTCGTATGTTCCTCTAGAAAGCCTGAGATGTCAACGCCTGATATTCGGGTGACTTTCTAGTCCTTTCTAATCACCTTTTCAGTCTGTGGGAAGTTGGCTGCTTGCCGCCCCCGTGTGGTGCTGCAACCTCCTGACAGGACGGAAGATATTTTAAAGGAGAGGCACTGCTGTTGGGGAGAAAACGGACCAAGGAACTGAATATCCCTCGGGGGCCCCCAGCTGGAAAAGGGAAAGGCTGCAGTCCCAATCCCAGGAGGAACTTGCCCCCAAGAGGAGATTTCACACAACTCTGACCCCTCAGCAGAGGCAAGACCACAGCGGGCAGAAGCACACCTTGACCAAGCCTGCCTATCCACACACGCCCCCTGCCCTGAATTCAGACCTACACATCAAGTCACCATGCTGGAAGAGAGACTTGGGGGTCACTGGGCCCCTTTATAGTTCTCTTTCCCAATATGGCCACATTGCCTAGGTCTCCTTTCTTTCTTTCTTTCTTTCTTTCTTTCTTTCTTTCTTTCTTTCTTTCTTTCCTTTAAACTGTTTCCTCTTTAATTAGCATGGTGGCAATTGGTGTTTGAGCCCAGAATATTGAGCCTTCCAGATGCCTGGCTCTGACCCCAACAAGAACTTCAGTCACTGTGGGTTCAGCCTCATTCTGTATTCTAGCCTATCTTTATACAGTTTTAATTCCCCATAATATGAAAGTTTCCTTATAAGTAAAGTATATTTTTCCCTGAAGTCTGTTTTTAAAATAAATTTCATGAGGCAGTTTCTTCTAAATCTTCATGTGACAGAAGTCACTAACTAGTCCCGCCTAGGAGGAATAGCATGTTCTTTGCCCCTGTTCCCTTCAGCTGAGCTTCGCAGGTCTTTGGTGAATATTCTCACACTTTCACTATTCGCTTCTTCACAGCTCCTGTGAAGAATATCACTGCAGACTTTTTGATGGATGCCTCGCTCCCCCACCATGTCTGCACACAGAGAAGAGACAAGTTATGAGGCTCATGTGTCAGAGTCCTATTACATGGCCTAGAATTAGCAGACACAGTGACAAATAAATGTCTCTGGCAAAAATAATGTAGTAGGAGTGTTCCAAAGTTTCTGGCAAATCAATTTGTCAGAAATTCTACAACAGTAAACAGTTTCTTCTGTACCACTGTACAGAAGGTCTTATATACTCTAAGTGTGTGTATGTGTGTGTACGCGCGTGCGTGTGTGTATACACTGAGTTCTGTATGTGCATGCATGCATTTATGCATTTTTGTCTGTGTGTATGCACGTGTTCATCTGTCTGTGTGTGGATATGTATGCTGTGTATGAATATCTGTGTGTGTGCTTGTGCGTGCATGTGTGTGTGTGTGCGTGTGTGCGTGTGTTTGTGTGTGTGTGTGTGTGTGTGTGTGTGTGTGTGTGTGCAGGTCAAAAACAACTTGGAGCAAACAGCTCTTCCCTTCTATCTTATGGACCGCAAGGATCTAACATGGGTTGTCAGACTTGGAGGCGAGCACTTCTACCCACTAAACAGTCTCACCGGCTCATCATATAATTTTTGGTAGCAAAGTCCCATAGATTGTAGAGCAATGTATCAGAAGGTTGAACAGCAAAAAACAGTTCTTGGCCCTGGGCAGGACGGGATTGCAGTTGTGCTATGTTCCCTTTTAGGGGTTTACTTTGGGCTGTCTCCAAACACTTCCTAAAATATGAGTAGCCCATAGGTCTTTGATATAAGCCTTCCATCATTTCTTATCCCTCCCCCTCCCCTTCTCTCCTCCCTCCCTTCCTTCCTTCCCTCCTCCACCAGGAGGTTGTTTCTTTGTAACATTAACAAGTTAAATGGAAGTTGTGTAGCTTCTTGTTTTGCCAGAGGACTTGCAATGGTGGAGGACTTCCGGTGGTGACTGCATCCTCCACAGAGTGGAATCATTGTCTCTCACTTTTCCATCTCAGCTCACTGAGCTTCAGACCCCATCCATACCATGCATGCATTTCTCTTAACAGCCTCATGAGACGCAAGTACGACATGGACTCCATGAACCCACTGCCCTCTCAAGGGTCTCTTGCTCCATCACCTTATTCTGTGGGAAGATAAGAGTGACCTGACTTCAGCCTCAGCTTGTTTTCACATCAGCAGTCATTGGATTGATGTTCTAGTTTGGGGTTTTGTTTAGCAGAAAATCCATAGACAAACTGTCTGAACAAAAGCGAGTTCCTGTGTGACTGCTCTTCTAAGAACGCTTGGGGGTGTTTTAGGCCATTCTCACTAGAGGGCACCAGACCCTACACGTGTGTTCTGAGTCGGCCCTACAGTCACCTCCCAATCCAAGTTCAAGCTCCTGGTCAGGGAAAGTTTTTAAGTGTGCACAATAAGATCAGAGACTGGGACTGTCTCTCCTGAGGCTGGGTGGGATTTCTGAAATAGCCTCCACAGGGAAGGCTCTCAAGTCCCCGCTTGGGGTTGAGATCCTTCAGTGGGGATTCTGGTGCCTCAGCATATTCAAAGGTTCTGAACAGACACATCTGAGCCAAAGGGACTCCAAGTGTGGGTGTGGAGGCTCATGCCAATGCACTTTCTATACATCATAACTCTCCTGCTACAGGGTAGGGAGTACTAAAGTCATTATTTGCTTAAAGTTGGAAGACTTGGTGTCTGGACCAATACAACCAATCCCTTAGACAAGAATCTCTGTATTCATAGTTTACTCTGTAGTCTTTTTTTCCTTCCTGCTCACAGACCAGCAAGGCACAGGAAATGGCTTACCTCTTCTTCCAGCCCATTCTTGTCTTCACCCTCTAGCCAGACTACACACACAATTATGGTGTTGTGGTAAGTCCAGCACTCACTGCCCCAAAGACCATGTGTCATGCAGGACCCTGGGGTTTTGGCTGGGACCCTGGAGGAGGGCAACAATGGTTTTTCAGGATTGGGTACCATCAGGAAGAAGAAATGATCCTTTGTATATCTTGCTACTCTTATCTGGGTCAGATGCAAGAGGAGATACAGTGGGAATTGGTAAAATAGCAGCCCCACCCCCTTACTCAGACTCAGGGAGCAATGCTAGCATTTTACTATTTACAGTGACCTTGTTCTTGCCAGTACTTAGAGAAAATTATGAAGTTGACATGTTTCTTGTCTGGCTTCATCATGGTCACAGAGTGACCTTGTCCAAGGATGCTGTTCTGTGAGATTGCTTGTGGCAAGCAAGAAGACCCCATGGCCTAGCTCTTAGCAGCAGGCCAGCCCCTGACAGCATCTGAGGTACAGCTTCTCAAGCTAGCTCTCACCTGTCAGCAGGGAGTTTCTCTTTCTCACCTCATTTTTAGTGTTGTCTCTAAGCCTGGGGGTTCTTGTAAGAATCGAGAAAATGCTGTAGGTCTCTGTGTGTTAGAGTTTTCTCCAGATGAAGAGCTGATTCTTATCCACTCTGGAGAGGTTGTGTGATGTGGTGTGTATGTGTGGAGGTGTATGTATGTATGATGTGTGTGTGGTGTGTGTGCTTATGTGTGTGGTGTGTGTGGGTGTGTGTGGAGGTGTGTGTATGTGGTGTTTGGGTGTGTGTGGAGGTGTGTGTGTGATGTGGGGGTGTGTGTGGAGGTGTGTGATATGTGGTGTGTAGGGGTGTGTGTGGAGGTGTGTGTGTGTGGTGTTTGGGTGTGTGTGGAGGTGTGTGGTTTGTGGTGTGTAGGGGTGTGTGTGGAGGTGTGTATGTGTGTGTGGAGGTGTGTGTGTGGAGGTGTGCGTGTGTGTGGTGTGTGTACATGCCAGAGGGCCTTAAGGCTTGACTTCTTTGAGCAATTAACTATTAATAGTTTTGTAACTTTACAGCTGTGTTTGTGCCCCTTAAGCATCTGTGCCCTGGGTCCTATCTGACTTTCAGATATGGGCTGTAGCTCAGTGGTACAGTAACTGCTGATGATACATAAGGCCTGAGTTCAATCTCAGTCCCTTAAAAGGGAGGGCACCAAACCCAAATTGTAGCAGGGTACCCAAGACTAGAAGCTAAGCAACAATGAGTCTTAACCTGACTGTTCATCAGAACTCCTGCTTTTATTCACCTGCAGTTACACAGGTTCTTCGGATGTACTTCATAGGCCTACTTCATAGGCCATTGAACAGAGCAGTCTCTCCAGCCCTGTAGAGTTGTTTTGAGCATTAATGAAAACAGAAGAGCATTGAATGAAGAGGGAGGCTTTGCATTCTCCAGAAATAGTTATCTGAGTGGCTTGTAGCAACACGCCACACTTGAAGCCCACTTGACAGAGGAAGACAACAAAGTATAGGAAAGACAATCCTATTCCCAAGAAAGTCCTCTATTCTTCTGGTTGTCTTGAAAGTCAAGTGTTTCCCCAACAGCTTGCTTGGCTCAGAAAGGTTCAAGCACATGAACCCCACTGAAGATGCAGGAACAGGGAGACTTACAGTTATCCAGAGCCCCTGCTCCCGGACTGCAGGGTTGACTTTCCATGCTGAGGCCTAGCCAAGGACTCAGGTCACAATTTCCAGTCCACACATGGGGGCTTTACTCTTGACCACAGGGAAGGGCCTGAACTCATGAATGTGGGTAGAATGTGGACTGCATCTGGCTTATATTTTTAAGGGCAGGGTCTCTACAAATCAGGCCAGAAGGTCCAGATCTAGGAACACATTCCTACTCCTGGAAACCAGTGCTGATGGGACCCCAGAGCCGGGAGCCATATCCTTGTTTTAGGAATAGCATATTATAACTAATAAGATCCCGCACAAGGAGCTTACTGTGAAGTCTAACTAGCTGGTACCCACATTCTTGACACCGGTTTTCACAGTGTACTGTTTCCTTGGTAGCAGTTTCTGGCTTCTGTTATACAAAATTAAGTGCATTGTGTCCAGGACATGGGTTTCACCAGCCTCAACTGAGCTGATACCTTTCCTTAACCTAACAAGCAGGATCTCCTTTCCCATTTTCAAGATTTAGTTCAGAATGATTGTCTGCACAGGGAACTCACTGGTGATGTCAGGGACCTGAAGGCCACATGTGAACAGTACTTACTTATATGTGGCTCTCTAGGAAGAGAAATCCTATTTTATAAATTTTTCTTCTAGAGAGTTAAAGTGACTGAGATCTCACGAGACTGACAGCATTGCTTAAAGTGCTTGAGTTGGTTACACTAAAAAGAACAAACTAAGATACAGATTACTTTAAATAAAAACTACAAGGTTTTTTGTTTTTGTTTTGTTTTGTTTTGTTTGTTTGTTTTTTTAAGCAACAAAATCAAGTGGATGCCACACACATACAATAATTGTTTTGGTTACAGAAATAGGAGCCAAAAATAAGTTAATGTAATACTAGAGAACAGAAGTTTAATTAGGCAGAAAAATAGGCAATAATTTTCTCTGGCCCATGCCATTCGCATGAGCTAATCACAATGGTGCTGGCCAATGCCTTGACCAGGTAACAGCAAACCAGGAGAGAACATTTAGTGCACGATATTTTAATACACATGAATATACAAAATTGATCAAAATGAAATGTTTGAAAGATAAAATCCATTCATAATAAAGCTACACTCCAGTATCTAAAATAAGCCTTATGTGCCAGTTAGAACACACTTTCCGAGTTAGACATGCCCATGAGATTAAGGGTACCCTTGAGAACAAATGCACAGGGACAATTTCCATCTTATGCTAAGTCCAAAATATAACCGGACATTAAACCACATGGGAATGGCATCCTATTCAGACTGACACCCTGATTGCATTATTCCTGGCTCTTTTCAAGCCAGTCAACCTGATGATGGCTTGGAATGGAAAAACATATCAATGTAACAGCACTATACATGTCACCATTTTACTAAAATTTGCTTTGAAACAAAAGATTTTAGCATACTGTACCATAATCTAGATGTTAAGCTAGCAAGTAACCAATAAAACAAACATTTCATCTTTTTTTTAAAAAAAAAAAAAAAAGTTTTTTAAGTCTTTTTAAAGACACTGTCATTTCTTTTTAAATACCCAGCAATTAGAGAAATTAAGAGAAACGCAGCAGGTTTACCCACTCCTGCTGGAGAAAGAACACACAAACCCCCGTCTGGGGGACTGTTGCTGGGTCTTTGTGCTATCACTGTGACCTTGGAGTGGTCTCATGTGGCCCATCACCACTGTCACTCCCTGCCTTATGCTAGGAACCAGGGACGGCAAGTTAGAACATGATTTCTCTATGAAAAGAAATATGATGGTGTATGGGGGAGGGAGGTGGAACACAGCTGCCTCAAGTTTGTTTTTACTGAAAAAGACAGTCCTACATTTTAAAAACGGATGGGCGTGTTGATGGAGATTCGTATTTGGTCTTCTCCAATCTTTTTTTCCCTGCATTGAAACCAACAGAAAGTCAGTACAATAGTTTCCATGCTTATCTCTTTCTGTTCCAAAAACTTCTTCATGAATACTGAATTTAAACTTATCTTTTCTATTAAAAGCAATGACTTAGGTTATATTACTGGGGAAAACTTTACAAGCTCACGAAAGAAAAAAGAAAGAAAGAAAGAAAGAAGAGAAGAGAAGAATGTGCTGAACCTTACGACAGCATTTGAGGCTCCCAATTGAAACATTTTTTAGTCTAATAAAGTAGCTTCAAGAGTTGTTTCAAAGGTAATTTTAATAGTTTTTGTTCTATGATCAGTCCCAAATATATTAGAAACCAGTAACCATTTTCTTAACCTTTGTAACCCACATTCAAATATATAGGCTCTATATGGTACAAACATTCCCTCCATCAATCACTTTCATTTAGAAAGTGCCTCTTTTTAAAGAATAAAGGTTCACCTCTAAGGTAAGTAATTAATAAATATGCTTCATGGAGGTGGGGGGGGGAGACAAAGTATTTATAAATATCCATTTGCCTCTAACCAAAGCAAGGTCCATTTTTGCCACTCGCATGAGACAATTACATGAAATAACCCTGTTCCGTCTTCTACAGTGAAGAGTGAAACATCTCCCTTCAAGCATGAGCAAATGAAATGTCAGCATGCCTAAGTTCTGAGCCATAAACAGTTCAAGATATTTCAAAAAGAAAAAGTCCAGTTTTCACCTAGATAAAGTGCTATCCTCTTCATTGTTGCAAAATGGCCACTGACATTTTCAGATACAGTTTTAGTTCACATTATGCCAAGAGTTTGCATGTTCATTCGCTGATGTATCAGATCACAACATAACACATTCACAGTATATTATAGTGTATGGAAGTCAACTGACATCCCAAAGGAAACCAAGATCTATGACTCATAGTATTTGTAGGAAAACTAAGATTAACTCAACAATAAAATATCAAATCAACCCTTTTAATAAAAGGTACCAATATCCAAATGTTCTAATAAATACACACATAACAATAGGGGAAAATAGTGAGGTGAGGTTCTCCAGGGAAACTGTCTTGTCAAGCATTCTAGGGAATCTGAGCCAGAGAAACAGCCGCCATCTTGTTCACCTCTCCACCCACCCCCTAACACTTCCTGTGACTCATCTCACACTGCACTAACTCCAGCATTCCCTTCAGGGAGAGTTTTGTTTTAGCCCTGGAACTCACCAGTGCCCCCGTAAACAGACTGAGTATGTTAAAAAAATAATAATACTATACAATCTGCTGATGGTCGTCAAGGTGAACCGAGTTTCTGATTCATCTTCCTCATCTAGGAAGGATGTTGGTATTAACTGGCTAAAGAGAGAGATGTGCCAGAGGCAGCCAACTGGTATCTCAGCCCTGATACCACTGACTGTAAAATATCAGCAGGGTTGGAAAGACAGCTTGAAAAGCTTAGCAATGCCAGATAAGAGAAGAATACAGCTATAGGACCTGACAGAAGAAAAAATGTTACTGAAAACGAACAGCACTGCATTGTTTTCCTGAAACTTGGCTTTTGGTAGAAAGATAAGTAACTTTTTACTATCTGCAAAAGCATCTCCTCCTTGGCTTTGCCTGCCCTGAGCTCCATAGTCCTAGCCCCTGGGATTCAACCAGCTAGGTAAGCACTGTTGGGTGCAAATGACGGCCACCATCAACAGCCTTGCTTCACTCCGTTCCAATGCGGAGGAAGATTTCTGCATGGACAGCATTCACTTTTAAACATTTTCACTTGCACAGATTTAAAGCTATGGTTGTAACCTTGATGGGTGGACATCTATCCCCTGCCATCAGAGAAGGCAGGCAAGCTAACAATGGGTAGCAGAACTTCCAGGGACACATCAAAGGAATGCATGGAAAAGAGACCCCAGAAACCTAACAAACACTCAAAATGGGCTGTGACATTTACAGAAAATGTCACTCTAGCTTAGCCAGACATAACAAGCACATTCACCTCAATCTTCAAATTAACAAGTTATTCATATAAATCTGACTAGAATCTGACTGCAGTAAACTCTACCTCAGACCAGAACAAATCCAGGAGTAGTGCTGCATGTGAAAACATGAGGGAAGGAAGTTTAACACTGCCAGACCAGTGGGCATCGGTGATTACATCAGTGGGCCACCGGTGGGGGAGAGGAAGGTCTGCAGAGAAACAAGGCTATAGTGCTTTGAGTATTTCCCCGCTTGCATTAGTCCCACGCTCCACTAAGTTATTCTCTCGATTGATAAAATAAAATATATCCAGATTCTGAATTTTTTGATATATCTGACGTCAGACCATAGAATTCTTCAATAGCTTGAGCATCTATTTTCTGCAATGAAGGGGGAAAAAAAATAAAATAATGTTATTACTTCCTAAGACTCCTGGGAAAGCAAAATCTAAAATGTAAGAAACATGAGTTGGTGTAAAAATGCAATTAGGAACCTTTGAGGGCAAATGGTTTCTAGAGATTTGACAGATGCAAACTGCTAGGGAGAAAAATCCCAACCCTTTCATCTAACCACAACTTTCCACAGATGCCCTTCAGAAAACTTAGGAAGTCTGTCTTTCAGACAGTAATCTGGGAAGTCTGTGAATAACTGCAATTTTTCCAGTTCATCAGAACTCACTTCCTTTAGTATCTATTCTACTAAAATGCTACCCTAGTGGGTTAAAACAGTTTCCACCATTGAGGGTAGAATTTACAATATTCTCTTATTTAAAAAAGTATCAATACATGAAATAAATGGATATAACCTAAATATTGCCTTACTACTAGAAAGCAGGTCTATTTTAAGTGTCATTTACAGCTGTTCCCACCCCAATTCCCTTTTCTACCCTATGCCCATGGGAGAGCAACCTGACTGCATACCCACCTCTACAATGTCGTCATCAAACAATAGCCAGAAGCCATGACTTTTCACAATGGTGATGTAATGTCCACGGTTAGGACCACTGGAAAAGAATGAAGGAGAGAAAGAAAGTCACTAGGTAAACATGTCCTCCTTTATAACACTCCAATTATCAATGCAAACATCTAATGTCTTCAAGTATAGCCAGCACACTCGCAATTGGAGGCTGAGGCATGAGCTCAGATCCAGCCTGGGCACCACAGAGATGCTGTTCCCAAATTAAAAGAACTTTGGACTAGTTTCTATAGAAGTAAACAACTCTCACAGAGCACCTGGGTACTGGCACCATGCTGGTCATGGGGGGAGGGTTAACTGAGGCCCGATGGGGAAAGCATAGATTCAAAATCAGTTAACATTAGGAATTACTGTACACCCACTACACACCAGAAAACACACTGAGCAAAACAAAGTACCTCCCCTTTCTCTTGGGACTTGGTGTTAGGGGTTGAGTGTGAATCCCAAAGTCTATGGCTTATTCAGTTAATCTCGGTCCTCCTCACACATGAGAGTGTGCTTGTTATAGAGATCAGGCCCCCTTCCCCATTCTTGTACACTTTTCTCACGTGGTATCTTCTATCATGCCCTGATGTGACAAGAAAGCCCAATCCAGATACAGTTCTGGGGCTTTGAATTTAGCCACCTTAAAAAAAACCAAAAGCAAGCAAACAAACAAACAAACAAAAAACAAAAGCAAAAACAAAAAAAAACTATCAGCCAAATAACTCATGTTCTATAAAACCCGGGCAAGCACTGTGTTATAATAGTACAAAAGAGAGAGGTGCCTGGGGTGGGGTGCGGTCCCAAAGGCTATAAACAAACCAACCACATAAACACATGGGAGAAGGGCCATGAAGAGTAGAGCAGGGTGCTGAGGGTGCCGGGGAAGCTGAGAAGCAGCCACAGAAGGAGAGCTCTTGAATAAACGTGTGATCCTTGAGGGAGACCTGGGGGTGGGGAGGTGGGGTAGAGGAGTCATGTGACTGTGTGATGGACGGTTCAGCGGAGTAGAAAACAAATATACACCAATTAATTCAGAAGTCAGAGCAGCTGGGGCCAAGAAACCCCAGAAAAGGACAATGGGGAGAGAGGGACAAAGGGACAGACCCCTGCACCACACATCACAATAGCAAAGATTTCTGCCTTTGCCCTGAGCACACCAGGAAGGTGTCAGGGAATTCCTAGCAGAGGCATGATCTGATCTAAGTTTCAGGAGTATGTAGCCATGTATAATTACACGCACTAGGATGCACAGCTCTACATACCATGTACTATGAAAAGCAATGGAAGGAATTGTAGCTACTTCCATTACTTGCATTAGATTTATGCAAAATGGAGATTTTAATCTGAAATCTAGAATTATTTTTTAATATATGTACTACAAAAATTGAAAAGGTAAATTCTTTTCCCCTTGTCACTTACCATGTGTGTGTGGGGGGGAGTATAGGTATGCATATGAGTGTACGCGTGTGTGTGTGTGTGTGTGTGTGTGTGTAAGCTAGAGGTTGATATGGTGTCTTCATCAACTGGGTACTCTGGATATCTCTCTTGTGCTCAGGGACTTCCCTGTTTCCAGCTCCCAAACCCTGGGATGATGGGCAGGCTGCCACACCCACTTGGCTTGTACCAGATCTGAAATCTGGTCCTCATGCTTCTGAGTCAAGCACTGTATGCATAAGTGATCTCCCTACCCCTCATTTACTTTCTGTACACACAAGATGCTGTAAATGTTCAATCAGTCCTATCTTTCCCACCCTTCTCTCTCCTGAGCTCCAGTCTGCTGAGCTCTTGTCCCCATCACATGTCCACCTGTGTGTGGCCCCTGCATCTATTCTAACTCGGCTGAAAGGGGCCTCTTCTACATTTGTAATTAATCATGGCCCATTCCATCCACTCAACCTCCCCAGACAACCTTCACTGGCCACCATCCTTGGACTAGCATCCTTCATCCCCTTCTCTTTCTTCCTTGTGCTTCCATCTCAGATCAGCATCCTAAGTTACCTGGCAGAGGCTAAGTTTTAGTGATACAGGTCACTGTGTGGTCTTACCCATTACCCATCTTTCCCACCAGACTCTCAGCCTGATAAGGGCTGGTGAGAACCATGTTGTGTGTTGTGTTCAGTGTTTTGCTATGATCATATGTTCAGATTCTGACATAGAACAAGAGTTCAAACCCCAAGAAGCCATCCAGTCCCATCCTATATAAAAGAATGAACTATCTCTACAGGGAGATGAAAACAGCTGTTAGTAATATGGGAGGATTGGTACTCACTGTCCCTTATGGCCAAGGCTCCTGAGACCTTGTATCCCCATTAAAGAAACTGATGATTCCAGAGCTTGGCTTCCCTAGGGATCTGCTAAATGGGTTAATGCCTCAATGGTCTTCCCAAGGATAGAATTGGGCCCCCCACAGAAAGTTAAACTAAAAGTGTTCAAGTACCCTGCTCATCAGTATCTCTACTTCCTCCTTGCCCAACCTCCCTGGAACTCTTTGCTTGTCCACTCCCTCATCCCTGCCCATGATGCCCACGCATCCCCTAGGCTCTGCCTGCCCAAGATCTCTTCTACTTCACCCGCTGTGGGGTGCCCTGTGCTCACGGCCTAATTTTGATCAATGGGACCCTATGTTCTTTAGACAAATAACCATTAGAATTGTTCAGTAGAGCACAAAGTTGGATCACAGCTAGCCAAAAAATAAATCTAACTTACTGAGAAGAAAATGGCATACTCGGGGCAGAATATGGGACATGTGAGATAGAAAATCAGTGTCTGATGCCATCCTCCCCATGGCAGCCCGTTCCTGACATGTGACAGTGTCATCTTAGGAAAGGTATATTTGCAGTCTCCAAACCAGGCAGAGAGGAAAAGACATTTACAAAATGATGTCCTGCAAGCCAAAAACACACACCCAGGGAGGACCCTGTCCCCTTCCTGAAAGAGAACATGCATCCACCCACTTAGCCACCCAAACCAGATGAAGAATGGACAGGGCAGGTGAGTTTTCAACATATTTTCCCCATGAGTATACCAAATATGGATTATTTAAATGTGCAAAGAATGTTCAGCATATCCCCCATGGAGGGATAACTGCCTTAATCTAGAGACAGGAGAGAAGCCCTAGGCCCTACTTCACATGACCTGTCAGATCTATATGACCCCAACTGGATGGCATTCCCCTACATGTGGAATTGGGGTGGGGGATGGGAGGGGAGGGTGGTTGGAGTGCATGTGAGAGGGCAGAGAGGGTAAAAGGCAGGGAAGGAAGGAGGGAGGGATGGAGGGAGAGAGGGACAGAGGGAGGGAGGGAGGGATGGAGGGAGAGAGGGACAGAGGGAGGGAGGGAGGGATGGAGGGAGAGAGGGAGGGAGGGAGAGGGAACTGGGATCCACATGTAAAATAAATTCAATTAAAAAAATGCTTTGACTACAAAATTTAAGTTGAAGGACAAGTTACTGGGGAAAAGGATTTCTATTTTTGTTTCCACAGAAAATGAAAAGATGTGGATTCCTTCCAGACTAATGTGGTTTGATCACGCCAGACCACCTGAAACAGAGTACCAGGTGATCCTACATTCAAAACAGCTGGACAAAGCAGCCCTACAGACTACAGCCAGGATTTCTGAATCTTCTTCGAATCCCCCATGACAGCGCCCCTTACCAGCAGGAAGTAGCTTGGAAAGAACGACGCCCAAATTCCCAAATATTGTGTATAAATGTTTGTTTTCATTTAATTGGACTTTGTTATATAAAATAAAATAAAATATAATAAAAAAGAAATGTAAAAAAATAGAGAAAAGAATAATAATATGGTCATGATCAACATTAAAGTGGGTGTTCCCATTCACATATTTTTTCCTTTAAAATAAGCCACTCTACAAATGGTGCCAGAATAAATCCCGTAGACTTTAAAAAAAAAAAAAAAAAAAAAAAAAGAATGTTCAGCAAAGCCCTTTGCTTCTTCATAGAGGCTTCCTTTCTCTGTGTCACTTAAATCTTACTTTAACAGGTGGAGAAATGGAGCCAGGAAGGGGGCTCAGCAGGTAAAGACATTGACCGACAAACCTAACAACTTCAGTTCAATTCCCGCATAAACACTTGGCAGAAGGAGAAAACCAACAACTACAGGCTGACCTCTGACATCTGTTCTCATGCTGAAGTGTGCATGAATACACACACACACACACACACACACACACACACACTATTATCATCTTCTTATAAAAAGTTGTGTTTTTTTTTTTTAAAAAAGAGTTAGGGACATGCTGAAAGTCACATAAAAATATTTTTTAAGAACAGTTTTGATTAGCCAAGATGCCACAGAATTATTACATCTAATCTACTGCTTCTAGGTTTGATTTATACATATTAAAATACTTTTCAGATTGTAATTTTCATATATATATATATATACATGTGCACATATTATGTATGTATGGCTTTTTATGCTTAATTTTTAATTATGTGTGTCTGTGTGCCTGGGGCTGAGGCCAGGAAATTGTTAGGGAGTTATCAGCCACTGGACACTGATGTTGAAATTAAACTCAAGTCTGAAAAAACAGTACACCCACTCAACTGTTGAGCCATCTTGCCAACACCTATACACAGCTCTTCAAAACATAAAATCAGGGGTTGTAGAGATGTCTCGGTAGTTGAGAACATTGAAGTTCGGTTCCCAGCACTCATGTGGAGTGACTTACAAGCATCCGTAACTCCAGCTCCAGAGGGCCCACCACCTTTGGTCTCTGCAGGCACCTGCACTCACATGAATGTTCCCACATGCAGACACACACTCCTACACATAACTAAAGTGAAAATACATCTCTCTAAAGCATATCAATAAAATATCAGCATTTATTCTTCCACATTACCTTAAACTCATCGTCTGCATCATTTCTATCCAAAGGAGATGAAATTACTTCCCTTAATGATAGAACACTTGGATTATCATTATTCTCATGTTATTTCATGTGCGCTTACAGGTATGATTATGAACAGGCATGCTTTGCTTAATGACACTGTACGTGGGTCAGAAGTGCTATATTACATCACCTAGTCTTAGTTTGTGTTAAGTACCCTTGATGATGACCACATAATGAAGTCAAGTAACACTGAATTTAGGGGATGCCTCCACATTAAGTGCTTCTATATATTTTGAGGTGGTCAATAAGAATCTGAGTGGTACTTCCAGAAGTACTATCGTAGTCCAGTAAGGGTGTATGTAGCTGGATGTATCTTGATGAAGGGACAAGCCCTATGTTTATCACAGAAACTTGCCTCCCAGCCCACCTTTACCTTCCACAGTGAACAACGACAGCGACCAGGTCATACATGCGGTCCAGGTTCACAGCATCGCTGGAGGTGTTGAAGAGCCGGAGCTCCAGAGGGAAGACCACCCGGTAAGACAGCTTGGTGTACCTGTGCAACTGTTCCATGTACTTGAACCTCTTTAGGTGCAGGGCCAAAATCATAGGCAGCTTTTTTACCCTCATCCTATGAAAGTATGGAACAGAAAAAACATTTGTAGCCAATGCTCATTAGAGGAAGAAAACACAGTAATGTCTACATCAACATGTGCAGAAGGGGCCCAGCAAGTGTCCAGACTTTACATAAGCAGAAAGGTGTGCTTGTCTATGGAGACTAGCGCATCCTGCATCCTTGGCTAACCCATGTAAGAGAAAAAGCACAAGCATGCCTCTCCATGTGGTCATGGCAGACATTCTTTCCCTGTGCCTCTGCCTGCAGAATGGACAGTCCACTCCCTGGTCCTCGAACAGGAAGGCTGAGAAATTATGAAAAGATAGCTGGGAAAAAGACCAGGCAGAATGATCCAGACAGAACTTCAGATACTAAAAGACCAGCAGAAGGAAGTTTCTGGCACCTGGGCATCAAACACTATGGGTGCCAGGCTCATGCCCACTCCTCACTCTTGTGATTACATGCCACATGGGTCCCCTACCATGGTTCTCACTCTCAGCATTTATAAAGTGCATGGAGTTACCTTAGAGATATTCTCACAAACTAAACTCCAAGGTCCTGGTTACATTAGTAAATTGGGGATGGGGGACTATGGCCAAGTTTCAACAAGGCTTCTTCTACATAGAAAAGTACATTGAAGGTTTTGAGAAATATTGCCCTGAAGGAACTGTTCTGGTCCCAACCTACATAAACATTTTTTTTTTTTCCTCTACTGTCTGACCATTAATTAGCATTTCTGGGTAAATGGTCACACAGCAACAGCTTGTGTAGATAACATAGCTATTGAGGAAAAGCACCCATTTCTCCTCACCCAACCCATACCCCTAGGCCCGCTGATGAAGGTGCTGAATTAGACTAAACACATGCACATTTTAGCATGTATTGTCTGAAAGGGACCCATTTTAAGAGAATACTTATTGAGGTGTCTACTAGGGTAAAAAGCCCTCTTCACAAAAGTAAACAAAATGAAAACATCACCTGAGACAGGCATGATGGCACATGCCTTCTAACCCCTTTGCTTGGAGGGAGGTGGAGATGGGAGGAGGGCAAGCTCTAGACCAGCCTGGGCCACACAGCCAGAGCCTGTCTCATAAAAACAAGTTAGTAGAAAATAATAATTATACGAAGCCTCCATGTGTCATTTTAATACATGAAACCTCCAGGTCTGGACAGAAAAATACCTCACGTCACACAGGCAGACCCAGGCTGCCTGAGGCAGAGTGGGCTCCCCAGGATGGGAGGCAGAGTCAATGGCCACTAGCATAACAGTACCCGCTACCTGTTACAGGGGTTGGCCTTCTTGTATTGATGCCACAGAGAAAGGTGTGCATGGGTAGCACGGAGGGTGAGGGAGGCTAGGCAGAAAAATCATAGCAACTTCAGGTCTAGACCCTCCATTTTAGAGGGCACCACTGAGT
Organism: Phodopus roborovskii; assembly: GCF_943737965.1. Taxonomy (NCBI): domain Eukaryota; kingdom Metazoa; phylum Chordata; class Mammalia; order Rodentia; family Cricetidae; genus Phodopus; species Phodopus roborovskii. The sequence continues at coordinate 28,041,261 of NW_026126525.1, read as the reverse complement.
ACCTATGAACTACCTTGAAATCTTGAAAACAAACAAGATAAACTTATCCTGAGTAGGAGTTCACAGGAAAATTATGTTTCTTGCCTTCTGGGAATAAGGTAAGAGGGAACAACTAGTTAGTTCAGGATATTCAAGAGCTATAACTGGAGGATGGGGGGGGGGGATGGAGGACTCTGGAGAAGATGCCAAGTCAGAACATGTAACTTTCCTTTCTTTTATTTATTTATTTATTTACTTATTTACTTACTTACTTACTTACTTATTTATTTTTTTGGTTTTTCCAGACTGGGTTTCTTTGTGTATCCCTGGCTGTCCAGACTTTCTTACCACCTGATGTGTCCTTGTTAAACAACAGATTATTTTTAAATCTCTGGCTGCAAATGAAAGGGCCAAGGACAACGCTGTGTATATTGTGCTTTATATAATTGATCTTTAATCCTAAGGGGGCAGTGAGTATGTCTGGTCCCCACTAGTTTACCAGCTTAGCACCTGACACACAGTAACTAGCACTTGCTATTTGTTGAGGATTGAAAAAATGAGCAAACAGATAAATGACAGCCCTCCAAGGACAGTATTCCCATCCAGGTTATCCTGACGAGGTCAGTGACTCCCAGGCTCTGTGAAGCTGCTTCCAGACCACCGGAGCCCTTCTGACAGGAGCCACCCCCCACCCCTCCACCCCCTACTCTCCCCACCCTCCTCACCCCCCACCCCCACTTCCTCACCCCCCCAACCCCTGCCGCTGAGCCCCTCACGCACCTCTTCTGAGCCTCCTGTTTGCTGCAACACGTTTCACAATAATATTTTTGTTCACTACACAGTGTTTCTGTGTTGCTGAAGTCTCTGTATAGAAAAATATGTTCACCTTTTAGAGAAGCCCAGACATACTTAATACACCACATGTAAAGCCCTCTATTACCTGAAGGGTAATTTCCAAGCGAAAGTGGAGAAGACAATAATCACAAAGGAGCCTTCTTAAGGCTAGGACTGTTGTACCATTAGAGCATGTCTACAGGCCTGGGCTACGGTTTCACTATGCGAGGTTTGGAAATACAGCTTGATTTCAGCCAGGCATGTTGGCACAAACCTCTAATCCCAACACTGGGGAGGCTAAAGCACAAGGAAGGGGAGTTTGAAGCCAGCCTAAGCTACACTGTGAGTTTAAAAGCAGCCCCTGTCCCCAAGCAAAACAAACAAAAATTTATTTAAGACGACCCAGACAGATACAAACTACAGTTTCTAACAGTCTCGGAAGGGGAAAAGCCAGTATTCAGTAATAATAACAATTCTTGTATGTCAGAAGAATACCATCCCCAGCAAAAGTCTACTCTTACATCGTGAGGTACCGAAAAGGCAAGAGTAACTAACATCCGAAGTGGTATTTCTATGTTAACTAAAAACGGCATCCCAAAGATCACAAGATGAAAGATACTGAAACCAGAACTATACACAACCGTTCTTATATCCTGTCAAGAAAACCCTAAGAAGGGTCTAGGGCTATAGCTCAGGTGGTGGAGTTCTTGCCAAGCACACAGCTGAGGCAGGCCCTGGGTTCCATCTGTAGAGAGCCATAAGCTGGGTGTGGTGGTGCAAGCAGGGTCAAGGGCCCACTACTAGTGTGTCCCAGGGGGGGGTGGTTTCTCTTTTCTTTCCCCCCCCCCCCATCAACACACACACACCCACACACACACACACACACCCCCCCCCCCACACACCCCCCCGCACCCCCTTTTTCCCCGGGTTTGCCTTTTTGGCCGGTTTTTTTTTAAAACGGCCGGTTTTCGGTTTTTTCTCTTCGGGGGCGTCTCCCCCCTTCTTGGTCCGTTCCCTTTCCCAACCCCACACCCAGCCCTTCTTCTTTTCTGGATTCAAACTCTGCATTTCTGTGGCTGCCTTCAAACGACTGAAAAAACAACAACTAGAAAATACTATCCTGCAGTTTCAAAAATGCCTACTTACACTTCCTTCTTCACACAGTCTCCCAGCAGTAGAATGATCAGGTTTTATTAAACAGAAAACGGTGTTAATGATCTATCATTTACAAAGAACACATCAAAAGGAAGCCATTATCCATTTGCTAAATTCTCAGATAGGTGCTAGGTCCTGGAGAATAACTGTACATGAGCAAATAAATGCAGCTTAGTTATAAACCACTAGAGGTGATCCCTACCTAAGATCCCCTCTCCTACAGTCCCCTCCTCCACTCAGGAGAAACAGTCCAACTCCCACATGTCAGGCCCTGGCATCAGGGCCTACTAATGGGACCCTGTCTCCTACTCTACTCTGTCTCTTCCTGATCCAGCCACCTGGGCCTCTGGCTACTTCCTCAGCAGTGAGAGTGCTTTCCAGAGGCCTCCATGGCTGGGAAGGCTAGCTATTCAGAACTCAGGGAACCACCTTTCTCCAGACTGGATTTCCCCGACCACATTGGGAACCCCAACAGGTTCCGATCCCACTGTGGTTGGGTTTCTTTTGCTTGCATGTTTTGTTTCTAAAGGTGTGTGTGTGTGTGTGTGTGTGTGTGTGTGTGTGTGTGTGTGTGTGTGTTCAAGTGTATATGCACAGAGGCCAGAAGAAGGCATCCAATGTCTTCCTGTCACTCTCCTCATATTCCTTTGAGGCAGGTTCTCTACCCAAACCTGAGGCCCATGTTTTCTCAGCTAGACCTGAGATCCAACCACCATCCTGCCTCCATGCACCTCAGAACTGTGGCTATCTTCATGTGCAAGATGGCCCCGGGTTTAAATCATGGATGCTGGACCCTGACTCTGAGCCTCTGTATTACAGAGTGAGCATTCTTCTAACTGCAGGAAGAGACTGTGTCTGTTTTGCTCACTGGTGGATATAAAATCCAGGGAAAAAGCAGAGAGAAAAGAGAAAAGAAGTGTGTACTGGAATAATCAAGGTATTTGTCTAAGGAGGCAACATTCAAGTCAGGTTCTCACAGAAGGAAGCATGTCAGAGAGATTCAGGTATAGGGCAAAACATGAAGGGTGGGTACAGCTACATTGAGCAATGAAGCCTTGGGTATTACTAAGAAGCTCATACAGCCCCTACAGCTCAGTGGCTCCCAGATAGGCCTCAACACAGGAGAGACATAAGCAGACAACATTTCTGAGACCTGCTGCCTTCAACAGCACTACAGAGAAAGGCTTGGGAGGGGTAGGGGGTAAGGAAACCCTTGACAGGCAATCATGAGGAACCTTCAGTTTTCAAGTCCTTAGTGAGCAATTGGACTCAAATGTAGCTGAATGAAGACCTCACTGAGTAACTGCCATGGAAATCTTGTTTGAGATCATTTACTTGATCAGAACAATCAAGAAAAGCATAGCAAAGATCAAGGAGCCGAACACATTTCCATCAGCAGAAGCGCTCACAGATTGAGCATCCCTGATGTCAACATCTGAAACACTTCTAGTCCCATGCATGTAAATAATGGTTATACAACTGTTTAAAGGCCCAGTGTAAAAAGGCCACCATCCTCCCCATTCCCAGGGGGGGTCAGAAGGACAATGTCACAACAAGAATTATGATTGTACTCTTGGCAATGAACCTGAAAAGTGGACAGGGAATGTAGGCCATGAGGGTCCGGCCCAGCAGTAACAGAAGCAAGGCAGCTCTGTGAGGTCACAGTGGTAGTTCTTCAAACATGGCATTGCATATCTGCAAGTGTAGCACTTGGGGTCAAGGGTTCAAGGCCAGTCTGGAATGAATGCATAAGAAGGTTCTATCTCTCTCAATAAGGTCAAAGTAATACAAAGCAAGCAAGAAAGGTTGGGGAAGTTTCCAAGGCCGAGTTAAAATAGGCAGGAGGAAACAGAGAGATCTTTCCAGAACTCGGGATAAATTTCAGATGCACAGAGAAGGCTGGGGAAGGCCAGAACACTCTGTATTGCTTTAAAAAAAAAAGGGGGGGGGTCATAATAGCAATCAAACATTATTTTAAGACTCACCATGGGAACAAATCTAATAAGAAATGCATGCCTTTATAAAGAGATTTGAAAGCTTTGTGGAGACATGCCCAGCCTGAGTAAGTAGAGGAAGACTGTTCTTGGGTGGGAAGGTGTTCCCACGCTGCATGCAGATAGCTAGCATGCCCGAGTAACATACAGACTTTTAATAGTTTCAATTAAGATACATTTTAAAAATAACTTTTTGGTACATTTATTTTTCATTATGTGTGTATATATGTACGTGGGCATGCACGTGTGAAAGTCATGGGGCCCCAGTTCCCTCCTCCCATCACACAGTCCCGAGGCTGAGCAGCAAGCACCTTGGTCCACTAAGCCACCTTGCCAGCCTCAATTAAAATCTTAATCGAGTCAATAAAACAGAACCAACACTGATTTAGAAGAGAAAATTCTTTTCTTTTATTGAAAATGTATGCTACAGTTGTAATCATAATGTTTCTTCCCCCATCTCCTCCTAGACCCAACCAACCCCACCCCTTCTTTCTCTCTTTAGACGACAGACAGATAAATGAACAAACCAGAGTTAAAAAGAAAAGAAAAAATATACAGAAACACACACATACAACACACAGACACACTAAAAAAAAAACAAAACTCAGAAACCGTAACATACATGCAAAACACCAGTAAGATGAAACATCAACAACAAAAACCCTGCCTAAACAAAGAAACATGAGCCAAAAAACAACAAAAAAACAAAAACAAACAAACAAAAAACTATAAAAATGCCAGTGTTTCTTTTGTCGTTTTGTGTTGTTCACCCTTAAGTGTCGTTTGTATATCCAGTGAGACTGCATTGGAGAAAAGTAAGTTTTCCTTTGCAAGTAGTCGTCAATTGGAGAGAGAGCTTCTTGGGTAGGATGGGAGCTCGCATGCACTCTCTGCTCAGTGCTGGAAGAGAAAGCCCTTCGGCAATTCCTCTGATGATATTTATGACACTGCAGGAGAGGCACACTGGGGTAAACTGTACCATTGCCATGGGGATGACAGGGCCAGACTCTGCCAGGTCTCTCCAGGGCTGTGGTGTCAACACATACACACCTGTAACCTATTCTCCCCAGTGCTGAGAAGCTCTGCTCAGGCATCTAGAATGCTGATCCCAGCTGAGCATTAGACAATGTGACCTTTGGGGCTTAGAAGATGGCTCAGTTATTAAACAGCCTGTTTCATAAGCTGGAGGACCTGGGTTTGGTGCCCAGCGCTCATGTAAGAGCCAACTGGTGGGACGGCACACGAGGGAGGTTGTGAGGCACATCCCCAAAGCTCCCGGCAAGCCCAATGGCTGAATTAGTTAAGTCCCAGGGTCAGAGAGAAATCTCAAACACAAAAGCCAAAGCCAAAAAGAAAAAAAGCAGGGTGGTGTTGAACTTTGAATGCTTTGCCCCTTCCTGTGGTTCCTTCACAGAACCTGAACTTCATCCTCTAAGTACTTTGTATCTGCTTTTTGAAAATGTTTTCATTGTCTGTATTTGTGCTTATTATGGTGCTGGGTGTGTATATGGCGGGGAGTGCGGGAGGGGAGTGCGGGACGGGAGTGCGGGTATGCCCACTGAGGGCTTCACATCCCCTGGAGCTGGAGTCAAAGGTGGTTATGAGCTGTCCAACATTGGTGCTGGGAACTGAACTGAGGTCCTCTGCAAGGGCAGCCAGTGCTCCTAACTGCTGAGCCATCTCTCCAGCCTCAAGTAATTCATATTTTAAAGTCAATCTCAGTCAATACTCCACCTTTCCCTCTCATGTCAGTCAAGTCCATCAGATCCCTCCAAATAAACCCAGGCATGACTGTGTTCCACTATCTCAGAAATACAACCGAGCTGCCAGGGTGGAGACCAGCTGTTCCAGCCCACCCAGATGTTAGCAGACAAATGAAACACTTGGATACTCTGGTCAAAATACAGAATCTGATTCTAAAACTACACGTCTAGCTATAGCCCATCAGGGTCAACGTTGCTGCTGCTTCACTGATCTCAGCAAGATCGCAAAGAGTTGGACCTGAGCTTGCCAAGGTTTGGTGGCACCAGAATCACCAGGACATACATCCAAGACAGAAGCCCAGACTCACTGAAGTTCTTAATGTGCTCTGTGCCTCTATCTTTACTGTTATCTCAGGTGATTCTGCTATATGCACCCGTCTGAGAACCACTGATTTGAAAGCTAAAGAAAGAAAAAAGGAAAAAAGAAAGAGGAATGGAGAGGCAGAGGGATGGAAGAAGGGCATACACGTTGGAAATCAGTATAGAAGTTCCTCAGAAACAAACAATAAAATAAAATAAGTGACCCAGCTTACCACTCCTGATTTCACACCTCAGAGATACACATGTATCTATGCCAATTGCTACACTACTCACAATGCACAGAACCAGCCTAACACCACAGAGACACGTGTACATCCATACTGTCTGCTCCCTAACTCACAACAGGTAGAACCATCCTGGATGGCTATCAGCAGAAGAACAATAAAGGAAATGTGGTACATATAGACAATGGATAAAATCCTGATGTACAGGAAAATGAATGGAAGTGGACACTGTTGTGTTAATAGAAAAAAAACCAGATTCAAAAATGTATGTTTTCCATATATGGAGTGTGTGTGTGTGTGTGTGTGTGTGTGTGTGTGTGAGAGAGAGAGAGAGAGAGAGAGAGAGAGAGAGAGAGAGAGAGAGAGAGCGGGGGGATCAGATAAAGGTCTATGAAGGGGACTCTAAGGGAAGGGAGGCAGGAGGGAGGTAACAAAGTGATGAGGCAGATGTGACTCAGAAAGATCATGTGGAAAGAGAAGGGAACCGAGGAGAGTAGGAGAGACGGTAAGGGCAGTGTGTATGTGTGTGTGTGTGGGGGGGGGGGGTGAAACACATTGCTTTGTGCCCTGACAAAAAAATTAATTAAAAAAAAAAGAAAGAAATCGGTGACTGTCACATCCCAGGAAATTCCGTGTCACTAATGACCAAACCTAACACAAAGGTCACCTACAAAGAAGAGAGAGGCACATAACAAGCAGTAAGAATAACAAGTGTCTGTAAACTCAGGGCATAAATTGAGTTTCTCAAAGCAGGTAGAAACAGGATTCCCAAAGATCAGTTTTCCCAGGGAGAGAGCTCTGAGAGGATTCAAAGGGCACTCGAACACCTGGCTGACCTCCTGGCCGAGAAAGGATTTCAAGTGAGGAGAAGAGAGGAGAAAGACCTTTTAAACTTGAGCTCTTAGAAACGAAGGTTGGGTTCTCTGAAGAGCCGCAGGGAGAGGCAAAGGCACTCAAGGGAAGAGCAAAAAAACACCAGAACAGCTTTGCAAGGACAATCAGGACAAACCAAACACAGGCTAAGTCTTTGCCGGAGGGCATCACTGAGCTTTTCGGAGGGAGTGAGGTTGGAGGGGGGGCTCGCCCCTTGTCTTAGACTCCTCAGTCACAGGCTGCTCACCCTGCCCAGGACACAGTTCTGAGGTCTGAAGTCTGATAAAAGTGTGGATTTGAGACTTCTCTCGGGTCTGTTCTCTGAATTTTACTGTTATTTATACCATTTCTCTGGGACAAAAGTTCAGAGAGAATACCCTGGATATATGCCACCCAAAGCCCTTCTGGAAGGAGATAGCTGAGCACTTAATTCAGATCCCAAGATTCCAGCTTGATTCATAAACAGTCATTACAACAAATGAAAGACAGAAACACCACGTCACAAAATGTTACTACAGGGGATGTTAATGAACTCCTAACTGAAACACAAATAAGATGAATACAATCCAAATCAAGTCATGGAGGCCAATGCCATCGTCATTTCTTCTCTCAATTGGAAGACTTTATTTATTATTCATTTACTTATTTGTTTATGTGCTTGAGTCCTGGTTACTATGGAACTCACTATGTATACCAGGCCGGCCTGTACTGTCCAAGTGCTGGAATTAAAGGTAGGCAGCACTCAAAGCTAATGGCCCTGCTGGAGTTATCCACCCCCTAGGTCTCCTGTACTTCCTACAAAAGGGATGGAAGCTATGGCCCATCACAGAGCTCTTGATGGTGAAGGGCATCAGGTGGCAGACTTCTCTTTATGACACATGAGGGCGGGTGTAGGTGAGCCATGCCAGATCTAATTTGGGGATAATATAAAGTTCTGGAATATTTATCAGGTCTGCTGGTCTGAACTGTCCATTCAGTTAGGAATGTGGCAGATCTAAAAGACCAGTTTGTGACAATGATGGTTAATCTCCATTGTCAACTTGACTGGATTTAGGGGGTACCTACGAAACATGCTTCTGGGAGTCGCAATGGGGTGTTTCCAGAGAAGATGACTGGGTATGAATGGTCCACACTGAATGCAGACAGCATCATCACATGCACTGGGGTCCAGGACTGAATAAAAACAGGAAGGACAAATGAAGGAGGTGAGCTGCACGTGAGCGTTTGCCTCTGTGTTTCCTAACTGTGGACTCAGTATGATCTTGCCGCCACACCCTCCCCGCTGATGGGAGATGCCAGACACACTATGGCCTATGGGCTAAAGATGGAAGATTACAAATGAACTTTGAGTGGCCAGGCAGTGAGTTGTCTCAGTCATTTCTAGAGTTTATATATTATCCTTCTGTGGTCTTTGATGGAGTTGAAGACAGATAGTTATGGTTATAGTTTTCCTTAGTTAGAATTTAAGATAAGTTACATATAGGACATTAGACTCACAAATATAGGATTGATGATAAAATAGTTTCTTCAAATCTTGCTAAATGTTAATGGACTAAATAGTGTTAACTGTGATTCTTACTTGATAACTGTTATGTAATATATTTTGCTATGTTAAGGTTAAAACCCTTCTTTTTATTTAGACAGAAAAGAAGAGATGATGAGAGATGTCATTCTGTATATGTTTCTCATACTGGTTAATAAATAAAGCACTGTTGGCCAATAGGAAAGGAAGATAGGAGGGACTAGGAGACAAGGAGGAAAGAGGAAGTAGTAAGGAGGAGTCAAGATGGAGAGTCAGGAGAAGGCAGAACTGCCAGCCGCCTCTCGCTGGCAAGACCACGTGGAAATACATAGAAATGGGTTAATACTTAAGACAGAGCTAGCCGATAAGAAACAAGTAACAGGCCAACAGCATAACAAATACAGAGTCTCTGTACATTATTTGGGGCTGGCGTGGCGGCGGAACAAGAACAGGCGGTGGGCAGAAAAACCATACTCGTTACACCCCGCCGCCATTGACTGCCGCTGCCATTGACTGAAACCTCAAACTGTGAGCCAAAATCAAACCTCTTTCTCGCCTTCAGTTCCCATTTGCCAAGCATTGTATCACAGTAATGACTGACATAAGTGATGTCGCACACCCCCCACCCCCATCACAGCTCTGGCATTTCCGACAGCCTTTACCTTCATTTTACTGGGAAAACTGGACCAACATTCACATTCCTCCCCGGAAACAGAAACCTGTGTTTCAGTTCTCCATAACATGTCCAAAATCGGAACTAACCACTCAGCACTTTGCCTGGTTTCAATACTACATCTAGTATTGCCGCCTGCTTCGAAAAGCCCAGGAGTCCCCTAGGAGACACAGAAAGCAGCAGTACCTCTTCAAACCCAAATTCCTAGCAAGCAAAGGAACCAACAGGCAATGGCCTTCCCTGAAGGATCAATGATGGGACAACTTCTTTTTCCAGCCAAAGACATCAGGCATTCACTCACTACAATCATAAAGCTCTAGGGGGACCCAAAGGTGGTCTGCTTTTACAAGAATGTCGAGAACCCAGCCCCTTAACAGAACCAAGCTGGAGAAAACACATTGCAAACTCTCCTTACTTGCTCTTTGCTGCGAGTGAAGAAAAGAGAAATGGGGAGGGGCAATGCTCAGGCCCCTGGGCAATGGAAAAGCTATCAGCTCCCAAGTCAGACCCACCACACCCCAGGTGAACCAAGAAGATCTTCCAGCAAGCGCCTGTCTCCTGACTCTTCCTGGGGCAAATCAATAGAGCCTTGTTATATTGCTGTATGACATCCACAAGCTGTGGCATCCGTAGGTTGGGGAAGCCCACCCCTACCACTCAGTCTACATTAGCAACTTCACCCTCAGTCACTCTATACACTGAGGGTCATCTGTGTAGTTCCATTTGTGTGGAAGTGGCCAGGTCTTCAAGCCTTAGAGCTTGGTCACTTTTGGCATTCATTTCTGTAGCCAGTTACTAGAACAGACCTAGGAAAATTATAAGTACCTATTTCCTTACTGAAAGGGAGTGTGAGAGAATTTCGTTTTTGCAACAATTTTAAGCACATTTTCTTCCCTTTAAAAAGATTTATTTGCTATGTGTATGTGTCTGTATGTGGCTATGGAGGCCATAGGTATTGGATTCCCCCTAAAGCTAGAATTACATGCAGTTGGGAATTACCTGACACAGACGCTGAGAACTGAATTCAGGTCCCCTGGGAGAACAGTGTGGCCACATAACTACTTAGCCACCTCTCCATCCTCTCTGAACACATTTCCAAAGCAGAAGTGAGTATGTTCTATCTACAGCAATCCTACACACATACCACTAAACTGTGGCTCACTCCTGTCCCTCAACACTAATGAGAGCTCTCTACAGAATACTAAAAGAAGGAAGAAAAGACAATTCTATCACTAGTTCTCAGATCACATAAAAGTTAACCTAAGAGGTTACATTGGGAAATGAGTAATGATTGGTACCTGTATCATTTATTAACTTAATTATGTGAGCATGTGTTTGAGGCAAACAGACTCAAACATGTAGACACATGCACGCATACACACAGAGCTAAACACATATCTGTATTAAAGATTACAGTTTTCATTTTAACTACAGTGGCTAACTACTTCCACCTGATCCCCTCTACTCTCCCTAAGACCCTTCTCCAGGCCACATGTGTTTATTTTTAATCGCTTGGAGAAGAATCATAAAATAAGAATATATTGGTTTAAAAGCAGGATTACATCTTGAAGATATGTCAGATTTGATTTCTCATCTGCGCTTATTAACTAGGTCAAAAGCCAAAACCCCAGCCAAATGCAAATGGTTACCTCAAACAGTGGGTGATGGAGGTGTTCTGCTCCACATCAACAGAAAGGTCAAGAAAATCTTCATCTTTACTACTCACCTGAAACACAAAAATAAAAAGTAAAAAGAGGAACAGGTTAGGTACAAAATACACAGCAGACATGGTAGCTAAAACTTGGTGTGTTTGTGGGTAACTTGACATGTGCCAGCAGTAAAAGTCACATGTGACTACCAAGTCACCAAACCAGAGTTACTTCAACACATCCTGATCAATCCCAGATTCCCAATTCACCTTCATCCCTTTCATGATTCTGACTCAAAACTTAGTAACTAAAACTCAACCAGGTTTCTCTTCCTCTCCAGCTATGTTCCTCATTGTTCTGATCAATATCAGACAAGCATCTATGGAGCCCATGCTGACTGAGGATGGGGACAGAGAGAGATCAATAGATAAGAAGCCTCCATCCAGAAGGTGACCCTTCACTAAATCCAATGCCTTGAACTCACCCCTTCCACCTGTGCCCAGCCAAGTCCTGTGGGACCAGGGAGCTGGATTGTCATGCTAATTCCCATCAAGTTGCCCTTTGAAAGGACTGAACTGGTCCCACAGCCCATGACGACCCAGGCCACTCTCAGCCAAACCAGTCCACAGGCCCTGGTTGCTCCTCAGGACTTTACCTGTCGGTGAAAGCTCCCTGAATGACTGCTTCTGTTCCATCTCACTCAACAACAACCCTGAGGTTTGACAGTTTTGCTGCTGGAAAGGAAGGAATAAGCTGACCCAGCAACAAACTTGAAGCGTTCCCTCAACCATGGTACACTGAAGATCACACTCAGGTAAAAGAGCCACAACTACTCTAACAGCAGATTGGGGGGGGGAGGGGGACGGTCCACAGAAGTACTCAAAGTTGCATGCACACTCTCTGATACTATTATAGGTAAACACAAAAATGGGGACTGCCCCCTGCTGCCTATGAAGTAGATGGGTTAGGTCATTACTTAGACTCTATACCTCAATTTCCTCATATATGCGAGAGCTCTAACAAGTTACTGTTGAGGCCTAGTTAGTGGAACATTCTTATCCCAGACTTGGGAGGCATAGTCAAGGGGAACTCTGTGAGTCTGAATCTACACAGCCAGTTCCAGACTGGCGAGAGTTACATAGAATCCTAATCTTCACAAACAAACAAACAAAACAACAACACCAAAAAGCTGGATGAAGTGGTGCATGCCTTTAATCCCACCATTTAGGGGGCAGAGACAGGCAGAGTTTGGGGCTGGTCTGGTCTACATAGTGAGTTCCAGGACAGCCAAAGCTAATACACAGTGAGACCCTGTCTCAAAAAAGAAAAAGCATTCCATAAATGGAGGAGAGGTAAAAATGGTTAATGGCCTAAAATGTTCAGAAAGCTAGAAATGGTTTGCTACATGGTAGTTACATTAAATGAAAAAGTAGACTACACAATTCTGTTCACTAACTCTAACTGTTTAAAAGGTATAGACAGCCTTTCTGCCTCTCCAACACCTGCTTTAACTGTGTACAGCATTTACTCCTGCTGTGGTGGAAGCCATTCATGTGTGTGTGTGTGTGTGTGTGTGTGTGTGTGTAAGAGAGAGAGAGAAATTTTGACATAGTGATTCACTACACAGCCAAGGCTGGCCTTGAACTGAATTCTTGATCCTCATACCTCAGCCCCATGGGTGTTGGGATCCCAGATGATTATAGACAGATAGACAGACAGGCATGCACCAGAGCATCCAGCTATTTACCCATCTTGAATTTGGGTGCAACCCTGTAAGTTGTCTCAGCCAGGGGAGACTTTGGAAGACACATTATAATCACTAGCAAAACTGCTTTCTCTTAAGTGTATGAGTATTTTGCCTACATGTACTTCTGTGCATCATGTGTTTCTGGTACCTGCACAGACTACTAGCAAAGGGGGTTGGATCTCTGGAACTAGAGTTATCCACCATGAGGATGCTGGGAATCAAACCTGGGTCCTCTGGGGGTAAAAAAAAAATAAAAATAAAAATAAAATTCTGTACTCTTAGCTGCTGAATCACCTCTCCAGCACCATGACACTGCTTTCTTGGACTTCTGCCACCACCATAAGAATGCTAAACCCAGGGACCAGGTGTTGCTGGTGCTCAATTTTAGTTCCAGCACTTGGGAGGCAGAGGCAGGCGGATTTCTGTGAGTTTGAGAACAGTCTGGTCTACAGAGTGAGTTCTGGAACAGCCAGGGCTACACACAGAAACCCTGTCTTGAGAAAAAAGAAAAGAAGGAGGAGGAGAAGAAGAGAAGGGAGGGAGGAAGGAAGGAAAGAAAGAAAGAAAGAAAGAAAGAAAGAAAGAAAGAAAGAAAGAGAAAGAAAAAAGAAAGAAAGAGGTCTTTTAGCTTTTAGTCATCTGAAGCAAAGCCCCCAGACAACTTATGACACAGGAACAAGCCAGCTGACCACCCAGCTTCAGGCAAGCTCTGACTAAGACAGTTGACCCTAAGGAAATACGTATCACATGAGTTTCAATAGCACTTGACAGTTGCACTCAGGCCTTAGAGCTATGAGGATAGCTGACAGCAAACAACAGAGAACCAATACAAACACAGAAATTAAATATTATCCATTTTCCTTACTAAAACTTGGAAGGTTGGCTATGATAGTAACTAAGATCCTAGTTTATTAATATGCTTCCAAAAAGCTCTAAGTCCCTCCAGGCAATTATATACTCAGGTAACATACATGAGGAGAAGGCATTGAAAAGTGTTGGAGAATGAATACAATACATTTGTGAAACAAGAGCTGTACAGAATGACAGAAGAGATCATGGGTCTCTGTCTTTGCCTAGGTGTCTGTGTGTATGGGGGAGGGGGTCACTGCAGTCTTTCTGGTCTGGGGTGGGGGGAAGATGCCAATCTGAGAAATAATGTTCACCAGAAAGGAACAAGTCTGAGATTATCCTTCAGATTTGCCCACACCTGACTGACAATGAGCCAATGAGCTCCTCACGCAGGAAGGACCCTCAACACATCCAGCAGACCACAATGGCACCCAACAAGCAGAATTTCTGCTTTCTGTCCAAGATGAAACACCTATAAAAACTAAGGAAACCTAACATTAATTGAAGGATAATGGGAGATGTCATTCTGTAAATATGTTTCTCTTATCAGTTAGTGAATAAAGCACTGTTGGCCAATAGGAAAGCAAGATAGGTGGACTAGGACACTAGGAGGAGAGAGGAAGTAGTAGGGAGGAGAGTCAAGGTGGAGGACAGATAGCAGAATGCCAGCCGCTCTCTCCAGTAAGATGAGACCACGTGGAAATGCTTAGATTAATAGAAATGGGTTAATCATTGAGACAGAGCCAGCCAATAAGAAACATTAGACACAGGCCAACAGCTTTATATCTATACCAATGTCTCACTGTGTTATTTGGGGCTGGCTCGGCTGTGGGGCCAGACCGGCGGGGGGGAAAAAACCTACTCATAACAGAAGGATAACAGAAAACAGAATCTCCACAACTTAATGCTCTCCATCCTCGACAAGAACAAAACTTGCAACACTAGAGGAGACAGGAGAATGGAAGACATTCTCAGATAAGGGAAAACCAACTGAGACCAACCCTGGGATGACACAGTGTTAGGATTAGAAGATTAGGATTTTAAAGAGAAGCCCTCTAAACTCAATCCCCAATACCATGGAAAGAAAAGAGAAAAAAGAAAATAAACAAAGACACGATCATAACCATCTTCAGCAAAATAAAATATACTTGTGGCAGGGAATGGTGGTATGCTTTTAATTCAGCACATGGGAGGCAGAGGCAGGAGACTCTACAAATTCAAGGACAGCATGGTCTACACATCTTTCCAGATATAAGCAAGTTCCAGGACAGCCAGGGCTACAAAGAGAAAGGGGCCAGAGGAGGGAGGGAGGGAGAGAAGGAGGGAAGAAGGGAACATGCTTGCAATAAATTAAAAAAATGAGTCAGGCCAGGTGTGCTAGCACACACCTTTAATCCCAGCATTCAGGAGGCAGGTGGATCTCTGCGAGTTTGAAGTCAGCCGGGTCTGCAGAGAGAGTTCTAGGACAGCTGGAGCTATATAACAGAGAGATCCTGTCTCAAAAACACAAGGTGTGGGAGTAGACCAGAAGGATAACAGAAACAATAAAGAATCAAATAGAAATCACAGAAATTTACAGAACTGAAAAATAAACTGGATGAATCTCCAGCAAACTGGAGATTGAGGGGAGGGGGGGTAAGTATATCCGACATAGCAATGGGCATTGTGCAGTCATAGAATAAAAGAGAAGGATTAACAAATGTTCAACAACTTTTGGGACATTACTATACAGGTGACCAGAACCTTAGAAAAGGGCAGAGAGAGAATAAAGAAGAAAAACTATCTGAGGAATAATGGCTAAACAGTCCCTTGGTTTGATGAAATGTATACGTATAAATAAATACGACAGTCATGAAGCAAAGTCAGAAAAAAAGGATGCCTGTCAAGAAATATCAAAGACCAATTATTGTGATCCAAAGACAAAGATCAGATTATAAGTATATAGAAGGAAAAAAAAAAGAAACATTACGTACAAGAAAATGGATCAAACAATAGTTCAGGTCTCAACCATAGAGGCCAAAAGACAATGAAACAGCATCTTTAATATGTCCAAAGAAACCTTGTCTATGTAGAATCCTATTATGCCACAAATAAAACCTTCAAAAATAGATGTAAAAGGAAGGGATTTTTTTTTTTTTTTTTTAAGATAGGGTTTCTGTGTAGTTCTGGCTTTCCTGGAACTTGTTCTGTAGATCAGACCAGGCTGGTTCTAGAACTGGTAGTAGTGGTGGTGATGGTGACCATAATGGTATGATGGTATTGGTAGTGATGGCGGTGGTATTGATGATGGTGGTGGCGGTGATGGTGGTAGTGTGATGAAGATGTTGGAGGTGGTGGTGATGATGATGGTGGAAATGGTGATGGTGGTGGTGGTGATGCTGATGATGATGGTGGTGGTGGTGATGATGGTGATGCTGATGGTGGTGATGATGGTGATGCTGATTGTGATGGTGGTGGTGGTGGAGATAGTGATGATGGTGGTGGTGGTGTTGATGATGTTGGTGGTAGTGTTGGTGGTGATGATGGTGATGGTAGTGGTGATGATGGTGATGATAGTGGTGATGGTGGTGGTGGTGGTGATGATGGTGATGGAGGTAATGCTGCTACTGTTGTAGTTAAAGGAGGATTATGTTAGCAGGGACCATCTTTTGTTCGTGCTATCCTTAGTACCAGACATAATTTCCAGTGTGCATCAGGTACACAATAAATGCCCATTACATGAATCACTCAACTGAAGAAAAACTGAACAAGTGGAAAGACAGCTAAACCAGTGTCCTATCAGAGGTAGAAATATGAACCATTTTCTTCTTGAAACACATTTCTCTTTTTATATTAGCCCACAAATATTCTATATTTAAATTGGTAAAGCATTCTCTCAACTGAAACAGCCCTTCCCTGGGAGAAAAATAAAGGACTAGGGCCAAGTGGGATCACACCAGGATGGGGTACAAAGAGGCAGGGAAATACAATACTCTGTGGAATTGGATGTATATCTTTTTCTTTGTGGCAGTTGCTGAAAAAAGGTAGGAATCTCATAAAGAAACTGGAGAAAGTTGCAGCACCATTCTCCATTCTGAATGCAAAGAACTTCGGGGGAGGGGGGCGGTTGTGTGTGTCAAACCTGACACACCTTCCCATCAGGACTTTTCCCTGTCCCTGCCCCAGGAAGTCACAGTCCAAGTGAGAAGTCAAGAAACACACTGTAGAAGTGTTTAAAATTTTGACAAGGAGGACTGTTCAGTTCTTGGTTGGTTGGTCGGTCGGTTGGTTGGTTGGTTGGTTGGGTGTGGCTAGAGGATCTTTTTTTCAGGGGTGGGGAAGGGTCTCTTATTCAAGCAAACTGCCAGGAAAGCATATTCTTCCCCCACACAAGGATCTGGTCTAAGGGAAAACACAGCTTGTCTCCAAGGAAACACATCACTAAGAAATTCCAACACTCAGCATGAACAGCCTACAGCCAATTCTCCTTTCTGTTCTCAAGTCTGAGCCTGGTGTCCTCCCCCCATCCTCACCCCACCCTCAAAAACTTGCCTTTAAAAAGAGAAGAAAGAGGCCTGATTTGTACAGTTTTAAGTAATTAAACTTCAGTGAATAGAAGAAGTCAGCTACTGGCCACACATATATCCTGAACAAGTGAGGTTGTCCTTAACTCCCCTGATTCCTTTCCTTAGTGGGAAAAATGACAGCTCCTTAGGTCTCTACCATGATGGCATCACCCTGGCTGGTACCTAAGGTTGAATGGGGGAAAGTAGCTCCTGCTCCCCTGATGGAGTGGCCTCCCTCCTGCCTCAGTCAGCTCCACCCTTTATCTGTGGAGGTCTCAGAAGCTCAGCCAGAGCAATATGGACCTCTGCAAACTAAACAGTGAGAGCTGTAGACTTTTTATTGTTAATAAAACAGTTCTTTGCACATTTGTTTGGCTCTGGCAACAAATATAAATGTGTCATGATGCCGCCGAGAAGCTAGGAAAAGGCACGGATCAGCAAGGCAAAACCTCAGCTTTACATGAAAAGAGGAAGAATTAAAAGAAATAACAGCAAGACTAAGCTCCAACCAGCCTAATAAATCTTAAGAAGCAAACAAAGGAACAACCAAGGAAACAGTTAGGCCCGAGTGGAAAAATCCTGAAATCCCAAATTCAGAAGTGCCTTTGTCAAGGTTATGTGGACAAGTGAGCCCTGATTACCCCCTTAAAATAGCCCCTCCAGATCCACAGCAGAAGAGACCATTTGTCTCATAACTCCTTCATCTGACACTTGCACTGCAATCACAGGCAACGCTTTTGCAAGAGAGACCCGGTAGAAAATCAGCCATTGTTTCGGAACTTGAAGACTGGAACAAAGGTTTTCCACAATTGGAGGAACAAGAGGCTGAGGCAGGGACAAAGGTGCCCCAGGGCCTAATTTGCTACTCAGGGTCTAGGGCAGCTTAATCCACTGTGAGATTTCATAATGGGGGCTTTGGCAATTCTGATTGAAGTGAGTGTACAGCTTGCCCTAGGACAGTTCTCAAAGTGGGTTCCCAAAGGAAAGTTAGATCCTTCGGGCTCCTTAGATGCTCTATGATATAGTCCTGCACTTGGACAGCAGGGAAAAGCCCACAGGCCATGCACTTTCTTAGAAAGTCTAAGGCTTTCTAATAATTAGGGCTGGCTAAAAATGGAATGCATTCTTAGGAGATTGGGTTCCCTGCCTCTGGCCAGAGTCCACTGGATGATGGTGACCCATTGGCTGGGACATCATAGAAGATACTAGGCACTGGTAAAACAAAGATTAGATGTTTCTGAGGAGTCTGTCCAGGTCTGGGATCTAAGAAAATAAAGGGGACAATTCAAGTAATTAGAGAAGAGAAATAAATAAATCTATATATACTCTTGTCTGGATTTTGAATATTTTGCCACGAAAAAATGATAAGTATTTGGAACAGTGAATTCATTAATTATCCAGACCTGCTTTATGTAATATATACAGTTTCAAAGTATCACGTTGTAGTCCAATTTATACAACATTATATATCACTTTAAAATAATAATAAACAAGTAAAGTTTTTAATTTTTTTTCACTTTTGTCATTATTTTATTTTGCACGGGTGTTTTGCAAGCATGTATGGCTATTTATCACATTCATGCTTGGTGCCCGCAGAAGTCAGATGAGGGCTTCAGACCCACTAGAACTTCAGTTACAGATGGTCCTCAGTCACCATGTAAGGTGCCTGGATGCAAACCCAGGACCTCAAAAACAGTAGTAAGTACTCTTAATCTCTAAGCTGTCTCTCCAGCCCTTGTTTATTTTCATTTTGAGTGTATGTAAGTACACTGTGTGCATACAGTGCCCAAAGAGGACAAAAGAGGGCATTAGATTTCCCCAAACCTGGAGCTACAGATGGGTGAGAGCAGCCATGTGGGCGCTGGATGCAAACCTGGTTCCTCTGCCAGAGCAGCTAGTGTTCTTCACCACTGAGCATCTCTCCAGCCCCAATATGAATGTGTAAAACCAATTTTAAAAGATTGTTTCTAACAGCTGGACAAAACAGCCCTACAGACTACAGCTAGGATATCTGAATCTTCTTCGAATCCCCCAAGACAGCGCCCCATACCAGCAGGAAGTAGTTTGGAAAGAACAACGCCCAAATTCCCAAATATTGTGTATAAATGTTTGTTTTCATTTCATTGGACTTTGTTATATAAAATTAAATAAAAAATATATATATAAAAAAATATAAACAGTTGGAATCCCATTATACAACTTCTTCCACATAATTACAGACTTGGGGTAGAATCTTTGCATACAGGTTCCTGTCTGGACCTTTGGGAAATATGGCTCCCTAGTAACTTCCACAGCATTAGTACTTAATGCCATATTTGCTTTTGAGGGATCATTTGTTCTGTTCGTAGATTTTTTTTTTTTTTTTGAAACTCTAAATATGACTGAGCCTATTATCAGAGTCATCCTGAAAATCCACACAGAACACTGACAGGCTGGATTTATTAACAGTGATAGGAGCCAGGTTGCAGACGTGGTGCGGGCTTCCCAGATGCCAGCACGAGCACAATGCCACACTCTGCTTCCCACCTCCTAAGCGCGTGGAATAGTCTGTGTTCCTTCACAGGGCTCAGTGATCGTAATTCTAGAACGGATTATCTGTCTTGGCCTTCAGATCTGGTTCCATGGCAGAAACACAGAGCAGGCGCTGTATCCAGGGCTTAGCTTTGCTGGTATGAGAACCCTGACACAGTCACGAGATGGCAAAGGTGACGTTAGAGGAGGGGATGGAGTGCTAAGAGTGCTCTCACACATGCAGAGGAGATGCCTCTGTGGGTAATAGCACTGGCTTGCAAGCATGAGGACCTCTGTTCAGAACTCTAGCACCTACATAAAAAGCAGGCACTGCCAGCCATATGAGCCCACAATCCCAGTACTAAGTGACCACTGCAGCTTGCTAGCCAGCAGCCTAGAGGAGAAACCACAAGTTCTTGACTCAGTAAGAGATTCCTTGTTAAGGAACAAAGACAGAGAGCAATAGAGGAAGACACTTGACATCCTCCTGCAAACACATGCCTGTGTGCACACACGTGTGTGCACATATAAAAACCACACACAAAAAAGGAAGAAGTAGAATGCTCACACAGGGTGTAAACTGGAATACTTGAAGACTGATACATTCCAATGATATCAATGATAAACATATCATAATCCTATCGCATGAATCTACTTTAATGAGACATGACATAATTTACTAGAGAAATGTGGGTTCTAAGGCTAGATTTTATGTATTATAAGATCCATGACAGCACTATTCACAGTTGCCCCGAAGTAAAATTGACCACATAGCCATCAGCCTAAAGTAGGTTAATAGATGATGACATTCATGCACTAAGTCACCACATGGCAGTGATAAAGAATGTACAAAAGTATCGTGCAGTGATGCAATGAATTTCACCAGGGATGATACTAACCAAAGGGATCAAGAACAAAAGGCCACGTGGCCATTCACATAACCAGTAACAACAAGCCACACTGAACCATGACCCTTAAGAATGCAGAGAGAAGTCCTGGCAGACATGCAGAGGAGAGAGATCAGAGTGAATTCAAACTCCTCCATAGAAAATTGATTTTGCAAATGATGCTGATTCCCAAAACAGGCAAGCACATGACCAGAAAGAAAAAGTTCAAGTCAATTTCATTAAAAACTAGTGGCAAAATGTTAAACAAACTGTTACGTCTCCAAATCCAAGTATGTATGTGAGAGACAAGGAGCAAACTACAAAAACACGAAGCAGGCTTCTACATGAGTAAATCTACTAAGCTCACTCCACCAGGGAAGAAACAATCAACTTTACCCAGTACACCTGAAGAGGTGTGTGTCCTATGACCAGCAATTCTGTGCCTGAGAGGATAACCTACAAAGAAATACACACACGCACGCACACCACATGTGTATGAGAAGGTTTCAAGCAGTGTTGTTTCAGAAACACCAAACATATCATCAAATATAAACTATGGTACACTCCTGAAATAAAATACTACACAATAGTTTAAAAAACAAAACAAAAACAAAAAAAAAAAAGAATCACAATATACACAAATGGCTGTATACACAAACACACACACACACATAAATAAGTACATGTCTAGTAATAAACTATTATATCTAAGACTTCAAAGCAGGGGGCTGGAGAGATGGCTCAGCAGTTAAGGGCGCTCATTGCTTTCTCAGAGGATACAAGTTGGTTGGCTCGCAGCACCCATGTTAGGCAGCTCTCAACGTCTATAACGCCAACCCCTCTGGCCCAGGTGCCTCAGGTTTCCATAGGCACTTGAACCCACATGCAGACATGTACAGGACACGCACACATACACATAAAATAAAAATAATTACAATAAACACTCTTAAAGACTGCAAAGCAAGTATTAATAATCTGTAGAACAGAAACTAATGAGGAACTCGGAGCTAATGGATGACAATAGAAGAACAAAGTTGAAAAGAGCAGGGGTGTCAGGGTGTCGGCAATGTTCTATTTCTAACTCCATGTGCTGGTGACACGGGCAAGTTTTTGTTTTAAAACATGCTGCTCCACGGTCAGCTTTCTCCAACAGAGTACTAGGCACAACAGCCACACTCCAGAGTAGGCCCCATGCCCAGAAGTGGTTGGCCAACACAAATCCAACGCCATGGGGGTTTTAATGGGCTTTTTGTTTCCTCTTGGTTTTTTGTTGTTGTTGTTGTTTGGTTGTTTTTTGTTTGTTTGTTTGTTTGTTTTTGTTATTTTGGATTTTTTTGTCTTATTGATTTTTTGCTTGTTTTGATTTTCAGTTTTTGTTTTGTTTTAGGAAAAAGCAAGAAACAACATGAAGCTGGGTGAATAGCGACAAGGGAATAATCTGGGAGAAGTTGGGGGAAGGAAAAAAGATGATCAAAATATATTGTGTGGAAAAAACAATTAGATAAAATAAAATGCTGCTCCAGGCCTTCCTTTGCAAGTAAATCTTTCGGTACACACAGACAAAAGTCTCTGTTTCCAGAAACAGATCTATATTTTATTGTAAAAGTCAGATAAACGAGGCATCAGGGAGACAGCTTGGGAATGGGGTTGATGCCAAACCTGATGACCCACATGGTAGAAGGAAAGGGCTGACACTTGAAAGTTGTCCTCTGACCTACCACCACCACCTTAGCACCTACACACACACACACACACACACACACACACACACATATAATTTAAAACATTTTAATTAGGTAAATAATACCAAAAAAAGTGTTTTCAAAATGCAGGAAATACTACAGGACGAATAACTTGATTTCTCAAAACAAATTAATCACAAGAGGAGAAGGATGGCAAGAATAAATTATAGATTAACACAAATACTATATGCATCATAAACTAACCAACTTTTGGATTGGGGAGATGGCTTGGTGGTTAATCACTTGCTGTATAAGCAGGGGGACTTGGAGTTTGAATCCCCAGAACCCACTTAAATGCTGAGTGGACAAGGTAACACACTTATAATTCCTGCCTTGAAAACAAGAGAAAGGGGATCCCCAAAGCAAGCTGGCTCCAGAGATCAGCTGTTATCAGTGAGCCCTGGGCTTGACTAAGAGACCCTTCCTCAGTGAAAAAGGTAGAGAGTGATGAAAGATGATTCCAACATTATTCATGCCTCCACATGCGTGTGCACTCACATGCACTCACCCCTCCAACACACACACACACACACACACACACACACACACACACACACACAATGCACTGTAATTTTCTCTATTTTTGCATCCACTTGAACTTTTCTTAAAAAAAAAAAAGTATAGGGGGGAGGGAAAGAAGGAAGGTAGGAGAGATCCAGATAAACAGGATGGTGCCAAAAATGCCTTGTTGGCTACATTTGTATATGCCAAGTGCTGATCTCTAGACTAACATAATCACATTTTTAAAAGATGTTATATGTTTTTCAACTGTGGATGAGAAGAATCCTTGTAATTTTTAGTCTGCTTTTGACTTATCTGTGTTTTGTTTTGTTTTTAACCATTTCTATGAAGAATGAATCAGAACCTTGATTCAAACAGTGTTGAAAATGACACAGAAAAGATTGTCAAAGATGCAAAGCGTAAATGTGAATCTACATGTTTTTTTTAGCTGTTTAAGGATCACAACTTACAAAAGGTTATTGTGACCTCTCAATACCGTCATTGATCTCCCACTCAGGAAAGCTGCGCTACGTGGAAATGGAGCCTTTGGTTACAAATATGCACGAGAGAGCTTGCTTTTTCTGTCTCCACAAGAGGAGCACCCTCACAGAATCCAATCAAGCAGTCTCCTTCCAATCAAGCAGTCTCCTGACCTGGTCCTCCAGACTCCAGGCTGGGAGGGATAAACCTCTACTGTTTGAGCACTCGATTCTTAAACTGTGCATTGGGACTCCACATGGCTTCACAAAACTAAATGTGGGAACTGCAGAAAACTTAGCAATGAAAAGTTTTGGACATACCATGACCAAAATTAGTCAAAATCAAACACACAATAAACCTGAGGTGTTTCTGATGGACCTCACATAAGCTTTGTTGCCCTGAGGTTTCACTGCAGTCCGTTTTGAACACACAATGTATTCATCTGGCACTGTGGGTACCATCTCACCCCTACCAATGAATATTGACCGAAACATGTGGGCTCAGACCTGCATGTATGAAATGCAGTATCTATACTGCACAAGGTTTACTGTTCTTATAAAAACAGTGGTTCAATTACAGAAAACAAAGTCTTTTTATATGTTCCTGCAATCCTCAGCATGTAATTATTAAATTAGTATATGTTTGGAGTGTGTTAGAATGTTTGATTTTAAACATTGCTGTTAGAGTTGCTGACTTGAGCTTCTTTTAAATATTGTTAAACAGGAACTGGAGAGATGGCTCAGTGGCTAAGAGTGCTGTGTGTTCTGAACATACACTGCTCTTGTCCAGGACCTGGATTTGAGTCCCAATACCTACATAGGGCAGCTCACAACCACCTATTACTCCAGTCCCTAGGCATCCAACACCCCATGCTGTCTTCCAAGGGCATACACATGAATGTGGTACACATAAACTCACACAGGTATATACACATACACATAAAAATAAATATGTCTTTCAAAAGAAAAAGTTTAAAAAAAAAGATTAATTTTGTCTTAGGATTGGGATGGAATTCCTAACACTTTATAAAATGGTCATATATATATATATATATATATATATATATATATATATTGCCTTTGTGTTTATGAAGCAGTGTTGTCAGCTTGTCAGCACTGATGGCTATAAAATCAAAATAATGATCACCTCTAAAAAACAGTGAGGATGTCCTGGTCCCCACAGCATCAGAGTCAGCCACTACTAAATTCTTTGTGTGAAAATAAATAAGTAAACCCATCTCATTAGAATGTAAATACGCTTTCACTTTTAATAAATGGTAAAATTATATGGGCCCCCAAAGAACTGTTGTAAAATAAATTTATGATTATTATAAATGTTTGGTTTACATGCTTACTGTATAAACCAGTCACATAAAAATTTCTTGGGCTAAAAGAGGTCACAAGTAGAAAAAAGTTAAGAAGTCCTGGTTTAAGCCACCCATGATGGATGGGACCATTAACAGCAGCTGAGCAGACCATGACAAGGGGCCCTTAGCAGATTCTGTTAAAAGCTACTTATCTCTCCTCCCCAGAAAAAAGCATGTTCGGACAGATCTGCCTGAATCAAGAAACTCTGGGAGCTTTAAAGAGCCACAGACTTACTGTGGCTCTAGCAGTTAGAATAAGTGGCAGATGACTTTAGAATAAAACAGCAGACAACACTCTTTACATACTCTGCCATGTGTCAAGTAGGACTCTGCATTTAACTGACATCACCAAATCCACAATTCCAAGCCACCAATGGGGTAATGTGTACATCAACCCTATTTTACAGATGAGGACTAAAAGACAGAGAAGAAAGCAACAACTCCATGATAAGTCAGGGGCAGCATGGAAACTTAAGCAGCTGGGCTCTTCCCTAGCAAAAAAATGAAGGCACTCTCAAAGTTTAAGTTAAATGTAGCAAGCAAGTGTGTCACTCTGAGTCCCTCTCTAGAGAGGATGTCCTTAAATCCAAGTCACTTTAAGAGTCTTCCGTGTGCCAGATGCAACCAAGCACGTTTGATATTCAACCCCCTCCCGCCCACCCCACCCCCAAACAAAACAAAACAAAAAAACCGTGATGGGTCTTACACCTAGCCAGCTGACTGGGTACAAGTCAGAGTCAATCTTCCTCTACCACTGGGCTGCATCACAGTAGACTCCCAGAAGTCAGGTCAATGGTCCCTACACCACCCCTGACATCTTCTTAAGTGGGCTACAGTCTAGTTCAATACTTCAATGTTCAGCCCTACAATTTGTCCATGAAGTAAAATAACGCAACATTTAAGGACAATGTCCTCATCACTCTGCTCCTACCACCTGAGACATCTGCCCCCCCCCAAGCTGATACATCATGATGAGCCCAGGCTTCTAAGAGTTTGCACTTGCATTTCAGAGGCACAATAGACAGGATGGCCCACATGTACTGAAGGCAACGGTAAGCATGTGATATTCCAACACACATGTACCAAAAGGTAAGCATCATACCCCTCTGCCCCCCAAGCCAGTACTCACAGTTTCACAGTTCAAGCATCGGGTTTCATTGGTGAGTGTTCCCTGAAAAATCTCGTGGACCCACGTGAGTTCTGGTTTATTACTCTCTGCAGGTTCGTTCATGTTGCCATTTTTTAATTTCCCGTTTTGTTTTTCCTGTTTCTTCTCTTCCTGCAGGATGTCCGCAATAGTGTTTAGCAAATAATTTAAAAACTCGTGAGCATCCTGCTGCATGTAGTTGTCAAAGAGATCTGGAAAGGAGAAGGCCATGATTGCACACTCTGCATCCTGGAGAGTGGACAGACAGGGTTAGCTTCTCATGCCATGCTTCGATATTAATATAGAAAGAGTGGACGGGTGAGGCACATATTTATATTTCATCTCTACTATGCAATTACAATAAGTAACTTTCCAAAGAATCATCCCTATTTCCATGTTTTTGGTTGTGAGTCTAGCCTTTAGTAGCTGAGCCATCTCTCCAGCCCATCATTCCTATTTCCTATCACCCATCAAACACTAATATCTCCTATCTCCTTACAGTCAGTCACCTGTAATAATGAACCAATGTACAATCATTCTAGAAAAGAACCAAAATTACTAGACAAAAACCCTGGTAAAATATCTATTTGGTGTTTTACGTATGCACGCAGTGTACATGCTGGGGGTTGGGACACACGTGAACAGGTGCACACTTGTGTGTACGCTGAGTATGAAGGGGCCAAGGCTAACACTTAGCATCCTTCTCAGTCATGCTCCATTTTCTCTATTAGGAAAGGGTCTCTGGCTAACTCTGCCACTCCTTCATTGGCTGGTCTGGCTACCCAGCTTGCCTAACCATCCTATCTACTGAGATTACAGGCTGGCTACCACCCCTGCCCAGCTTTTTATGTAAGTGCTGTGGATCTGGATCCTAGTCCTGCTACTTGCCTGACAAGTACTTTATCTACTGAACCCCTGAATATCAATTCTGAATATGATGTGACCACCAGTGATTAATTTGCCATTGAGACACTTTGCTATAGAAACTAGATTCTCTTCCTGAGAGTCATATTAAGCCAAATACACTCAGAGAAGTAGGGATATGTTTGGTCCCACAGTTTGAGTGCTCTGCCCTGGGTTGCTCAGGCCCAGATACTAGGCAGAGTATCATCCCAGCAATGGAGGATGGCAGAAGCCAGCTACCTCACAGTGTACAGGAAGCACAGAATGAGGAAGGGACTAGGACCCAGGTGTCACATTCAAAAGCACACCCCTGTGATCGACTTCATAGCTAAGGCTCAGCTCCTAAAGTTTCCATGACCTCCTCCAAATAACACCACCAGCTAAAGATCAACAGCCACAGACTGAACACACACACACACACACACACACACACATACACACACACACACACACACACACACACACACACACACACGAGCCTACAGGGCCTACTCATTTTTTTTAGTCACCCCCCCCAATTTCTTTTATTTATTTATTTATTTATTTTATTATTTTATATGTCGATCCCAGTTCCCTCTTCCTCCCTCCTTCCCTCCCTCTTACCCTCTCTGCCCCCTCACATGCACCCTGACTACCCTCCCCTCCCATCCCCCCCACCCCTAATTCCACATGTACGGCAATGCCATCCAGGTGGGGTCATATAAATCTGTCAAGTCATTTGAAGTAGGAACCAGGACTTCTCTCCTGTCTCTAGGTTAAGGGAGTATTCCTCCATGGGGGATGTGTCCACAAGGTCCTTTTGTGCACCAGGGAAACATCCTGGTTCCACTGTCTGAGGTCTCTTAGACTGCTCAGTCCTTCTGGCTGAGACCCATATTCAGGGGGGCCTGAGTCAGTCCCATGCTGGATTCCCAGCTATCAGTCTGGGGGCCCATTAGCTCCTCTTTGTTCAAGTCAGATGTCTCTATGTGTTTCTGCAACCTTGTCTTGTTTTCTCTCTCTGCATCTGGATTCTAGTTCAACTCAGTGTTTAGGTATAGGTGTTTGCTTGTGTTTCCAACAGGTACTAGATGAGGGCTCCATGTAAGTTAGTTGTTGATCTCACTATCCAGGAAGGGCATTTATGGTAGCCTTTCCACGGTTGCTCAAATTGTTAGTTGGCGGCAGTCTTGTAGGACTCTAGACCTTTCTTTATGTTCAGTTTTCTCTTCAAACCAATAATGGCTCCCTCTTTTATGTTCTCTCTCTCTTGTCTTCTATTCCTACCCTGACTCAATCTTTCTAGTCACATTATTTTTAACACACCAGAGCCTCAGATTAGGTAATATGTGCTTCCTTTAGTCACAGTTCATAGGATAGTACTGTTCTGCTCAGTGATTACATCAACATATTTAACCCTGGGAGTAGAGCAAGTCACCTTGACCAAGTTTGTTTTGTTTTGTTTTTGTTTTTTTCTTTCTCTTACAATGATCCTTCCTAGAATGCAGCATATTTAAAAAAAAAAGGGGGGGGGAGAAAAAGGAGAGAAATCATTCTAAATGAGATGTCAAATCTCAGTTTTTAATTTCTATTATATTTTCTTTTTCTTGTATAATGGGAAAAGAAAAAAAAATGTCTTCTGATGGGCAAGGTGGCACACGCCTTTAATCCCAGCACTTGGGAGGCAGAGGCAGGCGGGTCTCTGTGAGTTCAAGGCCAGCCTGGTCTACAGAGTGAATACCAGGACAGCTAGGGCTATAAAGAGAATGTCTTTCTTTTCTTTCTCCTCTTCCCTTTTTTTAATTTAATTAATTAATCATTTTAATTCTTTTTTTTTTTTTTTTTTTTTTTTTGCAACAGGGTCTGTCTAAATGTGTAGCTCTGGGTGGCCTAGCACTCATGGTGATCTGCCTGTCTCTCTCCTGAGTGTTAGGATTAAAGTTACACACTACCACACCTGTGTTCATGTTCTCTCGCTTGCTCGCTCGCTCGCTCACTCTCACTCACTCTCCTAGATTTTTTTCCCCACTGTTTTTTATGTGTGTGGGGGGGTCTATATAAGTGTGTGTAATGTGTAAGGTATCAGATGCCCTGGAACTGGAGTTACAGGTGGTCCTGGGAACCTACCCTAAGTCCTGTGAAAGCGGAGCATGCACTCTTTAAAATGCTCACTCTTAAACCACTGAGCCATCTCTCCTGCCCCTGAATTGTTAACTACACTCACTTTCCCTTTAGAGAACTAGCATGAGCGTCCCCTTTGGACGCTAACCAGAACTGCTGCCTTTCCTTCTTCAGAGCCTTAACCCGCTACGGCCACACCACTCACCATTCTCTTTCCTCAGCCTTGAGATGAACTTCTTTGGTGGGATGACGCCAACCTTCTTCTTCTGCGTGGCAATGCTGTGGAAAAGGTCTGCCAGGCACGTCAGCAGGTTTTCCTTCTTTTTCTGCTGGGCCTTGTATGCCAACACATTCTCCCGGAATGGGCGGCAGAAATACAAGGCCTGAAGCACGGAGTTACAGTAGCACGTGTTTCCAAACTGCCAAAGCACAAGAGGGTGGCTGGAATCATTGTCTGGGGACAAGCCATCTCAGAGCAGGGGAGGAGAGGGAGAGGCCAGGATCCAGGACCCTGCAGAGCCCTACATTCCCATACCAGAGCCCAACAGGACAAATTAGGTAACAGTGGATCTGACCCACAAGGGTAGGAACAAAAGGAAACAACAGTGGTTCTCAAGCCTTCCCAGTGCTGCGACCCTTTAATGAGGTTCCTCATGTTGTGGTGAGCCCCCGCCATAAAATTACTTTCGTTGCTACTTTATAACTGTAATCTTGCTGTTATGAATACTAATGTAAACATCGGTGCTTTCTGTTGGTCTTGGGAGGCCTCTGTGAAAGAGTTGTTAAGACTCCAGAGCAGTGGCAACACACAGGCTGAGAACCACTGTAGTATGAAGTCATCCCCTCTTTGCTGAAGTTTTGCTTGCCACGCTTTCAGTTATGCAGAGTCAGCCACAGTCTATGAACATTCCATGGAAAATTACAGAAATAAATTATCTATAGATTTTCTATTGTGTACCATTCTGAGCAGTGTGATGGAATCTCACACCATCCCACACAATCCTGCTCAGGATATGAATCATCCCTTAGTCTAGTGGATCCACAATGTCTGTGGTACCTGCCCACTGACCATTTAGTAGACATCTTGGGTATCACAAGTAACCTTTGTATTATTCAACAACGGCCCCAACCTACTATCAAGAAACAAACTAATACTGATGATTTATTCTAATTGTTGAATTTTATTAGAACATTATTTAATCTCTTGTAGGTAATATATAGAATAAACTTTATCACCAGAGTATATGTATAGGAAAAACACAGTCTATATAGAGTTTGGTACCATCCAGTTCTAGGCATCCATCCCTTGGGGGTCTTGGAATGCATCCCCCACAGATAAGAGAAGACTACTAATTTCAGTGTTTTTCTGATCCATCAGAGTCTACCTTATAATAAGCACTCTGACTAGGAATCAAATGAGATCTGGTACTTAGAAAAAGAGACAAGCCTGGCAGGGTGGTGCACACCTCTAATCCCAGCACTCAGAAGGCAGAGGCAGGAGGATCTCTGAGTTCAACATCAGTCTGGTGTATAAAGCAAGTTCCAGGACAGCCAGGGCTTTTACACAAAGAAACCCTATCTCCAGAGAGAGAGGAGAGAGAGAGAGAACAAACTTATATGCATGGGGACTCAGAAAAGAAAAGACACAGTGCAATAAAAAAGAGCTGCATGACTGTAGGCATGGTGATGCACATTGGTAATGCACATTTGTGATTCCAGCCCTTGGGAAGCTGATGCAAGCGGATCATTGCAAGTTAGAAGCCAGCCTGTATTACACAGTGAGTTCGAGGCCAGCTTGAGCCATAGAGGGAGATCCTGTCTCAAAAACAAAAACAAAACAAAACAAAAAAACCTCCCATGACTGTGAAAATAAAAATAAAAAAACAAACAAAGCCTGAAGGGACTGGGGATGTAGCTCAGTGGGATATGTGTATGTGATATATGTGTGTGCACATGTGCATCTGATATATGTATATATGTGCGTATGTGTACATGTATACATACATATACATACAACGGTGGGGAGAATTATTTAAGGAGTTAAGAAATACCTGCTCAACAGAAGCCTTTAGGGAACAGAGCTTGTTTTTCTGTCAGGACTGCAGTGGCTGCTGTCCTACAAAGTCTCACTCCAACGCAGTGAAGCAAAAAGTGTCTCAATAGGCCACCCTCCCAACTTCCTAGCTCTTACCTCCTAAATTACCCTGCCTTGTGTTTCTTCCAAGGTGGCAATTGTATCACACAAATTCCTGGTCCCCCTATAATCAGATTAGAGCCCACACAGCAATGGTCTCTCCCTCTGCAGGTCACAGACACTGAGATTTTGACTGTGGAGGCAAAATCATTATCTCACTGGCTTCTAAGTGGCTGGACGCCTAACTCTGTGGGAAGACTCAGCTGAGACCTGTACTTTACAGCTATTCCCACTCAGCAAATGAACAGGAAGAAACTCCAAAGAAATATCAAGAGTCACAGCCCAGATTCCAAAATGCCATAGAAGGTCAAATGCCCTGTGCAGGGGCGTCTTCTCTGAACAGCCTCTTGGTGCAGACATCTTAGGTTCCTATGTATTTGAATGTTCCTTGACAGAACCATGTAACAGGGAACACATCCTTCACACAGAAGCTGGCATCTCCATAAATTAGCAACCGAGGAATCATAAATGAAGCTATTAATAGATACAACTTTGTAACTCCTATACAAGCTAGGCAATATCTGCGATTCTCCATTGTCTGCAGTTTTATTTTCTTAGTCAAGGAAAAATTCCCATGCACTGAATAACTTTCTGAGTGGAGGCCCCCACACAGTGGCTAAAATAAACTGTATGAAAATCAGAAGACTGGGTTTTGCCACTATGACACCCTGTATTCCCAGGGCCTTGCATAGCAGCATCTCTCTCTCTCCAATCTTCTCTCTGCTTCTCAGTGTCTTTTACCCAGACACCCTTGAGTCACAACTGGCCTGAACTAGTGATCAACTCTGGAGAAATAAAAGGGGCATTTTCCAAGTGTCTACAGCATGCCCAAGCCTCCACCAGGGTTTCTCCCAGATTTCTCACTCATCCTCCTCTCAAGAAGAAGAACTCACTGCAACCACTACTAATGGAGAAATGGAGGGCCAGAAAGGCCAAGTTCTTGCCATAGCTCACACTCCCAGTTAACAGTACATGGAGAATAAGAATGTAACTCTTTCCTTTATATCCAAGGCAGAATTTACTTGCAAAGAATATGTCTCTAGGCAGGAAATTGGCAGACTGGCAGAGAAGCTGCTTCAGAAATCCGTGTCTGTGAGCTAACACCCTTATCACCTAAAACGTCTACAAAAAGGATACAGTAAAGTTTCAAGTCCACAGAGGTGATGGGCAATATCACCTTAACACCCAGGCAATACCACCTTAACACTTGACTCAACACCTTACCAAGGAACATAAGAAGAGCCAGGTACTAAGAGCTCCTGCCTATCCCAAAAGAAACCGGTGCTGTGAACATTTTTCTCCAAGATTGAAACACCACCATGCTCATTAAGTAAAAAAGCAACCAACTCAGAATAGTTTCAGGAAGCCCCTGAAACTGACTGCATCCACTAGGCCCTTCCCTGCCAGAGTGAGCAGAGCTAAACTACAAAGGAGTGTATCAGAAGAACAAAACCTGCATAGACTCTGAGACTAGACAGCTGCCTGGAAGAAACAGAAACCAGCTGAGCTGCCTGGAGGAGGTTTAGACCAGAGGCACCTGGAGAGGACCCTGCCTTCCCTGTTGTGGTGCCTATAAGCTGTGCAGTGCGCTCCAGTTTTCCCAGCTTTGGTGACTGTCTGTCACACATGCTGGGTTGGGCCTTGGTGATCCAGCTATCTTTGACTCATTTCTGCTCCCTAAGTAACCCCTCACCCACATTTCTGTAAGTAGCCCCAATAAAATTTATTGGTTCACCAAACTGAACTTTAATGGTATCTGTAATTTGGTCTGTTGTAAGTTCCCTATCCAGGGTTGAGTAGGGTGTGTGTGTATGTGTGTATGTGTGTGTGTGTGTGTATGTGTGTGTGTGTGTTGCATCTCTTAGGAAACGTTTTGTCACACAATGATGGGGCCAAGTAATTCTGGGATAAATGACTCTTGGTCCTTGATTGACAGCTCACTCCTACCTCAAGTGGAGATCGTACTTGATTGTTACATATCTCTAATGCAAGCTATATTATAAGCCAAGTACAGGTCAAGCTGTATTGGCCCGTACCAAAACAAAGACTGATAAGTTCGTGCTGTAAGAAAGGGAGGACAAATAAATCAAAGCAGCTTTGGCCATGAATGCTAATGGAATCGCTATGAGAGCCACAGATACAAAGGGAATCCCCCAAGGCATGCAGCAAAGGGGTTGTGAATTCAATCAATAATGTAGGAATTAGGTCCCTTGCTGGGGACAACTGTTACTACATCCTAAGTAGTAGAGTAAAATACCCGTCTCCACATTTGCTTCTGCTACTAACTAAAGCACACAGCTACTTAAAGATGAGTAATAATAGTAATGGCAGCAGAGAGTTGGGCATAGTCCATAAGCCTGGAATCCCAGTACTCAGGCAGAGGCAGGAAGATCACGGAAATTTCAAGGCCAGCCAGGTCTCCCTACTGTGTTCGGGACCAACAGAACCACATAGCAAGATCATCATGTCTCACAAATCAAAAACCAAAAAGTCAACCAGCAAGCTACATCAAATACCCTAAAATATTGGAAACAATAAGTACTTACGTTGACCAATCCGAAGTAGTGTTCATTGATCGGAAACTGCTCTGGACCAATGTCTTTTTCCAGAGCAGAGGCATTGGTGCCCTACAAGAAAACATAACAAAGAGTTCTGTGGCATGAAAACAGATGAGGAAATGAGGTGATGTGAGCTGGGCCACCCCCTTGACAACACATAGAGGGATGCGCGATGCTGGAAGTAAACAGGAGACTTGCTCCCAGTGCCATCACTGCTCTTCTCAACCAACCTGTACGTTGCCCCAGCTCTGTACTGTGTTTTCAGTCACCTCCCATTGGAAGAGGAGATTTGAGATAGATATGTAAACGAGAAAATGATCTTCTGAATAAAACATTGCAGACAGCTGCAGCAACTTTCAGAAACAGGGTGCCTGAAAGACAGGACCACTTTCAAAGTCAATTTCTTTGTTCTGATAAGGCTAGACTGCACACCTGTTGAGCCAGGCACTAGTCTCTAGGTCCAGGAATTAACGAGAATGGTGACAAAACAGACGCAAGCATGCCTACCCTTGTGGAGGCCCCATTTTCGTATCTGAAGACAGCCTGAACCGTGAAGAAGTTTATTAGACAATACACAAGGAGGTGATAAGTACAATGAAAAAAAAAAAAATGTGAGATGGGCTGGGGTCAGTGGGGATGCTCGGGCTGAGGGGCATGACAGTTGTACAGACTGCACAATTGTACAATTAAGTAGAGTATTCAGGGAAGGTCCTGATGAGAAGGTACTATGACCAGAGAATGTTACAGACAATGAAAGGATCCAGTGTGAAACCTGACAGCTGTCAGGTGCATCCAATTGCTAAGCCCAGTGATACTGGCACGGCCAGATGTGTCCGCCATGCTGGGGACTGTGAAGTTTATCCTCAGGAAGCTCATAGGAACTAAGAACTATTGATAATGACTATTCTTAGTCTGGAATTAATTTAAAACCCAAGAGGTTGGGTACACCTGTGAGGTTTTTTGTTTGTTTGTTTGTTTTTGTTTTGTTTTTCCCTTAGTTGAGTCATTTGTAGTGGGAAACCCATTTTTAATCTGGGTCTTTTGAGGTGGGAAGATCTGCCTTTAATCTGGACCACACCTTCTGCTGGCAGCCTATATAAAGGGCATTGAAGAAGGATGCTCTCTCTCTCGTTGCCTGCTTGCTCTTGCCCTCACTGGCAAGTTCATTTCTTCACTGGTATTAGAGCTACTTCTTTGGGATTCTAGCCTGTACTGAAGACCAGCTGAGACATCCAGCCTCATGGACTGAGCAACTACAGGGTTCTTTGGACTTGCATTAGTAGACAGCCATTGGTAGACTAGCTGGACCTGCCAGCCATCCTAATAAATTTCCCAAAGGTTGAACTGAGGAGTCAGGTTCAGTCTCATCCAAATGTTATCAGAGCCCATCAATCAAAACAGTGATGAAAGCCCCCTACCTGGGGCTAGCCACTGGTGATGGATGGTCACTTCTCCCTAAGATTCAGTGAGCTGGCTGTAAGTAAGAAAAGTTCACTCCAGTCAGGTACAGTTATCACTGGCCATGGGGAACAGGTTCCAGGCCCCCTAGAAAGACACTTAGTTCCTTTACATAAATGGTATGGTCAGTGGTTCTCAACCTTCCTAATGCTCCGTTCCTTTAACACAGTTCCTCATGGTGTGGTGACACCCAACCATAAAATTATTTCATTGGCTACTTCATAACTGTAATTTTGTTACTGTTAAACATCTGATATGTGACCCCTGGTGAAAGGGTCACAACCCACAGGTTGAGAGTCATTAGTATATTAGTATATACTACTTTAGTATATTAGTATATAACCTATGCATGTGTGTCTTTCTTTCCTACATTACTTATAATAACCTGATATCATATAAATACCATATAAGCTGTTGGTACACTGCATTGTTTAGGGAATAAAGACAAAATCTGAGTGCTCAGTGAGATGTCTAAATGCCTCCCATCAGCATTTGACTGGTCTGAGCTCAGAGCCCATGCATGGAGAAGGAGTAGTGGGTAGGATCAGAGTCCCTTGCTGATGTTCCCTTATCTGCAGACTTTCTTCTCAGGCTGCCGTGGAAGACTCATAGCTCACAGGAACACATGGATTTGGGAAACGGAGAACAGAAAGTGTTTTATTTTTAAAAAGTAATGCTCCTGGGCCTGGAGAGATGATTAATTAATTAAGAGTACCTACTGCTCTTGTAAAGGACCTGAATTTGGAACCTCACACCTAAGTCAGATGGCTCACAATCACCTGTAACTCCAGCTCCAGGGGATCTGATGCCCTCTTCTGGATTCCATACATTCCTGCACACGCATATACTACACACAGAGACAGAAACACATAAATAACAGAATAAATCTCTAAACGACTTCTAGTGTTGTATATTCTTTTATTTACATGTTTATGTGTACGAATCTTTTGCCTGCACGTGTGTAAGTGCACTCTGTGTGTGCCTGGTGCCAGAAGAAGGTGTCAGCTCCCCTAGGACTGGAGTTAAAGATGGTTGTGAGCCACCATGTTGGTACTGGGCCAAACCCAGGTCCTCTACAACAGCAATAAGTGCCTGTAACCATTAAACTATCTCTTTAGCCCCGTCTCCTCCTGCAGAAAGACATGACCATGAAGTAGACTGAGAACCAATCAAAATGGTCACTTGCCAAAGCACACTGTAAGCAGAGAATCACTAAGACCTGAGCCCACTGAGAAGATGCATGGCCGGTTCTTATTCCCACGTGATGTCCATCTCTATACTATGCCACTGTGCTAGACTCTTTTAGCCGCCAGTTTCACTACGTTTTCCTCAGTGTTATGAGAGAAAGAGCCATTGTCTCCACAATAACATGGCTTCATTTTATAGATGAACCTTTGAAATTGCAGATAAAATTATGGCAGGATTTCACAGTACAGACAAAAAAAAAAAAGGACTAACATTTTTAATGAAGTTATCTCTAAATTACAAGTTATTAAATAGACCTATATAAACTTTTTTCAAGAAAAATTAGAATATATGACAGGGAAAGCAGTATAAATGTAAGACATGAAACACAGCAGTTAGAACAAGATCTCATTAGCTCTTTATGGAAAAAAATGACAACATAGAGAAGTTAATACATGATTTTTTGCTAGTTAAGTCTTGCCTGTCTTAGAACTCATTTTGCTGTTTGTGAAAAGGGAGCCTGAAAGTGAGGGTGAAGATTTGTATTGAGAACAGAGAGACCCTGAGGTGTCATATGCACTCGCTAAGTAGGAACCCATTATGAACCAAATTCTCCTTCTTTTTTTGATTATACACCCAGACAAACATGCTGTACTAGAGGGAAAGAAAGGTTCAACGACCACACTGATTGGATTCACCCACATTTGCCCAGTTCTGAAAGCTCACAAACACACTGCATTCAAACTAAGTGTGGTGGTATATGCCTTTAGACCTAGCACTTAGGAGGCACAGGCAGATGGATCACTGAGTTCGAGGCCAGCCTGGTCTACAAAGCGAGTTCCAGGACAGCTGGAGCTATGCAGAGAAACCCTGTCTGAAACACACACACACACACACACACACACACACACACACACACACACAGGGAGAGAGAGAGACAGAGAGAGAGAGAGAGAGAGAGAGAGAGAGAGAGAGAGAGAAGCATATTGTATTCCAACATCATAGCGAGCAGTTACTCCTCATTCTACAATGACTATTTCCTACTTTTCTTGATCATTCCCTTTGTCTACCCCTCTCTAGCTAAATAAGAAAAGAAAGAAGAGAGAGAGAAAAAAGAAAAGGAGAAAGGGAGGGAGGGAGGAAGGTATGGAGGGAGGTATGGAGGAAGATAGGAAGGGAGGGAGGGAGGTATGGAGGGAGAGAGGGAGGGAAAGAAGGAAGGGGAAAGCTTTTATACCAGCAGTCAAGGACTCCCTTATCTGGCTGCCCATAAGCCTACCTGCCTTTCTGTTGTAAACGACGGAGAAGCTTCCATGATATAAGTGTCTCTCCTTCTCAGGTCCATTGCATCATAAACTCAACATCCTTCAGCATCCCTCATCCCTCACATACTCCGTCCTATCATCCTGCAGTTCCCACCTCATTCTCACATCTCCTTCACAGTTTAACATCTTTGAAGTGTTTCTACTGAAATGAATAAGAATCTGAGTCCCTAAGATTGGTGAAGCAAGGAAAGGAACAGAAGGTGGCGAGGCCATGTGGTCCAAGCTGAGTGACAGTGTGGGTGGGTTCACTGAACTATTCTGTTTGTACTTTTACAGCTACAGTCAGTCATACATCTCTTAACCATGAGGACGTGTTCTGAGAAATGTGTCATTCAGGCAATTTTATCACTAATGGACACAGAGAACATACACACCAACCTGAAAAGTACAACCTACCAAGGACCTATGCTATACGAAGTGTGTATTACATATGTGTACTTATGTATGGAATGATTTGTTGCTTCTTGGGGCATGACAAAGGAAACAGGAGATCAAATCAAGTGCAAGAGGGAATGGAGAGATGAAGAAGGCACATAAGAGAGCTACAGCAATGGCTCACTGGTTATGAGCACCTATTGCTCTTGCAGAAGACGCAGGTTCAGCTCCCAGCACCCACCTAGCAGCTCACAATCACCTACAACTCCAGTTCCAGGGATGTGATGCCTTCTTCTGGCCTCCTCAGGCTCCTGCATCCACATGGAGCACATAAACTCACTCAAGCACATGTGCACACACATAAAAATAAATGAAATGTAGGAGACACAGAAGTAGGAGCCATATGATACTGCTTCTGACATTACTTTGCACACAATAGGAAACATCATAAGTGGAGTGCACACTGAAACAGCCCAGAGCACAGTAAACACATAATGCGGCTACTTAGCTTTATTATCATTACCAAGTGTATTGTGCCCTGCATTACAATGTGTGCTGTTCTTTCATACAACTAGCAATAGGCTTGTTGCTACATGTCACCACAAAGATGCGGAACATGCCACACTGAGGAACAGGTCACTCTAGCCTACTATAACGATGGCATTGCACAGTCCTCCCTCCCCACCCCCGAAGTTTACTGCTTCTTAGACCTCCATGAGTCTTGCACGTTTCAGCTTTCCCAGGCATGTGAAGTTGTTTACCTCTGGGTCTCCTGAACCTCCTCACTGTCTCCTGGAAAGAACCTTTTTTAACTTGGAGGGCTCTGTTACATACGTACACGTGTGTGTGTGTATGTATGCACACGTGCATACATGTGCACACACGCACACATGTACGAGTGTGGGTGGGTGTGTATGTGGAGAGACAGAGACAGAGAGAGAGAGAGAATTATGCCTCCCCAGGGAGAAAAATCTCTCACATACAACACCAGGTAGTAAGAATTTTTTAGTTCCCTTATACTCTTTTGGAATCAGTGTGGTAAATGTGATCCAGCATTTACAAACACTATTCAGCAGCACTCGGATGTGTACATAGATGAAATAACAGCCCAGCAAGGGCACCCTTGTTCTAATCTCCCAAACTAGTGAATACATTACCTCACATGGTGAAGGAAAACCGAGAATGTGCTAAAACTGAGCTGGAGAGATGGCTCAGCAATTAAGAGGCTGCCCTTCCAGAGGATCTGAGCTTGATGCCCAGCACACACATGGTGGCTCACACCATCTAGAGTGGAATGTGATGCCCTCTCCCACCATAAAAGCATAGTGCAGATAGAGCACTCATACACATGAAATAAATAAGTAAACTTTTATAAAAATCTAATAGGGTTTACTGACTCAGAACGCTCACAACTGTCTTGCGAAGCAGGAGCACGAACAAGGCAGAGCACAGCAATGCTGTGTGACAACTTCAGACGCTGCAGGCGGAAGGGACAGAGCCCAGGCAAGTTCCAGCCTCTGCCATGGAAATGCTTGAGGAGTCTCCTCTGAAGCCTCCAACAAGAATGCACACAGCCCTGCAGCTCATGCAACAAGAATGCAATGCTCCAGCTGGGTGATGCTGGCAGATCCTTCGAGGCCAGCCTGATATAAAGAGTGAGTTCCAGGTCAACCAGGGTTACACAAGGAACCCTGTCTCAGGAAAAAAAAAAAAAAAAAAAAAAAAAAAAAAAGAATGTGGCTTTGGCCCAGTGAGAACTGCTTTGGATTTCAAGACTATAATAAAGTCCATGTGGGGCCATCAAAAGGGCTCAGCAGGTAAGGCACTTGACTTGCAAGGCTGCTGACTTCAGTCTGATCCCCAGGATGCATGTAGAGATGAAAGCAGAGAACCAACTTCAGAAACACTGTCCTCTGACTTCCACCCATTCACTGTGGCACACCTACTCCTCTCACACACAACAATAATAAATCAATCATTGCTAAGTAAATTAGCGTTTTTAAAAGATAGTAAATGGATTGTTTAAGGCACAAGATAATATAATTGGCTACAGCAGCCTAGGAAACTAACACTGTGTGTTTAATGATTCCCATCTGTAGGGATGGTCTGTACTTCCTCATCTCCATATCGCACCTAGCATCTGCAAGGACCTTAGACTATATCCTCCACTCAAAAGAAAAGTAAATCTCCTGGATTTCAGCCCCACATCATCCAGAGAAGCTACAAACACAGTTAAGCTCCCCAGAAGAGGCACTAGCAGACAGCTGGCTTTTCCCTGAGGGGGACCAAGGCCTCCCCTGTCTCTCTCTCCGGGGGTCCCAACAGAAGCCACCGCAGGGTTCCAGTGAGTGGCTGCAAGCCAACCATGCCTAACTCTATCTGCGCCCTGCAAACTTCCCTTCGAGCTCCATGCTGCATTAATACAGGTATGTCCACGTGCCTGTCCACCAGTCCCCAACAGCCATCTACCTACTCCAATGGGACATCTCACTCCTCTGGTGTTTCCCCACTTAGTAAATGGCCCTGCCCTCATCAGGGCTCAGGCTGGAGTCTCCAGGTCACACACAACGTGTGCTGCCACATCCATCGTCCCCATCCATCTCTGTGCTCTGCTGGCAAACTCCTTTGGTCTCTCCACTCCATGCACTTCTTTTCCAGCTGCCGCTTGACACGGCTACAGGATCTCTCATCCATCTCACATCCAGCTCCTACATAGCCCCCACCATCCTCCTTGACCACCCCTAACCATGCAGGACCTTTTGGGGGAGCCCATTAGTGGCTTTCACTGCTGTCACTAACTACACTTGTCACTCCTCCTCCTGCACACCCTGCTTAGAACAATGGCTGCCTTCCAGTCTCCAGCCACCCAAGTTCTCTCTCACTCACTTTCCCCTGCCTGTACCTTACAAGTCTCATTTCAAGGCCAGCTCTTCACAGAGCATCCTCTCTCTGTGAAACCAGTGCTGTGGCCAGCAGAATGACAGCCCTCCCCAAATGTGTACTTCCCATCCCTGGATTCCATCATGATGTCACCGTGCATGGCAAAGGGGACTTTGCAGACATGACCAAATGAAGGATCTTAATAAAGAACATTCGTTCTGGATTCTCTAGATGGTAGACGGACTTGGCAGGATGGCAGTACCCCCACATGTCCGAGTGAGTGAAGACAGAGCTCAGAGACACTGAAACTGCACTTCCCACCCTGGAGACAGAAGGGCCCATGAGTCAAGGAACACGGGTAGCCTGCAGAAATCCCAAAAGCCAGGAAGCAGATGCACTCTAGAACCTCAGGAGAGTGATCGATCTGGCCACATACTGTAAAAAATAAGGCTGCTCTTTTTGAGCTACTAATTTAAGGGGAGAGAGAGGGAGGGAGAGAGAGAGGGAGGAAGGGAGAGAGAGAGAGAGAGAGAGAGAGAGAGAGAGAGAGAGAGATTTATACCTGTGTGTGCAGGTGCACATACTTCTGTGCGAGCATATGGAAGCCAGAGCAGACATTGGGTGTCATACTCTACCTTATTCCCTTGAAGCAAGGTCTCTCCCTGAACCTAAAGCTGGCAGCTCCTAAACCCTAATGGAACCCCCAGCTCCGCCTCATCCCCCAGCATTGGAATTACAGATACAAGCTGCCACACTTGTCTTTTTACTTGCATGCTAGGATAAGAATTCAGGTCCTCATAAGAATGCACAGCTTGTCTCTCAGCCATCTCTCTCGCCATCAGGGCAATGTTTTATAGCAGGAAGAAACTAATACACCCCTTCCACATCTCTCCATGCACTGTCTCTCCACATGTGACAATATTACTACTTATATAACCATTAACATTTGGTCCCTAAAATCTAAATGATGTGGCAGCAAAGACCATATGACCTTCCCAATAACATATTCTTGGTGATGAGCACATAGTAGGTTCACAGTATCTGTAGGCTAAATGAATGGTCAGGTGGATGAGCACAGACAGGGGTGGTTAGGGATGTCTGTGCTGCAACTGTGTGTATAATAATTTGGACATAGATCCCTATATTCTCTTGATGTACTGTTCAATGGAGCATGAGTAGTACCCTCCAACACTTCCCCATTCTCCCATTCCCTTTATAGACACACAGGAATTGGTTTCCATGGATACAGAATATAACAGATATTGACATTTTAAACTAAGCTCTTGCTTTTACATTCTAGCATTTTCCTTTGATAATATGAATCTTTGTATATCTTCAACAGATTTGGGGGTTATATCCACAAAATGTAAAGGCATCCATGACCCAGTGACACAGACATGATGACAACTATCTCACCACATAGTGACAGTAATGATAATGGGTGCTTAAAGGCTAATTAGGTGGTATTAATTGAGAATTTAAATGACCATGTCCCTCAATCCTGAAATTCTACTTTTTATTATACAGATATACTTATGCAGGTAGATACAGAGAATGTAACAACGGCCCAGCTCATATTGTGACTTCTCAAAATGAAAATCCATTTGTCTCTCTCACATAGATGCTCAGGAAACTGCAGTGCTGGTCTTCTGCAGCAGCCCTGCAGTGCTGAGGACACAGGGTCCTCACATCGGGTCACTTTGGTGTGAGCAAGAGTTACCAAGATGATTATTCTAGCTCCTGCCACCAAATAACCTCTGTCGTAGCAAAGGAGGAAAATGGAGGGATGGCTCCCTTTGCAAGGAGGCTCTTACAAGGTACAACAGATACTTTTGCTTACAAACCCTCTGGCCAAAAACCTCAGTCTTAGTGCCACATAGCTGCAAGGGAGTCTGGCACAAGTGGTCATTGCCTAAGCACCTAAGCATTCGTGATCAGTAAAAAATTTCTCTTACACAAGACATAGAAAGTAGATACAGAAGAGACAGTCAGCAGGCAGTGTCTCAAACAGTCCATGCAGCAATGGTTGTAACAGAAAAAATTAGAAGTACCACAAGCTGATTAAGCAATTATAGTACTCTATATAAGTCTATATGACAGATTACCATGTCTGCATTTTATTTATTTATTTATTTGTGTATTTATTTATTTATTTTTGTGGTACAGGAATTAAACTCATGACCTCCTACATTCCTTCTCTGTAGGTAATTTTTAAAGTAAAATTTCTTCTGAGGCACTGCTATGTAAACCTGTACAAGACAAATGATAAGTAAAAGACAGTATAGTGACAGTGTACATAGGACAGCCCTGGAAAAAGTTATTTATTCAGGCAACATACAACTGACCATATTTGTTCCTGGTATGTGCTCCACACTCTTCTGTATCTGAGGAACAAAGTCATGCAAACCGCTGTACCCAACATTTGCATTTTAGTGATAATTTCCGGAATACTTGAAAAATTACTTGCTTTTAGCTTGAGGGTTTGTTTTCATTTTGTTTATGAGCTTTTTTATTTCTTTTGTTGAGGGGGAGTGTTTATTTGTTCTTGTTTTTGAGACAAGCTCTCCCTACATTGTCCCAGGTAAATCTCAACTCTTGGGCTCAAGTCATTCTCCTGCCTCTGCCTCCAGAGAAGCTGTGGTTATGAGTGCATAGCATTGCACCTGGCTAACACTCAAGAGAATATCAGTAACACTGCCAGAGCGTAGGGCTAAGGGATGAGAAGTAACAGGGGCTTTTCTTTTCTTCAAGATTTATTTATTTCATGTGTATGCATGTATGTACAACCTAGTGCCGGCAAAGGTCAGAAGAACACAACAAATCCCCTGGGACTGAAGTTACAGATGGTTGAAAATCACCATATTGAGGGCTGGAAACCGAACCTGGATCGTCTGCAAGAGTAGTAAGTGTTCTTAACCCCTGAGCCATCTCTCCAGTACCAAGGGCTTTCCTTTCTATCCTTTTAACTCTTAACTTTTTTTATTACGAAGATACATTATGTTGGAATTCACATTTAATAAATTTAATAAAAGTTTAGTAAGCTAATTCATTACATTATCAAGCTA
The DNA here is from genome assembly GCF_943737965.1 of Phodopus roborovskii. Classification (NCBI taxonomy): domain Eukaryota; kingdom Metazoa; phylum Chordata; class Mammalia; order Rodentia; family Cricetidae; genus Phodopus; species Phodopus roborovskii. Next base: position 27,997,456 of record NW_026126525.1, on the reverse strand, counting down.
AGTGTGTACATCCCTCACTGCTGCGTGCCTTCTCTTGCCAGTATGTTTTTTCTTTTGAGCTCTGACCTTTCACCCCTCTTGGGAGCTCAGAGGTCCTGGAGCTGATGCAGCCTACCTATTCCAAAGGACAAAAGAGAGGTGAAACAAACGGAAAAGGCTATCGGTACCATCTCCCTCATGAAGTGCAATATATACACGAAGCCTGCCCTCCTATCGGGAGCCCAGCATAACAGCACAAACAGCAATTGGAGGCCCTGCAAACATAAATGCTGTATGACCAGATTCTGAACAGAAAACCAGTCCTTGCGGGAAAACCACAGGATGCGAAGCAAAAGAAACAAGTTCTTACTTCAGTCAGGAAAGAAAGCGAAGAAGCTTTTGAAAAACAATACAAAGAATTTTATTAAAAATAGAATCTGAGCTGGGACGAGTTCCAACAAGCCTGCAATGTTAGCTTTTCAAAGCAACTCTAAAGACTGCCAAGGGTGTTTCCAACACACAACAAACAGCTCTTGAAAGATAAATCATGAATGCATAGGATGGCATAGAAAGAAACTTCTTCTTTAAGACAATTTCTAAAGGCAATTTATAAGGAAAACAAGTTAGAATCCCTCCAGGGAGGGAGGTTGGTCGAGAGAAAGAAATAATTAGAACAACATCACGATAAGGTCAAGGTCCATATGAAATGGTGAGCACATTGCTGAAATGTGAGAGCTAAAAGCAAAAACACAGAGGCCACAAGGGTCCTTGGAAGTGAGCTGGGCCACACAACAGGGGTAAAGACCAATGCCAGAGAAATGAATGGCCTCACCCTAGATCTCCCAAAGGCAGTTAGCTCATTTATCTGTGTCCCAGGACATGTCACCTCTCTTTCTGTTTTGTACAAAGCAGAGAGGAGACCCAGGGAGAGCCAACGATTATATTAAATTCATACAGAAAAAAACATTGATTATAGAGAGTGAATTAAACCAGATGACAGGAGTGGTGAATGTCACTGGTAAAACTCTTAGATTTATGTTCGAAAAACTACTCTATCAATTAGATGGAACGTATCCATAAGATGATGGAACGTTCAAAAGAACCATATTCCTGGACTTTTGGTAGCAAAGGTCATCACACAGCCCAGGGAGAGGATGCAACCCGAGTTTGTGGGATGAGTCAAGAGCCAACACTCAGGAGGAATAAGGGCCCTGGTGCTTCATATATACTCAATAATGACAACAGGTAAGTGGGAAACAGATTTACTGTGTAGTCACTTCTCCAAGGGCTTTGTGCATAGTTCACTAATTTCAATCTTTACAACAATCCAGTGAGGTGAGTACAGTTATTCTTCCCAGTAGGAGAGGAAGAGAAAGAGGGGAGAGGGAGAGAAACGGAGAGAGAAGGAGAGAGAGAGCGCGCTCGCACATGCGCATTCACAACATGCAGGTGTGTGCCGATGAGGAAGTAAGGATGATGCTAAGTGTTGATCTCAATCACTCTCCACCACACTTTTTGAGACCAGCACTCCACCGAATCTGAGCCCATCCAGTAGGGTAGGCATTAGTGTGGTACAGGAGCACCCCTATGTCAGAGGCATTCCTTGAAATAGGAAAGTCCCAGTCCTCTTAAACAAAATCTCCACCATGGAGATAGACATCTCAGAGGTTGAGAGCACTGTCTGTCCTATCAGAGGGCCAGAGTTTGATTCCCAGCACCCACGGGGAGGCTCACAGCTTTCTGTCACTCCAGTCCCAGGAGATCCAACTCCTTGCCCTGGCTTCCTTGGGAGCCAGGAACAAACATGGCGCAGACATACATGCCAGCACCCAACCACACACAAGAGTAAAACGAAATAAACAAAACCTTCATAGGACAGACACTGCAACCTGCTTGAAGGAAATGAACTACCAGAGCTGGCAGAAACACAACATGAGATGTTGTCAAGGGGAAAAACTGGCTCTGCCATCATTGTTTCAAAGCCTTTACCCAAACAATAAAATTACGTTAAACTTTAAAAGAAAAGAGAACTGAATTCTAAGGAGTAAACCAGTTAACATCAAATAATAAAATCAGGCGCAACCTCACCCCTCCAGCTTCTAAATTCCTGCATAGATGCTGCCAACAATGTAACAAAGCAAGGGAACACAGAGAGAGAGGGTGTGTGTAATTACTAGAGTATGCAGAACAAAAATGTCTTAGTCTATCTATACAACACAGGTCGTATCTCTAATAAAGGTATGGGGAAAGAAAGAAAAGAAAGAGAAAACTGGAGTTGGATTATTTAGATGTATGTTTTATTCAAATGTATATTTGAATATATTTGAAGCATATCCCACCACACCTTCAAAACATACAAATGCAGACTGGGATGCGAGACCCTAGAACTATCTAGGCCCTGGCTCCATCCCTCAGAGCTGCACCCTGTCGGGCATCCTTTCCCCTTTCCAGCTGTCTCCACCTCACCATGTGGCTTCAATGTCACTTATCTCTGACCCTTGCTTCTCACAGACCTCTCGCTGTCTGTTTCCTTTCAACACTTATTCCAATTTGTAATAGAGTAACTTCTTAGTCTCCATGTCTTCCTGCTAGAGGCATGCCTTACAAAAGTACAGCTGACAGACCTCCCCTGAACTACCAACTGTTTCCATAAAGTTCTACTGGAACCCAGCCGTAACCATTCGTAAACTCATTGCAACTACCTTCATGAGGAGACAGTGGGTTCATGGAGTTGTAGCAGAGATACTATGACCCGCAAAATCTAAACTATTTATTACCTAGCTCTCTACAAAAAAGCCTACTGGCTCTACACCAGACCTGTCAGTCCAGTCTCCCCAGGAAGTGATTATGTCTAACTCATGTGCAGTGTTGGCCGTAGTAAGAACTTGCCACATCTGCTCACTTGGGGAACACACTTGGGGAAATGAGGAAGGCTGGTGAACAGCATGTACTCAGTTTCTTCAAGAACTGCATATCTGCATGCTCCTGTAAAGTCCCCACAAACCCAAGGCAGAGGCCTCCCATCCACACATGGAAAGGTTGAGGGAAAGCTGCCGAGTTCACTGAGCCAGTAAGGGCAGAGCCAGGGACCCAAACAGTCTCCAGAATCCACTGCTGACTACGAGTCAGAACAGATACTACTTCATTCCCATGTTTAGTAATTCCTTCACTGCCAATGGAGGGACCAGGCAGAAGGGCTTCCTGGCTACTGACTGGGCACATCCCTGAATGTTAGGAATGGCCATCCTGGTTAGGAGCCAGCAAGCATCCTCACAGTGTTGCTGTGCCACTAAGCAACACTGAACCTAACTCTCTCAGCCAATAAATCACCAATGGGCTTCCTAACTCTCCCAGCCAATAAATCACCAGTGGGCGCGCCCCACCCCCACCTCACAGGCAAAGGAGAGGTGTGGATGATGAAGCTGAAGTAACTGGCCAAGATCAGGTCTCAGCTGAGGCACAAGTCAGTGGCGGTCAAACTCTACAAGCCTGGCTCCGCTGAGAACCCTTTCTTGGCACCTCTTGGAGCTTCAGCAGGGAGCCAGCTAAGCCTCCTCAGGGATGATGTCCCTTTGATTTTGACTCACCCTTATGTTCTCTTCTTGTCACTTTCCAAAAAATGGTGGTACGAGTGGCATCCTGGCAAGGCCCCAGGCTAGAAGTCAGCTCTGGATGTTACCATGGGTTCAGGTCATCCTTCCACTCCCCGAGCCTGCCATTCCTGTCTCCGGGCTCGAGGTTTCCAGTGAAAACAACCTCCCAGATCAGTGTGGCATCATCAGAGATGCTTTGATATAATGAAATCATGGGCACTGTATGGATTGTGAAAGCAGACATCTAAAACTCTGTATTGTCTCCCCTCTCGTGCCAAAGAGCGAGGTGGTGGGGGAAGGGAGAGAAGAGAAGGAGCAAGCAGCACTTCAACAATTATGTTACTAGAAAGCATTAGCACCAGCCCCCAGCCAGACTCAGAAAGCGCAAACACAGAGCCACAACAAGCGGCCAGAACAATTTGGTATCTGTCAGGCTGAGTCATTAAAAAAAAAAAAAAAAAAAAAAAAAAATTGAGGCTTCTGTTTTATTTATCCTTGGGTTTTTATTCCATTTTGCTAGTGATTTTTTTTTTTTTTTTTTTTTCTTTTTTTTTTTTGTATTTTACCAAAAAAATTCGGGTCTGAGACAGACTGAAAATAAAAATAAAGCACACCCTTCCCTACAAACTCTGAAAATCACTGCCAACAGCAAACATTGCAATGAAATTGAGTTACTCTCTTACAAGCGTGAACAGCTCCTTCCTCACACACACATCTAGTAAAAGGGTGGCAAAGCAAAATAGCGCATTTCTCCCCTGCCTGGCTAAGCACAACAGGTCTCTGGGTGACGCCAGCTAAGACAAGGCTGTGGTCTCACAAGCCGCACATGTGGCTAGTGCAGGGAAGTTTGGCAACATCTCTCAGTGTTACCAATACAAAACCATTTCTACAAAGCCGGTCCACAGATACACTCTCCCACCATGCTATATGAACAAGTTGACCCTTACAGTTTTGTTGGTAAAACCAAAGATGAGAAAACCTCCTAGCTAAGGGAATCCAATACACCTCAAGCAACTGAATAGGCCGTGGCGATGTGAGAGGAATGAGGGTGTTCTTTACAGAGTCCAGGACACAAAAACAAGAGGCAGATCAGGGCAAGCCGTGTGTGATAAATAGACTGGGTTTTTACAAACTAGGAAGAGGCCAGAGAGATGGCTCAGCAGTTAAGAACACCTGTTGCTCTTGCAAAGGACCTGGGTTCAGTTCTCTCCACCCACATGGTGGTTCACAACCACCCTTAACTCCAGCTCCAGAGAATGTGATTTCCCTTTTTTAACCTCCAAAGACACCAGGCATGCACACAGTACATATACACATGTGCACCCAAAATACTCACATACATAAAATGAGATAACATAAATGGATTTAAAATAACAATTTTAAATAAAATAAAAATTAAAACCAGAAGTCATACAGGCTATAAACATCAGTAGACATCAAGGGCAGGAATTGGAGCATACTTGTATTTTTTTTTTTAATGCTTTTCATTCACACACCTTGAAATGTTTGCAACATAAACACAAGTCACCTCTTCAAAGGCCTGATTCAAAACGTAAAGGGACGGTACTTCATACTGTATGTATTTCCCACCTATCTACGCACACCAGATAACTCAAAAAGGGGCGGCATATACCCCTTAGATGACTAAATAGCTGTCAGTAGCATGTGTACCCTCATTATCAGGGAATGGAAAAACAGTACATCCTAACTGATAATTCCAAAGCTTGGCTGCGCACTACCAGCCTGGGTATCCTGATGACATTTCAGTCTTAAGTCACAGACTCTTCCTCCTTTTGCCTTTCCTAGCTAAAGCCAACACTAGGTTCCAACAAGCCGTTCCCTCAGCCAAGGTGCTTACTGTGTAGGTCCCAACAGGTCAAAGAGACCTGCCTGACATTGCTGAGCTAACACCTAGCTCAAGGCTCACCACCTCCACTGTCTGGATTCCTCTGCTCACAGGAAAAGGTGGGGCACTCAATGTAGATCACAAAATGTATGAGTACCATATGAAGCTCTAGACACAACTGATTCCTTATGAGCCAAGTAATAGACCGCAGAGGTAAATTCATTCCTCAGCCATGAGATACGGATGAGAAGGGGGTCTGTGAAAGGTGGGAACACTGAGCTCTCGCACGCAGCCAACAACGCGGAGAAACTCAAACCAGATCTCAGTCACAGGCTGTCTGCCCTCAGCTTTCTGAGGTTCAACTAAAATGAAATCTATAGGTTTAAGGGAAACTATTACATAAATTTAGGTGAAAATCAGCAGTAAGAGTCACTGGCCAGGGCTGGTTCAGTGGATAAGAACAGTGGTTGCTCTTCCAGAGGGCCCAGGTTCAATTTCCAGAACCCACATGGTAGCTCACAGACATCTATAACTCCTGTAACTCCAGTTCCAGGGAACCTGAAGCCCTTGTCTGGTTTCCACAGGCCACAGATTGTATGTATTCATGTGGTCAAAGCACCCATTCATACAAGATAAAAATTAAAATGACTCCATCATTTTTTCTAGAGGAAAAAGAATTGGGAATAAGAAGGTACCTCACCCCCAGCACGCACGTGCGCGTGCACACACACACACACACACACACACACACACACACACACACTTCTGAATGCTACTCCACTTAACCTTTTTATTTGCCCTCATTTCTCCATGCTGCATGCCTTCTCCTAAACCAATGAGACAGAGTCCCCTCCACTTATCAAAGTGCCCTGAAGCCTGGCATTTAAATGAGTGTCCTGTAGTGGCTCACTCTCAGGGTTCTCCCTGAATAGCTCAGATTCCAGGCACAGTGGAGTGACCAGTGCTTTGTAGTCATCTTCAGCATCACTTTCACTTCCAGAGGTCTGATTTGGGGAATAAATTAGTCTCCTGTTACAGCGCACGGCTGACTAGGGGATAGCCGTGGCTTCTCTCTAGCTGTCTTCTCTGATGACACAGAAGCAGCGAGACAGGGCCCCCTTCATCTCTGAAGCACCCACAGCTAGAATGAAGGCAAGGAATGGATTTGTTTTACTATTTTATTTATTTATAATTTCAGACATGAATACCGTATTTACAAAATTTCTACTCCTCACTTCCTCTTCAACTCCTCTCATGTCCCTTCCACTCATTCTCAAGTTCATTACCTCTTTTTAAATTATTGTTGCACACACACACACACACACACACACACACACTCTACTTAGTCCATATAGTGTTCCTCTTTATATACATGTGTTTAGGGCTGACTGCCTGGGATAGGTTAGCCTTTCAGGGAGCCATGACTGACTGTCCTCTGAGCAGTCATTGACGGCCTCATGAAATCTCCACTGCCCACACTAGCATGTCAACAGGCATCGTCACTGATCAGGATACCTGCTCCTAGATAGTGTCTCACAGACATGAGAGGGATGCTGCACCCATGAAATCTCAACAAGGAGTACATTTGACCTCTGTACCCCAATGTCACTATTCCCAACGCCAGATGAAGTGGCCCACTAACTACAGGGGGCAAACCAAAGGAAAGCAAAGGCTTCTTGGGCCTTGAGAGATTAAGAGCGTGTGCTTTCAGCAAACTGAAGGGAGATACTGACTTACTACCAGAGGGAGATAATTATGAAAGCAACATGCACAAGGCCAGCACAGCCTGCCAAGTGCTTCCACAGGGGAGTCCCTTTGATGCAGGAGAGAGCAGGGAGGAGGGCTCGTGACTGTTTGCTTTTCTTATAAAGGTGTGAGGAGACAGGCTCTGAGATTTACCAGGCAGGATTCCAGTCGCACACCCATCACCTTGCAACTACACGGAAAAGAAGCTCTCCTTCCATGTCCACCTTAGATCTTGCTGCTCTGTGTTCCCGTCAGAAGCACCCTCTTCCCCAGAAAGGGGGCTACATCAAATCTCCATCTAAGTCCACACCCGCCAATCAGAACCAACATTTTCACAAAACGCTTTGCATTCTATACTCAGAGGAATACGGATTTATGAAAAAGTTTGGGGGTTTGTGTTGGTTTGGTTCTCTTTTGTTTGGTTTAGGCCAAGCTGGCTTTGAACTCTCAACCCCTAATCTTCTATTCTCCACCTCTCAAGTGTACACCACTATACCTGGCTACAAAGTAATTTTTCCCTGCTCCCAAGCCATATCTCTTCACTCATTCATCAAGAATTGTTTATTGAACATCTATCACCTAAATGTGCCAGGCACCAAGCTGACAGATGAGAAATCACCAAGAGATAAGCCAAGCTCCTGCCCTGGTGTGTTATCAAACTCATGGTTTAAGGCCACTGAGGTGGCTCAGTGGGTGAAGTGCTTGCTGAACACGGCGACATGAGTTTGATCCCTGGATCCCGCATCAGGACAGAATCAACACCTGAAAGGTGTTCCCATATGCACACACATCCCTTAAAAACTAACATTTTCATTTCGCTAAATATGGTGGTTTAACAATCTCAGCAGCTCACCCGAATTAACCGTGACACTTAAAACACACGCACTCTCTCAACCAACCCAGATGCATACAGTCAGAAACTCTGAGGGAAAGGCCCTTCAGCAACTGAGTATCAAATTCCCACTGTCAGAAACCCCTGCAGAGCACTGGCAATACTTAATGTAATTACTCCATTTTCCAGAGCTATAGCAAAATATCCCAAGACTGAGTCTCACAAAGAAACAAGAGCCAGGCATGGAGGTGCACGCCTTTAATCCCAATACTCAGGAGGCAGAAACAGGTGGGTCTCTATGTCCCAGGCCAGCCTGGTCTACAAAATGACATTTTGTGTGTGTGTGTGCGTGTGCGTGTGCGTGTGTGTGTGTGTGTGTGTGTGTGTGTGTGTATATACTGTGCATTTGTATGGAGTCAAAGTGCTACAGGAATCAGAGGACAATTTGTGAGACTGGTTTCCTGCCTCTACCATATGGATCCCAGAGATCTAACTCAAGTCATCAAGCTTGGCAGTGAACGCCTTCACCTGCTGAGCCATCTCTCTGGCCCCAAGCTAACAGTGTTAGAGGCTGAAAGTCAAAACAGCATATGGCAGCGAAGGCTCTGGTGAAAACCTCACATGTGTGGGTCACAATGGCCAGGAGCAATGGTACTGTGAGGCAGGAGGCCATAGAGCCTGGGAAGGGCCAACGCCTCTCTCATGACAACTCATGAAAGAGCCCAGTGGAATCCCAGAAACACATCAGTCCCTTCCTAGAGCATTCCTTGACGACCTAGCATCTCCCTTTAGGGCCCACCTCTTAAAGGCTGCACTGTCCTACTGGGGAACCAAGCTTCCACTCAACAGACACCCTAGACCTGTACCCAAAGCATAGCACCTCATAAAGCTACAGGTGGCACCCCTAAGAGAGACACATCTACTGCAGGACTCTAGGACACCGATACCAAGACAGCAGGGACATCCGCTGTAGCCCTATTTTCAGAATAGAGTATTTTAGAAGCTATCGAACCTGCCCTTGCAGAAGAAAATGAATCATGGAAGCCCAGCCAAGTAAGCGCCCCATCACAAAGCAATCAGAATAAGTAAACTGGATTTCTCAGTCAACATATTCTCAGCAATAATTGTTGAGCAAAGCCAGAGAGTTGCAGAAGGCCGTCCGGCACATCTTACACACAAACATTGACAGGCTGCCTAGAGAATCACAAATAAAAGGCATGCATGGTGAATGGCATATCAACTCCAGAAATGGTATGTTCTAGGAGGAGAGGAAAAGGAAAGAGAGAGTGTTGAATGTTGGTTTCTAAGCATTATGCCTGAAAAATAACTTAACCCAATAAGGCTACATTTTGATATCTGAAAAGTAGATATTTATTTAGATATATGATGTATATTACATTTTTTTTCATGTTTGTGTTGATGTTTTACAGTTTAATTTCTTTTAAGTTTCTTTTAAAGGCTTCACAGGTGATACACGGCCAGAACTCAGAATCTCTGTTGCGAAAAGGAGAAAGTAATAAAAACCTAGTTGTTTAATGTCAAGAAATACAACTAGAGAATGGCAACAATCTCTGGCTTTTGAAGTTAAATCACCACCTTAAATAATTTTACATTGATTTTTGAAAACCTCTCTTGTGGCAGGTAATTTCTCTAAACAGTATTTTTAAGAGATTGGGGCTATTACCCAGGAACTCGGTATTTCTCAAATCTTATCCTCTGAGTGCAGAGTGGAAGTAAGAAGGATTAGGCATGCTAAAATGCAGGCCCCAGGGTTCCACCTAAGACCTAGTTACTCAAAATCTCTTGGGACAGACTCCCTGAGTCTGGCTTCGTTTGCTTGTCTGTCTGTTTGTTTGACAGGGTTTCTCTATATAATGGCTCTGGCTGTCCTGGAACCCTCTTTGTAGACCAGGCTGACCTTGAACTCACTGAGATCTGCCTGCCTCTGAGTGCCCAGATTAAATTCTTAATAAGAGAACACACAAGTGCAGTTCATTCTTTGAGATACAAAGAGCCACCATCTCAGCACCTCCTGTGCTCAGTGTGGTGACATCCCTATGGTGCTAGAGCTGGGGTGAAGGGGATGTTTTGTGATATTGAACACAGCACTTGCACCAGGACATCCAAGTCAAATCTAATGAACACCAGGCTTTTCTGCACACAGAACCTAACCCAAAGGACAAAGAAATGTACTTTCAGAATAAGACCAGCTTCTAAAAGATCCTCAAACAGCAACTGGGTCAAAAGGAAACTCCCCAAGTCCATCCCTGCAGCTGTGTGTGCCAGAAGAGGCCCCACATGATTTTCACCAAAGCCAGTTTCGTTCAAACAAAGCATGGACTTGAGCTTGACTGGGGCTTGAAATGGGCCTAACTAACACAAGAACAGACCCAGAATGCACCCTCCACACTCAGGATGTCCCTACGGTGTGCATCACCTCCATGCTACCAGCATCCACCCCCACCCCTGAGAACATGCTGGCTTCATCCCTTCCGCTGCATCTTTTGATGTCTCACCACTTTCTCTGACTTTTGCTTTGGTCTCCTTGATTTCCTTCTTCATCCCATGCCCTGTGTTCAGACAAATCCAACACTGATCCTGGGTTAGAAACAACACAGCATGATGTACACATGAGAAGATGTTCAACCTCACTAGCAAAGAATAAAGTGCAAGTTTAAACCACAGAGATGCAATTTCACACCCATCAGATTGGCAAAATGCCACATCTAACAATATCAAGTGTCAGCAAGCGTGTGGAAACACTAGACCCCCTCCCCCAACCATGCTGGCTAGAATGCAAATTGCTACAACTGCTTTGGAGAGCAATCTGTCAATATATTACAGTAGAAGATGGCCATTTCCTTTGGTCCAACAATTTCCTTCTGAACATCTACCACGGAGAAATTATAAGCATTCACACAGGAAGACAAATTTAAAACTGTTTATAACACTGAAATACACCAACAAAACAAATTGGAAGCCCCTATGATTATTAAAATCAATATATGGTAGCACATTCATTTGAGGAAATAAAGTAGTATTATGAACATTTTATTAAATAACCTCATGACTAATTAATATAGGGAATTGGTATAAGCTCATATTTACAGAGTTTGTTTAAAATACAACAATCAGCACCGTATCAATGTACACCTATCAAGTAAAAGTATGAAACCCATGGTAAATGCCAACTGTGGAATAATGGCCACTATGTCCAGGGAGAGGAGTGATGAGGTGTGGAGGCTCATGGGAGGTTTTAACTGTGTTTGTCATAGTTCATTTCTTCCCAGGGTGGGGAGTGCTGGCTGCGGGCTCTATTATTCCACATACCTTTCTGGATGCCTAAAGTTCACCACCACCCTAAGAAGGAATCCCAGGACTGAGTTTATTTACTCTGTGAAGTCTGAAAGTAACTGGAGGGGGCTGGACCAATGAATAGCAAGGAAGGCACTGGGAGCCACAGGTCCCCTGCCTGTGATCTTCATAAGGAATCCACAGCAGATAATCACACTCAACACCATGGTGTATATGGGACTTATAATGTCCCTTAATTAACCAATAATCCCAGAACAGCAATGGTGCAAAAAGCCTATAGCACCAGCGGTGGTAAGTAATACAGGTGGTATTTATCTTAAGAAAGTTTGTGCTGGTTCATTTGGGGACATTTTCTCTCTAAAGCCTATTGAGGTTTTTCAAAGCCCTAGACAAGCATCGATATCCCCACAAATGCCAGTCAATTGTTAACAACGTGCAAGAAAACATTTAGACGACCATCCAAGTTAACCAGGTTTAAAAACAAAACAAAACACCTTTCATAACTCCTCCAGTCAGCCTGCTTTGGACTGGCTTTATGGGGAGACTAGAACTCAAGCCAGCAAGGTCTGATGATGTCACTAAGCTTAATGCCATCAGAAAACCTCAACTAACTGCAAAGACCAGGCTCAGATATCTAGTGCGCAGAAGACCAGCACCTGACTAGACAAAGTTCTCTTAGCTTTGAAGGCACTGGAGTTCAAAATTACTTTGAATTTTAACCTGAACACCTGAAGATTCCACACTAGTGAACATGAATAAGCAGGACCTAGTGTATGGTTAAGTAGATCACCGGGCTTCTAACTCAGAAAATGGATCCCAATCTTCAATTCTAGCCAAACACTGGGGTTCCAATTTGTCCTCCCCCAGGAGTCTGAGGAAAAGAGAAAACTCTACAGACTTAATTGCCAGTTTCTAATCTAAACTAAACTCCAACATATTAGACCTGGAAGGCGGGGAGTGGAAATATTTTTTCCTTCTTTTAACACCAACCCAGCTCACCTCAGGCTGCGTTTGTTAAACTCCTAACAATTACCCAGAATGGACCTCCATTCATAACTAAAACCTCTCCCAGCTAATACAGTGAATACCAACCACATCCAGTTTCCAGTTATCTTTACAAACAGAACGCATGAGTCACAAAAATAAGTTATCTCTTCATGCACATGCACTGCCTCTTTTTATTATTAAAATATATTATGGAGCAGTGGTGGTGGCACACACCTTTAATCCCAGCACTGGGGAGGCAGAGGCAGGAGGATTAAATGTTCTACAGAGTGAATTCCAGGACTGCCAGGGCTACACAGAGAAACCCTGTATCAAAAATAAATAAATATATATAAACAGAGAGACAAAATTCTGATTATTCTCCACCTATTTGCTTTAGATAAGTTGATTAAGATCTTTTTTTATATAAAAAAACTTTTTTATATAAAAAAACTTTTTTTATATAAAAAAAACTGAGGATTTTATATAAAAATCCTCAGTTTGGGGACTGAAAAGATGGCTCAGTAAGTCTCTTACAGAGGACTTGGGTTCAGTTCCCAGCACCCCAGGGCAGCTCACAACTGCATGTATCTGTGGTTCTAGGATGGAGTGCCCTCTTCTGACTTCTGTGGGCATCAGGGCCCATGGTGCACAGACAGGTAAGCAGGTGAACACTCATATCTATAAAATCAAATTCTCGGTTTTGCTGCAAATGTTTACTGGTTTTACTTTTCCTTCACTTGAAGATGATTTCATCTACACCAAAGGGTTCAAATCTGGCACACAAATGGACCTCAAAAAACATCCTGGAGTGGTGCATCTTAAACTGACAATATCTGGTAAGTTCAAGAAGGTTTGAAGCAAGGTAGGTAGTAGCTGATGTGACTGAGTCAACTAAGAGATGAAAGACTTTAAGAAATATGAATCCCTAGGAAACATCTCCTGACCAAAAATATATTAAACAGTTTTACAAGATGAGAAAAACTAAGGTTCCCCAGAAGTATAATTTACTCAAGGCCACCAACACTGTACTAGTTGTGTACAAGTTAACACTGTACAGAGCCTCAGTTCTGACTGGTGTTGACTACAATCACTCCCTCACAAAAAGTAAAAACCTCAAGTAGAAAGTGTGAGAACATCACAGACGTGTCCTGTGGGGTTCATCAGTCTCTACCTCTAAAATTCTGCTCACCCCATCTGTGTGGCTATTACACCACACTGAAATTGTCTCATCTTTTCCAACATTGGACCATAATCTAGGAATGCCCGAGCTCCTTAGGACTGTGAACTCATGTCTTCATTTATTAAAAACCTGTATATAGTATGTGTCAACACTAACACGGCTGACCTTTGACAGATGTCATTAACAGGTACAAAACTTGTTACACACACACACACACACACACACACACACACACACACGCACGCACGCACGCACGCACGCACGCACGCACTGCCAGAGACAAAGCCCAAGACTCATACAGGCTAAGCAAGGGACTCTACCCCTAAACTACAAGTTTCTCCCCCCAACCCCAAATCTACTACTTGATACAGACATTCCCTGCAAAACACATCTTACTAGCACTGCTAACAAATGAAATGAAGAAGAGATGATTCGGGCCAGTCTTACACCAGTAAAGCAGGAAACAAAACATAACCACAAATGATACCTTCCATTTGAAGGGCTGTTAAACCCACAGGGAGTGAAATCCATTGCTCAGAACAACAGAGGAGTATTGACAGGGGATATTTCCTTGTGCTTGGTAGCAGCTAAAGCATTCTCAAAATTACAACACACCAGCCGAACAAGCTTTACTATCTCCAACCACACACTGCCATGTGGTCAGGCTGACTTGCCTAAGAGAGCTGATCAGGCATCACTATGGGAGGCATTCACAAGAAGTAAATGGGAACCAGCTCCAAGGAGACAAGGGAAGCTCACTGGGATGGGCAGGAGGAAGGAAGGGAATGCCGCTCCATCTCCATCTCAGGAAGGACTTGCTGCCAGGCTTGTTTACGCTCCCATGGAGGCAAGCGGGCAGCCTTTCAGAGCTAGATCTTCATCTATTTACCCACCCTATGAAGATAGTATCTTTAAACACTCAGGACACAAACAGAAAATGTTTAAAATATACCAAATACCATCTTTTTCATAAAGCAGCCTGAGTGTGTTGTTCTGTGGTAGACTACTCGCCTAGCATGTGCAAGGATCTGCTTTGAGCCACTCAGTATGAAATAAACAAATATAAATTAAAAACAAAACAAGCAATCCTTGCTTGCCCTACAACTCCTCAAACAAGCTGGGATCAAAAGGAGAGAGTAGAAAGGATCAAATAAGAGAGCAGGTGAGAAACACAGAAACAAGTGAGACCCAGAACAGACCTACCTGGAAACAGTTCATCATTAAGTGAGGTCTCTGTACCGAGGCACAGTGAGCTTTTATCTCACTGTGGGGACAGAGACAGCAGTCTCCTCACCACCCTCTTCCTCTGGGAAACAAGAATGGGAGGGGCAGAACCAACCTGAGCAGCTTTTTATAAGGGGCGGGGTTTCCAGTTCCCACCCCAGCTTCCCTATAGTGTCATTCAGGCCTGTTTTGCATAAATGACCCTAGGGATTGTCTCTACTCAGGTAGGAGAAGACATGATTTCCATGGCCCCCAAAATGACTGGGAGGTCGCAGCATAATGAGAAAGAAGTTACTGAGCAGAGCAGCTGGAACTAACTCACTATGCAGTGGGCCCTGAGCCTCAGGAACTCATCACTCAGTGCAACCATTGTCAGCCCATTTCTACAAGTCAACACCAAGGCAAAGAGCACTGTGCTCAAGGACACAAAGCTGGTGTGTGCCGAAAGCAGGACTTGAAAGCTGGGTGAAGGAGAACACACCTGTCATCCAGTGTTTTAGGCAATCTCAGGCTGGAGATCTACCTGAGCTACATCAGCAGGATTGAATCTAGAGCCTTACCTTCAAGTGCAAATGTTTCTCCATTTGCTTAAGACCGGATCTGAATGGGAAGATATTAGGTTTACTTCACTATCGGAAGTAGGGGAGAGAGGGATGGGCGAGGGTAATGGGCCTTAACTTGGTAAATTTTAGGTCACCAGAGGAAGCGTTGATTCTGTTGACGCAATACTGGCCCATTCTTTTCATGCCCTCCCAGAAGCTTGTCTCTCAGGCTGAGTTTCACTGAAAACAGGTTGTGACATTATGTTCAGGTGTGCCAAGAAGTCCTAGCTACAGCAAGGCCAAGAACAAGCCGGAGGCAGACTTCCTCCTGGGACACGCTAGCTCTCGAGTTTACACCCTGCTTCAATACTGAGAAGAGTCACTGAATACAAACTGGACAAGGACAGCATCACAAGCAGGCAGGCACTGAGTCTCAGGAGCCTGTAGGCCTGAGGCCAACCCCACAGGCGGGAAAAGCAGCATTCAAGCCACTGTGGTTTCACAGTTCGCCCCAGGAGCTGGGTTACAGCAAAGACACTGAGAAGAAATATTTTGTCTTTGGGGGCATTCAGTGACATTAATGCTACTGGACAGGAACCTGTGTCTTCAAGCAGAAAGGGGAAATGTCAAGGCTGCAAGAGCCACTGCCATCATCTAAGGAGACCAGTACCACCAAGCAGGCAGCCATCACTCTGGGAACTCCTGCATTTGCCTTGCTGGCACAGCCTTGGCTGCCAGTACCGAAAGCTGGCGCCAGCCGCAGCAGGTCTCAGCTCCACCTGAGCTAACACATGGCTCCTTAACGCTCTGTGCCATGCGTTGATCTTGCAACAGAATGTGGGGCAGAAGATTTAAAAGGCTGTGTGATGGGGGAAGGGCAGCCAGATCACCTTACCTAAAGCCTTCTTAATCAGGCCTCCTCAGATTCCCTTCAGGGGCTAGTATTACTATCTATGGGGGGGGTCCCCAAAATGGCAAAAACACCAGCGTTCCAGCTTGAAGGGGCTCAGAGGGGAAGAGCATCCAGAGAGTGTAGGCAGAGCACATACCCTGAAGTCCCACACAGTGGGCAATGCCTTACCCCCAAACTGACCTCCCTAAGGCTCTCACAAGTGGGGGTGCCAGGAGACTCAAAGGCTGGAAACAGGTCTCAAGGAAACTAAACAGGACAGCAAAGTAATGGGGAAAATCCAAACTGAAGTGACCGCTGGGTCATGCCCCACCCCCGAGCCCAGCAGACCGATGACAAGCCGGGCAGTGCTCAAGCTAAGTGGAGAGGAGGCGGGGCAGGGTGACCCCTTCAGACTTCCTCACACCCACAGCCGCCTCACTCCCCCAGGGCCTGCAAATGTTACTGCCATACAATCTCTCCTGCAGGTGGGGGAAACTGAGGCCTCCCGAACAAATTGCCGCCGTGCTTTCCGATACCCGGCTTCACTTCACCTCTCTAACCAGATTCTGCACTTGAATGTTTTTTCCCCACAGCTTTTATGTCTATCCAATTTCTCCAGATAACAGCACTGCTGTTGCAAAGTGAATCTTAAATACATTCGAGGCTGAACTCAGAAGACAGTCAGGGAGTCCTGCGAGGGTTTATTTACTGCACCAGGAGGATCTGCGTCCTCCCGCTCTGGGCTCGTACCCTCTCGGTCCTTCCTCGGGACATCGGTGTGCGCCCACCTCCAGCCCCTCGCCCCCACCCATCGCCCACACCGCAGCTAGAGGGCGGGGGCATGGAGCCGCCCAGGGGATCCCCGGGATCTACTAGGTCCCCAGCTGGGACAGAGGCTGGGGACTGCGGTCAGCCGGCCCTGCCCCGGGGCCGGGAACTTCTGGCCGCACGGCCCCTACGGCCACCACCGCGCGCGTGCAGCTCCAGCCCGGGGTTCCCTTTCTTTGCCTGGCTCGCCGCGGGCGCGACCCCCGGAGGTTCGGCGGCCACTCACCATATTACAGATGGAGGCGATGTTTCGGACAGTCATTAGTCTAAAGGTTGCAGCGATCGCGCACCGCCATCTTTACCAGGGGAAAACGGGACTGTCCATGGTGGCGCGCAGCGAGGCCGGGCGGCGGCGAGGCGGCCTGGGGCCGGCTTGCAGTGGGGTTGGGCGAGAGAGGCCGGGCGGCGGCGAGGGCGGGGCGGCGGCGCGGGGCGGGGAGTGGCGGAGCGACGCAGCCAGGGCCGTGGCCGGCGGGAGGAGGAGCTCGGAGCCGGGAGGCGCTGAGCCGGGGCCCCTACGCTCACGCAGCCCGCCAGCTCGCCCGCCCGGACTCGCTCGCCCAACCCTGCTGGAAGCCAGGCGTTCTTGCTCCGCTGCCCCAGGGTCCCGCTCCGTGCAGGCTGCTCCGAGAGCCAGGTCCCCGGACAAACCCAGCACCGCGGCCTTTCCGCCTGACCCAGGACCGCACCGGGCACTGGACGCTGGCCGATCGCCGGCCAGAGACCCACACCGCGGGAACACGGGAGCTCTCGGTTCTCGATTTCCCGCTGCCTGTCCTCTCTGGTCTCCAACGAGCCTTGGGCTTTGGGTGTTGGTTAGCGGAGGATATGAGGAGTAAGGGTGACTGTAGTCCAACTTTAAAGTTTCTCGCCAGGGTTCTAGCCAGATGGCATCCGCCGGAACCCAATAGTAAAAAAACCGAAGGACATGGGCGTGGCCAGAAAGCCCTAGCCAGCAGTAACCCAACAGCCTGGGAAAAGGTCTCCCAGAAAGAATTCCAGATCTAGGCAGATACTCGGGGCAATTTATGACATTAGGAGGTACAGAGGTTCTGGGCGGTACTGGAGGCTGCCCGGGAAAAATCAAAACAAAACTTCCGTATACCCCACCCGCGGAGCTCTTGATCTCAGCTTTGTGAGGTGGACGCTGCTTGACTTTTTACATGTCCCTGCAGAGGCAGAGATCTCAGGTTCTGGGTGCAAATGTGTACCCCGCTTGAAGGATAAGTTCATGAGAACTGAAAGAAACCATCTCAAACGTGGGGAACAATTGTGCAGACAAGGTTGCAATTCCGTGCTTCCCACAGGGAAGCTGTGCATGTGAAACGTGATAAATTCCTGAGCCAATGTGTTTTGTGACAAATTAAATTAGGAGATAAATTAATATAATTGAAGACAGCTTTATCTAGCCAAGAGTAACTTACTGGCGGGGCGGGGGCGGGGGAGGGAGAGGGTAGAGTTATACACATAACATGTGAGAGCTGTCCATTGAGAATTCTAGGACCTGGGATGAAAATAGGAGACAACCTACTGACTGAAGGTTTGGGTGGGGGGGGGGGTCAAGTGGATACTGTGTTTTTCAGTGTGTAGAAGGATTAATATTCCTCCTCACACTTAATCATCCTACCTAAATTCTATTTTCAATTTTGTTACTGCTGCCAGTAATGATACACGTTATGATCCCTTCAACTTCTACCATGACTATGAGGTAATAGATATGATTGGCTCCATAAGGTTTAGAAATCAGGCATCCTACCCAGTTTCTGCTACCCAAATGGCATGGATGCAGGCGTGCTAACCCAAACTATAACTGGCCAGAAATCTGAGGCACAGAAAAGCTTAAAGATTTGAGAAATGTCGGAAGCTGAAGGCCTCAGTTTCACAGGTAGTTTGTCCAAAGCTTTAAATATGGAAGCTTTTCCAGTGATAAAGTTCATGATTTCTTCCAATATGGGTACACTGATTGCAGAGCCTCTGGATTTAAAACACAGTTGAAGGCTGAAGAGATGGCTCTGTCAGAAAGTGCTTAGTGCAGCAGGGCAATGGTGGTGCAGGGCTCTCCCAGCACTCTCCAGGCAGAGGCAGGCAGATCTCTGTGAGTTTGAGGCCAGCCTGGTCTACAGAGCTAGTTCCAGGACCGCTAGGGCTGTTACAAAGAGAAACCCTGTCTTGAAAAACTAAAAAAAAAAAAAAAGTACTTAGTCCACAAGGATGGGTCCCTAAGTTCAATTCCCCAGAAACCACCCCCACAGAAAAAGAAACATGATCACAGTGATAAATATCCCAGAGCTGGAGACACACAGAGACAGAATATCTGGGGCTTGTGTTTGCTGACCAGTGAGTCTAGCCAAATCACAAACTACAGGTTCAGGGTCAGACCCTCTCTGTCTCAAACAGTAAAATGGATGGGCTAGAGAGATGGCTGGGTGGTTAAGAGAATAAACCGCTGCTTCTCCAAATAACTTGAGTTCAGTTCCCATCACCCAGGTATGGTGGCTCACAAACACATGTAACTTCACACTTGTAACTTCAGCTCCCATGGTTTCTGGTATCCATGAAACCTGCACCATATGTGCATATCTCTCTCTCTCTCTCTCTCTCTCTCTCTCTCTCTCTCTCTCTCTCTCACATACACACACACACAGACATACACACATACACACACACACACACACACACACACACCTCCATGTTAAAAATAAATCTACAAAAAAAAAATCAGGTGGAAAGAGATTGAGAAAGACACCCAACATCAACCCCAGGTCTTGGCACACACATATACTCACACATGAACATATACACATATTTACACACAAAAATATGACTGACTCAGTGAAAACTGACCAGTGCCTGGCTCCTGAGTGTTGTGCTAACAAGAAAAAAAGGTTATTTGCATGCCTTCTAACCACCTAAAACTAAGTGCACAATGCAGATATTCAAGTTGAAATCTGAATGTGGTATTGCACAATCCAGCACTTGAGAGGCTGAATCAGGAGGCCTCTTACACATTCAAAGCCCACCTGGTCTACATAGTGAGTACTAAGCCAGCCAGGGATAGGTGGTTGCAAGACCCTGTCTCAACCTTTACCTCTGGAGGGGAAAAAAAAGTTGAAACTCAGGCTGTGGATTTGTCAGTAAATCAATTGAACATAGCAGAGTTTATCCAACTCATGAATGATTAAATGTGTTTTACAGTTGGACAAGGTTGATATTCACAAGTCTCAGAAGGCTTGGGTTGCAAGTTACAGAAGACTTGGGTTGAAGAATTGTAACCTTAGCTTCATTCTGTGAGGAAATGTTACTCACAGGTGGGAGGAGATAAAAATCTTGAAAATGGTGCCTAGATGATGGGGGAATTTTGAGGGAAAGTGTTCTACATGAAGAGGACAGCTGGTATAAGATACACAGTGAGGAAAGGAATAGTAAATGGAAAGACAGCCTCTAGGCCAGCATCAGCCTAAGTGGATCAGAGAGAGGCAGCCACTCTGGGTGGTGTGCTCCTTGCTGTAAAGTGTAATCCATGGACCAACACTGGTTCCTGCTAGGTTGTAGTAAGTTGTGTCCATCTCAGAACAAGTCAAACCCTTCCTCAACCAACCACTGTGCTGGAATTCAGGATGTGTCTGCCCTGGAATCGTTCTGTAGCTGCTTCTGGCCCTCCTCTGGGAAATTTGCCTCTCCGATGTTTAGACTCTGGCGTTCAGGTGCATCTTACCTTGTACTAGAGTCAGAGGTAAGCGTCATGGCTAGGCTCCAGACACTGATTTGTTTAGTAAGGAGCCAGGCCTGGGACTTCATGTGCAGTGAGTGTGAGTACTGGTACATATGTGTAGTCTGTGTGTGTGTGTATATGTGTGTGTAGTCGTGTGTGTGTGTGTGTGTATGTAGGTGTGTGTATATGTGTGTGTGTAGTCATGTGGGTATGTATGTGTGCATTTGTATGTGTATATGTGTATGTGTGTATGCGTGTATATGTGTATATGTGTATGTGCATATTGTGTATGTGTATATATACATGTGTATGTGTGTATGTGTATGTGGTATGTGTATGTATATGTGCATGTGTATGTGTGTACGTGTATATATGTGTATGTGTATATATATGTGTGTATGTGTATTATGTGTGTATAAGTATATGTGTGTATGTGTATGTGTGTATATGTGTGTATATATGTATATGTGTGTATATGTATGTGTATGTATGTGTATACATCTGTATGTGTGTGCATGTGTGTATATGTGTATGTGTGTATATGTGTGTATGTGTGCATGTGTATGTATGTGTGTATATGTGTGTGTGGGGGTGGTGTGTGTGTGTGTGTGTGTGTTTGTGTGTTGTGTGTGTGTGTGTGTGTGTTTTGTGTTGTGTTTTGTGTGTGTGTTGTTTTGTGTGTTTTTTGTGTTTGTTGTGTGTTTGGCTTGTTGTTGTGTGTTTGTGTATGTGTGTGTATGTGTGTCTATGTGTATGTATATATAGTCAGGTGGGGGGGCAAGGTTAATGTTGTGTATCTTCCTCAATCATTCTACACCTTATTTTTGAGACAGGGCACCTCTCTGAAAGTGGGGCATCCAACAAACACTGGACATTGTCTGCACTACAGTCTGTGAGCAGCAATGGTGGTTTGGGATAAACCAAGACAACAGCGCTGGAGCTGTTCTAGCAGCATTCATGGTGGCTACTTAGGAAAATCGCCACTACTTTTGGGGTACTGTTAGCATAAAATAAGGCCAGCTTTGGAATGAACATCACATCAGAAGTCCTCTAATGTAGTAGTTCTCAACCTGTGGGCCAAGACACCTTTGCCTAAGACCAATGGAAAAACACAGATATTTACATTATGATTCATAAGGTAGCAAAGTTATAATAATAATTTTACAGTTGGGGGTCACCACTGTTGTAATTTTGAAGAATGGCATGGCGCCACAGAGCTTGGGTGGAGGTTTTTTTTTAAATTGGGGGTGTAGTGAATGGGGAAAGGGGGAAGGGGAGAGGGGAGACCAGACTCTGGGGACAGGGTAGGAGCTGCAGAAGAGGGGAGAGAGAAGAGGGATGGGGGGAGATAAAGACAGAGAGAGAAGGGGGAGTGAGAGAAAGGGAGAGGGAGGAAAAGAGGGAGGGAAAGAAGGGGGAAGGAGGGAGGGAGGGACAAGATTGGGAGGGGAGTAGGGCCCTTTTAAAAGGGAATGTAGTGAATATGCACAAGTGGTGCTCTTAGTGGCTGCAGCTGAGGGTGTGTCCTGTCAGAACCCCAAGGACAGACAGTACAGTTGCCTGAATACTAACAAGCACAATGTGCCAAACAGTATTAAAGGGCTGCAGCATTAGGAAGGTTGAGAGCCATGGCTCTAATGGAATAACTGCATCCAGCATCATGTTGTAGTTCCATTCATGTATTTCCTGGGGCTGCAGTTTTGCAACCCCTCAGAATAGTCAGCCTATTTCGATGGCCACCGAAGGACTTTTGAGGTAGATTGGAACATGATTAAATTTTTATTTGATAATACATTGTAACTGAAAAAGCATTGCTCTGATGGCTACCTTAGGTGAAGGAAAGTTGAAGGACAGCAAAGATGCTCCAGATGAAGCCAATTAGAAATCAGAGTGGGCTAGGGAGACTTTTCTTCCCGATAGTTCTTCTGTTTCCCCAGGAAACCCCTTCCTCTCTTTCAACACCATAGTTTGGCTTTGTGTGCATTTTTGTTTGTACATTCACATAAAAATCATGTACTTGTGCTTTGGTTTCTTTTCCTAAATATATTTATGAAATTCATCCTTGTTGCTTAGAAAGGCCATGGTGGGTTGAGCCACAGTAGTAATGTGCTTGCCTACAATATTACAAGGCCTAGAGTTTCATCCTAGCATTAAAAAAAAAAAAAAAAGCTGTAATTAATTGGTTTCCAAGGCTGCATAGTATTCTAGTCTATTACATGAAACCCTCCTAATGCATTTACAATAGATTTGGGTGTTTTGTATTCATCACCAAAAATGTTGCTGGAACTTTGTATGCCCTTCAGTGTACATGTACACATGTCTGCTTGCCATCTACCTCATGAATTTGAATTTTGGAAGACAATGTTAAACTGGTGTTGAGGTGAGTCCCATTAACTCACCACCAGCAGAATATCAGAGTTCTCTGTCCCACAGTCTCCAAGGACTTAGATAATGGCTTTGATAATGAATTCTAGTGAATTGCAATACAGTTATATTCACTCTAATTTGTTTTAAACACTGTATTTTAATAGAACAATTATGGTTTTGCTTATAGCCCAATAGGGTAAATCATAGATAACGTCATAATGCTTCTGAAAATATTTTTGGTTAGCACACAGAAGACCAAGGCAGGAGGATTTTGAGATCCAAGCCAGCTTGGACCATTGGCAGTGGCCCCATAGCATCCTATTTCCTTTTATCCTATTCTCAATACAAAAACACCAACACAGAGATGAAGCCACTGGTTAGCCAAAGGACTCGTCTAACATCTCCTTGGAACTAAATGAGATGAACAGGTAGGACAATGTAGCTGCGTGGCAGAGAGCTTTCTCAAGGCTGTGGGTTCAATTCCCAGCATGGAAACTGGAAAAATAAAATAGAAGCAGACAAATTAAGTCAGCAACATAAACAGCAACAGAGAAACAACCAGTTTTTAAAAACTCAAATGAAGAGAAATGGATCGTTCAGCTGTTGAGAGCACTGGCTGCTTTTCCAGAGAAGCTAGGTTCGATCCCCAACACCCACATGATGGTTCACAACATCACTGTAACTCCAGTCCTATAACACCCTCCTCTGGCTTTTGTATGGTACCAGGAACACAAGTAGTACACATACATACATGCAGCCAAAACACCCATACACATACAATAAAAATAATGTTAAATTTGAAAATAAAGAATAAACTAGAATAACTAAGCATGACATCAAGATCCACCTAACTCAACCAAGTTAGAACCAAAAGCAGTTCAGTATTCAGAACCTCAGCAGCAGCAGGTGTTTCCTACACTACATCTTCCCAGAATCACTCCCTGATATGACTTTACTCAAGAGACTCAATTTAATGTCTCAAAGTCTGGGTTCCTTTTAAAAATGTACTCAGCTAAGCATGAGGAAGAGTGGTCAGTCTGTGTGCTGTAACTGTATAGCCATGCTTTCTCTCCCCAGGTAATTAGCAGACAACTCTATGCTGAAATCCAATCCCAGCAGAACAAACTATCTGCCTCTCGCTCTTCAGAAAGACAAGAGCAGTCTGTCTACATTCCTCCCACTGCTTTCTCCAACAGCAAGTCAAGGCTTAGAGCAGCGGTTCTCAATCTTCCTAATGTTGAGACCCTTTCATACAGTCCCTCATGTTGTGGTAACACCCCCCCACACACACACATCATAAAATTATTTGGTTACGACTTCTTAACTATATTTTTGCTACTGTCATGAATTGTAATATAAATATCTGATATGTGACCCCTGTGAAAGGGTTATTTGACACCCCCAAGGGGTCATGGCCCACAGGTTGAGATAAAGCAATCCCTGTATGTACACTGCCCCCTTTCCATTTGATGAGTATTAGCCTTGTAACAGGACAGCCTTCCCACAGAAGGACCACAACACTGGCCCGCAGTCCTCAGCATGTGAGCTTTGAGGAACTGGGCTTGAATGATCCATTTCATCCTGAATGGCCCGGTGACAATGGCCAGAAGTCTGACCTCCAGTTCCTAACCGTAACACATTTAACTTGTTCCTACAAGGCCAATGTTTGAGTGTCCAATAATGGCTTTGACAAATCTGCTATAATGTAATTTTTACTCATCTCTAAGCTAATTCTCTTCTATTAGTTTTTGGTGTTAATTTAAACTATTCATGTCCCCCGCATCCAATGTTATAGTGATGGTCCATAGACAGATCTAGTTTAACTGTTGCTGTGTTTAAGATCCATTTGGATCAATGCCAATAGTCTCAAATGTAATGAATTGACATGAAACTTCAGATTATCATGGCCAAGCATGATGGTGCACCTGTAATCCCAACACTTGAGAAGGGGCGGCAAGAGATCTGGTAGTTTACTGACAGCCTTGACTATCCAATGAGTTTGAGACTAGCCTGGATAACACCATACATTATCTCTGAAGAAATTTTAAAAAGAAAAGAAACCATCAAAAACTCAGATTACTGACACCAAGGAAGATAGTTCAGTCAGTAAAGTTTGTCTTGAGTCTTGAGTCTTGTAAATGAAAACATGTGACTGGGGTGGCTCACTTACAGTTTCAGAGGTTCAGTCCATTATCATCACAGCGGGAAGCATGGCTGCATGCAGACAGATATGGTACTGGAGAAGCAGCCAAGAGGTGTACATCCTGCAGTCACCAGGAAGTCGACTGAAACCATGGGTGATATCCTGAGCATAGGAAACCTCATAGGTTACCCCTATGGTGGCCTATGGTATAGCTCTAACAAGGCCACACCAATTCCAACAAAGCCACACTTCCTAAGAACACACTCCCTATGAGCTTATGGGGACCAATTCAATTCAAACTACCATATTCTGCAAGCATGAGGTTCTGAGTTCAATCCCTAGAACATGCTTTAACAAAGTCTGGCATGGTAGCAAGCCCCTGTAATCTTACTACTAGAGAATCAGACAGGAAGATCCTTGGAACTCCCTAGCAGCCAAATAGTCTACTCAGTGATTAGCAGGCCAAAGACAGACTGCCTCAAAATACAAGACAGGCAGTGCTGAGGTTGACTCATGTCTCCTAAATGCACTTGCTCACATGCATCTAAACAAATGTGTGCATACACGTACAAGCACACATTGACAATAAAGAAACACCAACAAAAAGTCACATTATCAGCGTCTTTGAGCTACTGAAAGCTTTAGCCATTCAGGGTCCACATTCCCAATTGTGGCCAGAAGTAGCTCAGTCAAGTGACCCCCTTCGAGGGTGACATGTGTCCCTGACTCACCATAATCTTTTATCTAGGCCTCCTCACCTTTTATGCAACCTTCTTGGCAACAGTAGGCATTTGGGTTTCCAAGCCCTGACCTCATCCAGTTCTCCTAAGACCAGGTCTCTGCCTGAACACAACAATGTCAAGACATTGGCAGCTGCTAAAGACTCTCACACCAGATAGTTATAATTGTGCCCCCTGCAAGGCCCTGGTAGAATGCCCAATCCTTTTGCTGCTGCCCTTTCTGTGTGCTGGATGTTGGCAAGACTTCTCTGGCACACACGGGCTGTGCCCATTGGAGAGTACCAGGATTTCTTCATCCCCAGGAACCTATTCCACATCCTTCTTCCGAAGCACATGCTGAGAAAATTGCTGGAGATGTGATCTAGCTTTCTCTCATGAGCGGGAAACACAAGTGACAAGGAGGTCTGAACATCGGAGGCTTTTTTATTTTTAAGTATCACAGTTTCCCCCTGTGAGTCAATGCATTCAACACTGCTCTTTAAAATTCAATAACCAAAGACAAATGAAGCTATAAAAATGGAACATCTTTTATGGAAAACCAAATAAATACATGTTTTGTTCAAAATGTCAAGCATTAGAAAACTTAAAGTATGGAAAGCGTGTTCCCTGGGGGAGGTGAGCAGTTCAGGACTAGAGTGGAGGGCAACAGCACTAGTTCACATTTCAGATAGCAATGCAAGAAGAAGGTGTGCATTACCTGGTGAGATGACATAAACCAAGAAGGGTGGGGCCCTTTGGGGACAGAGGGAGAACTGTGCGGGATGGGTAGAGCTTGCCACACTGTGACCCTGAGATCTACAAGGGAAACTAGTAGAACTCAATTATAGAGGATCTGATGATGGGGGAAAGTCCCTAAAGCTCTAAGGACCCTGAGCAGTTTAAACCCAATCAAGACCCCACCCTTCAAGGAACCTGGGACTAGCAGCCCT
The DNA here is from genome assembly GCF_943737965.1 of Phodopus roborovskii. NCBI lineage: Eukaryota > Metazoa > Chordata > Mammalia > Rodentia > Cricetidae > Phodopus > Phodopus roborovskii. Next base: position 27,970,601 of record NW_026126525.1, on the reverse strand, counting down.
GCTCTTGTTTGCTGTGCCCTGCCAGAGGAGCTAAGCTGTCCACTATGCCTTCTGGATTATCTTGTTAACGTATTAAGAATAACTGCAGAGGGTTCTGCTCACCCCATCATACTTTACTCCCAGCATCTGGTGGATCAAGCTGTGCTAGCAAAAGCCATCTCAGAACCCCCTTTCAGAAAGCCATCATTTACTTTTCCTGGACTCCATGGGCTGAGAGTCAAGTGGAATTTTCTGGGCTTTTGGAACCTCAAAGCCTTCAGAGACACACACCTCCTCCAACAAAGCCACACTTTCTAATCCTTTCCAAATGGTTCCACCAACTGGGGATCAAGCACTCAAACATATGAGTCTATGGGGCCATTCTCATTCAAGCCACCACAGCCAGGCAAAAAAATGTACCAATAGTTTACCTCTGCTGCCTTACCCTATCCCTCCCTCCCTCTCTCCCTTCCTCCTCCTTCCCTCCCTCCCCCCACCCTTTTTTTTTTTTTTTTTTTTTTTTTTTTTTTTTTGAGACAGGTTTCTCTGTGTAGGCCTGGCTGTCCTGGAACTTACTCTGTAGACCAGGCTGGCCTCGAACTCACAAAGATCCAGCTACTTCTACCTCCCAAGTGCTGGGATTTAAGGCATGTGCTACCACTGCCCTGCATGTCTTACTTAAAAGCCTATGAGATCCGAGTAAATGTAAATTCATATGCAGCTTGGAGAGGGACTAAAATACCCTAAAATGCACTCCTTATCTATTAAGGGATTATAAATAGGTTTCCGGGAACTTGAGAGAAAGCAATTCATCATATTTGGGAGCTTTTCTGTTGTAAAATGAATTGTTTACATAGTGACAATATGTGAAAGCAGTAATGTTTGCCCTTTATTATGGCCCACTTCTGGGGTAAAATGACAGCCATATTACAACAGTCATAATTTGATTTGCTCTGGGTCAACTTAAGAAAGTGGTATTGGATTCATAATTTCAGTTTCCCTACACTTGGGCTGGAGAGAAGGCTTAGCAGGTAAATGTTCTTGTCCACAAGCCTGGTGACCTGAGTTGGATCCCTGGATCCCAAAGTGTAGCCCCCTCTGACCAAGTGCACTGTAGCATTCTCTCTCTCTCTCTCCCCATCCCTCCCTCTCCCTCTCCCCCATAAAATCAATTCTCCCTATCTAATTAATTAATAAGAATGCATTTGCAAATCTGGAGGTCAGTGCTGTAAAGACCTGTACAATAAATGAGTTATTCAAAGCACCTGGCTTTCATCAGCTATAAAGCTAAACTTGGCTCAGGGCAGGGAGGTTAATAAACAGCACACGTAATTCTCATGTCCATCATTCTGGAAAATGTTCAGTTTCACCTCAGACCTTAAGCCCTTTTTAGTAATTCTAAAAGTAATATCTGCAAATTTATGTTTTAAATGTATTAGGGAACCTGACAAGTGTTTTTATGGCATTTCCAGTGTAATGCCAGGTGTTGCTAAAGTCAAGATTTAGGGACAATTAGGAATTTTTTATATTGCTCTTACATACAAATGTCCAAACTGTGTTCAGTATCTGAGAACAGAGCAACTGATGTGTTAACATACCAAATCCCAGGCTTCCCCAGAGAGCATTTAAAACCATTCTCTGGGACTCAGGGAATGACTTACCTCTTAAGAGCACTGGCTGCTCTTCCAGAAAACCCAAAGCTCCATGCAGCACCCATATGGTAATCTGATACCCTTTCAGACCTCCTTGGCCACCAGACAAACTCAGTGTGATAGGCATACATGCAAACAAAATGCCCACACACATAAAATAAAAATCAATAAATCTAATATTTAAATTACTCTCTGGTAATACAGCCTGGTACTCTGTGCCTCTTGCAAGCAGACCAGGGGGTTTATTTCATGCACTGAAGTGTGACAATCAAACCATAAAGGACATGAAATTGCTCTGAAGTTTATAAGAAAAACAGAAACAAAACCACCAGAAATAAACAATCAGTCAAACCCTACAAGCAGCAAACTTTAGGACAGTGGCCTGGTCTCTAGAGGTAAAAACTAGTAAAGTGTGGTGGCCCATGCCTTCTGTAATCTCTGGAAGCAAGATCAGGAGGTCAAAGCTAGCTGTAGCTACATACAAGGAATTCAAGGGTGCAGGAAAGAAATTGCACAAAACCTGATGAATGACTAAACAAAATGCTGCCCCTTATAAGGCAATTATTGCTCAACCATTATAAACTGATGTGTGATTTGTGACATAACATGGAGAAAGCTTGAGAATAGCTATCAATAAAGGAAGTCTAGTTTTAAAAAGCCACATGTGCTGGAGAGATGGCTCAGAGGTTAAGAGCACTGGCTGCTTTTCCAGAGGTCCTGAGTTCAATTCCCAGCAATCACAAAGTGTCTCACAACCATCTATAATGAGATCTGGTGCCCTCTTCTGGCATGTAGGCATACATACATGGAGGCAGAATGCTGTATACAAAATAAATAAATAAATACATCTTTAAAAAAAGAAAAGCCATGTGTGTGATCCCATTTCTATGAAAATGTAGGGAAAAATCCATAGATGTTTCCAAGGATTGGGGAAGCTTGAGGGTTTTAAAAAAAAAAAATGTATTCATTATTTATTTTTATATGTTTATGTGTGAATCTGTGTGTGAACTTGTGGGTGTCCAAAGAAGCCAGAGGACTTCAGATCCTCTGGAGCTGGAGTTACAGGCAGTTGTAAGCCACCTGAAGTGAGGGCAAGAAGACCAAGTGCTCTTAACTGCTGAGCCATCTCTCCAGTCCCATGGAGCTTGTTTTTCTAATAAAACACTGACTGTGCAAATGATCTGGGAGTAGACAATGGTGGTGATTATAAAATCTAGAGGGTATTAAAACTACTCATTTGTTCACTTAAAAGGGTGACATAACACTTATATTTAATCTCATGAAGTTATCTAAAAAGTCAGAGACATTACAAAGTAGGTCATTGTTTTTCTAGACTACAAGAGGCTTAAAAGAAACACAAGTTAATGAATGGACTTTGAGTCTTTATGGAAAGGAACACCCTGTGAAGTAACATTATATGACAGTAGAGAATCTGGGTGTGAACTTGGAGTCATTGTTTGTCTTAGCAATTACATTGGCATTGTCTTCAAGCATGATTGTGTCTTTTCTATCTAAATAAACGATGAAGTAGTTAGAGGTGAAATACTTGGACAAAACAAAAAAGATAACTAGAATAAGTATACAAAGTAAGTGGTCTGGGGTGAAAGATGTTTGCTGGGAAAAGAATGCACAGGTGTGGCTCCTTGAATTCTATTATTTTGTGTGTGTGTGTTTGTGTGTGTGTGTTTGGAAATTTTCTTTCTTCTAAAATTACTAAAACCACATTTTATTATTTTATAAAATCCCTTGCAAATAAAGTCATCTCACACATCTTTAAAATAAGTTAAGCCTACAGTCTGGTGGTGCAGGGTTCTAGTCCCTTCTACAGAGAAGGTTGAGGCAAAAGGATGGAAAGTTCCAGGCTTGCCTGCACACACCATAGTGAGTTCAAGTATGAGTGAATTAGTTTCCTGAGATTTGCTTATCAGTTCCAAGAGTCTTTGTAGCTGCTGGGCTGCATTTGCTACAGTGAAACAAAAGTAATGTCTCTTCATTGTTCAGATAAATTAGTGTCCTGTCATTTCAACATGGTAGTAGCTGGCTGCTGATACTTATTCCTAAAATTTGTTCAATTTCTTCTTCTACCCAAATCACCTTAGTCAATCCTTCAGCATGCCTGACACCGGATCCCACCATTCTCCTCTGCAGAAACACTGGTACAACTTTTTGTTCTTGGTACAAAACAAAGTAGCAAGGCCCTCAGAATGCGTTCAACACAAGCACCCTCATCTCAAGCCACACTGTCCCTGTCTTTCAGTCCCATTTACACTTTGGGACCCTCAAGTGGGACCCTCTGGGCCCAGAGCAAGCTGTTTTTTCTGCCTATATATCTCCAATCAAAGACCGTTGATTGCCCTCTTTCTGCCTCACTTGTTCTGCCTGCAGATAATCTGGGTTCAAATCCCAGAACCACCCTTGTTAGGCTGCGCTCTGGCCCTACTAAGTCGCTCAGCATGTCCCCTTGCCCATCTACACCTTGAAGTTGATGAAAAAGAGATTTTGATGATTAACTTGCAAACAGATCGGAAAGCAAGTGGAAACTTAATATCATTTTAACAATACTCCAATTTAACTCTACTGTTGGCCAAGTTCAAGTTTGTCACCTTGACTACACTGATGGTGGCCCACCTCACTTCTCCCCCACAGCCCCACTACTTGATTATTCTCCACCCACGAACGTAGATGAACACGGGAAAAAGGGAAGTCCTTACAGGGTTAGAGAGAGGCCCTGGTCGTGAACTAGCTGAGCAAGACCGGATCTAAGTCGGAACACATCGAGCCAGACTGGCATAGCTTTAGGAAAGGAATGTTCTTGACCTGGAGCAGCCTGGAAGAACTTGTGACCGCTCCTGACACCACCGGACCCCCGCGACACCATAGTGAGTGGGGGGGTCTGCCGCCAGCAGCCAACGGCCCCGCCTGCCTGCCAACCCCGCCCACAGCCTTTCTGGGGATTGATTGGCTGCTTTCTTCTTCCTGTCCAGCCCCCTCCGAACAGTTCGCCGATTGGCTGCGACTTTCGGGCCAGCCCCGCCCCACTGGCGCTGGTACCGGCGCAGAGTGCACCGCCTCGGTCTTTCTGTCCCCGGCTTGGAGGTGAGTGTCCGTGGGGAGGGTGTCCCGCGGGAGGATCGTCACGTGTCCCCTCGAGCTTTGCCCGCCCCGAGCTCAGCTGCTCCCGGCGGCCAGAACGGAGGGGTAGAGCAGATCTCGGTGGCCCGCGGGGCGGGCGTCCGTGCCCTGCCCGGGGTCGCGCGAGACACAATACCCCCTACGCTGTGCGGCCCGGGCGCCCTGACCACCGCCCTTTTTCTCTGCAGGCCGAGCCTCCGGAGCCGGGTCCCCAATGCCCAGTCGTGCTGCTGTCTCGGACCCAAGCGCAGGTAGGTCCCCGCACTGGTGGAAAGAAGGCCCGGGCCACGTGGCGCAGATGACCGCGTGTGCCCGGCCCGTGTTGGTTGAGCTGCTTAGTCCTCCCGGATCGCCCTTTCCTGTGCCCTTTTAAGGTTGTCGCGGTACTTTAAGAGGCTAACACAGAAGGGTAAAGGAACTCTCCATAAAACCCATGGAGGAGACTGTACACCTCCTCCTTGGATCCTGTCTGGAGTCACAGATGAGCCAGAAGGATTGCATTGCTTCTGGCGATTGTAAAGTAATAGCTTAGAATTTGAGGAGGACTAGGCTACTTGGTTTAATTTGATAGAGGGAAAAGGACAAAAGTACATATTACTTACCTAGAAATGAAGTTTGAGATGGGCTGAAAAGAATATACCTTTCCTGAACCATTTCTATTGATTTAATTTATTTTTTTTATTGTAGGTTGAAAGCTACAAGAAACGAGTGCGCTAATGCCTTGAAGTGGGTTCCCAGGGGGTAAATCCTCCAAGGTGAAGTAGACTGACCCATGTCTCTTTAGGATTAGGGGTGTTGTAGCAGATTCATTGCCACCCACTTTGTTACTGAGATAGGTGCTATAGTTCCCATTTGACAGTAAGAGCCATGTGAGAGTATCCCTGAATAGCCTTGTAATAATTGATTGTGCTGGAGGAGGTTTCTCCATGCCTGGCTGCCCTGGAACTCAGATTAGCCTGACTCTGAGTGCTGGAACTAAAGGCCTACGCCATCATGCCTGGCTATAACATGCTAGGTCATTTGAATGTGTTGGTATGGAAGATGATGTTTGTAGTCCCCTGAATGCTAGGACAAGTTCTTTGTTCCTGCTTAGTCATGTGCCAGCAGACAAGATGTATTAATCTGTATATTGTTGCCTGTCATTAATTTTCCAGAATCTTTAATAAAGGCTTTTCCTGTGTCATGTTCATTGTGGCCTTATTTTAAAATAATTGTGCCTGTGTCCTTACACTGGAACATGTGGAAATCAGTCTTGGAATAGTCTGCTCCAACATGTGGATCCCTTGCCCTCTGCTTTGTTTTGACCTTAACAGCCGTTATCTCTTTTATATTGAGAGAAAAAGGAAAGGGCATGGCTGCTCCTAGGTATATGGTGGAGCAGAACCGAGAGTGGATAGAGGTAGTCACCTTGGTGAATCCAAAGTGGACATAAGCAGAATGAGGTGGTCCATGTAGGGAGAGGGGACACAGCTACAGTTCCCCCTGAGAGTCCAAAGGGTGGATACCAAAATATGTAGATTGATTGGGGAAGGGCAGCCCAGTCTCTAGGCTATAGAGTTCAGGGTAGTGGGTAGAGTGTGCCAGCCATATCCTGTAACAGGGACTAAGGTGTGCTGGGAGCCAGGTCTGTTTCTCAGCCATTTGTCCAGCATTTGAAACTTACATTAGCACTGAATATTGCACCCAAGATTTCCATTTCCTGGCCAGGGTCTGTGTGAGGGCATGTGCAATCACACCCAACTTCTACATGATTCTAGGGATCTAACTTGTCATTAGTCTGCATGGCACTTTTATCTGCTTTTTTCAAGCAAGGTCACATTGTAGAGGAAACTGGCCTCAAGGATACAAAGTTCTCTGGGTATGGAGGAAAATAAGGGTCAAGATACAATGTATAATATTAACAGCTGCTAATATTAAATGCTTCTTTATGCAATAGCTTTGCTTAATAAAAGCACTTCTGTTGGCTATAACCATATTGGCCAAGTTGCCAGGTGCTGAGCCCCAGGGCAAAACAGTACAGATTTTCACTGGTGTGCTATTGTAAAGGTAGCCTCGGTTTTTTTTTTTTTTTTTTTTTATAGACAACCTTTGTAGAGATTGAAAGAATAGGTCCTTACCTGACAGGATCAGATGAAGGGCCTTGGTTGAGGTGGAAATCATGCTGACTAGAACCCTAGTGTGTTCTGAGGAGCCCTAAGATCTTGAGTGGGTTGAGTCAGGAAGCTGGATGGGAACGTTCCCCTGCTCTTGCATTGGTCCAATGAAACTGACTAATCAAAAAGCATGAGGCTAAAACTAGGGATGCAGGCACATGTAGTAGCTAGGAAATGGAGTGCTTTAATTGAAAGGTATAATTTACAAAAATTTAACTGAAATTATTAGAACATTTTTTGCCCTCAAGAAATAAGCCATGTAGTTGTGCCTAACTGTCTCAAAAGCAAAATTAGTTTGGTGGGTTTGTCTCTAACATTTAAACTGTAATCCTGGGAAGCTGTGAAAACGACTTTGAAAATATAGTAAAGCAGGCTGGAGAGCTGGCTCCCTGTTGCAGAGGACAATTCCAGTTCTAGGGGTCTGACTCTCCTGACCTCTGCGTACCAGGCAAGCTTGGATTCACATACAGTATGTATGTAGGCAAATACTCAAAATCTGTAAATTAAAAATACACCCAGAGCACCTCATGTATGCTTTCATGTTGTAATTTCTTTATTGAGATTGCTATGTTACAAATAGAAGACCACACAAATTAAGATGAGGAAGGAATCAGGTGTAGACTTGGTTTCTGAGTGGGTACTTGTTGAGTTCACTTAAAAAAGAAATTTAAGGTTTATACAGAATACAAAATAAAATTAACTTTTTTTAAAAAAAACAAGGATTGAGGCTGTAAAGAAGATTTAAAACTGCTCAGCATTCCTTAGCCTCTTCCCTCCCTCTCTACAGTCCCAGTTGTGCTGCAATTCTGTGTAGACCATGCTGGCCTCAAACTCAGAGACCCGACTCTGCTTTGGATTAAAGGCGTGCATCAGCATGCTGGCCCTTCTGTTTCCTATTGATAAAACACCAAAAATCCAGGCGGTGGTAGTGTACGCCTTTAATCCCAGTACTTGGGAGGCAGAAGCAAGCAGATCTCTGAGTTTGAGGCCAGCCTGATCTACAGAGCAAGTTCCCAGAACACTGAGAAACCCTCCCCCCCCAAAAAAAAACAATGAAGACAACAAAAAGAATGTATTTATTGTCAGTCTGAGTATTTGCCTGGCAAGGACCACTCATTCCTTCCGAGACAATCCATACACAATCACCATAGTCTAGCTTTTCATTGGCAGTTTACAACTTCTGAGTATCTGAGTGTTGGAGCTCACCTTGAAGGCCTGTGTGCCCCAGAGCTTGGTTCCTGTCCCTGAGCTAGCTTGCTAGGTTCTCGATTAACAGCTTCATGTACTGCATCACCACTCCCAGTTTCAGACTTCAGGATGCATCCAAGAAGCCAATGAAAGATGCTTAGAGATGTTTGGAAAACGTCTGTACCCTGAATGTACTCCCAAGTTACAAGTTCTTTTTCTAGTTGCTTTGACCTCTGCAAGGTCACAAAGGTAACAATGAGAACATCTGTCCACAACTTTTGTTTGTGTGCTAGCTTTCTTTCAGAGAGTTACATTTGCAGCTACTTTTCTCAAAATTGGTTGTGCCGGGTACCTTAGCCCTATCAGTGGTTCTCAACCTTCCTAATGCCATGACCCTTTATGCTTAATTGCCAACCATAAAGTTATTTGTTGCTACTTAATAGCTATGATTTTCCTACTGTTATAAATCGTCATGTAAATATCTGCTATGTGGATCCTCTGAAGGGGTCCAGACCCACACAATTTGAGAACCGAAGCTAGAAGAACCAACCAGTACCAGCAACATCTACTATAGTTAATTTCACAAGGTACTGATGAAGTATTGGAAAAAGAAATATAAATAACCTGTGGGGAATTGAAGGCTTAGTCACCATACCATCTCAGCCTACCCTTTTCCACCTAAAAGGGTAAGTTTGTGTTTCCTCAGCTGTCCGTAAATAGTGATTCTTGAACTACTCGTATTATGGCAGATAGCACCACACACCTCCACACAGAATCTAATGGAAAAAAAAAAAATGTGTCCTAAAAACTGCCCTTGGTTTGTATATCTTAGATAGTTTGAGCTGGATGTGGTGGTTCACGACTTTAATCTTAGCACCTGGAAGGCAGAGGCAGGCAGATCTCTTGAGTTCAGGGCCAGCCTGACTTACAAGGCAGTTCTAGGACAGCCTGAGCTGTTACAGAAGAAACCCTGTCCTGAAAAAGAAACAAAAAACCAAAAAAGAAGAATGAGCTAGTTTGAAGCTAACAGTTCTATGGGTACTAATGGGGAAAAATCAACAGTCACTTTTCAAGTCCCAAGAATGAATAATGCACTGTGTGTGGCTAGGTGTCTAGAATTCCTGTGTTTTTGGAACCCTTACTGCAATAGTGCAAGCATTTGGAGTTGAATGTGACACACTGAAAAAGGACATTTTGTAAGCTTTGTGAACGTTTTACTTAGTTTTCAGGTCAGAGTCTGGAGAGAGATTTTTATCATTGGAGTGTTTGCTCTGCATATAAGTGTACTCTGAGGGTGCTGGGTCTCCTAGAACGCAGTAGTTGTAGACTGCCATGTAGCTGCTGGAACCAAGCCAGTGTTCTCTTTGACAGCAGCCCCACACTTTTTTGTTGTTTGCTTGGCTTTTGTCATGCCACCTTGGTGGGCCTAGGACTCACTATGTAACTGAGGATGACTCTGATCCTTTTGCTTATCTCCCAGTCTTTTACATGGCGCTTGGGATCAAACCTAGGGCTTCTTGCTTGCTAGGCACTCTTGTGAACTGAGCCCAAGCCCTCATGGAGCTTGTTTTTACAATTCATCCATAAGGTTGTAATGTCCAAAGAATGAATAGTGTTTTAATGGATGCATAAACAACAGATGAATGTTGTTTGAAATTATGTTCATCTGTTGATGAACATTTGGATGTTTTCCTCCTTTTGGCTATAGTGAATGTTAATTTACACATTGATGTGCAAGTATCTGTTTGAATCTTCTATGCATTTATTGAGATGTAATTGTTGGATTACCTGATGTTTCTACTTTTAATTTCTAAGAAGCCATCCAATTTTCTCCACAGCAGCTACCCCACCTTCTCACCAGAAATGCATAAGCTTTGAAACTCTTTTAACGTCCTATGAACCTTCTCACTCAAGGTTTACAATACTAAGCACAAGATAATTTGAAGTTACTTGCTAAGTGAAGGAATTTGGTCTACATTGGCAGGCCCTTACTGGAGGGGGTAGAATTACCTTTGAGAGAGGGGATAAGGACTACGATAGTGTTTGGACGGGAAAGGCACTTCAAACTATAAATGTCGCCTTATCCCACTTAAAAAAAAAAAAATCCTGAACTAGAGAATGAGTGGGAGGATAAGGAGCAGTTTAATCCCCTACCCATACCCAGCTACCAAACCTTGCCTCAGGCACTAGAGAATGCTCCATTATTACCAAAGAAGCTCACAGCATTACACAGATGTAATATGTTTAGGTTCCCTTGGTGGGAGTGCCAGGTTAACCTGAGTTACTCAGAAGTAAAAGAACTAGGCCTGACAAAAGCTGCTGGGTCTGCGGGATGGGAAAACACTGGTAGACAGGCCACCAATCACTGGGGGAGGGGGGGGGTGATTGACTCCACCCCTTCTGCCTGAGAAGGATGCAACTGTTGGAATTCAGGGTACAATGGAGTCCTGGTTTCTTACACCTGTTTCGCGCCCACCTGGAGGGGCCTGTTGCCTCCTCCCTACCACAGGCCTTCTGTTCTGTATCCTACTGTCACCCAGTCCCAAGCAGATAGTGGCTTCCCCTGTGCTTGGGGGGAAGATGGGTCACCTAGACCTTGTAAACTCATTTCTGTTGGAGCCTTCTTAGCGCTATACTTTATCTTGTTCTGTGTAGTTATATACAAGGAGCATTGGTCTCGTGAGCGGGAGGAATATGGAAATTACAACTAAACATTAAATCATCAAAGTAGCATCCAACAGATAGTTATTTGCATTTTTCAAGGAAGAACTCGGAGACAGTAAGACAAGTCCCATGTCTGCTGTCTTTCCGTCCACCCCTTTTCTTTCGGGTCGAGGTTGCTTGACACCCAGTCTGGATTACTCATGCAAGCAGCCTGGTAAGGCCTCTCTCCTGCCAATCCTCTACTTATCTTTGCCTAATGCAAATCTGATCATGTCTCTCAAATCCAACCCGAGTCTCTCAAATGTCAAATCCTGTGATCCCTTGTTGCTTATAGGTTATGGCAGACGTTTTATTCCACTATAATAGACGATGGGTAATTTATGCATGGAAAAGTAATGCAGCTTGTCAAAATTTCACAAACAAATCATACTCAGGCATGAACATCCTGGAATATTTCCTCTCAGACACTTAACCACTCGCCTGCACCCTGGGAATCATACCCTGCCTTTTGTTAGAGCTCTGTGTCTACACATGTCAACATGTATTTTGTTTCTGGTTTAACTTGCCATTGTGAAGTTAAACCATATTTTTTTGTAGTTTGTTCACGAGGATGCATTCCATTCCATTGTGTGAATACAATAAAATGTATCCAGACAAATGTTGATTGGAGCCATCTACAATTTGAAATTATTAAAACATTGCTTCTGTAGCCATAGCGATGACATCTTTTGAAGAATGATACATGCTAAGTGTATCTCTTGGTTATATGCCAGCAAACAGAAGTCTTGCATCAAGGTTATGGCCACGTTGAAATTTACTGGATGTTTTAAGTTTTCTGAAGTATTTGTGTTAATTTACACTCCCATCACCAACACATAGGAATTGAAGTTCAACATTCCCATCAACACTTTGTTTTTTCCATTTTTGTGGGTGATAATTGAGTTGCCCATGTATTTAATTTGCATCTCTGTGATAATTAGATCACTTTCATTTTGTTTTTATTCTGAAACAGTGTCTGGTATAGCCCAGGCTGGCCTGAAATGCATCACGTAGCTGAGGATGACTTTTTTGAGAAAACATTTTCTTATGGGGCAGAGGATAGGGAAAGGTTGTACCATGGTGCATATGTAGAGGTCAGAGGTCAGCCGCAGTGGGTTGGTTCTATCCTTCTAACCTATAGATTGTGGGGATGGAATTCAGGCAAGGGCCTTTTCTGCTGAGCCATCTACCCAAATTCTGGGAATGACCTTGGCCTTGAAAAATGTGGATTCTTCTCTGTACAGATATTCACTATCGTGCTGGCCTGTTAAGCTTTTTTTCATATGATGATTAGCTACTAAGAAATAACTTTGTGAAGCAGTGTGTGTGTGTCCCTCCCTTTTTTCCTGAATGTTTTGTATCTTCCTGGCACCTGACTATGAAGCATCTTGAGTATTCAACACATTTTAAATAATTTTATAAAATTAAACCCCTTAAACTTACCATATAGATACTGTTGCTAATACTTTATAAAACTGATTTTATGATATCAACCTTAACTCTATCCATCTTAACACTTACATTTTGTTGTGAAGCCAATTTGGGGGCTTTGTTTCATGCTCCTGAGTTCAGTGATGGAATATTCTTCAAAATACTTATCTATGCAGAGGCTGGAGAGATGGCTCAGCAGTTAAGAACACCTATTGTTCTTCTGGAGGACCCAGTTTTGTTTCATGGAACCCACACAGTGGCTCACAACTGTCTGTAGCTCCAGTTCCAAGCGATCCAACACCCTTTTCTGACTTCCATGGGCACCACACATGTGCTTAGTACACAAATATACATGTAGGCAAAACAGTCATATCATGAAATAAACACTTTTTAAAATATCAAAATATTTATGTTAAATCGTTTTACAAGAAACTCAGAACACAGTTTCTTGGTAAGCAGAAGATTCTAGAATGCATGGGTTGGAGGTGTGCCATGCCAATGTGGCTCCTGCCCCAACAGTAATAAAGCTACACATCTCAAGTAATGTGTGTGTGTGTGTGTGTGTGTGTGTATGTATTATTTTACAGTTCTGGGTAGATAAATAAGAGAACAAGTTCTTTTGCATTTATATTTTTGGAAATGAAAATATAAATGGATTTGTTTGATCAGACGGGATGAAATATGTAGCTTCAAATCATAAAAAGATTCCTAATCTTGGAGTTTTATGTGGCACAAAGGGCTTTGTAGATGCAGTTCAATTCAGGGGCTTGAAATGGGACAATTGTCTTGGGTCACTTATAAGGAGGACAGAAGATCTGACAACAGGACCCAAGGTAGCACATGCAGTGACTAAAGTGGGGAGGGCACTATTATGGACTATGTTGATGGCTTTGAAACTGGAAGAAGGGGACCCTAACCAAGAAATGCAAAGCCCACAGCTCTTGAAGCTGGGGCAGATAAAGAAACATGGTCTTCCAGTGCCTTCAGGGAGTGTGGTCCAGCTGGCACCTTGATGTTGACTCAGTGAAACTGGTTTTTGATTCCTGATCTTCAAGCCTCCAGAAATGTATAATAATAGATACATACCACTTCATGGTACATACATGTTAGAGCAGCCATGGGAATTAATGCAGTCTATGGCAGCGGCCACACTGGTTTGGAACACCTCAAATCATGAGGTTCTAGTTTTCCTCTTGCCAAGGAAGCATATGTGGCGGGTCTCATGGACTCTGTGTTTCCGGTGTAGACACACCTACATGTGTTCAACGTCAGTTTATCATCTGTGAAGGAAAATCATGCCTGGAAAGGTTGCTATCAATATCTGCTCTAGTGGAACCCCAGAAATACAGTCTCTGAGGGGTTCCCTTGACAGCGTCATCCATTGCTTTTCATCAGTCAAAACCACAGGTAAATGGCCTCATTTTTTTTTTTTCTCACAAAATCTCATACCAAAGAGAGATGTTTCAGTTCAATTCATCTTTCTCTTTGGAACACTGGAAACATCAAGTCAGATGTAGCTCACACTTCTCTTGATAATTTGTGTCACTTAAGGCATACTGACTGGGAGATAATGACAAGCCATTCCTCTTCTTGGCCTCCCTTCAGCGTAGAACTCAAACAGTTTCTGCCCATTAAATCTCACTGGACATTCAAAACCAGAAAGAAACAGTGGAGGGATGTCTCAGCTTTGTTTATGCCCATGTGCATTGCAGGAGGGCCTGCATCAAAGGTGTCAGGGTGGCTGAGCACCTTTAATATTGGCTTCAAAAGCCCCCCACACAGACTTCAACTCTTGGCCCTCCTTGTCTACACACGTGTGAAGATGTAAGTGTGCTAACAGTTTAGCCTACCTGGCAAAGAGTATGAGGAACTGGGCGTGGTGGCATGCACTTTAATCCAAGCACTCAGATGGTTGAGAGAGGATGATTGCTCTATAGCCAGCCTGGGCTACACAATGAGTTCAAGGCCAGTTTAGGATACATAGTGAGCTCTTCTCCATAAAAGACACAAGCAAATAAAAATACAAACAAATCAATTTTAAAAATGTAAATAGGGACTAGAAAAATGGCTTAACAGTTGAGGTCACTGGCTGTTCTTTCAGTGGATCCGAGTTTGGTGCTCAGTACTCATGTTAGGCAGTTTATAACCACTTCTAATTATAGCTTCAGATGACTTGATGGCCTCTTCTAGCCTCCACAGGCACACCTACACACCTGTGCACACACACACACTTAACATAAAACTAAAAAAAATGTAAGCACATGTATGGTGGGTCAAATAGGAATGGTTCTAAAGGCTCATATATTTAAATGTTGGATCATTAGGGAGTGGTGCTACTTGACAGGGATTAGGAGGTGTGGGCTTGCTAGAGTAGGTGTGGCCTTACTGGAGGAAGTATGTCCCTGGAGGTAGACTTTGGGGTCCTGCAGATCCGGATGTAGAACACTCAGTTCCTTCTCCAGCACCATGTCTGACTGAATGCCACCATGCTCAATGACAGGATGATAATGGACTGAACCTCTGAAACTGTAAGCAAGCCCCCAATGAAATGTTTTCCTTTATAAGAGTTGCTGTGGTCAAGGTGTGTCTTTATAGCAATAGAACACTGACTAAGACAACATGATAATGTTATAAGGAAAACAATCACCACTAAACAAACTATTAGTCTTTCTTAAAATAAAATATCCTATATTATGGTCCTTGATACTCTGAATCTAGCTGGGAAAGGAAACTTGCAGATAAACAATGACTCTGTGTGTGTGTGTGTGTGTGTGTGTGTGTGTGTGTGTGTGTGTGTGTGTTCTTGTGTTAAAATATATGTAATCCTGGCACTTTGGAAGTGGAAGGCTCAAGGACATTGTTCACTACCTAGGAAGTTTGGGACTAGCCTGGGTTTCAAGAAACCCTGTCTCAAACAAGTAAATAATATGGGATGTACAATGTATCTTTTTTTTCCATTTATAAGCATACAATTCTATGGCAATAAATACACAATGTTATGCAAGCACTACCCATTTCCAGAAGGTTTTTCAACATTCCAAATAGAAAACTCTGTACCCATTAAACAAAAACGTCTCAGGTCCCCTTAACCCAGCTATTCTACTTCCTGTCCCCGAGAATTTGACTGTGCTCACTCCTACAAATGGGATCATACATTTTCTCCTTATTTTCCTTATTTCACTCAGGCAACATTTACCTGTATTGTAGCAAGCATCAGCATTCTCTTCCTTTTTAAGGTTAGATAATATCTCCCTGTATTGTACACACCACACCACATTTTGTCTACCTACTTATTTATTGATGGATATTGGGATTTCCTCCTTTGGGCTATTGAATGGTGTGGTGAATGTTGTTTATATGCACTTAAACAACACATAATTGTTGTATAATTTTGTAGGCAACACAAACCTCTAGTCTGGAATTTGTATAACATAGGCAATAGGTTGATTTTTGTGTTTGCATTTGTTTCCTAATTTTTCTTTGAGACATGTTCTTGCTGTGTTCATTAACTGTCTTGGAACTAACTGTATACATGAGGCTGGTCTTGAACTCAATGAGATCTGCCTGCTAATGCCTCCCAAGTGCTAGGATTAAAAGTGTGAACCACCATACCTGGAAGGAAATAGCTTTAAGACTTCTTTAAGTTACTGGTGATAAAACCTGGTCATACCTTTGAATAACCCATACCAATTATGTTAAAGTCCTTGGAAGTGGGACTCAGACATTAGTGTCAGTTGTAAATCTTACCAAGCGATTCATATGTGTAGCCATGTTTGAGAATTACAGCCTTAAAATTTTAATTAGTGAACACTAGTTATGGTTGAGATATAAAATGTTCCCCTCAGGCTCATTCGCTGAATGCTTGGTCTCCAGCTGTTGGTGATATTCTAGAGGGTTCTTAATATATTAGATGGTGAGGGCTAGATAAAGTAGGTTACTGGGGTGGGCCCCTGGGGGAACCTTATCCATGCCTATTCCTCTTTCCCTCTCCTTCCTTCCTTCCTGTCTCTCTCAAGTGGATGGAGTCTCTCAAGTTCAAGTGGATGGAGCTCAGCGTAGACTGAACCCCCTGAAACTGTGAGCTAAATCAGCCTTTTCTCTTTAGGTCATCCTCTTGGGTATTTTGGTCACTGAAATGCAGGCATAACATGATCCGGTTTCACCCAATGCTCTTGTTCTCTTTACCTATGCATCCATGGTATACTGATGACTCCCAGACCTTCCAGTTTAATTCAGCAAAATTCACTATTGCACTTTTAAGACCCTGCAGCCAAAGTACTTGACACCTATAATTTGAGATCAGAAAAGTTGATCTGGTGGTACAAGCCTGCCACTGCACTGGAGAAGCTGAGTCAGGATGCCCATGCATCCAAGATCAACCTAGGATAAACAGTAAGACAATGTCTGGCAAAACCCACAACAAAGAAGAACCAAGTAGCAAGTCTCTGAGCAGCCTGGTGCTCATGATGACAGAGATAGTGGCGCTACCAGAGGGGTGATGGACCCTGTATGTTGAAATGTGTAAAACAAACTTCAGTAATGAGACTCTAGACATGTTCATTTCAGGACTAAAAGAGCTAATTCAAACACAACTAGCTTACTACTGCTTTCGAATATGTGAAGTATTCAGAACAGTTTCTGCCATACAGCAAATGCCATTTCAGTGCTAGCTTTTAGATTCATTAATGGGAGTCATTGAGAGGGGATTGCAGACATGGGACATTGCTTCAAGGCTCTGTCCAAGATCTAGCATGAGTATATAAAGAACATGTTCTTCAGCATGGTGAGGCTATTGTACAAAAGATGAAGGAAAAGACGTTGAATAGCTGGATGCATATGAAGTTCTGAAGCTCAAGACTATTTTATATACCTGTTCTACTAATAATTACACGAATACACAAATGTGTGTAAAATTGGTGTGTTGGTACAATAACTGCTAAATATAAATATAGAGAAGACGTTTATAAAAATTAACAAGGAGGTGTGGGATATGAAGTTTAACTAGAGCCTTGTACATTGCACAGTAGGTCCTTGGTCTGCCCTACAGTACCGTGAAGGAAAAATAGCCCCACATAAACATAAGTGAATTTAAATATAAAATAATATATGAAAAAGCAAAGTTATTAGTAATTTTTAGAGTCAATTAAGCAGCAATTAGAGAATTTCAGTGGTTTCATAAAAATTTTACTACAGTGAATTAAAAGACAGAAACACACACTGCTATATTGTTCCAGTCTTTAAAAGGGAGTAAAACAAAGCTTAAATTAGTGGAAATTATTAGGGACTGGTTGCTTTGAGGTTGTTTGTGTGCTTGCTCCCTTGTCTTGAGCCAGTTTCCTGGCTGGCCTGAAGCTCACAGAGACCTGCCTGCCCCTGCCTCCAGTGATGGGATTAAAGGTGTGTGCCACATACCTAGCAAAAACAATATCTATAATACAGTTGGAAGAAAGTAATTTTCTGTCCACATTGAGGAACCCAACAGAAAGAAAGATACTGGAGGACCTCATAGGAACCTATGGTTTTAATTATCTGTAAATGGAAACAAAATAACCAAGAAGGACAAGGAGGGGGGTGTCTAGATGGCTCAGCTGGTGAAGGCACTCAACTTCACCCTGAAGACCTGAGTTTGACCTCCAGCACTCACATGGTAAAAGGAGAAAATTGACCCCATCATTTGTCCTCTGATCTCAGCATGTGCACAAACATACAAACAAATAAATGTAATTAAAAACAACTCTTAAAGAGCACAGGTTTTAAAAAGCAAGACAAGGTCTAGGAGATGGCACTCATGTGAAGACCTGACTTCTAATTCCCACCACCTCAAACCAGGAATAGCTATATGCTCCCATAACTCCAGTGCTGGGAGGAGACCAGGAACAGAAGGTCGCTGGGGCTTGCTAGTGGCCAGCCTCACCAAATTATAATGCAAAATGGCCAGTCCTGAGTGTAGTGAGAGCCTCCTGTTTCAAGGGAGTAAAAGCAGGGCATCTGAAGACTTCCTCTTACATTCACCACACCTCACACCACACCACACACACGGGCAAGCACACTCACATATACCAAACCAAAACCCAAACACTCTGCCCCAAATAAAACAAACAAAACCCCCAAATATCCTGGTAGAGTCTCCAAACTTCCTAACCTGCCCCCTTCTAACCAGGTCTCCCGGCTCTCTTGCTTACCCGGAAGCCCCATCCTCCAGCCTGGTATGGTGAGATCCTTTTAGATATCTTAATAAGACCGGGGCAACTCTCATCATGTCACACTCCAAATTACCTTCAAATCCCACTTAAATAAAACCCAAATCCCTAGGCAGACCTATGACGTCCCCATGTGACCACTCACCTCCCCAAAGCCAGCATCAGCATCACTCTTTGGGCCAGCTGGTCCCTCTGCCTGCAACAGTGGTCCTCAACCCACTTCACAAGACTGGATCCTTTTTACAACAGATCTCAGCTTAAATGGTTCTTTCTTGTAGAAGCCATATGCAAGCTCCTCATTTAAATAAGAAAAAGATACTCAATATTCTTCTGTATGGCAGCCACCTACACTTGATATTCAGTACACATTCTCAAACCCAAGAAGACAAGGTTCTATTATTCTCATAGTCATCTCTAACAAGTTAACTGAATTCTAAGAATTAGGTGAAAACCCCAGCAGGCAGCAAGAAAGTGTCGTAACAGAGATGTCACTGGATTTTTTTTGTCCTGCTGTCTGCAAGACAGCTTGTTAGTGACCCCAATCACATGATCTGCTGATTCGCACTCTAATGCATTACAAGGTGCTATTTCTTTGAGAATCACCCCTTCTTGACAGACTAAAAGATGGTGTTTTGTCTGCTGTCTATGTCTAGCACCTATGTGTAGCATATCCTAAGGACTCCGTGAATACCTTTGTTTTATTCAGACCTTCAGTGAACTGGCTGGGGTCTACCCACACCAAGGAGAAACCTGCTTTAACTGTAAGTGTTGTCTACAGATTTAAATGTTAATCTTGGCTAAAACCTGTCCTTATCTGAACAAGAAAATGTTTGAACTATTTCCTGGGCACCTCCAAACCAAGTCAAATGGACACATAAAATACTGTCATTGTCATTGTGACTTGGGGAGGAAACTGGAAGAGTGGCCAACTGTGCAGAATGGGGCTGTACATTCATCTAAGAACTCTGACTCAGTGCAGAGAACCCGAGTACACATCCCAGCTCCCATGTCAGGTGGCTAACAACTACCTTTGACTCCAACCCAGGAGATCCAAAACCCTTCCTGGCCTCTGTGGGAACCCACATATATCCAGCACACAGATACATACACACACATAAAAATAAATCTGAAAAAAAAAATCTTAGTAAGATTATTGGCAAGGAGGCAGCCATGACAGTTTTGATGAGCAATTCCATTAACAGATGCTTCGAAGAAGATGTTGAGGGTAAGGAGGAGATAAGGATACTGGTATATTCAAGGGTGCTTCATCGGAAGAGGGGTGACAGTGGACAGTGTGGATACTGACTGGGGTAGGTTGAAGGGAAACAGATAAACTAATTGCTTCTATTCCCAATGAAGCATGAGGCAGCTTATCTGATGAAAACATTGAGGAGGGGGCCTAATAATATTCCGAGAAAAAACACAAAGCATGATAGTTTTGTTTGCTTGCTTCTTTTACGATTTTGAGACCCGGTCTCTTGGAGAGCAGGCTGGCCTCAAATTTGCTGTATGACTAAGGATGACCTTATACCCCTGATCCTTTTGTAACCCTGATCCGTTGGCCTCCTCCTTGTAAGTGCTCAGTTTATAGATCTATTCCACCATTCATGGCCATGACCAGGACTTTGCAGAGCACAAACTGGAATTGTGAGACAGATAGGAGAAATCTATCTTGGATTTATCCTGAACTTGAAAAGGAATCTGATTCCATACTTAGTCAATGAATTCCAGCCATGCCCACTCAGGTGCAGGCTGGTGAAGATAGCTGCTGAAGGCCAATCAGAGCTGCCATTGGCCAGGTGTGTGCGGGTGTATAGGAATAATAAGCAATTATATATTTTTATAAGAATAAATTCAGATTCTTTGAATATTCACTGGGAAGACAAATGGGGAAGAAACTTCTCTATTATTAGGAAGACATGAGAGGGTAGAATACTTCCTAAATTTTAAGAAGCATTTTTAAAGGCTTTTATTTTAATGCCTTTAATCCCAGCACTCGGGAGGTAGAGGCAGTCTGGTCAACAGAGCAAGTTCCAGGACAGGCTCCAAAGTTACAGAGAAACCCTGTCTTGAAAAACCAAAAAGAAAAAAAAATGCATTCTCAATAAAATTCCCAGCCAAAGAGTGAGGGTTTTAAATGCCCTATTTCACATGGAACAACCAATGTGATCTCGCTTGAGGATTTAATATGACCATAATACAGAAAAAAAGTTAAGACTATTGTTTTAATATATACACATTTAATTTTAATTGGAAGCTTTAAATGTCAATTTTAGAACTTTTTATTGTGAATTATAGTTTCATGGAAACTTGCAAAAACAGTGTAGAGGTTCCATGCATCCCTCACCCAGACTGACTACACAGAAGTGTGACTTCAAAATCAGGAAACTGACACTGGGACATGACACCAATGTCCCATGGTCCCAAGCCATTTTGTCATACATGGATCCACACACTCAGTGAATTAATTGATACAGAATCCAGGTCCTCACAAAGATCTCAAAAAAGACATTCAGTACATCCCACTTTGGTTGTGAAGATACAAAATGTCACCTCGGGTTTCCTGAGGCAATTACTTTGGTACACATTTCTTCAGTTGTAACAATGTATACCACTTCTGCTTTTGTCCCTTCGTCTTTTTTTTTTTTTTTCCAGACCTCAAGGTCTGTAAATCAGGAGTTACAGAGTTGTTACCAGGACAACAATGAAACTGCTCTCCCTTACACTTGGTTAAGATTGCCACATTCAACTATTATTTTATAAAGTTGAAAGGAAGAACAAGAAAAATCAAAATTACCTCTTCTCCAGCAGTCCATCTGTGTAGCATTAAAGTTGAGCAAGGAGAGGGCCTGGAGAAATGGCTCAGTGATGAAAAAGAAAAAGGAAAAAGCACTAGCTGCTCTTCCAGAGGACCCAGGTTTAATTCCCAGCTCTCACGTACCAGCCGCTGGCTATAACTTTAGTCTCAATGGATTTGGCACCCTCTTCTGGCCATCTTGAGAACCGGGCACACACATTGCACACAAACATACATGCGGGCAAAACACTCATACACATAAAAATAAATTTAAAAAAAATGAAAGGAGGAAACCATCTCAAAGTAAATAGTTTCTTTGCTTCTACTTTGTACCTAGACCATCTGAATTCCAATAATAACGAATAAACTTTAAAAGAAGTGATTATGTGTGCACATCTATAAATGTGAGAACAGACTGGACTCTTACTCTTTTGAGGTGTTAAGGATAGATCCAATCATACAAGCTCTTCTCAAGCCCTCATCTTACTTTTTGGAGACAAAAGTCTCACCAAGTTGCACAGGCTGCCCTTGAGCTTATTCTTTACAGGCGGGCTTTGAACCTGGTATCCTCCTGCATTGGTCTCTTAAGCATCACAGATTACAGGCTCGCACAGCCACAAAAGGGTTTCACCCCTTGATCTAACTTTTGCTTTTGCTTTTTGAGAGCCAATCTCACTCTGTAGAACAGAAGGACCTAGAATCCATAACAATCCTCCTTCAGTAGCCTTGATTTTTGAGAACAATGCTTAGAGACTGCTAAACTGATGAGAAAGGCAAATACTGTATTGGAGATGGGAATTCATTTCTCACAGGGGCACAGCTTAGCAATCTGCACTTCATAGAATCCTAAGCACAGCTGAATTGAAGTTAATACATTTCAAGTGATAGGAAACAGGGCTGACAGTCACAGAAATGAAGCTACAAACAATAAAGGAATGAGAATGAAGGTTACTGTGCTGACTTGAGCACTGGGAAAATCAATATGATCGACCTAACTTATATCATTCTAGGTATGCAGTGTCTGTGTATACAAGGATTAATATATGTACATCTGAGGCCTAGGAATATGTCCCTGAGGAAGGCAATGCATGGATGTTCAGATACACAGCTAGTGCAAATACTGAGTGCATCCCATGCCCAGATCTTGTTTTTTTTTTTTTTTTTTTTTTTCAAATCATTTTTTAAGGGTAAGGACCATGGTTCCTTTGGGGGGGGTGAAGGGATGGGCTGGAGGAAAACAAGATGAGCTTGGGAGTACCAAAACAAGCCTAAGAAGGTCAAATGCATAATGTAATAAGCACCAAGGAATAAACTTTAAATTTGGAAGGCACGCGCGCGTACACACACACACACACACACACACACACAGAGGCACACACACACACACACACACAGAGGCACACACACACACACACACACACAGAGGCACACACACACAGAGGCACACACACATACACACACACAGAGGCACACACACACACACAGAGGCACACACACACACACACAGAGGCACACACACACAGAGGCACACACACACACACACACACCCCTCCACAATTAGATTCTGATAGAAACTGATTAGCATAGGTTCCCTTTGTGGATGGAAGCCGAAGCTAGAGTCCCTGTGACTGTGCACTGGCTATCACACTTTTGAACAAGGGTGCCTTGAATTTTTTCTGAAGAGGAGGTATTAAAAGAGCCCCCACCCACCATAAAAGCTGAGGGCTGGGACTGGAGAGGCAGCTCAGTGGTCAATAGCACCAGCTGCTGTTGCAGAGGACCTGGGTTTTGTTCCCAGAACCCACATGGTGGCTCACAAGGGTCTGTCTGTCACTCCAGTTCCAAGAATCCAGTGCCTTCGTCTGACCTCTGCAGACACTGCATGCCTGTGGAGCACTTAAATACACATAAATATAGGATCTCTTTTTTAAAAGTTAAAATGTTTTTAAAAGTTGAGTTTTAAATATTAAAAGTGATTTTATGCCATCTTTAGTGATTCTGGAACTATTTCCCAGAGCCGGAAAAGCCATTCAAACAAAAGAAACAATAGACCCTGAAGCTTCCTCTGTCTAAAAAATCACTTGGGATACTTGATGAGCATTTCCCATTTTCCTCACAGTAGACATTTTTAACATTCCCATGACAGCACCCCCATTTCAGGGCTCGCCTCTGAGTTTAACTTTGACATTGTGATACTGCTTAAATACATATCATTAGCACCAGGGACTAAAAGTTGCATCTTTGTTTAACGGCTCTTCGATGTAAGAGATTGACTGTGCTCACATGGCATGCTATAGCCTTTTGTGCTCCATCCTACTGCAACAGTACATTCTACAAGAAATTCTTAAAAGCTGGGTCAAGGTAAGAGTGGTGTGTTTGTGTGTGTGTTGAAAGGCTTCAGAGGGACTGATACTATGCCATTCAGTCCCTTGGAGTCCCTAGTGTTCTGTCTTCTTGCAGGGGGTTGTGGCAGCTGAATCTGCAGAAAGGTCTGCACTACTCATCAAAGGGCAGTTTAGATGAGGTTTTTCCTTGCAGCTGCTGTTTGCTCAGATGTTCCAACTCGGTAGTTTTTAGGCATCCTGATGGGCTGTCAGGCCCTTCCCTGGCCCACTGGAAAACTGACATGAAGTTTCACTGGCAAACAGGTGGCTCCATTACTGCAGACAAGACTTAGGTGAGAGGTCAGGAGTTAGAGCTCCATGGAAGGCAAGAACACAGATTAGAACAAGGTTGAAAAAAGCTCACAGGATCAAAGAGAACCGGAGAGCCCCATGTTCCACTAAAGCAGGCTCTGACTCCTGGAAGCAGGTCAGTCCGATTAAACACGACACAGCCTTTGTTTGATGTTGGGCATTGACCTGTTCATGTCTACACTGTAGCTCAGACGTTACTTCTTATTTACATAGAGGCAGCGCCACTTGCCAACAGCTGCGTACGCACTTCGCAGTCGTCCGCTCCTTGTGACCAGGACACAGTCTGGGAGTACAGAAGTGACAGTGTATAATGGCAGGGAGTGTTGTCCCAGGGAAATATTCAGATCTGTTTTTTTTTTTTTTTTAGATGGTAAACTTTCAAACTTGGGAAAAGGGTCCACATTGCTCAATGAGTTTGTGGTGTGTGGATAGACTGTGTATGAGTCAGTGCTGCACCTAAGTGGTCCCCAGTGCCACAGCAGGCTCCAGGCTGTTCATGTAGCAATCTGTGTCACAGCTAAGGTGAGATATGCCATTGCAGTCATTACCAGGTGTCGGAGCCTGCTCCAATGAGTCAGCTTGGTTACCTGAGTAGGGGCATGGTGATTGAGAAAAGGCAGATAAAAGAAACAGAGACAGAAACACAGGATAGATTTGGGAGAACTGCCTAGTCCATGCTTCCAGCACACTGGGCAGCCCTGAGTTTAATTTAGACCCTGCTTATATACAGACTAGAGGCAAAACAGAACAAAGAGAAACATAATCAGTTAAGATGCTCCCTGCGCTGTCCTTGAATCGAGGAGCAGCCAGGATCACTGTCTATCACATGAGTCCTGCTAGCAGCAAGCAGCTTCATTCCCTATCTCTATGTGCCTTTTGGCTGGCATCAGAAGTTTGTTAGATAATACATTCTCTTCCATGGGGTTCATCAGAACTTTCTCATAGCTCTCAAGGAGACTGAAACAAGCAAGCTTGAAGTCTAACAACTTACAAGTTAGAATAGACTCCAGATGGAAACTGAGTCACTTGTGGTTTCGTAAAGGGCACGAAAGAACCACTCTGGGGTATTTATGATGCATCAACAGCTATTTATATAGAGAAAGCCTATCAGCTGGAATTCAGTAGCACATTACCTTGTACTGGACAGTGAGCACCCCCACCACCAATGTCTCCATGCAGAAGAAGCACATACAAGGGGACATGGGGAGTGCAGACTCATCCGCAGCTGCTACTGGCTACTCATGCTCCTTCCGAATTCAGTGTTCTCACTTCTGGGAAAGCTCAGGAGCATGGTGTGCCATGTTCCTTACTTAGAAGTGTGGTGTGCCAGACAGGCATTTCCCCCCCTACACGTATTTCAGTTGAGGTCCTCTTTTTCCCAGACATCAAGTTGACAAGAACTAACAGTACAACAGCCTTACATTTCAGAGTGACAGCTTATAGTGGTTTGGAAGGAAATGGCCCCCAAAAGGAGTGGCACTGTTAGGAGGTGTGGTTTTGTTGGAGTGGGTGTATCCTTGTTGGAGGAAGTATGTGACTGTGGGGGTGGTGTAACATGAAAAATAAATGACCTGGAGACTGATATTGGGGTTCAAACTTCAAGCTGAATATCAGAAAAGCAAAGCAGCTGACCACTAGCTTCTTACCACTACCTCAGGCTGAATGGGTTGATCCTGTCTCCATGATCCTCTCACCAAGTCTCAGACTGTAATTTCTCCTCAACTTGGCTGGAGAATGAATACCTCATACTGAATACTTGCTCTTTTCTTTTATAGCCTTCTAGTGCTGGGATTAAAAGTGTAAGCTATAATTCTCTTTTAGACTGATTCACTCTTGTGTAGTAAATGGTAGAGATCCATCTACCTTTTAATCATGAGTCCTAGGATTAAAGGATCATACCACCACCTCCTACCTCCTGGCTGCTGTGATGAAAGGTGTCTATCATCACTGGCTGATCTCTATAGCTTGAGGCTGACTTTGCTTTTCTGAATCCTCAGGCAAGCTTTAATAAATCATAAAAAAAGTATCATTACAGGGTGGGCTTTGAGGTCTCCTATGCTCAAACTATACCCAGTGTGGCACTCAATTCACTTCCTGCTGCTTGAGGATCAAGGTATAAAATCTCAGTTCCTTCTCCAGCACCATGTCTGCCTACATGGCACCCACCATGAAGATAATGAATGGACTAAACCTCTGAACTGTAAGCCATTCCCAATTAAATGTTTTCCTTTATAAGAACTGCTTTGGTCATGATGTATCTTCATAGTAATAGAAATCCTAACTAAGACATAGCTGTAGAAAAAGGTATCAGAAATGTCAAGGTCAGGGAAGAAATTTTCTTCAACTATATAGAGATGAAGTTGTTGGCCCAAGATAAAGATTATTTCATGGTGTAATTTACTACTGGGGGCTGTGAGAAGGCTCTAGAATGTTTTAATTTGAGGTAAACCACAGGGAGTATTTCCTGATTATCATATGATAACATGGATCTAGCTTGTCTGCCCTGAGTCCAAGGATTTCATTTAGATGGCTGTATATTTGGTTAGCAGTACCTTGTAGGAATCCTACCTCGTAAATGACAATGCGTTTTCTTCCAAAGAGTGATGTATACTTGAGCATTTGGATGAAGCAGATGGCATGGATGCTCAGTGAAGACCACACATTGACAATATGCTCTAAGAGTAACAACTCTTTATAACTTTGTTTTTCAGTACTGGTGGGCCAAACCCAGGGCTAGTTTATAAAATGATCTGCCACTGAGCCACATCCTAGGCACAATTTCTGCATATATCAAACTATCATACAGCAGCATTTGCTCATGCTACCAGGATAGTCTTGAACTCACTATGTAACTGAGGTCAGTCACAAAATCCTGTCTGAGTTTCCCAGTGCTGGGATTACAGGCATGTGCTACCATTCTTGGCTTTCAAAGCCTACTTTAAAAGGCTCTGCTCTGCTGGGTGAGCTGTGTTTGCCTGTAATACCAGCACTAGAGAGGTGAAGGCAAAAGAATTAGGACTTTCATGGCTTTGACTGGAAGGGCTAAGATTGGAGAGCCATTGGTAAGAAGTTTGTATAACAATCTTTTGTTCTTGGAGAAGGGTGGACAGACTGACTCTTGGCATTTTGGGGTATGAAAACCCTGAGCTGTTTTAAACTCTAATTGGGAAGAGCTATATGTACCCACTGTCTCAGTCAGTGCCTTAGCCTCTGTCCACATAGTGTAAAAGTGTATTTTCTATGTGGTTCTGATGGTTGGCCAGGGTAAGAGTAAATTCATCTTTTGTGCGATGACTTTGAAAATAACTTCACAGGGATGAACGTTTCTTCTGGTTCAGCTGTGACTTCTTTTGCAATGGTCTTGTTGGTTTCTGTGTCAGCCTCAAAAGGCACAGAGATGATTTGGGATGTTTTTATCTTTTTTCTTTTTGGATTTTCATGACAGGGTTTCTCTGTGTAGCACCTGACTGTTCTGAAATATGTCCTGACCAGGCAGGCTCTGCCTCCCAAGTGCTGGCATTAAAGGTGTGTGTCACCACCTCCCTGCTGGAGGTGTTTTAATTTTGTTCCTTTTAAAGCGAATGTCAGCTCCGGTAGCTGCAGAGGAAGTGTTCGGGAACACTCAAGACGTCTCGGCGTCCACGTGCTCATGGCCTGGGCCATTCGGTTCATTCCAGGCCAGAAATATACTTGCTGTTTTGGAGCCTGCTGTAGCTTTGGGGACTAAACCTGGCTAATCGGCCCTGAGGAAGCGCTGTCGTCAGGGTGCCGTGGGATGCTAGCCCTCCGTTCTGGTCGCTGGGAGCTCAGGGCGAGCAGGGCTGGAGGGTGGCAGGGCGAGGCCACCCTGATGCCTTACCTGTGAGACATTGGGCACCATGCCTGTCACCTTGAACGAGAAAGACCCCAGCCACAATGTGGCCTGAAATCTGACAGCGTGTGGTGGGGCAGGGCCATAGAAAGACAGCCAATCGAAAGTAGAATTCAGCGAGCAGGCAGCCAATCCCAACGAGGATTTGGGGCGGGGCCAGCGCACGCTGTAGCCAGTTTCCGGGCCTGGCCATTGGCTGCCGGAGATGTTCAGCCCGCCTCGCCCCTTCCGGCCCTGGGTCTAGAGGGAGAAGCCTGGGATTATGTAGAATTCCCTTCTGTGGATGCTGGCGACAAAAGCAGATTCGTAAGGCTCTCGCCAGGCCTGGGCGCTAGTATGTGTGGCGCTCTCGGTGGGTCTTTAAGATTGTTCTGTCTGCACCTCTGTGCGCAGGGTTGGCTTTGTGTTCCGGCTTTCTCCTGGCTTCCAAAGTGGCTGTTTCTTAAACCACAAAGCTCTGGGTTTCATCCCCAGCATCACATAAACTGGTAGTACCGATGCAGGCCCCTAACTCCAGCATTCAGTGGGTGGAGGTAGGGAGAGCTGGGTTCAAGGCTATCTTTGACTACTTAGCTAGTTGAGACTAGTGATACATAAGACCCTGCCCCAGGAGAGGGAGGAAGGGAAAGAGGGAGGGAGGAAATCTAACTGGATTTCCAGCATTCTCATAAACACCAGGCGGGTATGGCAACTCACCCATAATCCTGCTTGGGAGGCAGAGACAGGATCCTTAGGGCGTACTGGCCGCCTAGACTATCTGATTCAGTGGACTTTGAGTTCATATGAGAGATGCTGCCTCCTGTCTTTCTGTTTGTAAGCCCAGCCTCCCCTTCCATCTCAATGTCTAAGTTAGAGCATTATCAAGGAACTTACCCAGTATCAACTCTGTCTTCTGTACACGTGTGTATATGTGAGCCCACACACATGTGAACATGCACACACATGCCACATACAAGCCAATAATAATAATAATAATAATAATAATAATGTAATAAGGCCAGAGATGAGAAGCATGTGATTATGAAGTATCGGAGGGAAATGCACTTTCTGCAGAAGAGACAGCATTGTGTTGGGATGTCAGTCCATTACACAATCAGAATGTAAGCATGTGGAAACCCTGCCTGTCAGCCTGAGAGTAAACAGTGAAACCGAAGTCCAGCACATTGACCCTGGACTGTGGAACTGCTTAGTGGACAGACAGCAATATGAGAACCATCTTGAGCATGTAAAACGATCACTTAAGAGGAATTGTGGGGGAATGAAGAGATGACTCAGAGAGCACCGGGTTGCTGTTTCAAAGAATGTGGCTCATTTCCCAGCACCCACAGCCATCGATAACTCTAGTCCTGGGGTCTGATGCCCTCTACTGGCTTCCTCAGGCACCAGGCACTCTTGTAGTACACAAACATACATGCAGGCAAAAAAACACACACATGAAATACATTTAATTTCAGAGGTATCATGGTGAGGGCCAATGAACCCCAATGAGGCTGAGGAAGGGTCGATGAAGTAGAAAACTGAAGATCACGGCAGAACACCTACCTCTACATGTAACCCTGCCACTTGAGAGGCTGAGACAGTGGGACTGATGCAAGTCTACTCGAGGACCCTGGCCAGCCAAGGCTACATACTGAGACTCTGCTTCAAACAAAACAACAAAATGCCCTTAAAGGTGTTCATTGATAGCATGTGGCACAATTCAGATCAATACAGCATTGGTATTTATAGAACTGGTTATGTAGCTAGTTAGAAACAAGCCTAAGCTAAGACAGCTTTCATGATTCACAAGAAGGCTCTGTGTTGTTTTTTTGGACTTGTTGCAATGACCAAGGCAACTTATAGAAGATGGGAGTTTATCTGGGGCTTGTAGATCCGGAAGGCTAGAGTCCATGATGGAAAATGGAAATAGCAGGCGTGGCGGCTGGAATAGAAACTGAAACCTCACATCTTGAACTACAAGCAGTTAGCAGAGAGAGGGCACTCAGTAGCATGAGTCTCAAGCCTGTCCCTCAGTGACACTCTTCCTAGAGCAAGGACACACCTCCTAAGGCTCCTCAAACAGCCATCGACTGGGAACCAAGTACTTATATGCCTAAAACTTGTGGGTGGGGCATCTCATTCAAGCCACCATATCACTGAAGGTGCTTTTCCTAAAGAATTCTGTGAGGGTAGTCATGTTAGAAGTTGCCTGTTGGCCAGATACACTCATGTCACACAGCTTCTTCTCTCACAGTGTTCAGTTATATTGGATTTAAATCTTGTTTATGATTTTGAAGATTTTCCTTAAAATTATTATAGACTAACCATTATGTTTAGTGTCCAGTGTACTCAATAATATTATAAATACAATTTGCCTGGTCAGTTAGACTAATTAGCATAAGATAGCTATTTAATTTGAAATAAGCCTTTTTTATTATTATTATTTGAGGAGTCTCATATCCAGGTAGACCTGGAGCTCACTATGTAGCTGAGGATGGCCTTGAACTCCCAATCTTCCTTCTTCCACCAAGTGCTGGGATCATAGGCATGCACCATCACACCTGGCCAAACTACTTAATTCCATTAAAGAAAACTGAGTGACAAGAGAGATCTGACTCTTCTGTAACATGATTTAATGAGGCTGTTTGAGTTGAGAGCTGTTCTACATCAAACAAGGAACACAAATCCCCTGGGGTTCTATTTCTGGCTCTACCGCAGATTTTGCTGTTATACCCGGAGCAAGATGGAACCTGATAGTTCTTTTCCAACTGCAAAGCACAGGCAATGCTTTTAACCTTTTTCATGGAGAAACAGGATAAATGAACACCATGAATGGCCTTGACCTATTTAGTAACTGCAAATGCATCTTTATTGCTGTAATTTCACGAGAAATAAAAATCATCTTATGGTGGGGGGAGGGTAGGACAAGTTAATACAAAGCTAAATCTTTAAAATCTAGAACAGCTGCTCTTTAAAATTCCACTTTCCAAATTTGAATAAGAAGATAAATATATCTTCAAGTAATGAAGCTAAGAGGGAAGTAAAAGGGTGCCTTCTAACTTGGGGTCAGATTGTTTGGGGGAACAAATTCTATTTTTAGTAGGACTAGTAAAAGCATCTGAAATACATTATTAAGTCTTAAGTCAAATGAGACTGCCTTGTTGGAAAAAAATAATGACAAGGTGAATTTCTGTGTCCATGGAGATATACTCGGAAAGTTAGGAAGTTATTCTCTAAACCCAGCACCTGGGAGGCAGAGGCAGGCAGATTTCTGTGAGTTCAAGGTCAGCCTGGTCTACTTAGTGAGTTCCAGGCCAGCCAACACTATATAGAAAGACTCTGTATCAGAAACAAAGTAAGCTAGCTGAGAAGTCTGTGGTATTGTGCTTTAGGCTGCCTTGAGCCAGCTTCTGAGAGCTCTTCTCTATCTTAATCCTGAAGTGGGTAGGGATGTCTACAATCTCAGTTCTTGGAGGCTGTGGTAGGAGGATCAACATGAGTTCTGAGTGAGTCTGAGTTCTAGAGTAATTTCCAGCCTAGTCTGGGCTATAACATGAAACTACCTCAAGGAAACAACAATAAAATGGCCACCTCCCTTGAGAAGATCATACCCATTCTCATTCTTTCCCGGAGTGCCTCTCAGCCCCTGGCCTGTTTGTTATTGGTTATTGGTGTGCGTGTGTATGCATGCATGCATGTGTGTGTTTGAGATTTTCTCTACATAACTCTAGTCCTTTAACTGACTGTGTACATCAGGCCTCAAACTTGCAGAGATCCACCTGCCTCTGCCTCCCTGTACTGGGATTAAAGGAGTGCATTACTACATCTTGTCCTTGCCCTTAAATTTGCTTAAATATGTCTTTTAATGAGCTTCAACTCTGGAAAAAAAAAAGCTACCTTAATTATGATGCTGGGGTCCTGGGTAGAAGAAGTGAGAACTATTCTTAAATTGAACCATTTTGCAGGGCTTCTGCGAGCCAGAAGACCCTCTCATCAGTATTAGCCTATTCTCCATTGCTATAACAGAATGCCTAAGACTGGGTAGTTTATACAGAAAAGAACTTGATTGGTTCTTGGTTCTGGAGTCTAGAAAGGCACCAATGTTTGTTGAGCTTCTGGTGAGAACACCACGATGCTTCCTTTGTGATGAAGAGAAATGGGTACCAGGGCAGCTGTGTGTGCAAGCGACTATACCCCGAGGGACGGTGCCTGCTATGCTTCAGAGATAGCTAACTCAGTCTCTCTAAAGTTTTTATTGCATTTACTTATGTGTATGTGTGTCTGTGGGAATGCATGTCACATGTCTGTTACCCCAGAGGTCAGAAGAGGGAATCAGATGCTCTTCTCTAAACTGCCTGACATGAGCAGGGCATTCTTAACCCTCACGCCTTCTCTCCATCTTCCAGAGTGCCTCTTCCTTTTTTTCCCCCTGTAGCCCTTCCTGACTTGGAACTTGCTACATAGACCAAGTTGGCCTCAAACTCCCAGAAATCCATTTGCCTCTGCCTTCAGGGTCCTGGGACTAAAGGTGTGCCCCATCACAACTGGCTCTAACTCAGTCTCCAGATAAAGATTTTAATCCATTCATGAGAGTGTAGCCCCTATCAGACCATCCAAAGAATATCATCAATTGAGAGTATGACCAAGCTCCAGCTGAAGCATTCTAAGTGACTGACAGGCCATGTTGGCGAGGAGACCTCCACGTAAGTCACCTGTGTGATACAAATAGTAAGTTTACTTGTTTTTTTTGAAAGACAGTTTAGGTTAGAATCAAAATGGGTGATATCAAGTACTTTAAAATATTGAGTTGCAGGGCTGGAGACATGGTCCAGTGGTTGAGAGCACTTGTTGTTCTTACAGAAGATCTGGGTTCTGTTCCCAGTACCTACATGGTGGATCAGAACTATCCGTGACCCTGGTTCCAGGGCATCTAGCCATGTACATGATACACATGCATACAAGCAGACAAAACACTCACAACATAAAGTAAAATAAGTAAATCTAAAGATGAAATTGTAAGAATTTGAGACAGTAGCCAGGTGGTGGGGTGCACGCCTTTAATTCCAGCACCTGGGAGGCTGAGGCAGGTGGATTTCTGAGTTTCACAGCCAGCCTGGTTTACGAAGCAAGTCCCAGAATAGCCAAAGCTGTTACACAGAGAAACCCTGCCTCAAAAAACAAAACAAAACAAAACAAAACAACAACAACAAAAAGAATGTGAGCCGGTAAGTAGGTAGTGCCACTTTGCGTAAGTCTGTGGATTTCAAGAGAGGTTTCTGGTGGTAACAAGTCTGCCTCTGCATTCTTCCAGCTTCTTGCCTGTGGAAGGAGAGGCACTTCACTTGGGAGTCTGAAGAAGGAACAGAACAAGAGGCAACCTGTTTCTGAGACCTGTCAGCAAGTGTGAATTGTTTTCCGCATCAGAAGAGCCTTCTTGCATACCAGCCTGATGCCCTGGCCAAGATGTTATGAGCATTCATTATTTGGACCCTGGGATGAGGTTTATAAGGGATGAAGATGGAGGCTGTAGAAATGGCTCAATGGTTAACTGCACTCATTGCTCTTACAAAGAAACTGGCTTTATTTCCCAGCACCCACATGGTGGCTCACAACTTCCAAGGGATCTCACGCCCTCCACTGACCTTTAAGAGCACTAAGAATGCACATGGTGCATATACAGCACACATATGCTGGCAAAACATGCACACACATCAAAATAAATGTTT
Source organism: Phodopus roborovskii (assembly GCF_943737965.1). Lineage (NCBI taxonomy): Eukaryota > Metazoa > Chordata > Mammalia > Rodentia > Cricetidae > Phodopus > Phodopus roborovskii. The sequence goes on along the minus strand of NW_026126525.1, from coordinate 27,937,094 downwards.
AAAAAGAATGAGGGTGATCTCCAATCATACAGTTCCTCAAATCAACACACTTTTATTTACTAACACAGAAGGGAAATCACCCTTTCTTTTGTATGCTAGAATTCAGATGACATTAGAAAAATAAATATCTGTCTTTTGTTCTTGCTTTCATTCCCACTTACTATTAGCAGTATTTTGTTATTAGTATTAGAATTAGTATATATATTTTTTGAGATAGGGTTTCTCTGTGTAGCCCTGGCTATACTGGCATTCTATTTGTAGACCAGGCTAGCCTCGAACTCAGGGAACCACCTGCTTCTACCACCAAGTTCTGGGATTAAAGGCTTCCCATACTTTTAAACACAGATTCCCTCCTCCGTGGGCCAGGCTAACCTCAGACTCATGGATCTCCTGTTTCAGGTTTCTTCTGCTCTCTGGATGGCAGCATTTTAGGAGTCAGAGTGAATAGGAAAGTATACTGTATGAAACTAAATTAATATTTGTTGACTCTAAATTATTAAATTCAAGTTTAAATAAATAATTTTTTAACTTTTAAATTTTTTTTTTTGAGATAGGATCTCACTGTATAGCCTTGGCTGGTCTGGAATTCACTATGTAGAACAGGATGGCCTTGAACTCACAGAGACACCCCTGCCACTGGCATTAAAGACACTCCTGAGTGCTGGCATTAAAGGTGTGCCACACCACACCAGCTTCACAAATCATTTTAAGGCCTTATTTCCCTATGCCCTTAATTAGACTGCAGTGGCAGATTTCCAGTTGAAGGAGACCCTGATTGTGGGAGGGGGAGCAGGAGGGTATTCATCAGGACAGAAATGGCGGGTGTTCATGCTGCAAGTGTTTCTATGCCACTTTAGAGAAGGCTTGTGGTTTCTCCACCAGGTTTTCAACATCACAAAGCACACACCTGTTTAGACAAGTTGAGGAAAAAGTCTGATTGACATTAATTCCAAACTATGACTGGGAAGGTGTTTTTGTTTGGTGGCTTTGAAGTAAAGATCAGAGGTGTTTCTTTGTCACCCTCCAAACTTTGATGTATTCCTGTTCACAGCCAAGGGGTAAAGGCAACACACACATGCAACATGCACCATCATTTCATGATTAGGTGGGAGATTTGTTAAGAAGAACACAATTAGTTAATGCTTAGTTGTGACTTTGAAATGCCCGTGGGACTCCTGAACGGAAGCTAGCTCTGGGTCATAATCATTCATATCATCTGGTAAGAGACTGTAAATGCATGCATCCTGCCACCAAGAAAAGCGCTTGCCTCAGGCTGGAGTGGGAGCACAGTTAAGCCGGGTTTGGGAGTGCATGGGCTCAGCTTTGAATCCTGACTTTGGCATTGACCGGCTGTGTGCCTTCAAGCACACTTCATCCATTCAAGGATCTTCATAAATAGCAAAAGGATAATAATATCCTCATTATTCTCATTAAGATGAAGCACAGTTACACATTTAAGGTACCTAATATGTAAGTAGATGGTAGATATACCATTAATCTTGAGCCAAACTGTCATTTCTTAGAGTCACTATGAAGTTTCAAGTGAAAGTGTTCAAGTTTTGCTTTGTTTATTAATATTTATTTATGTGTTTGCCTATTTTTGCTATTGGAGATGGAATCTAGGGCTTTCAAGCTCTCTACTATTGAACTGGCCCCAGCCTTGGTTCACTTAAAAATTTTTTCCTGAGAGCGACTCTCAAGTTGACCAGACTGGCTTTGAACTCACTCCATAACCCAAACAGGACTTGTGTTTGAGTCTCCTGCTTTAGCCTCACAAGTAGTTAGGATTGCAGACTTCCAGGACCAGCTGTGGCATGGATTTTAAATGTAAAAAAGAATCCCTAGTGCCTTACCTATCTTGTCTGGATCTTCTTGGTTTGTTACCAGCTTCTGTTTTTCCAATTTCATAGAAAGCCAGGACAAAAGTACCAGAGGTTGACTTAAACAGAGGAAAATCCCTAGGCATTCCATCCACAGCTACAAGTCTTCCATTTATATGAATATAGTAGTCTATGGATATTGTTAGCTATGTCTTTTTCATTTACATCATACCATACACAAAAGTATGCCAAACTAGTGCTATAATTTAATCAGTATCAGTAGTATGACCTGAGAGAAATCCTACTATGCCATGAAGCATCTTTAGAAAAAAATGGTAGCTGATTAAGTAGGGAAGCCTCACTTGGTCTATTTTCACAACCAGGTCCATCTATCCACCCATCTATTATCCACCTATCCACCTACCCACCCATCCTTCCATCCATCCATCCATCCATCATCCATCCATCCACCTATCTATTACAGTCTAGGGATTTTGGTCAGGTTCATGTTTTTTGCCAGTGAAAGAATTAAAAATCAGGATAAATCCTTATGTACAACAAGTATCAGTAGGAAAAAAATCTCAAGACACAGAAAACAGAATCAAACAGTTATAAAGGGCTTTTGTTATGGGTGAGGAAACACATACAGCAAGGCACACAGAGATAAAGGCCCTCTGAGAAGCAGAGTTATGGACTCAGGAGTCCAGAGTGCAGTTTTCCCTCTAGGACTGGGAGTTTTAAAGGTCTTTGAGGTATATTTGGGCAGTCTGAACAGAGACAAGGAGGCTAACAGCTTTGTGGTAAGTATGTGCTGATCTGGTCTTTAATTTGTGTGCTAGACCCACTGGCAAGGGGTCCTACTGGCAGGAGAGAAAGCCTGGTGAGCCTTTATCTCAGGTCAGGGGTGTGAGGAAGAAACCACAAGTTTGCCATCTTTATTATCTATCTGTGGCCCTTCTTCCTATCTCTGACATCTGTCAGGGATCTGTCTAACAACTGTCCCTCAGAACTCACTCATCCAAGTGTTCATTTACATCCCTCCACCCACCCACCCACGCATCCACCCATCCATCTATTTACCCATCCACCCATCCACCCACCCACTCATCCACCCACCCACCCATCGTCCATTACTGAGGCTAAGCAGTGAAGACACAGTGTTAAACAGACAGTTGTCCTCAGAGTTTAGAGCCTATAGATCTACAGAAAAGGAAGTTAACATTCAGCCATTCCTCTGCTGGTGGGTGAGTCTATGACTTTTTAGAATCACTGTTCAGTTTAGAGCCAATCACTTCAGTCCTTTCAATGGTGTGCTTTATAATAGCTTAGCTTTTAAATGTCCCCATCGTAAGTCTCATGTTAAAGGCTTGATACCAAGGATGTGCTATTGGGAAATGGTGAGTGCTTCAGAAGGTAGAGTCCAATGGGAGGACTTGAAGGTCAGTGGGAGCATGGACTTGAAGAAGACACTTCCCAGCATCACATGAGTAGTTTACTTCTCCCAGCTTCTTCTGTGTGCTTTTGTCCTGATGTGCTACTTAGGCCCAAAGGAATGGGGTCAGTCTATCCCCTGCTCAAATCTTTTACCTACTTCCTGGCATATGAATATCAGGTATCCGACTAAAACCATCAAATACCTTTCTATCTCTGTGTTCTTATTCTCAATAAAGTTTCATCACAACACTGTCCATACAAATTGCATATTATAAGTCAACGTTTATTTCTAATTATCTTATTTATATACTATACAACATACCTAATTACATTGAGATTATTATGATTGTGTAATGCTTGCAGAATCAAGATTGACCATGATTAATTTTGTTGTTGTTGTACATTTTAATTTCTTATACCTTTCTGTTTCTTTCAAGCTCTCCAAGAGTAAAATCCCATGGTAAGCAAAGCCAGGACCCCCCAAAACTGCAAGTCAGTGAAAATGTGGACTAATGTGCTACCGAGACTACAAAGTTAAGCCTACAAAGAAAATTATTTGTTTCTACCAGTATACCTGGTGGGAAAAAATATTTCCGCACATGAAAATTACAAGGCTTCAACTCACAGCTCTGAGATGTAATTAGGGCAAATCCAAGTTGAGTGTTTAAAATAGTTTCCACTGGTCACAGTGTAAATGTTGCTGGCACTTGGTGAAAACAGAGACAAAGTCCCTCAGGGAAAAAGCTTCCCCAACTCTGGCCAGTCAGAGATTCTGAAGATCAAGCATAACAGATAGAAGCACACAATTGAGCACTGGCAAGCACAAGAAAATGACTCATTATGAATGAAAGTTGTAATGCCATCTATCATGCTGTGACCCAGCCAGGGAGACCTTCCCTAGAGCCCGTGCCATGCTGATTATATTTTCAGCTTCCCAAACTGACTACATAAAACAGCCACCCACAGTTTCTTATAATTACAGAGTTGGGCTAATACAATGTCTGCTGCTCACTTCCAGACTCTTTTTATTCTTCATCAAAAAGTATTTTAGCTCCCAATTCATAGGTGTCTCTCCAGTACCACTCCTGTCTTCATAACACATGAATATCTATTTGTCCCATTATTTCTACAACCTAGTCTATCAGTTCTTTTTCCTTTAAAGCATTTTATTTTTAATCAGGCGTATGTGTATGTGTCTGTGTGTTGGGTGTGAGTACACCTGAGTGCAGGTACCCACACAGTCCAGAAGAGAGCTTTGGATTGCTTGGAGCTGATTTTACAGGTGGCTGTGAACCACCTAACTTGGTGCTGGATCCTCTGTGAGAGCAGTGTGCACTTTTAACCTCCCATCTCTCTGCACTCCTGTAGCCCCTACCCCCTCAGATTCTCTTGTAGTCCAGGTTGGTTGCAAACTCATTGTATAGCCAAGAATATCTTTGAGCCCTTGATCTTCCTGCCCCCATCTCCGAAGTGCTCTGATATTACAGGTCTGTACCGCCACGCATGGCTAGTATCTGGCTCCTTTTGATGGCTGAGAGGGACCTCACTATATGTATATACCAGTATGCTTTACCCACTCACCTACCACTGAGTCTCCAGGCTGCTGCCAGGTTTTTTGACCATTTTAAATAGAGCTTATGTAGATATTCTTGTTGGTCTTGTCGGTTGGCTGCAACATCTGACAGACTCAGCTATCTAGTGGATTCTGCCTTTCATTTTCTCTTTGCTCTACTTCTAGCTCTTTCCTTGACATCCAGCCCTGCTGACCACTCGTCCCTTCCTCGGCTTCATGCCTGGTGCTTCCACAGAGAGCAGCTTCCTGTGTCCCTCTCAGTTCTCGCTGCAGGGCCCAATTTCAGTAGCTGAGCCTGCCTAGCTTCCTCAGGCTTCCCAGCTGTGTTATCCACACCTGTGAGTGGCAGAATAGCCACTGGAGACTTCCCTCTGACCATCCAGCTCCCCCAAGTTCTGAAGAACTAAATTCTACAGTGAGTCACCATCCCCTAGTGCTTAGAGTTGCTAAGTCCCCTGGCTGCTGCCTCTACAAACTATAAGACTAAAAATTAAAGTGAACTTTCATTTCTTTGGAATCACATTTATCCACATGGTGAAAGGAGATAACTCACTCCTATAGGCTGTCTTCTGACCTCCACATATATGTTATGGCATATGTATGGCATATGTGTGACACACGCACACACAAACACACACAAAATACATTTTTAAATTTTTAAAAATAACCAGGCAATAGTGAAACACGCCTTTAACTCCAGCACTTGGGAGGCAGACGAATCTTTGTGAATTCAAGGCCAGCCAGGTCTACATAGTGAGTCCCAGGACAGCCTCCAAGAAGAAACAAAACAACAACAACAAAAAATTAATTGAAAATAAATTAAAAAGCAGGCCTCAGAGGGCCATTAAAATAATGGTGCACCAAAACAAGTAAGTGCTAGTGAGACAGACCTGAGTTTGTTTGATCTTCAGGACCCACATGGTGGGAGAGGATCAGCTCCTGAAATCTGTCCATGGCATGTTCACACTCATGACACATAAATGTAATCAAAACAAATGAAGGTCATATCATAGTTGACTAACTTTAAAACCTTACAGCCCCCGGGTTCCACCTGTGGTGCACACCCAGTACTGGACACTGTATGTGGCTAAGCAAGCAGGTTTGACAACTTTTGAACTGGTCCAGACCCTGGTCAACAAGACTTGCCCACAGAGATGCCACAGCAATCTCTGCATCACGTTTCTAAGTGCTTGCTCTTTGTGTCACTGCTGGTGTGGGCTAGTTGATGAGTGACTATGTAAATAGCCCTCATCCAAAGGGTTACTAGTTTTGATGGGGAGTGCATTGTAGGCTACTGGTGGGTCGTTAAGTGTCAACTACATGCATGGCTAGTGTGGCAGATATGTGGGGGCTATTCTCTCTCTCTCTCTCTCTTTTTGATTTCTTTCCTTTGATCATTACTTTGCTTTAAAAGATAAGATTTTATAATTGTGTGTGTGTGTGTGTGTGTGTGTGTGTGTGTGTATGTGTGTTTGTGTGTGTGTGTGTGTGTGTTGGGTTCTCTGGAGTTGGAATTACAGGCAGCTCTGGGTCACACACCTTGGGTGCTGGGAACTGAACTTCAGTCCTCTGCAAAAGCAGCTTGGGCTCTTAAGCAGTGAGCCTTATCTTTATGTTCTTTTCATGTTTACCCACCATATCTAGGTCTTTGAACTTGGACAAATGCCAAGTTCATGAACTTGGTCAAATCTGTTAGCTCAGTAACCAGAGTGCCTGGGCTGTGTTAGAAATTTAAAAAATGTATCCAAGCAGGTAAAGATTCGTGGAGAGGGGGGCAGAAGGTGCTTTAGTGTTCCACCAAGTGGAGCACACATAGAGGGAAGGTAAATGATAAGATGTTTGTGGAAGCCAAGAAAGAAAACATTTAATTGCTTAAAGTGGAGACTTCCTAATTGATAATTGATCTGGTTAAGCTTGAACTTTATTTTACCATTAACGCAGAGTTGGGCTTGGCTTACTTCATCAGGTGCCTTAGGGTCCCTATTGCTGTGATGAAACACCATGACCAAAGCAACTGGGAGAAGCAAGGATTGAACTGCCACAGATCATCATCAAAGGAAGTCAAGACAGGGACCTGGCAATAGGAACTGATACAGAAGCCATGGAGGAGTGCTGCTTGCTGGCTTGCTCCTTATGACTTACTCAACCTACTCTCTTGCAGAACCTAATACCACCATCCCAGGAATGGGACCACCCACAGTGGGTTGGGTGCTACCCCATCAATCACTAATTAAGAAAATGCCCTACAGACCTGCCTACAGTCTAGTCTTATGGAGACATTTTCTTAACTGAGGTTCCCTCTAAGCAAATTACTTTAGCTTACGTTGAGTTGACTTAAAACTATCTTTACTCTTTTACTCTTTTGGGGGACCACCACCTGGCTCCCAAATAAATCACACAGGGTCTTATTATTACTTATAAATGCCCTGCCTTAGCTTGGCTTATTTCTAGCCAGCTTTCCTTAAATTATCCCATCTACCTTTTGCCTCTGGGCTTTTTCCTCTTCTTAATTCTGTAACCTTCCTTTCACTCTTACTCTGTGGCTGGCTGGGAGGCTGGCCCCTTATTTTCTCACTCCTTATCTCTTGCTCCTGTTTATTCTCTCTGCCTGCCAGCCCACCTATCCCTTCTCCTGTCTTGATATTGGCAATCAGCTCTTTGTTAGACCATGAGGTGTTTTAGACAGGCAAAGTAACACAGCTTCACAGAGTTAACAAATGCAACATAAAAGAATGTGACACTTCTTTGCATCATTAAATGAATGTTACAAAGCATAAACAAATGTAACACATCTTAAAATAATATTTCACAACATTGAGCTTCTGAAACTGTAAGCGATCTACCTCAATTAAATGTTTTATTTCTAAGAGTTACTGTGGTCATGGTGTTTCATCACAGCAACAGAAACCCTAACTAAGACATATGGATTGAATTTTTAAAATCAGTTTGGTTATTACCTCTGTTCTGAATCAAGTTCTGAAGACAGAGTTTCTGTCTTGCCTGGCCCTGCAACCATTTAGTCCCAAATAAACACACTGAGACTTATATTAATTATAAACTATTTGGCCAATGGCTTGGGCTTCTTACTGGCTATCTCTCTATTAAATATTAACCCATTTCTATTAATCTATGTATTGCCCAGAGGCTGTAGCTTACTTGTAATGCTCTGGCATATTACCCCTTTGGCTGCTACATGGTGTCTCCCTGGCCACCCTCTGCATTTCTCTTCCCAGCCTTCCTAGTCTGATAGCCCTGCCTATACTTCCTGCCTGGCTATTATTGGCCAATCAGCTCTTATTCACCAACTAATAAGAGAAACACATATTCACAGTGTACAGAAGGACATTCTCCATCAAAGTTCTTCCTTTCCCAGGAGGCAGTGGGGGGAGTGTTGCATTCTAGGGGCTGGGGAAGAACTATGGGGCAGCTAACAGCCTAGGATTTGGGGCATGAGATCATATAGGCTTAATATCCCATGAAATATTATCCTTTGGGGCTAGTGAGATGGCTCAGTGGCTAAGGGCACTTGCTGCTAAGCCTGACAACCTGAGTTCAATCCCCATGACCCACACAGTAGAAGGCAAACCAATTTGCAAAGATTGAACTCTGACCTCTATGCCTCACCCTCCCTCCCCAGAATGGGCAAATAATTGTAAAAAGGCAAAAGTAAAGACTGCCACCATTGGTTTGATCATTTAAGATGCAGCCAACTTTATTAACTTTTTTCCCCCTGTTTTAGCAGTGAATAATTTAGCAAAGCATTGTTTATTTATTTATTTTTTTAAATTTATTTCCTTTTGTAGTGCTAGAGGTTGAACTCAGGGAGAACCTCACACATTTCAGGCAAGCAAATACTCTACCAACTGAGCTAGATGCTCAACCTCCAAATGCGAGCTGGATAATAAGGTATAGAAAAGCCCCTGACTTTTCTGTCTAGGACAACATGAAAATGCAAAGGCTGCTGCTGCTGTGGTATTTTCTAGGGGAGATTACTTGGATGTCACTGTGGAAAAATGTCTTTTTCTGGTGTTGTGAGCTCGCTTCCACTCCTCCATGAAACAATGTCTGTCATTTACTAAAGAGCCTCCACAGTCAGAATTTTCCTTAATAGGATCTCCCTGTGAAGTCCCTGGATGGGTTCCTAAGTTAAATCAGAGCTCCAATCTACATACTATGTTCCTTGGCTCAAAATTCTAAGAACTTGGCAATTGTTCTGACCTCCCTTATTTTATGGTAACTGTTAATTTTCTTTACGTCGATAGTGTCATTAAGTACTTAGTGTGTTCTTGTGAGGCCATGTCAGTACATCAATGATACACACCTCCACCAAGGGCTTTATTGAGTCAGTCTTCACTTTTAGTTAGGTGTTTTTATGCACGTGCACGTGTGTGTGTGTGTGTGTGTGTGTGTGTGTGTGTGAGAGAGAGAGAGAGAGAGAGAGAGAGAGAGAGGAGGGGGTGGGGAGAGGGAAAGAGGGAGACTAAGAGAAAGAGAGAGAAAGTCTCTATGTAGCCCTGTTTGTCTTGAACTCACTGTATCACTATATAGATCAGGCTTGCCTTTAACTAACAGAGATCCTCCTGCCTCTGCCTCCTGAATGTTAGGATTAAAAGCATGAGCCACCACACTTGACCTACTTTTGCTTTATATTTATTTGGTGAAGCAAATAACTAGAGTTTTACACTATGCCTGTATATATTGGTATACATAAAACTCTAGTTATTTAACAGGAAGAAAGGCAAAGGGTTATTCTTTCAAATGATATATATTCTAAGGGAAGAATTTCCTAGAAAGGCTTAGAGGATTCTTGTTAAATGTGACTCCCTTTTCTTTGAGACAGTTTCCTGTGTCGCCTAGGCTGACTTGTAACTCTATGTGCCCAGGCTAACCTTGAACTTGAAGCAATACTCCTGGCTCAGGTGCTGGGATTACAAGCATGCATCACCATTCTAAGCTTAGGGGTAACTTTTGACTTTGAGGCATGGGATCAAATGTGTTTGATTTCTTTTTCTTTATTTTGTGTGCACATGTGTATGTGTGTGTGCATGTGTGTGCATGTGTATTGTGTGCACGTGTGTGTGTGTGTGTGTGTGTGTGTGTGTGTGTGTGTTTGGGGGACTATGTGTGTGTATAGGCCAGAGGACAACTTGCCCAATTGATTTTCTCCTTCCACTATGTGGGTCCCCTGGATCAAACTCAGGTAGTCAGCATTATCCACATTATGCTCAGGTATCGTGACACCCCCTTCTTTTTACTTTAAATCTCCCACAGGGAAGTCATCTTCTTCTTAGGGCTTTCAGAGAAGGATTGACAGACAGCCTCCTACACTCTGTGGTTCTAGAGAGTCACTCTTCTCTTTCCTTAGCAGACTCCCTGTTTTGATTGTCTCTAGAGAATACAGAAGTGATACAAGTGTATCTGGCTCATGGACCATGGCACCAGTATCTGGCAAGAGCCTTCATGTTGCATCTTAAGCAGACAGAGGGGCAATTAAGGACATGTAAGTCACACGTAGAAGAAATTAGACCTCCCCTTTAGCATCAGAAAGGGGTAACTCCCCACTCCTGACACAGCAGCATCAGTGTGGCTGAGGGCAGGGCTAACAGAACCACTCAGGTCAGCAATTCTTCTTGCACTTTGCTTTTGTCCAGGTTTGTGAAACAAGACCAAGTATTGGTGCCTCTACAGAAGACGCAGGGTCAGTGCAGGGTTCGCTGTATGCTTGTACTGGGTTACTTCTCATTTTGGAAAAGGGAAAAGCATTTCAATATGTGTTCATACATGGGAGGCCCATAAAAATATGAGGCTCCAGGAAGTGTCAGCTGATTAAGGCTTATTCGGTGCCTTACCTAGAGCAGAAGCCAGGGGCTTCCAGGTAAATTTTAGTACTTTGTGTTCTCCAGAAAAATCATTCCACTTCACACAAGTCTTCTGTTTTATTGGTATACCTTTGTTCACAGAGTACTTTTTCCCCTTCCAGTGTGGCTATACTTAAGATATCTTTTCACTCAATCAATATTCATTTATAATTTTTTTAAAATCCATGCTTCCGTGGTCTCATTTCATCTATGAATCTTTCCAATAACATGTTCTGGGCTTGGATCCTGTTCTTACTGATTGAAATTTCTTGGTCTGGGGTGCATGCTTCAGTTTCTGATGTGACCAATAACACCTCACAGAATAGCCTTCAATCCACTGGGGACAAACAGTAACAGTTTCCAGCTCCTACCTAGACAGGGCTCACTCCCTGCTGCCTTTGCTGTAGAGGGGCATGGAGATGCTCAGCCCCTGGATTGTTAGGAAGGAAACCTGTAATCCAGACTCTACCTGACTGTACAGGCCTAACCCCTGCTTATTTCTGTGGCTATGAAGGACCATTTTGTTTGACTACGGGTATGTACTTCAAAAAAAAAACTTTTTTTTTGAGACAGGGTTTCTCTGTGTGTGTCTAGTTTGTCCTGGAACATGCTGTGTAGACCAGGTTGGCCTTGAACTTACATATATCTGCCTGATTCTGCCTCCTGAGTGGTGGGATTAAAAGCATGTGCTTTATATTTTTTTGAAGACTTTTTTTTTTTTCATCATTTCTACTGTTTGAAGTTGGTTCAGGGGCCAAGATAATGGCTGTGCAGGTAAAACTGCCTGCTGTCAAGCCTGAAGACCTGAGTTCAGTTCCTGGGATCTTTATGGAAGGAGAGAACCAGCTCCTACAGATTGTCCTCTGACCTCCACACGCATGCTGTAGCATGTGTGCACTCTGCTATGCACAAAGAGAAATTACTTTATTTATATTAAAAAATGTATTTATATTTTATGTGTGTAGGTGCTTTGCTGGCATGCATGTCTGTATGCTACATGTGTGCCCGGTATCCTCGGAGACCTGAAGAAATTGTCAGATTTCTAAAACAGCTGTGAATGGCCATGTGGATACTGGGAATCAAACGTGGGTCTTCCGGAAGAGCAGTCAGTAGTCTTAACTACTGAGCCATCTCACCAGCCCCTAGGATTTTGTTTTTCTGTTATCTGGACTACCAAGTTTGTGTGTGTGTGTGTGTGTGTGTGTGTGTGTGTGTGTGTGTGTGTGTGTGTGTGTAGTGGTGTATATACTTATGTGTATATGTATATGGGAGCATGTATATGTGTGTATATGTTTGTAGAAGTGTGTGTAAGCATATGTGTGCATGTGTGTATTTGTATATGTGTTTGTGGGTATGTTGTATGCTTATATGTATTTATATATGTATGTGTGTATGCATATGTGTGGGCTTATGTGTGTGGAGTGTGTATGCCTATGAGTGTAACTGTGTGACTTGTGAGGGTGTGTAAGTGTGAGGGTGTGAAAGTATGTTTGAGTATGTGTTCATGTTGTATATATGTGTGTGTGTGTGTGTGTGTATGTATGTGTGTATGTGTGTTATTAATAGACTAAGGCCTTAGCTCTGCTTTAATTTTCCAGAATTAACTTGATAAGGAATCAATGCATAATTTAATTCTGAAGAGAGATAAATTTTGTCTATTTGTTGGTGTAGTTCTGTGATCCCAGCTTCCTGGGAGATGGAGTTAGGAGGATCGCTATGTCCAAGGCCTGCCTGGACAGTTTAGCAAGACATTGCTTCATGATTGAAAACAGGCTGAGGATCTAATTTACCTTAGAGTACTTGGCAAACAAAACAAAACAGCAACAAAATTTCATGGCTTTTTTTTTTTTAGGGGGTGGAGGAATGGGTGGTTGGTTGTTTTAAAACAGGGTCTCATTACATTTCCCAGGCTGGTCTCAAACCCACTATCCTCCTGCCTCAGCTTCTCTAGGCTCTGGGATTACAGGCTCTGCCACTGTGCCTAGCTCAGGTAGATGTTAATGTGTGATTAGCCTTCTCCCTGTGATTTTCTAACTACCCACAATTCCCTGCAGTGGCAGGGGCTGGTCTGGAAAGGACACTGGGGTCCTCTGTGGTCACCTAACCCCAGAGTGTGTGTCACCGAGAGACTCACCCAATGGGAGTGCAGCCTTCTCTTTTCTGGCCTTGGCTGACTGTGTTAGATAACCAACTGTTCCCCCTTCTCCAGCCGCAAGGAGCTCCTGGCCTGCTGCCTGATGTCTGGGTCTTTGGAGTTCAAAAAGGAGAGAATGGGTGTGGAGTCTAGGGGAGAAAGGAGGAATCAGAAAACACAGGCTTCCAAGGAAGAGCACCAGGGCTCAGATTCCAACAAGATGAAGCACTGTTCCGACATGAACATTGGAGCCTGAGGCCACAGGGAAACAGCGACGCAGGGCACACCCAGATTATTTTACACTTTCCCCAACATACAAATTAGAACTAGAATTAATTTTTAACTGCTAGTTTTAGTTTACTCTTTTCTTTGAATGTGCTTAATGCTTAATTCAGTAGTGAGCCTAGCTTATATCTCACTCACCCTTGGCTCAGCACCTCCTTTATTTGCTTGGATCACTGACTTCTTATCTACACCTAGCTAGGTTTATTCTCTCTCCCACACAGGACTCTTGCTTTAGTTTGAGAGCAGGGCGGTACACCTTGAAGGGACTGAGCCAACTGGCTTTTCTTTAACTGGGTGACACTTTTTAGCTTTATCTAATGCCAAGCTCAAAAATTGCTTAGCACTGGGCTCAGGGAGCCACGCAGCTGCAGAGGCCCTGCTAGGCATGCGCAAACATGGTTGGGAAACTGTAGAAATGGTGATCCCTCACAGACAATGGGGTTTGGTTTCAGGACCCCATTGCTAGCGGAATCTTCCTTATGGGAAATTGGGAGAATACTGGTGTATAACCCTGCACACTCTCAAGTATACTTTCTGTCTTCTCTAGATTACTCATAATAACTCATATAACAACTAGCTAGACTGGAGTCAGTGAACTGCGGGAATCTGCCAGTCTCTGAGTGGCCCCTGTCCCAGACATGAGAGCTACCATGGGTTTTTACACAGGTTCTGGGTTCTGAACTCAGGTCCTTGTGAAAGCAAGGGCTTACACACACACACACACACACACACACACACACACACACACACACCTCCCCAGTCCCTAGTGTAAGTCTTGGTAACCAGGCAAGCCACCTAATCAGTCTGGCCCAGTTCCCTAGGGACTTTGTACAAGCGAAAGAAAAATGAATATCTGTTTTGTAGGCTGCTGGTTTTACTTGGTTCTTATCTTAGAGGCAGGTGAATCTAGTCCTAAATTTGCCAGATATGCAAATATGTATCATTTATGTGGCAAAAATGTTACATTTTGTTATGCACACTCTGACCTTTTGCCTTTTAAGGAATGTGGCATCATAGTTGCAGATTGAGTAATCAGATAACTGCTTAAGAGGACAAGCTGCAAGGGAGGACAACTATGATTAACACAGATGGTTACAGTGATGACAGAAGGGGAGTCCATTCCTCCAATGGAAACGGGATTATTGTTCAGATATTTACTACACACCTGTGTTAGTTACTTTTCTCTTGCTGTGATAAAACATCATGACCAAGGCAACTCGTGAGATTTCATTTGGGCTTATGGTTCCAGAGGGTTAGGGTCTATGATGGTGAAGTGGCATGGCAGCAGCCGAGAATTCTCTCTTCCTATCTTAGTGATGGCAATCAGAGATGAACACACCACAGAAATGCCCAAGCTGCTGCTGTAGCCACTGTGTAGCCTCTTTGTCCATACAAGTGATGCAAACAGCATTTGTGGTTCAATGAAGTGTTAATAAAACAGCATCTAGTTAGTAAAGCTCCATGTAAAATATGATTCCATTTATTAGGTTATAATATAAAATGTTAACTCTAGGAAGCATGCATACACACGTGAGCATGCGCGCGCACACGTGCACACACACACACACACACACATATATACATACATACATACATATATGTATATAATTCATTCATTTGAGAGAGGTCCTCACTGTGTAACCCAGTCTGGCCTTAAACTTGGCACTGTCCAACCTCTGCCTACCAAGTATTAGGATTATAGCCATGTGCTTCCATACTCAGCTCAAATGAATTACAGTTTATGACATGACATCAGCATGCAGATATGACAGACATTTCTCCACTCCTGAGCCCGGAGTTACAACTTGCCATATAGTTACCCAATTCTGGCCAACCTAGCCAGTCTCCAGGGGGGACTCTTGGCTGATACCAGTGGAATGTGAGCAGAACTAACTTGCCACTTCTAGATTTCTAGGAAAGGGCACGTGTGCTTTTGTTTACATGTGCCTCAGGTTAGCTGGGTGCAGAAAACTGCATGGAAACAAGGGCAGGGGAAACCATGGCTCAGGAGGGACTCAGGTCTCACAAGGATAATGGTGGGGGCACAGTGACTGGCTAGGTAGCACTGCTTCTTGAACAGTTAAATGAGTGAGAAATGAACTTCTGTTGTGCCATGTCATAGAAACTGGGGTATCCCAGCCCCTAGTGTTACCCTATTTAACACCAATGATGACCATTCTGATTTGCTTTTTATTTTCCTTTTATGTGATTTAGACAACCAATAAAATAATATCTGTAGGATTGGGAGCTATAGGTCTCTTGAGGAATGCCTTTACTGCTTTTGAACTCTCCAGACCTCCAAGGTCTACACAAATTTGTGGAGCTCCACAAAGAAGAAGGCAAAGGCTGGTCCACTGACAAAGTACCCCCAAACTCCTCCTTCTATGCCAGAATAAGACCAGTGTAGAACGTCACCCGTACATCCCTACACATTACCATGCTGGAGAAACAGATCTGGGAACCAGCTGCTAAGAATCTTGCTTTTCCTTGAGCTGAGTGGTACTTTATGTATAGCAGTGATGTGTAAGCATGGGGTGGCAGATTGCAAAGTGCTCATAAGGGCACAAAGAGGCTGAATGAAAGACCTGCACACTCTTCATCATGACAACTTATATAAGTAAAGGCATCTGAGTGGAACAGCTCATGGCCTACCAGAAACCATTTTTAGAAGGCTGACTGGTTCTCTCAGGTAGCTATGATGATGTGCCTAGTCCTTCAACTCACAGCTCCACCTGGAGGCAGCGAGGGATCATATCAAACCATGAGACTCGATAAAAACTTAATCAGCCCCTCTGGGAGAGACTTAGTAGGCTACAGAAGCATACACCAGTGACTTGAGCAACGGGAAGACCAAAGCAGAAGAATCACAGAGTTAAGGCCAGCCTGGGCTACATAGCAAGTTCTACAGCAGCCCGGGCTATAAAATGGGAACATTTCTTAAAAAAAAAAAAGAAAGAAAGAAAGAAAGAAAAGTAAAGAAAAGAAAAAGTTAGACAGGTAAACAAAGATCCCAGAAGATGGGAGAAAAAAGACTTGTAATTACTTATAAAATCAAAATAGCTTAATTGCTTGGAATGATCTGAAGGTGAAATGTAGTCATTCTTGGTTTCCCATAGCTCATACTCCCTGAATTCTTTCCTTTAGTGCCTGTGTAATACCTGGGCAAGAACTCTGTGACAAAGGCTTTATTTTAGACAGACCATTCACACGTGGCCTGATTATGTCCACACAAAATCAAATATCCCTATAAGTGCTATATATAAAGCCAGATGAGACCGAGGTTTCCCATGTCTCCAAAGGTCCGAGTTCTTGGACAGATGTGTCCAAATATGTAGATGTCAGTTTAGTTGACAAATCTCAGATAAGTACAGGACCTTTTATTTTTAGACTAGCTATTTTCAGTACAAAACTCCACCAGTGTTCAGGAATAGATGATGGAGGAGCTGCTTCAAATTCTTGACCCCGGGAAGGGCCCACATACTCTGAGAGTCCTTTAGAGAGCTGTGTGCCCCTCCAGGCACCCACAGTACCATTCCCATGTCACTTCAAACCTAGTCACTTGTATTAGCAGTCCTGAGTTACAGCTGCACCAGATAAGCAAAGTCCCATGAAAGCCAAGAGAAGTAAGTCATGGTGTGGGCCCACAGGCAGCTCAGAGTACATGTGCAAAGCTGTCAGCCAGAAGACATTTACAGCCCTCCCCCATACTACATTTGTTGCACGCCAGTATCTGAAGCCACATCTTAACATAGCATGATACCGGATTCTGCTTGGCTCTGGTGAGGGTCTCAAGAGGATGACATCTCTACAGTGGCAGCTTGTGAAGAAGAGGTCCCTTGATAAGAGAGGAAGGAAGCAAAAGACCCAAGAGGGGCTGAGCTGCACACCCCCCATGACCGCAAAGTCACTGTCTACTCTTGAATGGAACAAGTGATCATTAATCCCTTCCAGACATGGGGTCTGTGTGACCTAATCACCTTACACTAGGCCCCACCTCTTAGAGGCTCCATCATCCTAGGAACAAAGGTTCCAACCCACAAACCCTTTGGGAGGGCAATGAAAACCTATCCAACAGCTTTTCAGCTCCTTTCTGCTTTATGAGACATGGTAAGATGTCTGTGAAGATAGCAGACATTGAATCCACTGGCACCTTAATCTAGAACTCCCATTGGCAGCAACGTGAAAAAACAGCATCATGTGGTTTATGATCTACCCATGGTGAGGCACGTTACCATAGCAACCTGATGAGATAGCCTCATAGAGTTGAACAGGCATGCCCGTGCCAGTGACTGCTGGAGCCAGGACTTCATTCGAGGCCTCTCGTAGACTCTGGGAGACAATGATCATCTACCCCATTACCTCCTGGCTGTGTCTATGTGAGTGTCTGGTAGCCACACCTCCTTCTTTATGGTCCCTGTATTGGTTACTTTTCTCATGATATGACAGAATCCCTCGCAGAAACAATGGAGAAACAATGGCTTGGTTATGGCATTTGGTACATATTTGGTACATTTGGGGAGACAGTACACCCCAGTGAGGGAAGCGTGGAGGCTGTATGAAGACACAGGATGGCTGGATGCTTATAGACAGAAGTCAGGTAGTAGAAACTGGAATGATATCTCCTCACCTTGTGACCTACTCCTCACTTTCTCTACCTGGAATTCACCCTGCAAAAGATTTCATAACCTCTCAAAATGGTGCTAACATCTGGGGGTCAGGTGGTGGGGAGCATTTCACAACCAAACTTCCACCTCTCATTTTAGTAAAAGGCAGCTCTGTCTGAGGTTGGCTGGGCATGGCGGTGACAACTTTAGTCCCAGCACTAGTGAGGCAGAGGCAGACGTATCCTGCTGCAGCTCCATGAAGACCAGGATTTTCATGTTTCGTCACTGATGTCCCCACTTCAATGCTGGGGTCTAGAGTCTGAGACATCACAGGACACTCAGTTAACATATTTGGAACAAACCAAGTTAACGGGCATAACCTGGTTCTAATTCTAATGGTGATGATGGCAGCTAACATTTACTTGGCACCTACAGTATGCAGGCACAGGCCTACCTACCGCATTATCTCATTGAATCTCTGAAACAGTCAATTGGCATAAATACACATATTTCTCTGTCTTTCAGGAGGGAAGTTGAGACATGGGAGGTTTCTGTAATTTGCCCCAGATCACATGATTGGAAGTTGGCAGAGCCAAGATTTGAACCCAAGCTATACACTCAAGTTCCCAGACATCCCTGCTCCTTTCTGACGTTAGTATTGATGAATTCACTTGTTTTGGGAGGGTAATTAGTCACTGTAAGAGGAGTTTTTTCAAGAGAGGGTTTCTCTGTATAGCTTTGTAGACCAGGCTGGCCTTGAACTCACAGAGATCTGCCTGCTTCTGCTTCCCTAGTGCTGGGACTAAAGGTATGGACCACTACCACCCTGCTTGTAAGAGGAGTTTTGCAGATGGATAATACCCTTTTTGCAGAGAAACTGATATGATGTGTGGAAAGATCTGTCAAGACCATCTTTGCTGTTTTTGCTCTTTTTGCTGTGTTGGTACTTAAGGGAGAGCCTGTGGCCTTATTTTCCTTCTAGCAAGTTCTGTATCACTGAGAAACAGCCTCTGCCTCTTTGAAACTTAAGTGTGATTTGAATGGTCTAGCTTAGTTATTCAAGCATGCCTCAAGCTGCCACTCCAGTAAGTGGGGTCACAGGCGTGTGCCACCATGCCTGGCTGTGGGGCTGAGTCTTCATCAGCAGGTTGCATTATGTCTGGGAGATTCATCAAGTACAATTCTGAGTGGGTCTGTGAAGGTGTTTGTGGAGGTGATTGACATATAAGCCACAGCTGAGGAGGCAGGCCTGCTCAGAGTGTGGGCAGCACATTCAATAGACCACAGAGGTCCTGGATAAGCCCACAGTGGTTGTTAAGTTCTACTCCTGTGAGGGGCACTTTATGTTTGGTTCTCTTAATGAGGGAGCAAATATCTCATTCCTCAGCACAGAGTACCCCAGAAGTTGTTTGAAGAACACTGCAAATAAGATACATTCACACTGTGTCATCACATGGAGTAGTTACTGTGTTAAGTGGCACATTCCTGAGCAGTCACTTACATTAAGTTTCTCTTTTAACTCCATTCCTGGAGACTTGTCTTTTTGACTTGGAAAACATCATTTTTTTTAAGGCCCTGATTATATGCCTTTCTGAGACCTGTCAGAAACCCACGTAGCACAAATAAACACTGTGGGGGTTTCTCTTCACATTCAAAATAAGGACAATGCCAAAAAGATTAGTTAACTTACTAAACAAAGAAAGAACAGGACACATTTAATTATGCATGGAACAACTTGACAGGTTCTAAAAGGTTAGTGTTCCTAGATTAATGGTCCTAAAGTGACTTTTAAAGTGTATAATTCCTCAAGTCCAGATAGAATCTTCTAACACATTCTTGTAGGTTTAAAGGAGAAACACTTCTAGGCTGGGGAAATGCTTCAACAGTGAAAAGCATTGCACTATTCTTGCAGAAGACCCACGTAGGGTTTTCCACAATCTAGTGTAACTCCAGTGCCAGGGGATCTGACACCCTCTTCTGGCCTCCCCAGACTCCTACATTCATGTGTGCGCACACACATTTAAAAATGAAAACATAATCTTTAAAAAGGAGAAATGTCTCAAACGACTGGGAATGAAGTTTTTATAGAAAGGATACAAGGAGTGTGTGTGGGCAGACAGGAGATGATGGAGGCATGGGAGGGGGCATGCAGGTGCACACTCACACATACTCACAAAGACACGCTCAGATGTAGACCACAGAGGTCTATAGCTATTCCCACAGGCCTGCAGCAACCTGGGTCCCAGGCAGACTGTAAGGATTCTTTTTGCTCAGGTAAGTGAGCTCAGCACAGAGATGCTGATGATGACAGGAGACACAACATTAGAACCCTCCCCTCGAATGGCATAGACCTGAATTTTATGTCTACCACATATGATTTAAATGATGGAGAAATGCATTGCATTCCAGGGCACCACAGGACTGTAACACACTAAGTTAATCTCCATCGTCATCTTGATAGGATTTAGAGTCATCTAGTAGACAGGTCTTTGGGTATGTCTAAAGGTGTTTCTAGAGAAGTTGAACTGAGAAAGGGAAACTCATCCTGGTTGGGAGTGGCAATCCCATGGGGGTCCTGGACTGAAATAAAAGGAGAAGAGAGCTAAACTCCAGCATTCATCGCTCTGTTTCCCGACTATGGTTTCACATGACCAGCAGCCTCTTGCTCCTGCCATCATACTTTCCCCACCCTGATGGACTGTACCCTTAAACTGAGATACAAGACAAACCCTCCCTTCCTCAAGTTGCTTTTGCCAGCTATTTTGTCACAGCATCCAGAAAAAGTAACTAATGTATACAAGGATAGCAGAAGAATAAGGGGCCAGCAGTTATTAGCAAATTGTCCATGAACAACGGGCAGCCGTCCTCCAAAGCTGTCCCCATGAATACTGTCTCACCGTTCTCAGATCCCTCAGGACCTGGGCCAGTCTAGACCTTCATTAGCAGTAGAAGTGCCCTTTTCTCATAGCTTCCTGACTTGTAGGAAACAGTTGACCCAGGCCAGCATTTTCCAATTCACAGGGAGATAGAAGGTCCACTAGTGTCCTGTACAGCCCTAGTTGGAACCTAATCTGGACATGGGGTGCTTTTATTTCATACCCATTTAAATTTTTTTTCTTTCTTCTCCCTCCCTTTCTTCCCATTTTTAAAAAATTCTATGTGCAGTGGTGTTTTACCTGCATGCATATCAGTACGAGACTGTCAAATCACTTGGAGCTGGATTACAGACATTTGTGAGCTTGAGTCATGTGGGTGATGGGAATTGAACCAGGGTCCTTAAGCACTGGGCCATTTCTCCAACCCCAACCTCATACCCATTTCTACACATGAGTAATCTGAGGTTTGTCTTTGGCCACTTGGCTAAGACTTGGCAGCCACACAATCTAAAATCACTCCTCTTTTCCCCAAGCTCAGACTCTTTTAACTCTTCCATAATTCAACAGGAGAGTTGCAGGTTCAAAGCTCATTCTCACCAACTGTGGGTTTATCTTAGACCTTTACAATGGCAGCAAGTAATTTGTGACAGAAGTTGCCTTTAGGAACCCTGGTTTTTGGTTTCCTCTTTTTGTGTAGCCCATCTTTCCCCTTCCCTGCCTCTAATCTTCTCGGATCCTATATTTATCTTTTCTTTCTTTCCGTTTAAGGCAAAGATCTAGCTCTGCCCCTGCCTATTCAGACAGCTGAATTTTGATGTGCACAATGGAATTTTTATCTGCCTTATCAACACAAGGCCTCACATGGGTTTCCTGGGCCCACCCTTTAGACCTTGATTAGCACAGAGGCATCGATATCTTGGGGGAAGTTTTATGCTCAGATGGAGGAGGTTTGTGTATATGTGCCAAGGACTATCTAAATATCTGACATGCCTGGCCACTGAAGACAACTGCCCCTGCTGTCCCCTCCCTTCCTGTGCTTCCATGATCTTTGTCATGCCTGGGGAGCAGTCCTGGATTCCCATCCTTCTTACCCTCCACAAAGAGAATGAGTAAGAAGGTCTGGATGGATGTGGGATGTGGACCCCTCCACCCGAGGACTGTGGAAAGGGACCAGAAACGGAACGCTTGCTTTGATTGCCTTGGGTTTTCCGAGAGAATACAGATGCAACCTGGGGCTCTTTTGCAGAAGTAACAAGTGTGAACATAGCACCAAGGGGAGAGTGAAGGTCATAGCAGGTCTGCAGGGAAGCAGGACTGACTGGGTTCCACCAGGGGATGGGAGCAGCAGGGCCACTGGCCTCCCTCATTCTCCAGCACTTGTGGGCGCGCAAAGATTCCAAACACCCTGAGACACCTTGAGCATAAAACAGACGGACTGAAAGGCCTACCTGTAGTGTTTCAGGCAGGCTGGCCTGCTCCTGTCACCTGGCAGAGTGTACCCAGGCAGTACCCTGGTCAGCCAGGTGCAAAGGACCCCTTTAAAAGACAGACCCCACCCACTTATTCTCTTTTTCTGCCCTCTCTTTCCCTCTTTCCTGCTGTTCTCCTGTGGCAGGCAGGGCTTTTCTGTCTGCCTTTTCTGTCCTCTCTCTCTCTGTCTCTCTCTCTCTCTCCCCCCCTTCCTTCTTTTCCTCCTTCTCCCCCGCCTTTCTTTTCTCTTTCTTCCCCCTACTTCCCTCTCTAATAAAACTTCCCACTAAGCTCTGTCTGCCTGGAGTGTTTGTTCCTCCACCTCGGTCACCCTCGCCTGCCATGAGATCCGCCAATGCCCCCCTCGAACTTCAGCCTAACACCACTCAAGGGTAACTGGAGCAGTGATTGGGAAGGTTCTACAGATGGAGCAAAAGCCATGTGTGTGTGTGTGTGTGTGTGTGTGTGTGTGTGTGTGTGTGTGTGTACAGATGGAGCAAAAGCCGTGTGTGTGTGTGTGTGTGTGTGTGTGTGTGTGTGTGTGTGTGTGTGTGTGTGTGTGAAGCATGCTTGCTTTCCATGGTCTCTTCCCCATGGCGGTGAGCCAGGGCCATCAGCTCTGTTCAGCAGCACCTCCCCTGAGAAGCCTTCTCTGATTGCTTCTGGAACCATCTCTGGGAGAGTGGGTCTTCCTTGTCCAGCAGAGCTCTGCCTATCTAGCCACCCATGGCCTGCTCACATTGTTTCCCTCACAATGCCCCTGGAGGCATTGAGTTCATTGTCCCTACAATACCATCATTCAGCCTACAAAGACCTGGAAGTGAGGCTCGGAAGGCTTTGGGCAGTTGGAGGTAGAATATGATTGAGTCCTGTTCAAGGGCAGGGGAGCCACATTTCCTGGGGCTGAATCTTGCCTCCAGCCTGGGGTAACTATGGGCTCTGGGGCTCAGTGTTCCACAAAAGTGTGGTTACATGGCCTCAGGCTTTGGAACATTGAATCAGACAACTAAAGAGTTTAGTTAGAGTCTCCCATTTCACTTAGGAGAGCATGCATACACAGGAGCCAGTCAGTGCTGGACCCTGAGGCTTGGGCTGCTAACAGGCACAGTGTAACTGTGGCATCATTGGTAACTGTGATAATGCCAATCCTGTCAACTGATAACCAGGAGACATTGTCCCCAGTACATCCACTTGAAGCTGCTTGCTGTGTTATAGAGGGACCATGGCAAGATAGTGATGCTTCTTAGTGCTTACAAGGCTCTAAAGTTGCTCTCAAAGGGAAACACCTTACTAAAAAGAACGGATCACCCCCTCCTGTGCTAATGGCTAGTATCATCTTACTTTATTGGTTCAAACCTGCTGATGAATCAAGAGAATGTCTTCCTTTGGGTAGGACCTGGGATCCCAGGGAAGTTCCATGAATTAGGACATGTACTCAGAGAGAGTATTGGGGGTGGGGTGGGGGCTCACTGTGCTACGAGAGACCTTTAATGATGAAATTGATATTTGATTTAACAACATGTCCGGATGTCTGCCTCCTATGTCCATTGTGAAAGAATTAACAGGGAGTAAGGTATGGAAACACTGTAACTTGTGTTTATAATAGGCAAAGGGTTAAAAAAAAACGTGTAGGGCCATGCTGATGAGTACTGGGCAGTAGCCCAGGGGAAGGGGTCTCTGTGATTCTGTGATTTTTGAACATGGATGAGCCTAGAGGATGTTTGTGCTGAGCAAGATCAGCCAGGTCCAGGAAGAGAAACACATGTGGAATCTAAAAGAATCAAATTCCCAGCAGCAGAGAGGACCTGTCAGGTCATGGAGGCTGGGGCTGGTGACTGGTAAAGAGAGACCAAATGGTTCGGTCTGAGTGAGATGGAGGCGGGGGTTCTAGAGACAGAGCATACAGCACAGTGACAGTAGGTGACCATATCTCACTGCACATTCCAAAATGGCCTAACGCAGATCTTACGTAAGCACAAGAAGCGCCAAGTAGGGGAAGAGAGGAGCAGGAGAGCCAGCATGTTTACCATTCCACATGGCAGGCAGAGTATTTCCAATGCACACAGAAAACTGCCTTTCAGTTAAAATGAAACAAATAGAATTTTAAAATTACACTTCCACCGGCTTTTCTAGCTTTTTATTTGGAGGGGGTGGTGGTGGGGGCAGTCCAGGCTGTGAAATCAAACAAGGGAACAGCCTGGAAGGTATGCATTGGAGCTCTAGAATTTCCCCTCCCCCACTATTTTTTTTCTTGTACTTTTATTTTGAGCTCACTCGTGGGTCAAACTGTCCTCAAGTTCATCCTGTTCTCTCTGCTTCCGCTCCCTAAGAGCTGGGATTACAGGTTTAAGCCACCCCAGTTGGGCATTTTTCTTTTAGAGTCTTGAGGGCCAACACTCGAAGAGTAGGAGAGAGGAGAGAAGAGGAAAGGAACCCTGTACCCCAAGCTTTGGCTGGGCAAATGAACTTGTAAAGCACCACAGAGGCTGTGGCAGGGGTTGGCCACTGTCCGGCAGTCAGGGCTCCCATCTTGGCTTATGTGTGAACATTTGGCTTACTCGGCTTGGGCCATCGATGTCAGTACCTGCGGCTTCTTAAACTCACCCCACTCTGGTGGATAGCTGTGAGCATTAAGCTGCTCTTTGGAGGTGGTTTTGAGCTTCCATCGCTGACATTAATTAGACCTTGTGTAGGGGCCAGTGTGAAGTCTGTGGGAGAAGCCAGCATTTCTAATTTGAAGGGAGAAATTGTTATTCTTGCCAGCACAGGAACTGTTTGACACTGAGTCAGCCAGCAGGGTGCTTAGGATGTGAGCAGATCAGAATTTGGAAATCTAATCAGAGAGAGAGAAAGAGAGAGAGAG
Organism: Phodopus roborovskii; assembly: GCF_943737965.1. NCBI lineage: Eukaryota > Metazoa > Chordata > Mammalia > Rodentia > Cricetidae > Phodopus > Phodopus roborovskii. The sequence continues at coordinate 27,912,177 of NW_026126525.1, read as the reverse complement.
AGAGAGAGAGAGAGAGAGAGAGAGAGAGAGAGAGAACAAACCAGGAGTGTCTGAGAGTCTCTCTCCAATGGGGAACTCTCAAAGGTATATTCTCAACTACGGAATCTCATTTGATCCCCGTACATTCTTGACTTCTGTCCTGTGCCAGGAGCCTTTGGGGCCCTGAAGCCAGGAAACACATTACATTTTTCCATTTATCAAGAACGTAGTGACCATCTATTATGCACCTACCATCGTTCTATGTATACTGATTCTTGTGCTGTGGCCAAGAACAAAACAAAGCTTATGTTCTAATGGGAGGATAAACAATAACAATAGAATCTCATGAGAAGCCAAGTAGAGTGTGTGTAAAATGCCGAGGCTAAGGGAATCATAACTGACTGGAACAGGGTAGGGGATATTGAAGGTGTGTGTGTGTGTGTGTGTGTGTGTGTGTGTGTGTGTGTGTGTGTGTGTGTGTGTAACTGCCCCCTTCCTTCCCTCTTCCATAAAAAGATATGTCCCAGTCTTGAGTCCTGGGACCTATACAGGTGACCTTATTTGGAATGCCAAGTGTCCTCCTGAGAGAAAAGACAGAGGGAGATTCGAGACATAAGATTCAGGTGGAAAGACAGCAGGAACCGCTGCTTTAAGCCAAGAAGAGTCTGAGCCACCAAAGCCAGAAAAGGGCAGGAAGAATCATTCATTCCCTATGGCCTGGCCGAGGCTGTGCCGCTCATCAGGGAGGCCTTGTAGCCCTGCAGTGACTTCAGGCTTTACCTCCAGAGTTGTTAGGGAACAGATGTCTGTCATTTTCTAGCACATGTCTGAGGTGGTTTTTTTGTTTGTTTGTTTTCTCTGTAACCCCAGGGGAACTGAGGCAGACCAGCAGGGCTCACACATCAGTGACCACTGGGCCAAGTCTTAGAGGAAAAGCAGTGGTATGTGTTCCTGTAAGAGGAATGGCGTGTGACAGAGGCTGGCATGGCTGGAGCAGGAGGGGCCTAGGACAGAGAAGTATAGAAGGGAGGACAAGATGAAGTGACCAGATGGGCAGGGTCTCTCAGGGTGGAGCAGGGCTTGTGGAACTCATAGTCTGAGTAGTAGTATCGGGCTTCTGTTACATAGCTAACACAGGATGTAGCACACCCTCTCCCTACCCATCTCAGCCATTCCTCATTAATTAATAATTCATTTTCCTCATTTCACAGGGCACAACGTCAAGCTGGGCCTGGTGCCGTGAGCTGGACCTCCGTTTTTTAAGTGATTTTGAGTGTGAATGTCAGTTGCTCTTTTCTAGCTTGAGCAGGTCTGTGAAACTTCAGTGTGCCTCTCACCTGAACACTGGGTGCATAGACACAAACATTACAACTGCAAACATACATGATTTGTGAAAACTGGTTTGAATCCCTTACTTGGAAAAAGGGGGAGCAAAGGTCATTTCTGGGTGTGGTCACTGGTGTCAAACTAACACCAAGATCCCCACGAGTCCAATTGTCAACTAACCAACAATGCACATAAGGCTTTTTTAAAAAGTGGATCTGCCTAAGGTATAGACAGCACCAGAGGCCAGGAAGGGTGTGATGGGAGTGATTAGAGGAAGAGGTGGTTAGAGCAGGTCTTGAGGAGCCAATGAATGAGGTACCAAGATATGGGTTAATAGATACTGAAACAGTTTGAGGGAGTAAATCTGCTTCCTGCAATATGGTGGGGGTGAGTATAGTTCAAAATAACCTAACTCATATATTATTTAAATCATAAGCCTATAACCATGTAATTGTGATATCCAGAAGAAAAGATGTCAAAGCCTCCAACCCTAAAGAAATGCTAAAAAGCCAGGCGTTGGTAGCATACACCTTTAATCCCAGCACTCAGGAGACAGAGGCAGGTAGATCTCTGTGAGTTCGAGGCCAGCCTGGTCTACAGAGCGAGTTCCAGGACAGGCTCCAAAGCAATACAGAGAAACCATGTCTGGAAAAACAACAACAACAACAACAAAACAACAAACAAAAGAAATGCTAACTAACAAAAGGGAAATGCTAAATCCCTAATTTTATGCACCTATGTGCTAAAATATCGTGTTATACCTAATGCATGCGTCCAGTTATTACAAATGGTGTTTTGCTAAAATTTAACTTAGTTTTAGATGTGCTAGGGCTTAAATCATTGTTAGATTTTTTTGAGACTGGGCCTCACCATGTAGTCTTAACTGGCCTGGAATTCACTATGTACACCAGGCTAGCCTCAAACTCAGTAGAGAGCTACCTGCTTTTGCTTCCTGAGTGCTGGGATTAAAGGCTTGTAGTTTCACCCTCAGAGACAGATATGTATAAATGCACACACACACATATATATATATATATATATATATATATGTATGTATGTATATATTATATAATGCTGGGTTGGCTTGTGTGCACACTGTGTGCAATGACTGTGTGCACACTGGAGAGTCTGAGAACCTGGCAGCTGCTCAGATCATGAAGCTGGGTACCTTGTCCAGCCTGTGGCTGAACCCTGGAGGATTGCTGGTCTTTAGTTCATGATGGAAGGCTGAACAGGTTGGATTCTCATGTCTGTAAGGACATCAGTGAAAGCAAAAGCAGGATGGATGTACTCCCCAGCAACTACCAATGGCAGAGATGGGGGGAGACCAGATTTTTTGGTTTGGGGGGTTTGTTGTTGTTTTGTTTTCTGAGACAGGGTTTCACTGCATATCTCTGGCTGTCCTGGAACTCACTCTATAGACCAGGCCGGCCTCAAACTCACAGAGATCTGCCTGCATCTGCCTCTTGAGTGCTGGGATTAATGGTGTGAGCTACCACTGCCCACCTAGGGGAGGTTAGAGCCTAAAATTACTCATAGCTTGAAGTATTCTTAGGCAATGGGGCAACTCTGTATATAAGTCCCTCACTATTCTGAATTTTCCCAGGAGCTAAAATCCTATTCTTCCTGATACAAAGGTGCGATTGGTGGCTCTTGTCAAATTTTGGCTACTCTGCCACCATTTTAGGGGGTTTGTTTGCTGGGCTTCTGTTGTAATGGTAGCAATGTTACTGTGCCTTACCAAGCTCTGGTGGCTCTGTGTGGTCTCCAAGTACCAAGAAGAGGCCTTAGCAGCTGTCACTGGAGGAAGTGGACAGGCTGGTCTGCCCACCTCTGTGGCTCCAATTTACCTCTCTGAGCAGAACATCAACCATTTCTACTAGTTAGCACACCTCCACACAGGGGACACTCAGGCAGCTTGTGGCATGGCCAACTCCTCCAGCAGCAAAGGCAGAAACAGTTACCTTAGCCACAACAACTGTGCCTAAATATTGTGGGTAAATATTATTCTGGAAGTTTCTGTGTGGGTATTCTGGGCTGAGATTTGTCAGTGGACTTTAGATAAAGTACTTGGCACTCCCTCACATGGGCTTCACCCAATCACTTGAAAACCCACATAAAAGAAAAGACTGGTCCCTATCAAACAAGAGGGAGTTCTCTATCCAGTGGCCTTCAAACTTGAGCTGCATGTTTGGTTTCTTCTTGGCCATCCAGCTTGCCGGTCCATCCTGCAGGTTGGGAATGTCCAGCTTCTGTAATTGTGTGGGCCAATTCCTCAACATCTCTTCCCCTCCCACACATATGTTACAACTCCCACTCTTTTACCCACTGGGGATACATTCCAAGCAGAGGCATGAAATCCTGGAAAATACTGAACATTTTGTACACAAGCATGGCTCAGCATCCACAGAGGATTCCTTCCAGGACCCTCAGACACCAAATCCTGCAGATTCTGTACCCTTTATATAAAAGGATGCCATTAGCATACAACTTGTGCACATCTTCCTGTGTAGTTTAAGTCACCTCTAAATTACTTATGTTGCTCAAAGCAAGTCCTGTGTGAATAGTTATTATGCTATATTATTTAGGATATAGCTACAACAAAAAAGTTTACACATGTTCACTACAAACATAATTTCCCCCCAAATATTTTAAATCTCCAGTTGGATATGGGACTTATTACTATAAAGAGTTGACTGGAAAGAAAAAAAGGAAAAGAATACCAGATGGTTTTGTGTGTGTCTGTATGATAAACTTTAGTTTATATAAGAGGCACAGTAAGATATTAACAATTGAACAGACAACTATAGTAAACCATAATAAAAGTTATATGAACATGGTCCTTCTCTTTCTGTAGAGTGGTCACCTTTTTCTTCTGATGATGATGTGAGATGATGTAATATTTCCATTATGAGATGAGGAAGGTGAACGATGGAGATCTTGTGAGAAACAGTAGGCTAGCTAGTACACAGAAATTGCTTGAATTACTTGACTGCAGCCTGTGACAATTACTCTGATAAGCAAGACGGCTAATATTAGATAGCTGGCAAGTGGATAGAATATACAATATGGATATGCCAGACTACGGATTAGGTAAAAAGCAATGGCATGAGATTTCAGGCAGCATACAATTTTAAACTTATCTTTGGAATTTTCCATTTAATATTCTTTGTACCAGTTGACTTGGGGGTAACTCAATCTTTGGAAAGGGAAATGGAGTCATGGATAAGGGAATCTGCTATATGTATCTTCTTGTTTCTCTGGAAAATCTTGACAATTATAATGATGTAAACTAATGTTTTTTTTAAGGTGCTGTACATGGCAATTTGTAAGTGATACTGAAATAGACAAAGTAATATAAACCCTCACATTCCAAGCCCTTGGCTTAGATGATAATTAACCCATCAGCTTGAATTTTTATGATATGTGTCTACCCACTTAATTACCTCCTGTATTATTTTTTAAGACAACCCTAGACGTTCCACCATCTCATCCAGACACATTTCAGTGTGCATCTTTAGATGGTAATGACCTAAACACACACACACACACACACACACACAAGACCATTAGCACACTTCAAAATAAAATCAATTCCCTAATATCATCAAAGATTCAGTCCTACCCAATGTTCTAGTACTTATCTTTTGAAGGTTGATTATTTTATAAGTCCTTTAAAAATTGACACAAACATAGTACAAACTCTTTGGAATATGCAGGAAAGCACCCAGACACAGTTGTTGGGGTTAGCATCAGCCTATATGGTGCCATTTCATAAACAGAAGGAAAAAAATGACTCATTTCAGAAAAGCAGCCTGTGCCCAGACGCCTGCCACTACTCTTTTCTCCAGTGGATGCCCGTGTGCTGTGCACAAAATGAGTACTGCACGCTCAAGCCTCTGAGGGTTTGTACTCTCAGTGTTTACACATTGGGGAAAAGCCTTCCAGATTTTCTATGGATATATACATAATTTTTGCATAATTGTTTTCATATGGTGCACTCATTTTGCAAGCTGCTCCTCACCCCACACTCCTCACTCCTCACTGAATAGCAGACCATAAACAGTCTCCTGTGTTGTGAAATACGCTTCTCAAACATGACATTCTATGGCTACATAGGGTGCATTGTATGGCTGTCCTGTATGGGATGGGCAATGGCCAGTTGTTTAGGTCTACTGCCCTTTGAGTGCACCGCCTGTGTTTGGAAGACAAAGCACAGGCAAGAACAGTATAACCTTCATGGCAGGAACATGAAGATATGCAAGGACATTTCTGCACACACATTTGTGTCATCACAAAGGCTGTAAATTGGTGCCCTGTGGTTGCTTTGAAAAGACAGCTAAGGTATGGCTCTATTTAGTTCAGCTCATGCTGAGGGGGTTGGGTGGGGGTGTGAAGAGCTGGATCTCCATATGTTTAGACTCTCATCTTTTTCATAATAAACAAGAAGCTTTGGTGAAGAGTTGTGAGGTAAGAAAGAGTAGAATATAGTTACAGGGACAGTTATTCTCAGAGTTATGCAAGCAAGAGACATGGGTTTTGGAAACCAACCTTCATTGACGTGTGAGGCTGAAACAGAAGAAACAGCAAGGCATGTTTATATCTGCGCACTTGCATGCCTGTGTGTGTGTGTGTGTGTGTGTGTGTGTGTGTGTGGTATATGAAGAGAGAGAGAGAGAAAGAGAGAGAGAGTGCATGCGTTTGTGCGTGTGTGTGCACATGTGTGCGCTTGCCCACAATGGTGGTAGTGGAGGGGTTTGTCCCATGGACTGGCCTTCTTGGGTGTCAGAGCACAAGCATGGCTATTTCTAGATGCAAAAGCTATCTAACGGCCTTGTAAGAAACAGCATCACACACTCAGGAGTTGGTTAATGGAATTCTCAGAAAATCGCCAGCACATAATCTCCGTCTCTTGAGAACCAGTATAAACATTGAGGTCAATTGCAAAACACCCATTTGCCCAAACCCACAGCCCACAGTCGGCCCAGAGCTTGAACGGGTGTTTGCTATGCCAGCTCTTATCATCTGTACTGAGTCCATAGAACTAAATGACTCAGTTTAATGGAGACATTGCGACAGGGTGAGGTCACAGGGCAGATGTTAACCAGGAATTCCTAACTTCAGAGGCCACTCAGAAAGGTAGTAGAATTCCAATGCTGTGAAGCCTCACTGACTGAGAAGGTCACTTCCATGCAAATCTGGGGGCCACCTAAAGAATGAAATGGATATGTTCTGGGTTTCTATCAGCCTGCAAATTAAAGTGTAAAGGTTGGTAAGAGGCCCATTTCATTGGTAGAGGGTTTTTCTCAGGGTCCCTTTTAGAGGTAACTTGTATACTAAATAGGATCTGGGATTTAGCCTTGAATCCCCAGGTTGACTCTCATCATTGCCCAAGCAAAGTTTTTGTATCAATTCCACCCAAGATTTTTTTTTATCAGGAACATTATTGGGTGGCATATGAGTTTCCCACTATTGTGGTCACACAACGTGGGTGGCATTTGAAACTTCTCTTGGCTCTAGAGGGCAAAAATGTGAAGCCAAGGCTTTGGCAGGCCCCTCCTGGCACTTGAAATGAGAAGGTTTTCTAGACACCTTCAGAAGGTACTGACTTTATCCAGGTGGTCCTTGGCTGTGGAACTGATCTCTGTCCCTTCATGCTCATGACTTTCTCCTTCTTGTAAAGACACTAGCCTTTCTGGATCAGGGCCCACCCTGCTGACCTCAATCTCATCATCACTATAGCCAAGTAACTGTAACTACAGGTCATGTTAGCAAGGGTTACAGGTAGGACTTGTTTATATTTTGGGAAGAGATGAGATGAAACATAATAATTAGTAAAAAAATTTTGAATCGGCAAGGCATGATGGTATATATCTTTAATCCCAGTGCTGTCAGGGAAAAGGCAGGCAGATCTCTATGAGTTTGAGGTCTGCAGAGCAAGTTACAGGCTGGCTTAGGCTACATAGTAAAATCCATTGTTATGAGCAGTTTCCCACCAGCCTGGTCCCATAGCCGTGTCAGCCCCAAATAACACACAGAGACAGTGTATTAATTATGAAACTGTTGGCCTGTTACTAGAGTTTCTTATTGGCTAGCTCTGTCTTAAATATTCACTCATTTCTATCAATTTAAGTGATTCCACATGGTCTTATCTTACCGGAGAGAGTCCGAACCTCTTTTCTCACGTCCTGCATCTTCACTCCTCTACTACCTCTCCCAGAATCCTCCTTGTCTCCTAGTCCCACTTATCTTGCCTTCCTATAGGCCAATAGGGTTTTATTCATTAACCAATAAGAGAAACATGTTTACAGAATGACATCCCCCATCAATCTATTTTTTAAAATGGTAAAAAAAAAAATTAAAAAATTCTGGAATCCTATATCCAAGTGTTTCACTGATGCTGTATGATCTCCAACCACCTATTTATCATCGACACTGGGCTCCAGGTTCCCTTCACTGTCCCCACAGGAAATTTCATGGCCTGCAGGTTCAATGCTGCTCCCATCTATTTAGTCTCTGGAATACTGAGGGGATAAATGGAAAGGGTTAGTTGGATGGAGAGCACCCTTCCTACTCTGAGAGGTAGTATAGGGGCTGGCCAGGAGGAGATAGATATGTGAGAGAAGTCCCTAGAAAGACTTTTTGCATGCTTTGCTTTGGGAGAAAAAAAATTTGGACAAGTAGTCAGGCTAACTTTGAATTCACTATATAGTCCAATACCCTCCTGCCTTAGGCCCTCAGCACTGGAGTTATAGGCAGAAGCTGACATTGGCAATAGCTAATCTATAGACAGACTTAGAACAGCCAGACCAGTTGCCCAATTCTTTTTTCTCAACTCTCCAAGCTATCACACCCCAGGACAGTACTCTGGACAAGTCCCAAGGACCACTGCATAATGTTCAAGGGCTCTTGGCTCTCACCACAGAGCTGGCATTGGCAGGTGGGGCCCAGCTGGCCCAGATTGCACATGGCTACACTCGGCCCTGCTTCAATATTTGGACAGGCATAAGGCATGTGTGCAGAGGCAGCGAGTGGCTTGAGAGGGTTTCAGCGCTGGGTGAGACTGAAGGGATTTGACATGTTATTGAATCTGGGAGCAGAAGGTGAACTTTGGGCCTCCACGCATCCCAGGAATGCGGATGTAGTGCTCTCAGTGCATATCTGAAGCTGACAGAGGTTGACAGTCCCCATCTGGGAACAATAACCCAAGCTGCATGCAGGGCTGGGCAGTGGTAGGGGCTGCTCCCCACCCCCTCCACTCTCTAACATGGTGAGAGGGAGCAAAGGAGGGAACTTAGCCTCTCTTGCAGTCTCCTGAATCCTGGGGACCGCCTCTCGGATGCTTGCCATTCCGGGAGCAGCAGGCTGCGACATGGTCCATTTCTCCCCTGGGAGACCTGAGCGGAATGCCACAGGGAGGCAATTTGGGATGCCAACTGATCACCCAGCCGGCTGATGGTCTCCTTGCCTTGTATTTGTGTCTCAGTGAATACTTCGGGTGTTCTTTATTCGCTTGGGGAGGGGCTCCATAGTGAAGTTCAAAGAGCTGGTTCACAAGCCACATATCCTAATCCTCTCTCTGATCTGGATTTTGTCGTGTAACTAAACTGATTACAAGACTTCGGCACTTGGACTAGGCTGGGTCTTTGGGTTAGCATTCCATAGGCTTCGCTGCCACGTGGTGCACCAGCTGAGTGCCCTGTGGTGATGCGAAGGAGTTCATGGTGCAGTGTATTCTGGAGCAGGAAGAGAAGCCTGGGGCCTGAATCATTCAGCATCAGCCTATTTTACCCTTGCTGTGTACTGTGGTATCACTCATCTTCCCAAGCCCCAGAATAGTGTCTCAGACCATCCATGTCCAGTCCAATAGCACTGCTCTTGGATCTGGAGTCCTATCCTGGTTGGGGTAATTGGAGGTCCCTAGTCCTATTTCCTTGAACTCTAGCCTTATGATGTCCCAGTGACCCAGAATTCTACGATCTGTCTATAAATCCCTTATAGGACACTGCCACTACAAGGCAGAGGTCCTTGTGTAGGTCCTGTGAAGGTTGGAGGGCCCTGTGCCAGGCTCTTTGTTGCTCAGGGAGAGGGCTTGGCTTTAAACTAACTGGCCTCTCAGTGCCAAAGTCTCAGGTTTTGCCCTGTCCTCTTGCCTGATTCCTCTCTGTGTTTGGATTCTTAGTCACCAAGTTCCCTTGTGATCTTTGTGTTAACCTTGTGTGCATTTCCTTCTCCCCATCCAAACTATACCCTGTGGAAAATAATGGCTTCCTTGTGAACCCCTCTGCCTTCAGCCCTGCCCCTCTATCTACAGCGCATGCTCTCTACTGGAGCCAGAATGATCTTGATTTTCTTCATTACTCACACCTGAATAGCTTCCACTTGACCTTCAGTTCTCAATTTAGAGGTCAAGGACCTACCAACGAAGTGCCCAAGAGCCACAGGCTTGGCCCATTCTCACCCCCCTCTCCCAGCAAATATGTAATTCCTATAATCTCTACTAGATGTTGATGGGCTAGGCTTGGTCCTTGGGATGAGTGAGCCTTGCATTGGGAAGGCCAGATGCAGGGATAAGTTCTTTTTTTTAAATATGTATATATTTTTTTATTTAAAATTGAAACAAACTTGTTTTTACATGTCAATCCCAGTTCCTCCCCTGTCCCCCTCCCAATCTCCATCCCATCCCCTTTCTGCTCCCCAGGCCCTCCCACTGTGTCTAGGCTGAGAAAGTATCCCTCTGTGTGGAATGGGCTCCCAAAGTCCATTCGTATACTAGGGATAAATACTGATCCACTACTGGAGGCCCCCATAGACTTCCCAGTCCTCCTAACTGAAACCCACATTCAGGGGGTCTGGGTTGGTCCTATGCTGGTTTCCCAGCTATCAGACTGGGGTCTATGAGCTTGTGGGGACAAGTTCTTGCTGAATGAATAAAGGATCTGGCAGACAGTGGCCCTGTAAGGATGGATCCTAGGTCTTCTAGTCAAAGGAAAATGTGAGTGGCTCAGACAGTAAGGGCTCAGGCCACCAGGCTTTAGACAACTTCAGATTCTTCTGTGTTGGTAGCGCACACTTGGAAGTGCACCAGGACGCACTCTGCCAGAATGCGCCCTAAGGGACTATGGAACACCACTGTGGGGGATGCATTTGATCATACTCACACCCCATTACCCTCTTTTATCCCCTCTCTTTTCGGATGAAACCCCACTTGTCCCCAACAACCCCTCCTCTCCCACTTCCGGGTCTATTTTTCTCTTCTTCTTTTTGTGGCATGTTGGGTGTAATTAGGATTATTTGCTTGGATATAGGTGAGGTCATATCTAGAGGAACATAGGCAACCTCCAGTTAGAGAAAATACGGGGAGATCGTTAGACATTCTGTGGTTGTACAAGGCATTTCTTTTTTCTAGAGGGCACGAAAGTTAGGACCAGAGCAGGCTTGCTCAGGACAGTGACATGGAGCCCATGCTGCTCCTGACATCGCCCATTCTTTCCCTTCTCTCAGATCTCGCTGCTCCGTGCTTGCCCAGCCTTCTCTGTAAATAGATGTGGCTGTATGTTGTCATATAAATATAGGATTCTTAGGAGACTGTATAGAGCATCAAAGGTGTGACTCTCTTCTGCAGTTTCTCTGCATCACTTTCATGTTTCCTGGAATGTGAACGTAGCAGGCAGAGCTCCTGACAGCCATGTTGGTTCATGAGGCAACTTTGGGAGCTAAAAGAAATAAATTATGATGATGGCAGATCAGAGAACTGAAAGGATGAATTTGTAGAGATAATCTAAATTATTTGGGGGAGAATTGAGAAAATAAACCTCCTATTGAAGGTACCACAGGTAGAATTCTTGTACTAGCAGCTAGTTACAACCCCCAACTCAAGGCCAAATGAGTAGCTTGCCTGGGGTCCTGCACGTCACAGTGAGGCCTGCTCCTGGCCCTTAGCCCAGAACTCTTGTTTCCCTCCCTTTTTCTCAGCTTCCCTCTTCCCACGTTGGCACAGCCAGGGTGCTCAATGTCCCCCGCAAGCTGCTCATGAACACGTGCCTCCCATGTTGACAAGATGTACCCAGTCCTGCCCAAACATCGACTGGTACAGGGAATTCAAAGCTAAGCAAGACCCTGCTAGGGCTGGGTTCACAGACACTCCTTCTCAGAAGTGTGGGCATTTGTGCTTGGTCTGGAGCCTCTTCCTAGAATAAGTTAATGAAACGTGGTGTTTTTCTTGAAATTATACCCACAGACGCAAGCAGCATAGGGTGTTCGGAGCGCTTTGTACAGTTCTCCTAGGATCTGGGTATAGCTCTTCCTTGAAGAGAGAGCACGGGGCAGAGGCGGCAAAGGCCAATTCCCATTGCCATCACTTGGCTTCTGGCTGTGCCATCCTGCCTCCTGTTGTGTGACCTTGTCTGTTGTCACTGGCTGTGGCCTCCTGAAGGCACTCCTACAGAATCAGGTCCCATCTTGGAGTCAGGGGCACGGAAGGTACTCTCCTCACCCACTGTGGTTTGACTGAAGCAATCTCAGAGGGCAGAAGCCACCCTCTCTGAGGTCCTGAAGCCAGCACAGAAGACACTCTGTAACAGCCATTTGCAGCAACAACAGGAACAGTGAAGAACCAGTTTTCCCAGTGCAAAAGAAACTTACTCTGTGGTGGACATTCTCTGTAGCTCACACACCCTAGCTCTTTCCCCCCAGAACAACCTCATGGAGCATCCCGATCTCTGTTTTGCAAGAGAAGAGACTGAGGCACACATAGGCTAAACACACGCCCAAAGTCGCTGCAGCTTCATGGAAGCATGCAGGTGGATGGCCCCTTAGGCCCCTTAGCTCACAGCATTTCCCATCATAGCCCAAGTATTCCAGAAAAGCTGTCCACATCCAATTCCCTTTGAAAGGACATGCCTTGTCTTTGGTGTCTTTCTGGGAGGGTCACCTCCCTTCTGCATGTGATCAGAGGGGAAAAGCATCAGTGACAGGCTAAAGTCATATACATTTATACATTGTTGGGGCATGAAGTTCCAGGAGCAGAGGAGGCTCCCTCCCTCCCTCACCCCTCCCTCTGTCCCTCCTTTCTTCCCTCTCTATCTCTTTCCAGGGCAGGGAGACATGTCTGAGGGAGTGTGAGTAGATTTCTGGGTGATTAAACCTGGGGACTGATGAAATTTTAAGCAGCACAATGATAGAAAGCTGGGCCTGAGTCTTCTAAGCTGGGTCCCAATGAAAAGCCAGAGAGCAGGACATATGAAGCCCAGATCATGACAGGTTGGTGGAGACTCATTCCCAAACTCCACTGTCACCCACCCCTGCCTCATCCTTGCAAATGTTCTTATACAACTCTTGCTCAAATGTGAATATAAATGCATTTTTTATCCTGAAATAGCACCTGATGTCCCCAAGCTGGGGCTGCTTTCATCCCATGAAAAAGGACTGAGGACTCTGAGGAGACAGAGGAGGATCTGGGCAGGCCAACAGGAAGATGACTCCACAGCTAGTGGGTTGGTCCAGGCCCAGCTCTGCCCCCCCAGAGCCTCTATTTCCCTCTCTTTATCATCTCTACCCACTCACTGCATGTTCTCACATCCTCAAGTGGTACCTGTCTACTTATCCCACACACGTATGCCCCTTGGCATCTCCTCTTGGATGCTCAATTGGTGTTTGGAGTTTACCAGATCCAAATGGAATGTCTAAGCACCCCAAACCTCAGCTGTCTTGCCTCCGTCTTTCTCATCCTCAGGAGATCCGTCCATGACTTCCTTCTCTCATCCTCAACATTAGACATTCAGGAAATCCAGTGGACTCAGTTCTCACCATATATCCAGCAGGTGACCACTCCCTTGATCTGGGTCACTCTTTGTCATGGAACTGATCTCTCACATCCATGTTGGTCTACAATGACACAGCAGCCAGAGTAAGCAAACATGCTAAATCAAAGTGGGGTTATGTCAGCTCTCTGCTCAGAACCTTGCAGTGGCTTCTTCCAGTTCTGGTTATAAGTGCCTATGTGGGTTACATCATCCCCTCCCATTACACTGCTCATCTCATCTTCAGTCTCCTGAAAAACTCTACAACCTGCCCACACCAGCCTCTTCGCTCTCCTTTCTCCCTAAGATAAAAAAAAAAAATGCTTATCTTGCATGCAAGAATGTTTTGTTTGCATGTGTTTATACGCATTGCACGTGTACTTGATGTCCACAGATGTCAGAAGAAGGCATCAGACATCCTATAACTGGAGTTACAGATGGTTGTGAGCTGCCAAGTAGGTACTGGGCACTGAAGCTGGTCCTTTGCAATACAACCAGGCTCTTAACCACTGAGCCATTTCCCCAGCTCTCCTTGCTTCTCGTTGACATACATATCAGACCTGAACAATGGTTGAGATTCTACCCCTGCCATTTCCACTGCCTCACCCACCCTTGTGTCCTCTCCCTCCCTTAGCCACCCAAGCAGCCCCTCTCTTCCTTTACATGGTTCCTTTTTTCCTCTTTCTTTTTATTTATTCTCTGTGTCTTTTACATCAAGTATCTTGATCCCATTCATGTCCCCATCCCTTCACAACCACCCTCCTGCAATCCCCCAAAATAAATTTATGAAAACAAAAGGAAGAAAAAAAAGAGTAAAAAAATTAAAATATCACCATGGAAGCTGCAATGTGACATAGTCAGTCACATGGTAAACACTTTTATCCATGATTTCTGAAGAGCCACAGTCCCAGCGAGGTCTCCTTGGCTACTCTAACCAAAATGTCACTATCCACTAGCATTCTATGCCTCTTCCTCCCAAAGCAAACATGGCTGGTGACCTTCCTAGATGATTTTCCAGGCAGAGCATCCACTCCAATCTCTGTGACTGTCTGATACACATTATACCCACTGCCCCCTTACAGCATATTCTGTAATATAGTTTTTCTTTTTATAATTTCTTTGCTACTTTTGCAATTCCATGTGAGCCTTTGTTTCAGTTCCTCAAAGAAGAGGCTAAGAGCCTGGAAACACCTGGCCCAGGCTCCAAACACCCATAACATTAGGATTACAGATGTGTGTGGGGCCACTCCTAGCTTTTTATATAGGTTCTGGGAATTCAAATTCTGGTCTTTATGCTTACACAGCCAGTGCTTTGCCCACTGAACCATCCCAGTCCCCCTATTCATTTTTTTTAAAACAAATGTTTCTGCCTATGTATACAGTCTTTACTTTTCTTCATTTTGTACCATGCTGGGGAAGGAACCCAGGGCTTTGTATGTGTTGGGCGAGAGTACCTTACCACTGAGTCCCTTCTCCAGTCCCTCAAACAAATATCTCTAAAGAAATTAAGGACTTCCTAAAATTCAATGAGAATGAGGACACAACATACCTGAACTTATGGGACACCTTGAAAGCAGTGTTACAAGGGAAGTTCATTGCACTAAGTGCCCATATGAAGAAAACAGAAGATAGTCACATTAGAGAATTAACAGCACAACTGAAAGCCTTAGAACAGAGAGAAGCAAACTCACCCCAGAGGAGTAGATGCCAGGAAATAATCAATTTGAGGGCTGAAATCAACAAAATAGAAACCAGGAAAACAATACAAACAATCAATGCAACAAAGAGTTGGTTTTTCAAGAAAATCAACAAGATAGACAAACCTTTATCCAAACTAACGAAAAAGCAGAGAGAGAGCATGTAAATTAACAAAATCAGAAACAAAAAAGGGAACATAACAACGGACACAGAGGAAATCCAGACAATTTCCAGGTCATACTTTGGAAACCTGTACTCCACAAAATTTGAAAATTCAAAGGAAATGGACAAATTTCTGGATAACTATCACTTACCAAAATTAAATCAAGAACAAACAACTTAAATAGACCTATAACCCCTAAAGAAATAGAAGCAGTCATCGAAAGCCTTCCAACCAAAAAAAAAAAAAAAAGCCCAGGACCAGATGGCTTCAGTGCAGAATTCTACCAGAAATTCAAGGAAGAGCTAATACCACTACTCTTTAAATTGTTCCACACTATACAAACAGAAGGTTCATTACCAAACTCTTTTTATGAGGCCACGATCACCTTGATACACAAGCCATACAAAGACAAAGACACAACTAAGAAAGAAAACTACAGACCAATATCCCTCATAAACATCGATGCAAAAATACTCAATAAAAATACTGGCAAACTGAATCCAAGAATACATCAGAGAAGTCATCCACCATGACCAAGTAGGCTTTGTCCCTGGGTTGCAGGGATGGTTTAACATACGAAAATCTATCAATGTGATCTACCATATAAAGAAACTGAAAAAGAAAAACCATATGATCATCTCCCTAGATGCTGAAAAAGTCTTTGACAAAATTCAACACCCTTTCATTATAAAGGTATTGGAGAGATCAGGGATAACAGGAACATACCTAAACATAATAAGAGCAATATACAGTAAATCAACAGCCAACATCAAACTGAATGGAGAGAAGCTTAAGGTGATTCCTCTAAAATCAGGAACAAGACAAGGCTGCCCTTTCTCTCCATATCTCTTCAATATTGTACTTGAAGTTCTAGCTAAAGCTATTTGACAACAAAAGGAGATCAAGGGGATCCAAATTGGAAAGGAAGAAGTCAAATTGTCTCTATTTGCAGATGATATGATCGTTTACATAAGTGACCCAAAAAAAAAAAAAAAAAAAAAAAAAAAACTCTATCAGGGAATTCCTACAGCTGATAAACACCTTCAGCAAACTAGCAGGATACAAGATAAACTCAAAAAAATCAGTAGCCCTACTTTATTCAGAGGACAAAGGGGCTGAGAAAGAAATCAGAGAAACATCACCCTTTACAATAGCCACAAACAACAAAGTATCTTAGGGTAACGCTTACCAAACAAGTGAAAGACCTATATAATAAGAACTTTGTGGCTCTAAAGAAAGAAATTAAAGAAGATACCAGAAAATGGAAAGATCTCCCATGCTCTTGGATAGGTAGGATAAACAGAGTAAAAATGGCAATCTTGCCAAGAGCAATCTACAGATTCAGTGCAATCCCCATTAAAATCCCACCACAATTCTTCAATGACCTTGAAAGGATAATAATCAACTTTTTATGGAAAAACAAAAGACCCAGGATAGCCAAAACAACCCTGTACAATAAAAGAACTTCAGGAGGCATCACCATCCCTGACTTTAGGCTCTACTACTAAGCTATAGTCCTGAAAACAGCCTGATATTGGCACAAAAATAGACAAGTAGACCAATGGAATCGAACTGAAAATCCTGATATCAACCCCCACACCTATGAACACCTGATTTTTGACAAGACAGCTAAAAGTATACAATGGGGGGAGGAAAGCATCTTCAACCAATGGTGCTGGAACAATTGGATGATGGTGTGTAGAAGGCTGCAGATAGAACCATGTCTATCGCCATGCACAAAACTCAAGTCCAAATGGATCAAAGACCTGAACATAAATCCAGCCACACTGAACCTCTTAGAAGAGAAAGCAGGAGGTACCCTTGAACAAAGTGGTATAGGAGACTGCTTCCTGAACATAACTCCAGTAGCACAGACACTGAGGTCGACAATTAATAAATGGGACCTCCTCAAACTTAGAAGCTTCTGTAAGGCAAAGGACACAGTGGACAAGACAAAAAGGCAGCCCACAGACTGGGAAAAGATTTTCACCAATCCTACATCTGACAAAGGCTGATCTCCAAAATATACAAAGAATTCAACAAAACACCAAATAACCCTATTAAAAAATGGGGTACAGAACTGAAGAGAGAATTCTCAATAGAGGAAATCAAAAAGGCTGAAAGGCACTTAAGAAAGTGCTCAACAGCCTTAGCTATCAGGGAAATGCAAATCAAAACAACTTTGAGATACCATCTTACCCCTGCCAGAATGGCTAAAATTAGAAACACCAATGATGACTCATGCTGGAAAGGATGTATAGAAAGGGAAACACTCCTCCACTGCTGATGGGAGTGCAAACTTGTACAGCCATTTTGGAGATCAGTATGGCAGTTCCTCAGGAAAATGGGAATTAGTTTACCACAGGACCTGGCAATCCCCCTCTTAGGCATATACCCAAATGATCCACATCCATGCAACAAAGACATGTGCTCAACTATGTAATAGTTGTAATAGCAAGAACCTGGAAGCAACCTAGATGCCCCTCAACTGAAGAATTGATAAAGAAGATGTGGCACATCTACACAATGGAATATTACTCTGTGGGGGAAAAAAATGGAATCTTGAAATTCGCAGGCAAGTGGATGGAACTTGAAGAAACCATCCTGAATAAGGTAACCCAGTCACAAAAAAGAGGAACATTCATATATGTACTCATTCATATATGGATTTTAGACCTAGAGCAAAGGATCACCAACCTATAATTCACACAGCCAGAGGAACTAGGATACAAGGTGTATTCTAAGAGATTCATATAAGGTCCCTCACAGAAGAGGGAAGGGACAAGTCCTCCAGAGCACAGGGGAAGTAGGGAGGCAATGAAGAGAGAGGGAACTAGGAGAAAGAGAAGGGGAGGAGAGGAAAGCACGTGGGACTAGGAGTTAGGGGAGTTAGGGTAGGAATAGAAGACAGAAGGGAGAGAGAACATAAAAGAGGGAGCCATTATTGGTTTGAAGAGAAAACTGAACCTAAAGAAAGGTCTAGAGACCTACAAGACTGCCACCAACTAACAATTTGAGCAACAGTGGAAAGGCTACCATAAATGCCCTTTCCTGATAATGAGATCAATAACTAACTTATCCACCATCATGGAGCCCTCATCTAGTACTTGTTGGAAACAGAAGCAAACACTCACAACTAAACACTGAGTTGAACTTGAATCCAGATGCAGAGAGGGAGGACAAGACCAGGTTGAAACACATAGAGACAGCTGACCTGAACAAGGAGGAGCTAACGGGCCCCCAGACTGATAGCTGGGAAGCCAGCATGGGCCTGACTCAGGCCCCCCTGAACATGGGTCTCAGCTAGAAGGACTGAGCAGTCTAAGAGACCTCAGACAGTGGAGCCAGGATGTATCCCTGGTGCACAAAAGGACCTGTGGACACATCCCCCATGGAGGGATAACTGCCTTAACCTAGAGACAGGAGAGAAGTCCTAGTCCCTACTTCAAATGACTTGACAGATTTAGATGACCCCTCCTGGAGGGAGGGCATCACCCTACATGTGGAGTGGGGGGTGGGTGGGAGGGGTGCATGTGAGGGGGGGAGAGAGGGAAAGAGGGAGGGAGAGAAGAAGGGAGGGAGGGAGAGGGGACTGGGATGGATATGTTAAAAAAAAAAAGAATCATCAATAATCAGGCAAACTACACCATTGTCCTTGTGGAACCTAGAGTTTTCAGGGCTGAGGGGATAATTGGGGGCCTCAAAAGAAACGTTAAGCAAAGCAAATAGTCATTCGAAGAAGATGGCACCCTGTTGTTGCCGAGGGTTAGGGGAGCACTCTGTAGAATGCGTGAGCTGATCTCTCTGACTCACTTGCTCCAGCTTGTCCAGACAGGGAGTTAGACCGACTCCCATCCTGGGTTCTTGGAGCAGCCACTTAGTACAGCCTACGGGAGCCCTTGACTGGACATTTGAGGGTGAGCAAGGGAGAAAAGTACAGGCCAGTGTGTTCCCCATCCTCCCAGGGTTGGATGGTCTGAGGCCTGGTTGGACCATTTCCTCTTTTGTTTCTCCAGCCTTGGGGTAGTGACTATTTTCCATGTGGTCCATTCTGGGTTGTCCCACCATCTCATTGTCCCAGCTCTCCCATCAAATGCTAACAGTCCCTGGACTGGATCCCTTGTTTTGAATACAGTGTACTGTGTTTCCTCTAATTAGACTTGGACGGCTGTAATCACCCGTTTTCAAGCCCCAGTCACCACCTTTGCTGGTGGCCTGTTCCTGTGCCTGAGCTGGGCTGTGACTTCCTAACAGACAGTGTCTGGCTGTTCCCTGTCTTAGGTCATGGCAAAACTATGCAGCCTAAGGCTGCAGGCAGCAGTGGCTGACAGTATGGACCACAGGGGACTCTGGAGGTATAGAGCTTTGAGGGAGGACTTCCTCCCTCATGTTTCAGATACTGAGCTCATGGCCTGTCATCCCACCCCTCACCAGAGTTCTCGAGTCCCCTACTCCATGCTCCCCTCCCTTCAGGGCCACCCTGGTAGGAAGGTCTGCTCCGTCTCTGTCCCAGTCATAGCTTCCATGCCTAGGTGGGCTGAGGAGACAGTAAAGCAGATTTTCTAAGCTGGGGGGTTGAGTATCAAAATGCTCACTAGCAAGCAGGGGCAGAAATGGGAGGAGCCGAGAAGGAAAAGGCAGTACCAGAGCAGCCGGATTCCCCAGGGACACTTCCAATCTCGGAAGCCAAGACCCTCAGGCTCCATGAATCATTAAATTTCTTTAAAAAAAAAATTAAGTAAACTTTATTATTAAAAGTCTTGCAAATGAATAAAACGTCACACATTAAATGAAGCAGATCCAAAGTCACTCATGTACGCCAAAAAACGGCAGCATAGTGGGTTTCAGAGCTTGATGTGCCTTCCAAGCAGGATCAGATCAGTCAGCGTTTTCAATGGAAACAAATGTTACTCTCATCTAGCTAAAAGCCCAGCCTCCTTAAGAGTGGCAGCCAGAAAACTCCAGTCTCCTAATCCTGCAGTTCCCCACTAATCAGACGTCTAGACAAGAAGGGCTTCGGCTCCCTTTCCTGTTAGCAAATCTGCCCTGACAAGTCACATCCTCCGCTGATGCCATTGAAATGTTCTGTTTGCTATGTGGTCCTTCTGAGACCTGGCTCTGGAAATGCTATCAGCTTCTGGATCAACTCGATTCTCTTAAAATCCTGTTTGGAAGGTCTTCTGCTTAAATTCCTTTATCCCCAGAGGAGCTCTGGCTTCACACGACAATTAGCAATGCTTTGAATGGAAAGAGTACTATGGGCTTTGTGGCTGCATGGTCAGAGAGCCCACCTCCGTATATGGGTCTGGTGACTTTGGAGAGGACACCATTTCTACAACACAGTGTGCTGCCTTAATCTGCTGTGGAAAATAGGGGTGGCGATGTTCCTATTTTATCCATCCATTGGAAATGGGACCAATTATTGCTTATTTCTCCCTAGGCTTAGCTGTATCTATCACGGGTTGCAAAGTCATACCAAAGAGGTTTAAAGCAAATGTTAATTTGTCTATTTTATAACAAGCACCAAAATAGTGGGAATTAAAGGCTGTCAGGGGAGTTGTGGAGTCTGGACATTGGTTACAGAGATCTTTCCATTCCTAACTCTCTCCCTCATGTTCTGTAGCCCACCCTCACAATGCATCATTTGGAGAAAAGCCAGCCTGTTGAAGAGATAGCCTATTCTTTGAAAGAATAGTTCATGTACAGTTGATTTCCACAGTTTCCGTTTCCCACAGTCCAACTTCAGTCTGAAAATATTAAATGAAAAAATGTCCCCCAAATAAATAATTCATACATTTTAACCACATTCATCACAGCATGCTGTTGACATCAATCTCTAGCTATGCATAATCTATAAATTAGACTTTATCTGGTCACACATATATAGGAAAACATAGTAAATATAGGGTCTAAGAAAACATAGTAAATATAGACCCGTGGTTCAGTACTGAGGGTCTGGAAATGTATTTCCCACATAAGGGATGACTATCGCACAGCGGTCCGCACTGACAAGATCTACTATAAATCAAAACACAATGAAATGTTGTGCCTCACCAATCCCTGTGGACACAACTTTTCTTTGAGCCATTAGATGTGGTTACCAAGTGACTTACTGACCTCTGCCACAATCTGAGGGGACTTTGCTCCCTGCCTCCTGGGCTGCCTTTCCCCATCTGCCACACTTTTCTCGTATCTATAGCATACTGATTTTTCATACAGCCTTCTGCAGGTGGGAGACCCATCCTCTCCAGACTCAGTAGCAGATAGCTCCCTCAGAACTCTGAAGCAACCCAGGAAGCATCTTCTAGCAGACTGAGTCCAGATAGGCTCACTGAAGTGCATGACAGAGGAGCTCACATCAGCACACTTGAGCCTGTGGAGTGGCACTAAAGCTTATTGAGTTTGCATATGCTGTTCACATGTCCTTGGGCATTTCTAGAAGCCATTCCAAGAAGACAAGTTTCAATGCATAGATTACAGACACAGGCAGGTTTGTAAAAGCATTTGCCTACTGAGCATGCTTTTTCTAGTAAGCCGTTATAAGGGCAAGGCAGTATATATCACTTGAGTTTTTCTTTTTTCCTATTATTATTATTATTATTTATTTTTCAAGACAGGATTTTCCTATGTAGCTCTGGCTGTCCTGCAACTCACTCTGTAGACCAGCTTAAGGCTGGCCTTGATCTCACAGAGATACACCTGCCTCTGCCTCCCAAGTGCTGGGATTAAAGGCGCTTTCTATTACTACACCCGGCCTCTTTTTTTTTTTTAATCCCTGAAAACTATTCTATAAAAATGTTAACTTTTATCACCATAGTGATGGTCATTCTGAAATATAGTCATCTTCCACACCCAACGGGCCTTGACTTGTAGTAATTTCAGGTAGAAACAACAATGGCAAGCTACAATATTATCCAACATTCCAGCAATGTCACAAAGAGAGAATTATGTCTCAATTTCTCTCTATAATGGGGAACTAAGCCTGCAGGCAAAGTTTTGAATGTTGCTAAATTTGTTTGAAATGATCCAAAGGTCAACTGGGAGGCAGCTTTGGAAAAAAAAAAAAAAGAAAGAAGAAAAAAGATCAAGACATTCATTTATATTCTCTTGCATTTGAAGTCTCACTAGTGGAAATACCAGTTATCAACAGTGTCACATAGACTGCTTGGCCTCTGTCAGCCTCAGTGACTTCACCTCTGAAATGGGGGTAAAGTGTGCCATGAGGACCACATAATAGAAATGATGGCCCTGGGAACAAGGCTGGTAACAGAAGCCCAATGCATTACTTATCCCTCACAGTGTCTAATGCCACTCAGTCCTGAGCGCGTGGAAGCTCACAGCTGACGGGAAAAGGGCTGGCTACCTTCCTTGTCCTTTTTCCCTTTTTCATTTTGTCTTCACAGAATAGGAGAGAGGGAGGGAGCCAGGTCTCCAGCCTCACAAAAGGCCAGTGTCTGTAGGCCTGCAACGTCTGGGAGGCCCATTAGGCTAAGAGGCAACCCTGCCAAGTTTACATATGGTTTTCATATCACCAGGCTTGTTTTGACTCCTGTGAGCTTTCTCTGTAACAATTCCTCGGGAGGAAAGGAAGTGCAGGCAATCTGAAGGCCAGGGCTATAATTGCAGGGGCAACTGGGGCACAAAGAGATCAAAATACCCCTGGGGCTGTGTAGGATCCCCAAGAATTGTCCCCTCAGGTAGCCACCTTCTTGCTTGCCTCCCAAGGCTTCCAACTTCTGGTATGTTCTGGCTTCCAGAGGACTCTGTCATGTCTGAGCTTTCTTCCCAGAGGAGGACAGGCAGGCAGAAGAATTTGGCAGATGAACAAAAGCCATTAGCAGTGTCTGGTCTGGTGTGGGTGGTAGCATTTGTAGTTCACAGGCTCTGGTAAGCCAGCATGGACTGCTCCTTCCATTGCTGCCCTTCAGTAAGTATACTTCAATTCAGCTGGCCAGAGACAAAGATGGGCCAGGCAAAGCAGTTCTTTCTAGGTGTTGCACAAACAGAGTGGGCTTTCCATGGAATCTGGGTATACCTTGGAGCTTCAACAATAATGATAATTTATTGAATTACATTTATGAATGTGCATGCATGTACATGTGCATGCATACATGTGAAGGCCAGAGAACAACCTCAGGATACTGCTCTCACTTTCCGCCCCATAAGATATTTTAATTTAATGTTTCTACGTAGATATAATGTATTCAGATCCAACCCACCTCCAATTCCTCACCTATCTCCTCATACTTTTCCTTCCAACTTCATGTTCTCCCTTTCTTTTTTAATACAATGCCCACTGTGTCTATTTAGTGTCCTTAGCCTGATGATAATTAACATTAATTTGACAACTATTTCTTGAGATCCTTCCATACACCTAACATTGTTCTATTCCTGAACAAAACAAACAACAGCAGCCAAAGATCATCACATTGGTACATCATATAAGATGTTTATCAGTTCACTAGCTCGTTTGCCTTGGTAAATAAATGTCATAATTACCCCCTTCTTCAAACCAGGAAACTGAACCCCTGAAAGGTTAGGCACATTTTTTTTTTATTGTGTTTTGTTTGCGACGGGATCTTGCTGTATAGCCAGTCTGATCTCGAACTCACCATCCTCCTGCCTCAGCTTTCTGAGTATTGTAAACATGGTGTGAACCAACCCAGCCAAGGTTGAACATGCACCAGGTAGCTTTACTAGAACAGATGCCACACTTAGGGCTGGTACATGACATGTAAGTGGGGCGAGGTTTGAACAACACTGTGGTGTCTACTCTGACCACAGCCTCAGACATCCACATCAAGAACTCTGTTGTGTGAAGCTGTGTCTAACATTAATAAATGGTCTGTCCAGCCCTGTCTGGACAGGGTGAAATCTTGACTATAACCATAGCATCTTGCAGGGCTCTCAAACCTTGGCCCTGTCACCTTCACAGTTTTCTCTTTTTAATGCCACTGGGGCTTTCTCAGGCCAAGAAAAGGGAAGGGACCGCAGGAGCTCAGTCTCAGATCACAGTCCCCTAGAGCCAGAGAACCACTGGTCACATTACTAAGCACCCATCTTTTCAGCGATGAAGTCACCCTTTCACATGACTCTTCTGCCTTGCTTGTCTGGTTTCTCTGGTTTCCTTGAGACTTCCTGCATGGAGTCTGCCCCTACAGATAGGGGAGGAAGACAATAAGCTATGAGGCCTAGGTATCACTCTGCTCCAAAGGGCATGTGCTCAGGCAGTAGAAGGATAGACTGTTGGTGGTTCTGGCCTTAGGTCTGCTATCTCAGTTCAAGTAGCATACTCTTTGGTCCCCATTGTCTACCGGGCCTTTGCATTCTTCCCATAATCTGATAGTCATCTGATAATCCATACCATCATCACAGACAACATATGCATCCCAACTAAGACTCAGCTTTGCTTAGACCCACTGACACTAGCACCTTCCCAGCTCACAGCCTTTAGTAGCTCAAATCAAGTCATCCTCCACTTTGGTGGGTAAAAGCCATCAAGACTTGTGCTCCTTCTGACCCAACCCTGTCACTTCAAGGACCCTAAACAGAATCTGGAATCTCTTTTTTGAGAACAACTTCCACCTTCTTCTCCATCTTCTTCTACTTACGGTGCTTTCCAGAGAGAACACAAAGCTATTCTTCCCAGTCTATGTATGCCTGCAGACTAATGAAGAGGACACAAACTCACCCCACAGCCAACCTTGTTTTGTTCCGGACTCCTGCTCTCAGCTCAGTTGTGAATGGTCTCGTGATCTCAGGGTACATCCCAATACTCTTTCCTGGCCCCAGCTCAGGGCTGGCTTGAGTGAACAAAGCCACTGGATGAGAAATGCCACAGTTACTCACCATGCCCACTTTGCTCCTTGCCTCAGTGCACCTACATGGACCTCCTCTCTTAGTAGGGCAGCACTGGCTACAGATACCCAAGGCTTTCCTTAATACATGTTTACTTGCTCTGTTTTGTTAGCTAGAAAAGCGTTTTCAGCCACTTCTTAGGAAGCAAGACTATGAAGTGAGAACTTCCTTGAGATGTTGTGCATCAAGACCAGGGAACTGATTGGCTGTTGGATCAGGCAGGTAATAGTGTCTGCCACAAATAGCCTCATTCATTTTGATTTAGTTCAAAGGGGTCAAGACCCACAGGTTGAGAACTGCTGCCTCTGAATGAGATGATGAAGGTCCGCACTAGAGGGCAGCATCAAAAGCAAACTCAACCGAGCATAGGTCTTGGCTAAGAAACACACCGCAGAATATCTTCCAAGAGGTTACTTTGAGTATCCGGAGGGGCTCACAGAGATGCAGGTCCTGAGAGAGACATAGTTGGGCAACCTTCAGTGATGAGGTCACTGTGGATACAACTGTTCCTCATAATGGCGGCCATAGCCACTGAGTGATGAGTGATAGGAGCATTGTAGAACCCAGGGTTGGCCACTGCACCACCAACCCAAGGTGGGCTCTTTGGTGAAGGATGAGATTTGATCAATGGTATCTACCTTGCCAGTTGGTAAATATTTTAGTAGTTATGGTGGTTTTGGTGGCAGCTGTGGCAAGGATGAGACATGGTGGTTGTGAAGGTGACCTGAATGAGAATGATGAAGATGACAATTGTAAAAATTTTAAATTGTGCTTGCAGAGGAGCTTGAGAGATGAACCAAAGATTAAGAGCACTTGCTGTTCTTGCAGAGGACACAGGTTCAGTTCCTAAACCCCACATAGGGACTCACAACAGTCTTTAACTCCAGTTCCAGGGGATTCTGACACACTCTTTTGTGCCTTTTCAGGCACCAGGAATACCTATAGTGCATATAAATTCATAAGGCAAACACATAAATAAAAATAAGGAATTTTTTCTTGAAGAAAAGGCCAAAATGTTGGAATCAGAAATTCTGTTTTTTTATGGGGGCAGAGGCCACTCTTTAGACAAACCAAAGACCAAAGTGGTGCTGGTAAAAACAGTGGTAGATTCAAGAGCTTTTAACCAGCACTGGAGAACAAGTCCTACCAAGAGTAGGGTTTGTAACAGGGAGGCCATACACCCAAGCCAAAAAGATCTGAGTCCAAACCCTACCTCTACTTTTCTCTGGCAAGATGACTATGACAGGTTCCTTACACCTGCTTTTCTCAACACTAAAATCCAAGTAATATGAACCATGTATGAGTCACCCAACTCACTGGAGGGGCTTAGTTGTAAATGGAATTCTTAATTGGTCTAAATAATAAAAATCTGGAGTCAGATATAGAGGAAAATGCTGAGATCAGAGAGAAGGAGGAGCAAGCCACAGCACACCTTACCTCCTAGTATCTCAGCAGACAAGGGGGTGAGTGCCTGTTTCTTCCTGCTTATATTCTCTCTCTGCCCAGCCATCTCACTTCCTATCTGTGCACAGCCATCTCACTTCCTGTTTCTGCCCAGCCATTTCACTTCCTGTCTGTCTGTACAGAGCTCCAGACATCTATGGTTAGCTAGTGGCAAGTTCCATTCTCTGACCTTCAGACAGGCTGTATTTGTACAAGCAAAATATCACATTTAGTAAATTATAATTATTCCTACTGATAATCCATCAAGTCTTTCTCCTCATTCCAAGTAGTCATAGCCTCAGCATTCACAGGGGTAAGAGACTTACTATACTTCTATCTCTCCAGGGGGGGAAGCAGAATCTCCGATGTAAAGATCACATGGGAAGCAAGTGGTAGAGGTGGAGCTGAGACCTGAAGGCATAATCATCTCCACCCTACTCCACCTCTCCAGAAAGTGTTGTGTGCAGCCCTTTAAGGAATGCCTGCTAAATTCCATTTTTTCCCATGCCTTCCAGGAAAACACAGTAAATGTGAACATGAGAAGTGAAGAGCTCCCTTAAATCCTCCAGGACTGGGTACCCTGCTATATTTCAACATTCTTGAGCCTAGCCCCATCCATCCTTCAAAGAGATTGTTAATTGTCTCAGTTACTTTAGTAGTTGCAGAGGCAAAAGTAAACCGAGGAAGGATATATCCATGCTCACCATTTGAGGGGGTACAGTCTATTATGGTGGAGGAGGCGTGTTGGAGTTTGGACTCATTGTCTCCTCGAATCTCTGGGAACAAGAAGCAAAGACTAGAAGGATATTTATTGGTCTGGACTATAAGGCTCAAGGCCATCCTCCAGTGACCTACTTCATCTTGCAAGGCTCCGTCTTTTGGAGACCACATGTTAAGATCAGGATCTTACAGAAGACATTTCACATTTGAACCATAGCATTCATTATATGTGTGTGTCGGGGGGGGGGGGATATGCTTGGAGACCTGCTGTTTCACTTGCCACTTGCCTGGTATCCATTTCCTGTTTATAACTGTCCTGTTCTCATTCTTACCCCAAGTGCATCAGTAAAGTGGTCCTCACCTTCTTCATTTCAAGACTGGGCATGTGACCTAGGCCCAGCCAACAGAATTTTTCTACCCTTTTGACCAAGAGAATTGGCTCTGTTTGGGAATGTACATACTACCCAAGCAGGGTTAATTAGACTCCATTCAGGAACTTTTGGTGGGCAGATTGGGAAAGGGGGGCTGCTTGCTTTCTCTTTGGGCTGGGGATTGCTATCTCTGAGGCTTATACAATCCTGGAGATTCCTGGGAAATAATGTGACCCGGGGGGGGGGGGAATACAGATAAGGAATGAACAGGCCCAAGGTCTCTGGACATGTGGATGCCACTGTGGTCTAGATCCAGCCATGCCAGAACCCAACAAATCCACTTTTAACTTTTCCCATCAAACAAATCCACAGACTCATCCTCTTGGTCCCCAAGTCACTACCCCAACCCCAGAAGTATCGAATTTCGTTCGAAAAGAAATCCTGTTCCTACCTTGCCTAGAAATCCATTTGTCTACTTGGTAAAACGAAAATAGCTCCAGTCAGCCTTCTCACTTAGCTAATGGCACCATGCTTTAGTGTCCAACATCAAAGACTGACACTTTGGCCGGCACCGTCACCAACAATGACCTGGGACTTAGGGATTTAAGCCTGAGTCTGTTAGAGACAGCAGTGAGCAGAGGGTTACTGAATCAGCCTTTCCATGGAAACTTCTATTCACGTTCTTAAGCAATTAGACATCTGCTGTGACATTCTGGACAGCTTAATGCCATAAAGCCACGGATGTGACATTAATGCTGACTTCCCCAAGACATCCTATGCTCACTAGGTGTCAGGGTCATCACTGTTAGATCATGGTCTATACATCATGTACACAACAAGACAGAAAAAGTCAAAATAGTGAAGAAACTGGGACAAGGCAGTCTATGAATTTTTACTGACTTCACCCTTCTCACTTAAGTAGGTGTTGGCTGAGGTCAAGAGGAAGGTGTTGTCACAGTTTTGAAATCATTCTCCACTTCCAGCCTTCTAGAGGGAGCAAACAACTTATTCACATACCCCTCCACCCAAGGTTCTGAATCTCAGCCACTTCAGATGTCCAGCCTGTCTCCAAAAGGGGCAAACTTCTCTCATGGATGGCGTACTGCCCACCCAGGAGCTTATAGAAAGTGCTTTGTGAGCCCATTCTCTGCCTCTGACTGCACTTCAGTTTCTAGCTCCCTGCCAACACAGAAACATTGCACAGTTTTCATCACATTTGTTCTGAGCTGAGGGATGGGGATACATACAAGGGCTGGCCAGGTCCCTGGTGGCTGCCAATTTTGGGGACCTTGTGCATGCACATCTTATTCTTTGGTTTTTCTATGCTCTTCCACCTCCTGACTTTATCTGTTGGCTGTTTCCTAGCCTCAGACTAAACTGAACCAATATTCAACTGTATCGTAACAGTGCCAGGAGCATACGGTATGCACTCTGGACCATTGTGAAACACAGCTCCAAAAGTTCTATTCTTGTCTGTTCTAGTGATGGGCCAGAGAGTTACTTTCCATAGAAAACAGTATAAATGAGGGCACCTGAGAGTGAGCATTTTGGTGATTTTATGACTAGGTGAGCACATAAAAGAATGAAAGATGGAATGAATGATCAACCAAGGAGAGCCTGAATGAATGTGCCTTCTCTCCATGCAATTCAGATTCCTCCCTTCCCATGAGCTGTCTGTTCCAGCCTGTCTTTTTGTAACATAAATGTAGTACATGGTTGGCACTCCACAGATATTGCCTGAACTTGTACTGGCCCCTGAATTCATTCTATTCCCATGGCAACTTTGTAGCTGGACAAATTTTACACTTACTTTAGCTTATGGATACAATCTGCGGAAATAGCAGTTCTTTAGAGTTCCCCCTCTCC
This sequence comes from Phodopus roborovskii, assembly GCF_943737965.1. NCBI lineage: Eukaryota > Metazoa > Chordata > Mammalia > Rodentia > Cricetidae > Phodopus > Phodopus roborovskii. The sequence goes on along the minus strand of NW_026126525.1, from coordinate 27,882,952 downwards.
TCCCCTTCCTTCAGATTTGCCCTTCTCACTCCATCTCTCCTTACTCCTGATGAATCACATATGTGACTCCTGTTTCTGGAACATTGCTGTGCTTTGTGCCTTTTGAAACTCTTGTTGATTGTGTTTCAAGTGTGATGGCACCAAAACTGGGAGAGGTGGAAACTCGAAGAGGGAAATGGATAGTAATAAGGGATAGGTATCTGAATAAAAATGTTCCCCATAGACTCATAGTGTGGTGGTTTGAAAGAAAATGGCCCCCAAAGAGAGTGGCACTGTTTGGAGGTGTGGCTTCGTTGGAGTAGGTGTGGCCTTATTGGAGGAAGTGTGTCACTGTGGGGGTGGGTTTTAAAGTCTCCTAGGTAGTGTGGTAGACAGCTCACTTCCTGTCACCTACAGGTCAAGATGTAAAACTCTTGGCTCCTTTTCCACTACCATGTCTGCCTGTAGCTGCTATGTTCTACCATGTTGATCATTATCAACTAAACCTCTGAAACTTTAAGCCATCCAAGTTCAATGTTTATAAGAGTTGCCCTAGTCATGGTGTCTCTTCACAGAAATGAAACCCCAATTAAGACACTATTTGTCTCATTGGATGATTAGTGACACTGACAGAAGGTTGTCACAAAGTGAGCCTGGACTCTTCTGTGTGCTCTTTCGCACACTTCTGCTTGACTTTCTGTTTTTCTACCATGTCAAGGTTCAGCACGAGGCTCTAGCAAAACACTACACCACAACTTTAAACTTCTTATTTAGACTTGGATGGCACCGATTCTTTGGCCTGTCATTGATGCTCTATCTTCAATGGATACATGTTATTTTATGTCTCTCTGGGAACATAATGCTAGTCAAGGCCACAGTATTTCTTTTCTGACTGTATTTGACCCTTCACATCTTCTACTTCTAGCAGACATCTTTTGATTTTGATTTTTGAGACAGGGTCTGACTATGTCGTTTTGGCTGACCTAGAACTCAACATGTAGATCAGGCTGGCTTTGAATCCATAGAGATCAGCCTACCTGTGTCTCCTGAGTACTGGGATTAAAGGCATGTGCCACCATGCCTAGTACTTCCAGCAGATTCTGAAATGGATCTGTTTTCCTATTGGCTCCAGAAGGGTGAAGCCTCTCTCACCCACATGTTGGAATCTTGGGGTTTCCAACTGTGTTTGGGTACTTAGGAGGCACCAGGGCTCAATTCTGAACTGCCTGCTTTTAGGTCCTTCCAGAACTGGGGAATATCATAGGTGTTGGATCCAAGGTCCCACTCCATCTAGCACAATTCCTCTGTCTGTGCAGTCTCTGCCACACACTACCAAAATGCCTCATCCAACTACCCTTCAAATACATCCTTCCACCTAAACCTTAGCAACCCTTCAGGGCTCAGTTAGATCTTTTTGAAGAAGATACATTTCTACTTATGCTTATGCGCATGTATGTCTGTGTAAATGTATGTATGCTGCATATGTTTAAGTGTCTGTGGAGAGTGTCAGACCCCTGAGCTGGAGTTACAGGTGGTTGTGAGCTCTCTAACACAGTACTGGGTACCAAACTTGGATCCTTAGAAGAGTAGTCCATGCTCTTGACCACTGAGCCATCTTGCCAGCTCCCAGTTCACATTCTAGTTCCTTGAAGAAGCATCCTATGGCCACTCCAGCACTTACCATTATCTCTCTCCGTTTAATGTTTTATGAATCATAGCGTGTATCATTGATTCTTCATTATGGAAGTCATGCCTTTCTCAGACTGTAAATTCCCTAGAGACAGTCAGCCTATTAAGTTTGTTTGTTTTTCAGTGACCTGAATATTGGGCATACCATGCACATGGTGATTTACATACAAAAGCTTTACTGACTCTACATCTTAGTTACATACATAGTATTTCTGGTAAATGATTTTTTTTTAATACTTGAAAAAAAATCAGTAACCTCTCAACTTTGGAGGATCGCATTGATAAGGACACTTACAGGAAAAAAACGTGTTTGCTCAGGAATGAACTCTCTGCCCCAAACAGTAGAATAAACTGGCTACATAAAGAATAGAAATAGAATTCTGCCCTCCACACCTCCACTGGAGCCCTGTTTCCTATACATGTTGTCACATGGGCAGGACATATGAAGCCATCAAAGGTTCTGCTGATGATTAAACACTCAAATGGAGCTGTGGCATTTGTCAATAGCCACCGGTGTTCAGCAAATGTGCTCCACGTCATTGGGCACCAGCTCCATTGTGAAGCCTTATTTCCACTCTCAATGGGGTTGGCATTATGTAACAGGACAGAAGCACAACAAGAAATAGATTAACGCCACCCTTCCCTTTTTAAGCACCTTGTTGAGTGCCTGGCTAGGACTTGGATTAAATTGAATTCCATTCCTCAGACTCAGCTCTGAATGCCTGGCTGCCTTTTCAGACCTTAGGATATCAGCGCAAAAGGAAGAAGCAAACAAACACTTAAGTTACGTACAAGAGATTATGTTTTTTATGAAGCCTGGCTAAGCTTTGGGTATGTGTGTCTGTGTGTATGTTTACATATGAGCGTGGAAGTGAAAGGTCAATGTTGGTGTCATCCCTCAGGAGCATTTGTCTATCTTGTTTATGGCAGGGTCCCTCACTGGCCTGGAACTCACAGGTTCTCTAGACAGACCTTCCCCTTTGCAGGGAATACTCTGTTGTCTGTAGCACAGCTCATCTCCCCAGCTCTAGCCTGTGCTAAATTGTGTATGCTATGAGCCATGAACAACAGAAATAGCAGCATGGCCAAGTACTCTATGGACACACACACACACACACACACACACACACACACACACATGTCCCCAGCTTTTCCCCTAACCTGCTCTCTTTTTGTCCTTGCATTTCACACATTCCATTCCAAATACATACCTCCTCCAACCCCTGAGCTGAAGAAAAGATTAAAAGGGGAGATAAAGGCTGAGGATAAAGGGCACTTTGCCCTGGGACAGTGGAGTCTGTTGAGAGGTGGGCCACGCGTTCGGGGTTGTGCCTCTGGAGCCAGACTGTCTGCACTCAAAAGCAGTAGCCTTCTCTGTGTCCTTGCTGTGTCACCTTGGGTAGACTGCCTAACTCTTCTGACCTAGCTCTCACATCTGTTAACAGGGAGAACATCTCATCAACATGGCCTTGTGTGGGTTTTGTTGTGGCAGTGTCGTGAGTCAATCCACCTGGGTCCGTGGAGCAGTGCTGGCCCATGTCCTGTGGTCAGCTGGTGGTCAGTTACTACTGCAGGTAGGGGTGGGCAAGTCCTATACCGGCTCAGGACAAGATGCCCAGGAGGAAGTACAGGACGGAAAGCCACAAAGTGAATACCACTTATTACCGGTTGTTGTTAATTCAGGCTCCCATTTCAGGCAGCTGCTAGGAGTGGAGACTACAGACGTGAAAAGCCCAGCATAGTCCCTCTCCTGTGAGCCTGCAGTATAGCAGGAAGGTCTACTTCTAGCCTCCCTTTGCATGAGATGCCCTTCTCCTGCAGATCCACAGTGCCTGGACTATGGTAAGGCGCTAGGTACTGCTGTAGCTCTTGGGTAGGTGCCTCATGGACATTCTTGATTCACCATTTACTTTACGTCCATATTACCTACTCACTCAAATCCTAGGCCAGCTCACCCCTTGGCTCTCTGTGATGCCCCCTTTCTGAGCTTCTATTTTCCCACAGTGCTCTGGGCACCCATTGTCTCCCTTGCAGTGCTCCTTTGGTATTTTGCTACAGTGCTATTAGCAGGGGCTGCCTGCCTGCCTGTTTCCCTTGTCTCCAACTGCCCTGCCATTCCCTTCTCTGTCTCCCATTCTGCGTCAGTGACCTAGATTCTGCTCCCAGAGACCCAAGCTGGCCCTCATCAAGATCCTCTCAATCTTTTGCAATCTCTACAGACTTCAAACCACCCTCTTCCTCCTTCTGGAATCAGGGTAGAGTGAGCCAAGGCTGAGTAAGTGACTAGAGCAGCCTGGGGGCCTGACTCACCTTTAAAGCCAGTCTCTACCTGTCCCCCCATCCTCCCCCTCCTTCTCTGTCACCCATGCCTACCAGACTAACTTCCTCCGACTCTATCTGATGCCCCTTTTCCTCATTGTACTCGAAATGTAGAGATCCATCCAGCCACTCACTCATACATACACACATTATTTGACAGCATGGGCTCTGGGCTCTGTGGTGAACATGTCCTAGGTTTTGGGGACAGAGCAGTGAACTCACGGGGCTTCTATTCTGGAGCTGGGAGCTGATGATAAACAATAAAAGAGAACATGGCACATGGTGAGTAGCTGAGTGGAATCCTTCAAGTAACCAAGGTTGAAAATACCCAGGAAAAAATGCCTGTACTGAAGATACACAGGCTCTTTTTTTTTTGTTGTTTGTTTTTGTTTTTGTTTTTGTCACAATTGCCTAAATACAGCTAAGCAACTACTCACACTGCATTTATATTCTTTTAGGGATTCTAAGTAATCTAGAGATTACTGAAAGTCGGTAAGAAGATACATGAAGCTTATATACACCATTTCCCATAAGACACTTGGGTGTCTAAGGCATTGGGGAAATCTACAGGGTGTCCTGACATTGCAGGTGCTGATAGCTAGAGAGACAAGAAGCTTGGATCCTAAGTGGTGCCAGGCCTGGAACTGAACTATGGACAAAGGATGGAGGCAGGTAAGTCATGCCTTGAGTAGGGGCTACTTGTGGTTTTAAGCTATTTCGTTACGTGAGGGAGAGGCTGCAGAGGGTTCCTGTGCTGGAACAAGCTGTTGAGAACGTCTAGGGCCCCTGCCGGACTGTATAACAATCTGTGCATTGTTCTCCTAGTGCTCTGGGGCTGGCATGTGCTGTATCTGCAAGAAGCCAGCCCTAAACTCACAAAGGGTCTGCTTGACAGTCAGATGCAATAACTATTCCAAGGCAATCATCCCATCGTTGACCGTTGGCTTGGGGACAGAGGACAGAGGAATGTCTTGACTCCTGGCTGCACTGCAGCCTTGGCCAATGAATACAGACAGGCTTTCCTTCTATCTCCTCATCTAAGTGCAGGTAATGAGGGATCAGCGAGTGACTCTGACAAGTTATAAATAACTACCTCTCAACCGCTGATAAGAAAACAAGGTGGGGTTGAGAAACTGCTGCCTGTTTCACCCCCAACATGAAAAAAAAAAACCCAAGAATGTTAAACCTGTATAGTCCCCTTTAAATTTTATTTATTTTTATTTTATGTGCATTGATATTTTGCCTATACATATACCTGTGTGAAGTGTCAGATCCCCTGGAACTGGAGTTTCAGGCAGTTGTGAGCTGCCATGTGGATGCTGGGAATTGAACCAGCTCCTCTGGAAGAGCAGCCAGTGCTCTGAGCCATCTTTGCAGCCCTGTCAGTCCCTTTTATACACTGGGTGTCACTAAGTATTCAACATACTGTTGTGATACTCACATCAGCTATCTCTGTTTACCATAGAGTTATAAAGACATCTTTCCATTAGCTTGCGGAGTTACACATTCATTTGGAAACAAATATTCTGTTGTTGCATGCTTCGGGGCTCAATTAAGAATCAGCTTGGCCAATCCTGGAGTGTTCCTGCCTGGTAGTATTTAAGGTCTAGGGTAGATAGCTTTGCATTCCCAGTGAATTAATAATAACTAATAATGAACCGCACACCAAGTTCCCGGCAGAGATGGCCCAACGCACCACCCTTCACACTCCTTGGAATGTACGGTTCATCTACCAGCTCCATTCTGCCGTGCACAGCTTCTATCTTGGATCTAAGTTGTTTCTTTATATAGAAGCCAGTGCCTTTGTTAAATCAAGAACATGAGTCATTCGTACATTTCCTAAAAACCATCCCATCACATTCTTCTCATCTGCTATCCATTTTCTTTTGCAATCAGGAGAAAAATGCATTAATAATGAGAACATCTTGGTGAAAAGCCTAAATGCTCATGGCCTAGGTATAAGGAAAATGTCTCCTTGCAGTGACCGAATTCCACGTCAAGCTTTTTTTTTTTTTTAAAGAAACTCATTACATCTCCATTTGCATTTTCACCAACTGGGCAGCTTCTGCTTCTGTGTCCCTGTTAATTTGGATATCAGCTCATACTACAACTTCATATTATGACCTGTGAGAGTTGGGATGGACTGAAGTAGTGGCATGAATGGGGGACTGGGTAGTATTTGATGAGTTACTGTAACCTTGATAATGCAGTGAGAGTCAGTGGCTTAGGCCCCAAACACAGCTTAACAGTTCATTCTCCAGATGACACAAGGAATGGGATGCATGATGCTATTCCCTGGTTTACAGGTGGATACAAAATGCTTCCATTTCCTCTTAGCTTAGTATGCTCATGCGCAGAAGCTCAGGGTTTGCGGAGAAGTCATCGGCTCCTGTGCAAAGACACTAAGGGTCCCTAAAATGGCCTCAGGTGGCCCTGCACTCCCAGGGGCAGGAGGAGGGTGAATATTTATTATGTCCAATCTACTTAGAAGTTTGGAGCCAACAGAGTATGTTAAACAACCACCTCAATTGTCTGGGTCTTTCCAAGTTTTCTGCCTGTGTGTATATTCTGAACATAAAATCTTGTTGAGTACCTTGTTCCTGAGGAACCAAGACACTCATGTCTTTTTGCTTTGTAATCTTCTAAATCAATGATGTGTCAGCGAGACAAGGGTGGATGCACAGCATTCTTCCCACCAGAGAAGGGAAGAAAGGGGTCTAAAAGGTGCTGTCACTTTCATGTGCCATGTTATCAGGCTTTTCATTTCCCTAGAGGAACTCTAAAACTGGCCCTGTTGACATGTCAGTTCCCAATACTCAGTACTCCTACGGCCTTGGAACTCCTCCCACCCCCTGGGAAAGCACACCGGGAACTCACTGTCCCGAGCAATGTTTAAAACTTGAGTTTATTTTCAACCATTATCATCAGACTGCTTGTCAAATGGATGTTGCCTGTTCCCAGAAAGAATTACTTGGGTTGTGGTGCCAGAAGTCATGGAGACTGAAAATTTAGGACTCTAAGTGAAAAGACTTACTTCTCCCTTACGTTCTGCATTGTACTGAAAGAAAGGAAATCTCCCAGAAGAGAGACAAAAATCTGACAGTGCATCCAGAGACAGGAGTCATATAGAACACTTTTTAAAGAGGAAAACGAGGCTCATTCTGCTGCCATAGAAACCAACCAAGGTATGAGGGGAGGGAGGAGCCTCCTTGAGGCCAGTCCTACTGCCTAGAGTTTACAGCTCTGGTTTTAGTTTTTTCAAAGTTATGGTTTTATGGGACAAAATGCACATGTGTGTGCGAGTGCATGCACGCAGGGGAGTGTCTCCTTTTATTTAATCGCACTTCCCCTTCGCCTTTGTCTCTACTTTGCTTTTTCACTCTAGGGATTCTGGCTGTCTTTCAATTGTGATTAAATCAAAAGGAAGGTTAGGGTTTTAAAGGGGGGAATCCCCACTGATACCTCACTGTGTGTCAGCGTAGCTCTTCAGGGCGGACAGTGCAGGCCTGTACGCACCTGCATACCCTTTGTGGCATCACTGCGCGAAAGCTCCCTGTGTTGCTTCATTGTCTGTCCTGTCCCTATTTGCTTTCCCAAACATCTCCCAGAAGCTCCAATGTGGCAGAATAAACTTTCTGGCCTTTTCTGACCTCCTTAAGCCAGGGACTGTTTCTGAGCCATGGTGCGCTTTAGTTAAAACACTTGAATATATAAACTCTGGTTGCAAAGCATGCTGTCTCAATCCTAGTGCTGGTGGCATGTCCCTCCACTTGCTGTTCAGGATTCCATGTAGCAGACACTCACCATTCCTGGGTCACAGTATTTCACAAATAGTGTGGTAATGAAAGCCCAAACTGGCCAGTCATTTGGAAAGTTGGTGAGCATGCCAAAATCTGTCTTTCTAGGAGAAGGCTACAGGAGAGAAGGTACCAGGTCAGTGTGACATGCCCCTGTGGGTGTCAGGAAGATATAGAACTCTAGAGATTCAGCTGGAAAATTTCTTAGAGGGGACATTATACAATGGGCGAAGGGTTCTAATCCTCAGCCAGGAGCCAAACTGATGCCCTAGAGCCTTTTTCCCCTAATAAGAGAAAATAGACTTTCTGGGTTCCTCTGTGATGGCTTTACTTTTCATTTTATTTATTTTTTATTGGCTATACTCCATTGTACATAGTGATGGAGTTCATAAGGTGTTTTCTTTTTAAAAGAATAATTAGTATTTCTATTTTATGTGTTTTGGTGTTTTGCCTGCAGGTATATGTCTGTACGAGGGCATCAGATCCCCTGGAACTGGAGTTACAGACAGTTGTGAACTGCCATATGGGTGCTGGGAATTGAACCCTGATCCTCTGGAAGAGTAGCCAGTCTCAAAATAAATAAATAAATAAAAACCCAACTAAAACATCTCTCCAGCCCCCCCCCACCCCCATTCACAGATCACCTGTCCTTTACTGTGTTCACCTCCCTAGATTTCCTTTTACTTATTTTTTTAAGTAGCTTTAGATTTACAATAAGTGAGGAAGAGAGACAGGAGGAGGAGGAGGGGAGCAAGCTAGGAAGGGAGAGGAAAGATACTGTAGGTTCAGCTCCTGAGTCCCTGTGGTCTTACCTCTCTTATTTGTTAAATCATGTTTTGCTTACAATAGCTAAAGGTGTGTCTATTTGCTGCATCCCCATAGATGGTGGGGTTGAAATAAGTCTCAAAATAAATAATAAAACCCCAACTCGGCAAAAGCCCATGTACTTTGACACACACGTTTGGAAGCAACCCTTGGGGATGTGGCAGAGCAGCACTCATCTGGCTTCCATAGACATGGTCCCCTGGAAGAAGGGACCTCATCGGTTTTCTGATTCTAACAATGTGTGTGTCCTTAGAATTCTCCTGTGCCCTGCTCTCTGTATCCCGAGTCTCTGTCCATGATTGGTTCTCCTCACTGGAGTGAGCCTTTGTCTTACAGGTTCCTTCATTTCACAGCCCACAGATAATTACCAGCTTTTTCCTCTAGGGGCAAATGCAGCTTCCAAACTAGCTCCCCACATGCTTACACGTACATATACATACATTTACACATATAACAACTATCCAGCCCAGCTATTCCTTAACTAGAGCCTATTTCTACTCTAGGTCCTATTATCTTCTCCTATGACATATGAATTTCTTCTATCAAGGCATTTTCTCACATTGTATTGGAATTGCTTGGCCACATCTCAGTTTCCAATACCTAATGTAAATGAAATCACCGGAGTAGACTCTAGTCCCTGCACAGTGCCTGCTATACTCACAGCCCAGATGTTAAGTAAATATTTATTAAATTTACATTCTGGGATCCTAAGGACTTCCAGACACCAGATTATCTCTGGAAGCTTTCAGATCAAAGATTGACTTTAAAGATCAAAGAGGAACTCCAGATGCTGAGGCAAAATCAAAACTTAGCAAAATATGCCTGTCTTTACTCCCCCGAATCCCTCATATTTTAATCTCCTATCCTCTTTCTTATCTTTATTTAAGATTGAGAGAGGGGGCAGATGGAGGGAGACAGAGTCACAGAGACAGAGAGAGATGGAGAGGGAGGGGGAGAGTGTGAGCACATCACATGGCAGCATACCATCTCCTGACTATTTGTGGCATTTGTGTGTGTGTGGCTGGCTGGGTGCATACACATGTGTTTGTGGGAGCCCGAGGAGGTCAGAAGTCTATGTGGGTGTCTCCCTCAGTCATTCACCATCCCATTTTTCAATTAATTTTCAACATAATTTTGCACCGAATATAGAGCTGACTCTGTTAGACTGTCTGGCCAACAGTCTTAACAGCCATTTCTCCAAGGCCTGGATTTAGGTATGTGCTATGGTGCCTGGGTTTTTCTTTTGTTTTTGTTTTTACACAGTGCTGGGGGTTGAACTCCAGCCTTCATGCTTGCTCACAAAATACTGTACCAACTGAGCAACCTCCTCAGTCTTCATTTAGTTGGTTTTAAATATCACTGATCACCGGCAGACTGTGGTACTGTCCACTATAGGCTCTGTGATCTTTGTGAGGATGTATGTGAGGCTCTGTTCTCTCACCTTTAAAGGAAGATGGGCACAGACTCTTTGGCACTGTTCCCATCTACAGGTATGAGTGATGCTTGTCCTTCTCCCACTTTGGCTTGGGTGGCTTCTGTGCACTTGATCATTAGCAATAGAGCAACGCTTTGCCAATTCCATATGGAAGCTTTAAGGGATTGGCTTGTTTTCTGTCTTAAGAGTGCTCACTTATGAGAAATCACGTGTTCTGAGGCAGCCTGGGCTATGCCTGGCTCTCCTCCTCCCACCCCCATTCTAGATGAGATGCAGACCTGTTAATAATGAAACCATCCTGGATGCCCAGATGATAGCCTGCTTGGCTGCTGTCAGACAGTGACACCCTGTTAGACTCTGGGAAAGAACTGTGCAGTGTGTCTGGACAAGCACCGAGAACGGGTTTGGGGTGGCTTATGGGACAACAGTGGGTATGGTTCCTGGAAGTAAGGATAGTATCTGCCTCATGTCAATGGCACAGGGTCCTCCTGTTTCCTTCAGGCTCAGGAGTGATGGGATTACAGGTATGGTCACTCCCCTTGTTAAAACTAGAGGTAAAGAGTAAAATTCCTTTCCTATAGTCTGGAATACAGTCAGCCCTCAATAGTATCTTGTCTCCTGCCTGTTTCTCCACACCCCCCCATTTGTATTTCCAAGAAGTGATCACTAAGTGCTATTATCTAAGGTTAACCAGATACAGGTGTGTGTGTGGGGGGGTACTGGGGTCTGTCACCTAACACACCTTTCTTTTTATCATTTTCCTCAACTTTTTTCTTTTGATCTCTGTGTGTTTTAAGAACAGCCAGTTCATTTTGACTTAAAGTAAGAATACTAAATTCAGCCTCCATGATGTAGACAGAAAAATCACAGGTTTGGTTAGTCTCGTGGTAATGAAAATGAAACATCAGAAGCTAAAATAATTCTAAGCGAAATTCCCTTTGAGAATTTTTATCATGTCTGTGTGTATGCGTAAAAAAAGCAGCCGAACAAATACTGTAGACTATGTACTTATTTCCTATGTAAACATTATAGAATTGCAGGCTAGGGGTGCCGAGGGTTGAAAGGTACATGCTACCTGTAATTACCGCTTTGCTAAGTTTGATTTTATAGACTGGCAAAACTCAAGTATAATTTAAACCACACAAAAAGACATGATGCAAATTGGACATGCCCTCTTCTCCTTGACTCAGATGGCTGACCTTCCTTCAATCCAGGGTTCTGCCTAGAAAGCAGCCTTTTACAGTTAGTGCTTGGCTTGTGTGCCCCACTGGGTATGCTGTTCATCCTAGAGGGCTTATCAAGGCAGTTCAACAATATCTTTCTATTTCCTTTCCAATTCCTCCAGCCTTTCAAACTGTTAATAGAGAGTTCATTGCAGTCCGCCCAGATTAAGGTGGTAAATTCCATTCAAATACCTGGTGAATAAAATCCAGAATGGAAGGTGATTAAATGGGAAATGGTGTAGATACTGGCATCAATCTCTTTTTTCGTTTCTATCTTTAATTAGGGGTCTACAAAAGTCACAGGCTTTGCTGTCTAAGGGACCAAGATAAAAGGGCCCGAGGGTTGTAAAGGGATGGTGGTGGTGGTGATAAGGTGTAGAAGTTTGCTGAAGCTGGGATTTGGACAGCCTTTGACAAAGCTTTTCTCTGATGACAACACTGAGGTGCTAGGCTTTTTTCCTTGGCATCAAGCCGCTTTAAACTAACCCTTGCCTTATGACCAGACTAAACGCGGGGCCCTTCTGCCTCCCAGTGAGTTCCATCCATAGCTACAGTGACTATTTTCTTACCATGTCACAGCTCCGGGACTGGGTGAGAGGTACAAGCTTGTTCTAGCGACTTCGGGCTTAGTTTTGCCTCTGGTGGTGCAGCACTTGCTTTCTGTGGTGTGTTTCTCGTGAGCTTGCACTGTCCGGAAGTACTATAGCAAAATGGATATTTTACCCCCAAAACAAATGCTACATTTTATGGGTGGGTGGGATGCCCTTGGTTTATGGATACAATGATGGGAAAATGTATAATCCAGGACAATACATGAGCAGAGCACAAAGCCGGTCAGGGTAGTGGACACAGGCATGTTCCTTAGCCTCAGAGGTGGGGAAACCAGTTAAAGGCAGGCAGTGGTCAGCGAGGCTAGGGGACCGAGGACCCAACCCAGAGAATACCTAGGGACTGCCCTACGTGGCGGCGAGGTGGGTAGACAAAGACCCTATAGCCACCGCGGATCTGAGACCCAGCAGGTATGACAGATCTCCTACGAGCATCAGAGACCTCGCAGGCACAGATTACCCACCCGGATTCGGGACCCAGCATACACGGACAGGTCTCTCACGCGGATCTAAGCCTCGGCAGAGACGGACAGATCCTTCCCTCGCGGATCTGAGACCCCGTGACCCCGCAGCCACAGCTGGGGCCGCGTGCTAGCGCAGCGGGAGCCGGCTGGATCCCGCACGTTGCCGCCCTCGCGCCCGCTGCCCTGCTTTCCTCGGATCTCACGGGGCCTCCGCACTCGCCCTCGGCTCCCTAGGGGTGCAGCTTCGCTGTGCAGCCCGAAGGCGGGGCCTCGAGCAAGCAGCTCGGGGATTGGCTGCCCAGGGAGGGGGTGGGGCCCGAGCTAGAGAAAACCGGCGCCCGGCAGCCAGCCACCCCAGCTGCCAGCCGGAACCGCAGAGACAGATCTGTCGTTGGTCCCCCTGATACTTTCTATCTATCCCTGGCGTGCGGCGTCGTCGGACCGAGTCACCCTCTCCGCGCGAGCTGCTCTTGTCCTCACTTCCCTCCCCGCGCGGTGCAGCCCGGCGGCAGCGGCGATGCGCCTCATCCAGAACATGTGCACGATCGCCGAGTACCCCGCCCCGGGCAGCGCCGCTGCCGACTACTGCCTGGGGGCTGCGGGCCGAAGGCTCGTCAAGATCGCCGTGGTGGGGGCCAGCGGCGTGGGCAAAACCGGTGAGTGCAAGCGAGGGGTCCACTTGGTTGTGGGGAGAGAGGTGGAGAACTCCCCGCCTGCCCCGACTGAAGAGGGGAGAGGTGGGCGTTGCAGCGGAATCCTGGGCTCCTTCATGCTCCTGCTTCAACATAAGAGGGCCACCGGGGTGCACAGTGGCCCGCCGACTTTCGGGCCGGGTTTTGAGCCTCTGGCAGGGTCTAGGGCAGAACCGAGAGTTAGTGACTATAATCTCTTCTGGAGTTCCCTAAGGTTAGGAAGACATTCACTTGCTGGAAGGCTTAGGTGTGGCCCAGCTGGGCTCAAAGGAGGGGCTGAGCCACAAGACCCTCCGCGCTGGCAGAGCCGTAATTCACACGGCTGCTACCCCCTAGTGTCTGGCAGAGGGGTCAAGGAGCTACGGGGTAGGAATTTCCCTCGGTGGCCGGCTGTGACTTTCTTTGGAAGAGTTGGGTTCCAGATGGGGGCGGGGCGGAGACCCATCTAACTTAGTGGGTTAACTTCTCCTTTCTCTATGGCAGCTTTGGTGGTCCGGTTCCTCACTAAACGGTTCATCGGAGACTATGAGCGAAATGCAGGTGAGGAAATACACTGAGAAAAAGCCTGTTGGGATTGCTGCTCTTATTTCTCAGTGCCTTCAAGGACACGTCCTTCTGAGTGAGTGTGTGCGCATCAGGATTCTGCCACTTCCAATTCCGCACCCGATCCCACCCCCCACCCCCTAGCTGCCATCTGGCCTCATTCCATTCCAGGCCCATTCATCATTTTATCAAGTGCCCGAAAGTATTCCCAGTGGTATTCTTTGACTATAGGGACCCCAGTTGGAAGCACCCTTTGTAATCCAGGGCCTTTTCCTTTAAAACATGCCTGCAAAAGTCATCAAAAACAAAAACAACCAACCAAACCAAAAAAACCCATCTCCCTAAACCCCCCCCCCAAAAAAAACCCGGAAAACCCGCTGACCAGCTCCTCCCCCACCCTCTGCCTCAAAAGGGTGACCTTTTAAAGCAAAGGCCAAAGAAGGGTAGTTGTAAACCTAAAATTCTTTTCCTTAACAAAGAAAAATAACTAGCTGAGGATTTTAGAGGGGAGAACTCCTGCATAATGAGAAGACAAATCTTTCACTCTCAGTGACTGAAAATTAGCCACTGTCCCAGGAGGCTTTGGTACTTTCTGTGACCTGCTAGCAAATTGCTTAACTAAGTAGACTGTAGGGAGTACCTGTTGGGATTCAGGGAAATGGGCCACAAACCATCCCAAGATAAGATATTGCAGCCTTCGGCTTTGTTATAGAGTTGGTCATCATCATGTCACATTTTTACGCCAGGGATATTAACTGTGCATTGACTAACCATAGTTGCCTATGAATCTATTATATCCAGTGGACAAACTATGACTGTTTATAGAGAATGATAATGCACTAAAATAAAAACAGAAACCCTGCACATACTGAGCCAGAAAATTTGCTTCAAGGAAATATTCTAAGTATGGAAACTCAAGTTTAAAATTAGACCAGCAAGTTTCTAAAAACCCACAAACTTTGACCTACTTTTGATAAATCTACTAGCATGGGGTTAAAATTGCAGCTGGCCTCTTTAAACAAGATCTGAAGTAAACCCATTAAATGGAAGTGAACTACATCTTTTTTTTTTTTTTTTTCTCCTGTGTGTATTGGTGCAGGCTGTGTTGCATTAAAAAACAGAACAAAACAAACAACCCCACATTTCATAATATTGCACATGAAAGGAGGAACATGATCTCTTTTCTTTGCCTTCATAGGTAATCTGTATACCAGACAAGTCCAGATAGAGGGAGAAACCTTGGCAATTCAAGTCCAGGACACTCCAGGCGTCCAGGTGAGACACTGATGCTGAGTGGGTCAAAGGGGAGACCAGTGGCCATGGAATTAATTGTTCCCCAGTTCACCGATTGGAAGACAGGCTATGGGGAGTGAGGTCTAGACTTTTACGTGTTGTTTGACAGTTTTATTGTATCTGGCTGCTGGTCAGCCTTGGCCTGGCTTAGTTTGGGAGACTGGGTGAAGAGCAGAGCCCCTCCTGTAGGAGGAGTCACCTCAGTGGGGGGTGGAAGGGGTGAGGGAGTTGGGGGAAGCTCAGCAAATCAACACTTCCTTCTGTTTTTACGTATGTGCCTTTGGCATTAAAAACCAAATATGTGGGTCCAGTCTCCAACATCCAGAATCACTTTTATGTTGTGGAAAGTTTCTCTGTAGACAAAAGAGCTCTGCTAGTATTTTTTTTTTCTCCTTCCCCGTCCTGCACTGGGCAGCTATCCAGGTTTAAATGCTTCCAGCTCCTATCTTTACTTCCCCAGACTTACTGTCTAGCCAGTTAATTTCCCATTTTGTGCAACTACAAAGTCTCTCTGCGTGGAGTTCTCTGTAGGTCCCTTTTCCACTTGAGTGTGGTGAGCTGCCCTGTTATTTATTCCAACTCCAAGCAGCTGGATCAACATGTTGTCAAGAAAGCTGGTGTGTGGGGATAGAACTTGTTTCTGACCCGTAGCCACCATCATTACTACTAAGGGTCTGACTGAGCTGCGGCTCTGTGCAGTACTCACTGTTCACCTTGCTCTCCTCGTCTCTTCAGGTGCATGAAAATGGCTTGAGCTGCAATGAGCAGCTGAATCGCTGCATTCGCTGGGCAGATGCCGTTGTCATCGTTTTCTCCATCACCGACCACAAGAGCTATGAACTCATTGGCCAGCTCCACCAGCATGTCCAGAAGCTTCACCCCAGCACTCGGCTGCCTGTGGTAGTTGTGGCCAACAAAGCTGACCTGTTACACATCAAGCAGGTAGACCCTCAGCTTGGACTGCAACTAGCCGGCATGCTGGGTTGCTCTTTCTATGAAGTATCTGTCAGCGAAAACTACAACGATGTCTACAATGCCTTCCATGTCCTTTGCAAAGAAGTGAGCCACAAACAGCAGCCCAGCAGCACACCTGAAAAACGCAGGACCTCCCTCATTCCCAGACCCAAGTCACCCAACATGCAGGACCTGAAAAGGAGATTTAAGCAAGCTCTGTCTGCCAAAGTGAGGACTGTCACATCTGTGTGAAGCACGACTCCTGGAGGGGGTTTGGTCTTCTGGGCAGAGGGCCTGAGGTTCTTAAGCAGGACCATTACAGGCTGATGGTAGTTCATGGTTCCGGAAAAGGCTGCAGCAGAGGGGCCTAAGGGGGCTGTGGATTCTGCAAAAACCAAGTGTTTGGAGCCTGAGAACAGATGGACGGATATGTGACTTTTCTGCCTGGCCCTTTAATGCGGGGATGGGGCATGTCTTTGTTTCTCACTGCCTTATAAATGGTGGTTAGTTTCACCGAATACATTGACGTGAATTAGGGTGGGCATGAAAGAACCGAGGAAGCATTCACAGGCTTCCTCTTGCTTCTCCATTTTTTGTTTTATCTCCCAAGAGGAAGGTTTGCCTTTCTCTGTTTCTCCAACATGCTATCAGGATGCCTTTCTGACTTGAAGGATGCCCAGATTTCTTTAAGAACAAGGAGGGACCCCATAAAGGTCAAATTCTAGGGCAAAATATTCTGTATACAGTCTTGAGCTGTAGTCTACAAGAAGGTGCTGGATCTCCTGATGCAGGATGGCTATAAATGTTGAGTAGCTGTGAAAAACTCAACTTTGGACTGCCCAACCGTGACAGTGTACAGTTGTTTGTTTGCTTTTTCTTTTTAACTGGCATCAGGTATAGAAAAAAGTGTTAATTGATGGTGGTGTGGTTTGTGTAAATGACTAATGGCAATGACGTTGGGTTGTTTCCTGGGCCTGGCTGAGTTGTGGCTATGGGTGGCTGAGATGATGAAATGCTGTCTTATAGAGTGACCAGATGCAGGCCTAGCTGCCAAATCCCCTACACAAATGCACTTTAAGGAGCCATTCATGCTTTGGCTCAAACTGTAATTAATTTATTTTATGTACAATAAATTTCTCATTTGATAAGAGCAGCCTTCTGACTGGGGCTTTATTGAAATGTTTACCTTCTGTCCTCTAGAAAGCCAGTGTTTATTGAGCATGCTGAGTCAAGGGGTATGTCTTCCAGGTGTGATCTCTATGCCTCACAACATGTGACCAGCAAGGTACATTTTATTATCCACATTTTGCACATTGCAAACCATCCTTACAGAACAAGTTCAATAACACAAGAGCTACAACCTACACGCACTGTTGATTGTGATTTGGCCTTTCTGTTCCAGAGTTGCATGCCCCCTACTCATTTTCTTTATGGTCCTCTGTGTGCACATCTCAACAGAGCCACCGAGGGCAAGCTTGCTTTGCCACAAATCAGTGCTGCTTCATGTGTGACGTGCTCATGCTATGTCCACAAACTACACTCCAGAGTCACAGGAAAAGCTCACCACCATTGATTTAGAGCTATTCAGGAGCTGCTCCCATGGAGCCATTGTCACATGTGTGCCACAGCTACTAGGCCTCTCTCTTCTGCTGCCATTTGAGCCTGGGAAGCCTTTCACGCAAACTCAATGAGTCTCCATTTCAGTGGGCAGAGCACTGTCCTTCCAATTGGGCAGCGGGTTCCACAATTTGCTTGGTTAATCCTCCTCGTAACCCTGTGAGGAGGGCTAGGGGAGGGGCTGGCATGAGTTCACAAGTGAGTGGTGTCCTCCAGCTCACATAAAGGAGTTCAGTCTGTGACTTCTGAGTATTCAATGATATTTCTTTGTCATGCTTCACATTTAGATGCAAGCTGCCACAGAGGTGCAGTACTGGAATGTGTAGGGAGTCTGCTCTGATACAAGGTTGGGCTATTTAAGCTCATTTTCCCAGGGGAACATCTGACTGCTCTTGACAGTGACATTCTGACATTTACATTTTGTTATATAGAGGGCTTATTTTTTAAAAGCTCGTTGAACCTAACCTCACCTCACCTCTGGGAAGGGTGTGTGTTGGCAGCAGGGTGGGGAATGGTGTTCCGAGAAGATGGAGACAGTCCAAGGGCAGAGGCAGGTATCTATGTTCCACTCAGCTCTCCTCTTGTATGATTGTTAGCAATGCTCAGTGAGCGGACAGTTCACCTTTGCACATGCCCCTGGGCTCACCCATCATCTGAAATGGGAGACAAGGAGCTCTGTGGAGGGTAGAATTTTGTAGCACAAGCGGTGGGCAGAGCTGGCTTCCTGTCTCTTACTGCTACCTGTCTCCTTGCTCACCGCTCATTCATGGACGTCTCTGTAGGGCTCTGGTCAGGCTCCTGGCAGCCTTGGTTCCCTGCACTTTCTCATCTCCTGCCCTTGGCACTAATGACTGCCCCTCGCCTCCCTACCCCATGCACACTCACCCTCATCTTTCCACTACAGGGGGTCTTTGGCTACAGAGGGATGAAGTAGAGAGAGAGAGGAGATGGAGAATATGAGAATAAGAATAAATTTCTGATGGGAACCACCTAACACCGAGTCGTCCAGGCCACTGTCTCAGGTGGACAACTTTTCACTGTTCTAGAACAGCAGTGTTCTCAGCTGAAGTTTGGCACAATGTTTCTCTAATCTTATCTTTCTCAGTATTAGTATCTCCCCACTTATCCTCCCCCACTTGACGTCTACAAACTCTGGCTGAGAAACAGGCAGGGGTAGGTATGAGTCTGGGGTAGAGGAGGAGAGGGATGAGGGCTTATTGAGTATTTACAACATACCAGATTGCACATGCTCTTTAATCTTTGGGAGTCTCGGGAGGGAGACTGTATCGCTCCTATTTTAAGATGAGGAAACCAAGGGATTCTGTTAGCTTAGGGCCAGACAGTAACAGCACTTTAGTTCATTTACTGACTGGGCACCAGGAATAGGAGGTGTTTGAAACAAGGTCATTCTATACATCAATCCCACCATCTCTCTTCAGCATCCTATACAGGGGAGGAAGCAACTGGTTCAGCTCTCAAGAAGCTGATCCTGGACCCTACCCTAAGCCATTCTGGTGCCAAGGCTTGCCATCCCCTCTTCCCTCACGCAGTTGCTGCTCTGGGCTTTCCCCTGACCAGCCTACCTTCCTGTCCTCACTTCCCCACCTCCCTCCACCTCCGTTCTGCTACTGGCTAGGTTACTGCCTGGCCCCAGGGCTCCTGGCAATCAGACCACATCTGCTGTTGCCATTAGCTAGAGGCTGCTGGCTGCTCTGGCCTCCAGCCCCCTCAGTAATAAAGACGTCCAGGCTGGAGGGGCTGCCTCCCAGCCGGCCTGTCTCAGAGCCCCACCCACGTCTGTCATGATGTCTGGCTTTCTAGTTTCATCCCAGCCTCAAATCAAAACCATTTGCAGCCCCAGGCTGGGCCTGGCCCTGCTGTACAGAGGCAGGGAAGGCTGGGAGAGGGGCTGTGAAACTTCCCTCCTCATCCAGCTCCAGGAGGTTTGCCTGTCTGGCAGCTCAGAACCCCAAGCTTTAGGGGCTATGGATATGTATATAGAGAGCCCCTTTATTTATGGAGAAAAGGGGGGACTTCAGCATTGATCGTATACCCCAAGAGGGAAGAAACAAATCTATTTTCTGGGCAAGGGAACAAGTTGTGGGCTGATCCCAAAGTGGAGCAGTTGGCACATTATGATCTTGCTTAGCAGACATGGCAAACACCCAGCTGTGGAGAGCTCCCAGAACCTCCCGGGAACAGCCCAGTAGGGAGGCACTTGCCTGCTTACAATAAAGAACCCAGAAAGCTGTCTGGGTTCTCCTCTGGAAGTCCAGAGAGCAGGTTTCAGAAGGTTCCTACTGTCTTCATCAGTTCCTGAATCGGAGAAGACAGTAGGATTAGAGTTATTGGCGAGGGTGGGGAGACCCCGCCCCTCTCCAGCTCCTTCTGAAATGGTCTGCAAGTCCTCTACCATCTGGTTTTCTGAAGTTCCTTTCAAAGCAGAGATGCAGTGTTTTGATGTTTCTCGGGCAAGCCAACAGACATTTGTAATATTAGATTGTTTGTTGTTGACATGCTGTTTCTGGTAACCAGGGTAAGAAGAAACAATAGTGGTCTTGGGAGGGTGGGGGGGTATGGAATTATTTGTTATGGAAATATCAGTGTAACTGTAGAGACCCTGGTACAAACAGCTATCACATAGGACCTGACCCTCTGTGTGGAATACTTCCAAACACTTTGCTTGCACCCTGTGCTTGGGGGGACAGGGTTTTTCTGAAAGGAGCAGACCTCAGCTGTCTTTTCTGAGAGGAGCAGTCACAAAGCAATTACTGGAATTTTAATTATGCATATAAAAAGTGGCTGCAAGGGCCTTGGTAAGAGATTGGTCTGTGTATGTTTAATTTGGCCTACATACTTTAGGTGGTAAGTATACCCAGGCATGAGAGTCACTACCTCTCAGCTCCTGAGCTGGGCCATTTCTGTCACCTTCAGGTGGCTACCATAAGGAGCGTGGGGGAGGTCCCTTTAAAATTCATACATCTGGATAATGTGGAAATGGTAAATAAGGCTTTCAACCCCAGACTACACATGCTGCTTTCTGGTCAACATTAGCGATGGGAAAGTTTCTACGGAAACAAGGATCTGCAGAGTCAATCATCCAACATTTATCACTAGTAGTGTCTTAGGGTTTCTATTGCTATGTAGAGACACCATGACTGCAGCAACTCATACAAAAAAACAAACAAACAAAAAACCATTTAATTGAAGTGGTGGCTTATGGGTTCAAACGTTTAGTCCATTATCATCATGACGGGAGCACAGCTGCATGCAAGCAGATATAGTGCTGGAAAAGGAGTGAATATGCAGGCAACAGGAAGTAGACTGTCATACTGAACGAAGCTTGAGCAAAGAAACGTCAAAGCCTGCCCCCACAGTGACACACCTCCTCCAATAAGGCCACACCTCCTAACAGTGCCACTGCCTTCGAGGGCCATTTTTCTTCAGACCATCACAAGTAGTGATTCTCACGCATTGCTATGCTTACATCTAAAACATCTTCCAAAGGTTGGTCCTCAATGCAGGGGTATTCAGAGAAGGGGCCTTGGGGAAGGGTAACTGAATCATGAACACCTTGATTTCACCAATGGATCAGTCTATTGAGAGATTCACACCTTACTGCAACGCTGGGAAGTAGGCGGAACTTGAGAGGATTGGACTCTCAAGAGGAAGCAGCTCACTGGCTGTTTTGAGAGCATGTACTTTGTCCCTGCTCCTAGACCCCCCACCATTTCCTGGCTATCCTATGTCCAATGGATCTCCACTCTCACATATTCTTTATCATGTATGATGTTCTACCTCACCATGGGCACAGAAACATCAGAACCAAGCGACTGAACTGACACCTCTGGGACTGAGAGCTAAAATGACAGGTTTTCTCCTGCAAGCTGGTTTTCACAGATATTTTTCCACAGTGACAGACAGTTGGTTAATGTGGGAGCACTGAGCAGCTTACCCTGAGCCATGTTCTAAGTACTACTCTTTAAATTGGCACTAAAACCCAGTGTGGTATGGTCTATTGGCATCTAACGTCATGTTCAACTAAGACCTGGACAGATGAACTACTAGATGTGCACCAAGACCTACCTCTTGGTTAGATGGCCTTGGCTGGACTAAGACTTTATTTCTCTATTCACTTATTACCATTCTGTTGATATAACTCAGTGAGAGCTGTGTACCAGCCATTCTATTAGAGGTGGCTCCCTAGCAGCTCTCTGGGAAAGAGGCTCCATTACACCCATCTCATTGATGTTGGTGCAGGCTTGGATAAACATGGGCTCTGAGAGGTAGCATTGGGACATAAAGTCAGAGAGGACCCCAGAGCCTTGACCCATGGGCTCCTTCACATGGGTGGGATATGCTTAGCATCCTCCTTAATCCCTCCCTCATCTAGGAAATGAGCACAGATTCAGTGTCCAAAGACAGCCACAGGACAGTGTTCCATTGTCCAAGCCACCCTCTTTCTCTTACTTGTTCACAGCTGTTTGTAGGACGACAACCAAACTTATATTATGCTCCCGCTGTTTAATATCGAGGACCAGGAGTCTCTCCTGTTTCTCCAATCTTCTTATTTAAACCAGAGTCCAGTTGACACCGACTTCTTCCAGCTTGCTTGTCTCCACATCCTCGATCACCGAATGTCTGCCTGGCCCAGTTCTTCCAACCAGCAGCCATCAAGATGGAAGATGATGATAACAAAGTAAACTTTTCACACTTCTACTCACACCAACACTACCCATGGCCATACTTACTTCAGTGCTAGAGCATTCTAGAATGCTAACATAACTGGTAATGTTATCCTGTTATAGGAGTCGATGTTTCTGAATATTCTTTTACTAGGTAAGAAACAACTTGCCAAGATAAACTATTAAATTCACATAAGCAACACACAAACATACATTTGATATAAAACCCTGAAACAGTACAGAGGTAATGGGGGGGTGACTCACCTTTTGCTAGCCTCCCCCTTGATGTGTCTTCCAGACATAACCATTGGTTAGCAGTTTGGTTTGGTATTTCCAGATTCCCTTCACACATGGTATGCAACTTAACCTTGAGAAGAAACCCAGGGGAACCCAGGCATGAGGCACAGCTGCTCATTCGTTAGTGCCATGGAGTCAGGCTGGTGTCTGGTGTGTGTTGAGCCTGACTCAGAACTCCGAGTATGTGGAATGTTCTCCACAGGTTCCCATTCAACATTTGAGAATGAATGGAAGAATGAACAGTTTTGAGTCACATGGTAGGTTACTTTAAATTTCTTTATTTTACAAAGTACTTATCTCTGCATACATATAATTTCTTTGAGGCTAATGCCATTTTTTTTTCTCATTCAAATGTAAGCTTAATGGGATTTAAAAAAAGAGTTTTATAGTTTTATAGTTCAGCACCATCAAAGATCTAGTGAAGGTAGAAAGCACACTTGCATATGAAAATGAACATATAGTTTCATAAAAATCAGCTCCATTGATTTAAAATGATTCTAAATGCACAGTATTTTTTTTCTACTTCCCTAAAATGACAGCATTTAATAGAGAAGTAAGATGTATAGCCATGCCTCGGTTTATATTTTATTTTGTCTTTCTGCTTAATCCACTCTAGAAACTGTTCATGGCTTTGTCTCATTTCAGACATCCATTACTCACACCAGGAACCCCCACTGGCCATGTACCTATAAGTGATGTCTGGGTTGGGTTCCAAGCAGTTCTTTCTTTCTTTTTCCCTAGAGTTCTCATATAATTTCACTAGATGTGTCTGGGTTTTTCTGTTATGACCAGAAAGAAAATGTAAGGTCCCAGATGAAGGCTTTCTATTTCAGTAGGAATCTGAAATCACAAAGACCATTTGGGAGTTGGGGTTCCAACCTAGACTCCCTGGAAGGGAATCTCTTCTGCACAGGGCTTCCTCTGGACAGGAGGAAACCATGTGCAGCAGGACAGCCCTCTGGCCGCCCTCCTGCTGTCCCTCCCACTGCTGTTCCCAGTAGCAGGCTGCCTTGCTCCCAGAACAAGCTGGAACAAAGCAGCCCTTTGTTAGTCCTGGGGTGATTTACCACTCATAGAGTCTACCAGGCTAGCGCTGGCCAGGCCACCCCTCCCTTCCTTGTCTTTCAGAAATGTTTTAGAGTCAGAGAGAAACACAGTCCCAGGACAGTCACAAGGACAGTCTGGTTTCCTTAAGCAGAGAATTGTAAGCACATTTAATTTCCCTTGACCAAATCCAAACCACAATGCTTATCTTTACTACCACTTGCCGGCAGGTTTCTACCCAGAGCTAAGGGACTTGCAGGCAGCTCCAGGAAGATTACAACAGGGGAGAGGTTAAATGAGGGCCTGTAGGCCAAGTCAGCTAAAGAGAGCTTGACACCTTTAGAAAAAGAATGTACATGCAAGGCTTTATTTCACTTTTGAAGAACACAGGCAGTCCAGACACTGCCTTCTGCATGGTTATGAAGCCTGCTCTGGTAGAATTAAGTCATACCTATAATTAGTAATGGGAACACTGACTTTGGAGGCATATCTGGAATGGTGACAGATGGGTATTGGTATTTCCAGCTCCTACAGGTTTTATCTTCTCTTAGATGTCAGAAGCCAAGGTCTGGGTGTAGCCGGTCAGTGGCAAAGAGCAGCTCAGGAATGTTAAGTGGCTTTAGGAGTCTTGTGGACAGCACCATCACCTATGACAGGAGGGACAAGCACAGCAACGGTCAGGGAAGTCAGTTAAGGGCTAAGGATGGTCTCTGGAAGGAGGCATGGGGTGAGTGTCATGAAGAAAGCAGACATGGCACAGGGTCCCTCATCTATAACCTGGGTGCCAAGTGCGGCTCATGCTTTGCTCATCTAATCCTTTGGCCCCACCTGGCTGATGCTCTCTCTAGAACACCAAGATGGCTTGTTCCAGGACTTGCCTGGGGGCATGGTATGCTTTGTGAGGGCCAGGTGAGGGTCTGCCCAAGCAGGCACTAGCACCCTCCATAAGGAAGTGCCTACGGGAAATCGCAGAGGTGCTCCAGAAGGAATGCCACAGGCCAGCACCAGAGTGTGGCATGACTGGGCTGCACCGGGCTGTGTGACATTGGACAGATTCAGGGAGGACACCTCCCTGTCCTCTCAAAGTTACCCCAGGTGTAATGAAATCAGTGAAGTAATCCACTCCAAATTCAACTAGTTCATTGGGGGCAAGACAGAGACAGAGCAGGGCCGGGCCATGGTCAAGGGATGGAGAAAAGAAACATTTAGAATTTTGTCTTTCTTCTGGAAAATAACATCTTAGTGACTTTGTTCAAGAGTTCCCTCGCTTTTCTCAGAGAATTGCCTTTGAAGCACTTGTTTTTGGAAGAGAGCTATCTCAAGAAATATGTGGTTAATGCCAACCAACCCATACATTTGGCAGGGGAAAAACACAAACAAACAAACAAAAAAAAAAGCACCGAAACCTGAACTTCTCATTCCCCTTGAGATCTATGCAAAGAGGGTGTGAGGACAACGGTGAACATCAGTGTGCCCTTGCCACCAGAGCATGTGGGCCCCAGCATGTATGCTGCACCAAACAAAACAGGCATGTGGCAAGCTGGCTTTCAGGCCAGAGCTGCCAGTAGCAGCTCCACTGCTGGCTGGCTGGATCCCCGAAGGACAGCCACTTTACTTGGAGCCTCACTCTCCCACCTCATCTGTCCCAGAAAGAAAAGAAGAACTTGTAGTGCTGTCACCAGGATTACATAAGTTCCTCTACTGAGAGCCCAGGAAGTGCTCAACTACTGCGATGTGGTGATGGGTTTGCAGGTCTCCTTCCGAATCATTTGAAAGCACAGAATTTTCTTGAAAAACACTTACAGGTTCATATCGTTTTAGGGGAGTCTTACGGAGTCTGTGTAAGCATGAGAACTGGTATGCCATGCCCAGACTCTACATGAGAGAGCTGGGTGAGGCGGTGTGTGTTTGTAATCCTGGGACTGGGAAAGCAGAGGCAGGCAGTTTCCTGGAGTTCCCTGACCAGGGGGCCTACTTGGTGAGCTCCAGTTTAGTTGAGAGAGCTTGTTTCAAAAAAACAAGGTAGATAGGTCCTGAAGGATGACAGTTGAGTTTGTTTGTCCTATGGCTTCTTCTGGCTGTGCGCATGCACACACACACACACACACACACACACACACACACACACACACACGATGCAGGATATAGACCCCCGTGAAGCAGAAGAGATTCCATTCCCATGATTGTCAGTCCCTGCTATACTGCCAGCCTCCATAGTTTTCAACCCAGTCTGAGGCTAATAGATTCCTCTCCAACTGAAGTTAAGGGTAGAAGTAAGGATGGAGTGTGTCTCCAAAGATGATGTCTTGTTGTCAGGTTTGAAGAACTTGGAGGTGGGGGTGGCTACAAATTCAGTTGACATCAATACTGAGAGCAGCGAATGGAGCCTAAAGGACCTGTCCTGCTCAGGCCCTGTACTGGGCGCACAGCCATGGCTGACAGAGTCTGGATTGGTTTTCTCTGAGTGTGAACACAAAGATCAGGCTCCTCTCATCCAAACAAGAAGGGCATCTGGAGCCTGCTCTGCATCAGGTGGAGACAAACAATTGGAAACAGAAGCAGTTTGTGAAGTACGTTGGGGGCCTGAGAGGAAGGGAGAAAGCAGGGCTGAGTCCAAGGACTCTTCCCGAGTGCTGTGCTGTGGTGGAGAACACAGGCTCAGGCGTGTCCAGCTTGAGTGGACCCCAGCTAACCCTGGAGCAGTTGCTTAATCATTCCGAGTCCTACTTTGCTCACCTTTCAGGCATGGTTAACACTGTCTGCCCCGGATGAACATTGCAGAACATTTAGCACAATGCAGGCTTCTGGTGGTGGCTGCTGTCATTAGCTCCCACTGATACTTTCCCTCCTTGCATCTCGCTGCACCCTTAAGTGATGAAGGGGAGATGAAGTTGCCAGAGTGTGCTCTTTCAGTGTAAATCTGTTACTCATAGGATTCAAACCTATACTCTCTTTTTATGGCTGTTTGATAAGCCCAGCTCCAGGACAGCATCCCAGGCCTCAGAGTCTGCTTCCTCCTGAATTCCAAACATCTTTCCTTCATAGCTCTTTATGGTCAGTCTCATGTGTCAGCTACCCTCAAGTATCTGCAGCTTCACAAATGGGTGTTTGGGGATGCTCCTTTATGTGGGCAGAATCCCCTATTCTTTCTACGGTCTTTCAGTTTGCTAAGATGTTCCTGCCTCCCTGAGTGTGCCCCGTGGCACACTGCCATTTCCAATTGTTTCTTTAGCACAGTGCCTGGTACAGGGCAGGGCATGCAACACTGAGTTCACACATAACTGAGCAAAAGACTGAATGGGCAGGATAGGCACACAGTGAAGGAGGCAAGAGATTCAGCCCTGGACAGTGGGGAGCTTTTCATTTAGGAAGGCCTCAGATGAGACTGGGCAGATGACAGCCTACATTTACTCTCTATCAGTTGAGAGAGACATATACTCTGTATCAGTTCAGTGAACCCTACCATATGGTGTTTATAACTGGATCAGGTCACACCACCAGGGTTACAACCTACCATGTTAATATCCATAAGCATTTAAAACTTTTTTTTTCATTTCACATGTATGAGTGCTTTGCGTGCGTGCGTGCGTGCGTGCGTGCGTGCGTGCGTGCGTGTGTGTGTGTGTGTGTGTGTGTGTGTGTGTGTGTGTATACAGCTGGTGCTCTTGGAGGCCAGAAGAGAGTGTCAGATCCCTGGAGCTGGAGTTATAGATGGTTGTGAGCTGCCATGTGAGTGCTGGGAACTGAATTGTTGTCCTCTGCAAGTGCTCTTAGCTGCGGGGTCATCTTTCTAGCCCATAATCATCATTTTTATACCCTTGGCATTTTTGATAATTAGACTGCTTTAGAGTATTTTCTGTTTTTTTCCAAGTTAATTCACACAAGACTGTGCATTATTTGTCTAAAATTGCCATTCTAAAATCTTGGCTACAAATGGGAGAGAGGCTTGAAACTGTCACATGAAATGCAAATACTTCAAATACAGCCAAGTATGGGGGTTGATTTGACATTGGAGAATACCTTCCAGAGAGCTGGCTTTTCACAGCAGACCTGGCAACAGACAAACTCCAGGGACTACCATGCTCCTTGCCTACAAAGGGTCCTTGTTCTCTGCATTTCTGGTCTTCTTTCTCCCTAGCTGCAGCTTCCCTTTCTCTCCTCTTCAGCTCTTCTCTCCTCTTAATTCTTCTTCTGGTTGCTGTTGCTTTTCCCTCTCATAGCTCAGGCCTGGCATCATTCAAGTTTGAATAGCGTTTCACCCTGACTCCTCAGCTCCCGAGTGCCCTATCTTCGCCTGTCACCTGCCATGTGTGGCGTTCAGAAGTAAGAGCTTCCTCACCTGGGGCATTCCACCTGCCTGTGCACTGCTGTTGAGAAGAACACCTCCTACAAGAACCGCCCACCTAGACAGTCATTGCTGACTGTCCACAGGTCTCACAGTCTAACAGAGAAACGGCATTTAGCAGACAAAGCATTGGTCTGTGAAGAGCTCACATCACAGCAGAGCCACAGGCAACTGTGATTAGCATTAGCAAGCGTAGCTAATGGTGGAGGGGCTACCAAGGTCTGTCCAAAGATGGAGCTTACTCACAATGAGACAGCACAAAAGACCTTAGTGTCCCCAGAGCCAAGATGCCAAGACCCTCCAGCAGCCCTCTGCTTGGCATGTTCTGCACTCAGCTGGGGAGGCCTAGCCCTGGGAGGCCTGCTGGTTGGCATTCCTCTTTTCCAGCCACACTGTGATTTGCAGGTGCCAATGACGTCTGTTCTGTTTCTACTGACTGCAAATCTAGGGTTTGGGATTCAGAGCCCTCTGGTTTCTAATACCAAGAATCAAAAGAGCAGACTATTTTTTTTCTCCCTTTCTTCTAAACCTGATTTCCATCCCCAAAGTAAGCACACAGCACAGGTGCCCACATGGCCCTTCATCCATCCATCAGCAGCTATGGTTTCTGCACAGACATTAGGGGTGCGATCTAACCCTGCTTGTACCCGTGCTATATTGTACACATGGGTACACATCCATCCTCTGGTGCCAGGACATAAAATGTTGAGTGGTTAATCCAGGGTGACAGCTATTCTCTTCAGTAGCCCTGTGACACATTGGGCCTGCTGTCCACCTGGTCCAGATGTCAGGGCTGGGGGTCCGGTCTCCTACAGAGTCTGCACCATGACATCCAGATCCTTCTGTGCTTCATCCCTTCTGGTGTGGGTGTTTTTGTTAATGTCTCAGATCTCAGACTTGTTTCAGTCCCCTGTCAATTTTACAAAGACCCCCAAACATGTATGAGGAATTGTGTATAGCTATATTTCTGGATTTATGTTTTGTTTTTAAATGCTTGTAATTCTCACAGAACACCACTGTGCTTCAGATGTGTGGAAGTTCATGGAGGCATGGTGTCCACACCCGCTGGGGTAAGCAGCTAAGAGCCGGGTAGCTCCCATGCTTGGCCTCTCTTTCTTTTTCTGACCTGGCTGTTTTCTGTGAGGATACCTCCCTGTTATTGTCTTCTCACAATCACAGGCTTCTGTGGGCCTCATGGCTACCATTCAGCAGCCACAGAGTTCAGCTGGCCAGAGCATCTGGCCACAGGGCCCCATGCCACACAGCAGAGTGAGGGGGCAAGGCTGGCACCTGGCACAAGCGCATGAGGAAAGGAGCCTCAGGACACTCCTGATTTGCTCTTGTGCCTGTTTAGGGTGGGTTGGGAGAGTTCCTCTCCTTAGTCGAGTCAAGGAAAGACTTGCGTATTTTCTCTTATCAGCAGTCCCTGGGAGTGATGGCAAAGACTTTCTTGCCCTGTGTAGATGGGCACTGCTCACACATGGTCAGGCCAGCTGTGCCTTTGACAGCCTCATGGGACATTGCTTCTGTGGAATGTGCTCCTTCAGCAGGGTTCACACACTCCCAACAGCAGCGTGAGCATAAGTAGAGAACGGAAGTGACGCACATACCATTAAGATACAGTTCATAGCAAGGGCTGATTTCCAGAGCGCTTCTAAAATTGGAAGACTGAGCTTTCTATTAGCTGTTGGCTAGGGTAGCTACCCGCCAGGTGAAGGGGAGGGCTGCCAGCCACAGAGAATGTCACTCCAGCAGCACCCCCTGCTTTCACAAGCTTGGGGACAAAAGGCACTGGGTAAGGAGGCCTCCAGGCTTTCCCCTCTGTTGTGAGGATCCTCTTAGGTCCTTTTACACAAAGGACAAGGACTGGCCAAGCCTGTTCCTTAAGCCTCCATCGCTCTGAGATACTTTGTCTGCAGACAGTGGGTACAGGGCCAGACTGGCAAAGACACTGCTGATTCTGGCCTTTGCTGGCATACTGTCCCCAGACTTTGAAAGCATCTGCACTCCATCCTTTTAGAGAAGGGAGTACAGTGTCTGGCAGGCTGTCCCAAAGCACAGTTGTTTTAAGGAATTAGGATGTGGTTCCCATGTTAGGGACAGCAAGAAGGTGTTTACTTATTTGGAAACAAACAAACAAACAAAAAAGGTCTCAGTAGACTCCTAACTCTGCTGGTATGGGAACAAAAGGAGGTTAGAATGATTAGTTTTCCAGAAATTTCACCAGTTCTGATGATAATAGGTGATACTAGCAGAAAGGGTCACAGACAATGACTGGTCATTCCCAGACTTGAGTCTGTTCCCTAAATACCCAGCTTCCCTCACCTAGTTGTGAGTAGGGATATAAAGAGATATAAGGTCTTCTTGATTTCATCAGTAGGCACAGGCACTCACCACTACAGACTGTTTCTACCAAAATCAAGATACCCACCCAGACCCAGGCTTACTTAGCTCCTGCCATATGGTCAAGCCCAGGCCAGCCTTTGTCCTCAAGGAAAAGTGGCAGAGACCAAGCTGGCAAATATGGAGTTGTCAGTGAATAGGCAAGAACTTTCCTGTATAGTGTGGGTTGGGATGCCAGCACAGAGCCAGGAAGTGTCTGGAGCAACTGTAGGACATCACAGAAGGAGAGAATGCTGGCTGTGTGGATACAAAGAGCATGTGGAATCGGGAGGAAGCCACA
Organism: Phodopus roborovskii; assembly: GCF_943737965.1. Classification (NCBI taxonomy): domain Eukaryota; kingdom Metazoa; phylum Chordata; class Mammalia; order Rodentia; family Cricetidae; genus Phodopus; species Phodopus roborovskii. Next base: position 27,852,460 of record NW_026126525.1, on the reverse strand, counting down.
TCACCACCCAGGTAGACAGGCCTGGGTTAGAACACTACTATCCCCACCCAGCCGTTTTATGTGCTGTGGGGATAGTCTTAAGTATTAGCGAGTATCTTGGTGAAGTCTTGAAGCTCTTAGCAGCACTCTTTTCCTGTGACTGCCACAGATGGGATGGGTCTCTGGAATCCCTCAGTGGTATAGATGGAAGTACAATGTCTTGACCTTAGCTGTAGGCTCTGTTTGGGAGGTTGTAGAATGTTTAGCAGAGCTAGCTGGAGGACACGGGATGCTGTGGCTTGGAGGATGCTGGGGACCGGAGTTTACAGTGTTTTGAGAGTTACAGCCGTGCCCTGCTTCTGGACCCACACTCTCTTTACTTCCTGGTTGGCACTATTTATTCGGTAAACAACAGGGATCCCTTTGCCTGGTGTGAGAATTTAACCACACCAGGCTTTGTTTGGACTTTGCCAAACAAAACAAATCGAAACAAAACAAAACAAAACAAAACAAAAAACCAAAAACCCTCTCAGAGAGGTGTGGGTGGGGTTGGTCTTGCCAGGAGGATGACTTTGGGGAAGGAGAACATGATAGGTAATAGGATGTGTGGAGCAAGAGCAGATAGTGAAGAGAGCAAGTCAGAGAGGAACAACGAAGCCCTTGCCACACCTCCCATTGCTGCCCCTGGACTCCTGCTCATGTCACCCATGACTCAGTACCTGGGTTCCTGGCTTCAGAGATGCTACAAGGTCTTTGACCATTTTGGCTTCAGAGACTGTGATGCCACCCACCACAAAGAGGATCAAGAGGGGATGGTCACTGGGATGGGGCCGGCTCACCTGCAAAACAGAACAACATCACATCAGATAGTAGCAATGGCTGCTGCTTTCTTCCTGTGGGTGGCACAGAGGAACCTTGGAGCCATAATGGTTTATTAGCAGCCAGATGTGCTAATGCTTCATGACCCCACTGGCTAGGAAAATGCACAACATGGCACCTTACTACATCCTATATCAAGACTTTATGAAAAGGAGAGTTAAGGGTGCTAGTGCCATTAAATAAGAGAAGGGCTGAGGTACACCTTGCTGCTCATCTCTGTTCAGGACTCAGTACACACTTGTCTTTATTTGTCCCACAGCGCTGCCATGGCTGCTATTATGGCCTTTATGTGTTTTTTTTCTTGTATCTCCTCTACTAAGATAGACTCTACCATGGCAGGCATGCCTGTCTAGACCTCTGCCGACTGACTGTTTCACTTACCCATTTAAAGCACAGAATTGGTGTTCTATCACTGTCTGTGGGATGAACAGAGTCAGTTCAGGAGGTGGGATGGCACCTGACAGATATATAGACAGATGCATGGGCCACCCTCACAGCGATCACCACTCTGGCATGATTTAGAACCAGACATTTCATCAAAGCAGCCATAGCAAAGGACCTGCTCTATATGAATGTCACATTAACTGCTAGAGAGTCTTTCTTCCTCGTTTTTGCAACTTCACCCATAAGAAAAGTGTTATTATATCCTAGAATGACTCTTGGGAAATGCACAGTGACCCTCAAACTGATCCAGTGATGAAGGAGAACAAGAGAAGACTCCTGGAGGCTGTCGTGTCCATCAGCTATTTTCTGGGGGGGAGTGATCAGGACAAACAGCATGGGTCAAGCTCTACAGATGAGCAGTAAGCAGCCATATGGAGCAGGCAGGACTAAGCAACCACACATGGCATTGCCCAAGAAGGTGTTGTCAGCTGCCTGAATGGACACCGAAGTCATGGGTGAGGTGAAGCCATAGGCTTCCCCTTCAGCAAGACAGGGCAGTAACAGAGTGACTGTTTCCAACCATGGATGCACAAGCCATCTAAGGGCATTGGATTATTCCAAAATGCAGCAGGCTAGGCTAGTGGGCCATGAGGAAGCCTGGAAGGAAGAGGCGAAAGGAGGGAATAAGTTAGAGAAAAAGGGAGAGGAGAAGGAAAGGAAGGAGGAAACACTAAAGGGTCTTCATGATAAGTACATGAATACTAGAGTATGTTTCAAAGCGGCATGCCTCCCTGGCCTCTAGCTTGGCCTCGGAACCTTCCACTGCTGCCCAGTGTTTCTTCACTGTTCTCTAATCCACACACGCTTTCAGAAACCCTGCTAGCCCATGATCTCCTGAAATTGCTGGGGTCACTTGCATAAGCCACTAATGGCTATTATGGTGTTAGGAGTCATGGGCACTTTTTTGGTATTTATCTAACAGGACGTTTCTGTGGCAGCTGTCAGTTGTTAACAGCCCACTCACCTACTGTGATGACATTCTGTTGGTTGTTCCCCAACTCTGGGCATTTATTCTCAGAGCTCTTCATCTTTTCTTGCTCTTGGTCTGCCCCTTTAAATGCGGATACCTCTGAGGCTCTACCCATGACCCCTTGCTCATTGCACCCAATCCATTGTCCCTGAAGGACCTCTTCATCTGCATGTATTTCCCACACTGAGCTCGCTGGATATCACCTCCCAGACACCCCCAGTCCCCTGATTCAAAGGGCTCTATGTCCCACTAATTCTGTTCTATTGAGTTGCTGACAGTGCAATTGTCTGAGTCACACACCAGTGTCCTGTTACCCTCCTCCGCCCCGTTCATCCTCTAGAGCAGTGGTTCTCAAGCTTTTCCTAATGCTGCTGCCCTTCAATACAGTTCCTCATGTTGTGACCCCAAAAATGATGTTGTTGCTACTTCATAACTGTAATGTTGTTACTGTTATGAATTGTAATGTAAATATCTGGTATGTAGGATAGTGAATATGTGACCCCAAAGGGGTCCGATCCACAGGTTGAAAACTACTGATCCAGATCAAGTTGTGTCCATTCTGCCCCTGGGGTCACTGGCATCTCCTTGATACCACCAGTTTTGCACTAGCAGTGGATCACTGTAACATCTTTTACTTTGTCTCCCATCCCTGGTATTGTCATTCCCCATTTATTCTTCTTAAACTTATCTTATGATCTTTTATAAAAAATACTTTTTACTATTTTAAAAATATGTATATTGTGTGTCTGTGTACACAAGTTCAGATTTCTACAGAGGGCAGAGGCAATGGATCCCCTGGAGTTATGATTTTTGCCCAACATGGGTGCTGGGAATCGAACTCTAGTCTTCTACAAGAGCAGTATGTACTCTTAACCACCAAGCCATCCCTCTAGCCCTGGCCTTGTAAGCATTCAGAAATACCATTATTTAGTACCAACGACAGCAAGTGCTACATCATTTATGTGTGTTATCCTTGTTAATTCTCAAAAGCCCCTAGAAGACAAACACAGGGGCCACAGTGTAAAACCACCCAGTTCCATTAGATGCTCAGTCCCTGCACATCTTGGTCTCCCCACTCCAGAGTGTAAGACTGTCTGCTTTATGTCTCCAGTTCATCTCCCATAAATACAGCATTTGCTGGAGCCATTTATGATGATTTTTACCATGATCAAATGTGTGCTTTCCTGTTTTTCTCCCCCTTGCCTTCAATCCTTAGACCTCCATTCTAACATTCTATGTGGCTCCTTTCCTTTGCTCACCTAAATACCTGGGCCTTTTCCAGGTTGGGCCACAGCAATGGGCTTTGCCCTATGTCAGTGTGATGACATTTCAGTTCCCAAGTGTTGCCTGCATCATGCTTTCTTAGGCTGCACTCAGTTTCCTCCATGGGGAGTGTCCTCACCTCCTCTCTGTTGCCCTCTTTCGTGATTTCTTAAGGGCATTTCTTCCCCTGGTTCTCCCAGGCCACCCCCTACTCTTGCTCCTTGCTTGTTATCTGTTAAGCTCTCCCATCTTGACCTTGGCAAACCAGATTGCTGCTCCACTACAGCTGCCTTCTTCTTTGACTCTTGAGCATCTTGACCTTGGCATTTTTGGTGTTGAGCATGGTATGTTTTACATGGTGAGCTTTTGGAAAGTGTTATGTGGATAAAAGAGGTAAGTAGGGCTGGTGAGAGAGCTTCGTGGATCGTGGGTAAAGGTTCTTGCCACACAATCCTAGCAGTCTGTGCTTGATCTCTGGGGCCCACAACAGGTGGAAGTAGAGATCTCCACATACATGCTGTAGCATGTGTCTTACCCCATGTATCTCAAGCACACAAATAATAATACAGCATTTTAAGAAAGTGAACAAATGTGTAGGATGTATAAGCTGACATCCTTTGTTTTCTTACTTTATTTTCCCTTATTAGAGACTTTTACATTTTAATTTAATTTTTGTTTTCAAGATATGGTTTCTCTGTGTAGCCCTAGCTGTCCTAGAACTTGCTCTGTAGACCAGGCTGGCCTCAAATTTACAGAGATCTGCCTGCCTCTGTCTCCCAAGTAATGGGATTAAGGCATATGACACCACTGCCTGGCTTGAGATTTTATTGTTAAAATACTATGTTCCTCCTTTCAATCCATCCCATGTACCCCTCTTGCTCTCTTTCTAATTAATGCATTCCTAAATATATCAATATAACCTGCTCAGTCCATATAATGTTACTTATGTGTATATATTTCAGGGCTGGCCACTTGGTATTAGACAATGAGTTGGAGGGCCCTTCCCTGGGGAAGATTCTTTCTCTACCGTCATCATTCTTAGTTGTTGTAGTTCTTTGCCTAGGATTAGGACCCCATGAGATCTCCCCCTTCCATGTTATCATGGTGCCTGTGGTGGTTTGAATGGGTGTGGTCCCCAAGACTAGTGTGTTTGAAAGCTTGGCCCATAGGGAGTGGCACTATTAGGAGGTGTAGCCTTGTGGGAGGAGGAAGTGTGTCACCGTGGGAGTGGGCTTTGAGGTCTCTTGCTCAGGCTATGCCCAGTGTGATACAGTCTCCCACTGCCTGTGGATCAGGATGTAGAACTCTCAGCTCTTTCTTCAGAACCATGTCTGCTTGCATGCTGCCATGTTCTACCATGATGATAATGAAACTGTAAGCGAGCCTCAACGAAACATTTTCCTTTTTAAGAGTTGCCGTGGTCACGGTGTCTCTTCGCAGCTATAGAACACTGACAATGAGTGCCATCCTGCCCAGGCAGGCATGCTGATGAGACTTCATGAGTGTAGCTTCTCTGACATTTCTGACTTCTTGTTCCTTTGGCTCTCATAATCTTTCCACGCCATCTTCCCTTGTGCTCCCTGAGCCTTAGGAGGAGGAGCTGTGTTGTAGACACATCAGTTGGGGTGGGACACTGCACTGTCACTTGTTCTCTGCATTTTGAGGGGCTGTAGTTTTCTGTAATGGTCCCTGCTTAGACACGTCTCAGAACCACTCTCTCTGTGCTCCACGCTGCTTTCTGAGTAGCCAGACCCCGAGAAGCCTCCCACCCCCACAAACAACTGTTGTTTCTCATTTAATCCTGGGACAGAAATACAACTGGCCCTGGAACTCATGGCAGCGTATGTTCCTCAAGACATATGCTTTCCATAAGAGTTTGGAATCTGAAGCACATGCCGAGAATCTTGGAAGGACACAGTAGAAGATGAAAAAGGACAAGAAAATGAAATGCAAAGCAACAACAAAGAGCAATTCCCTGGGGCTAAGGAGTGGAGAGAATGTTGGTCCAGGCACAAATACATGGGTTCAATTAATGCACGTTGGTGTTTGCTATTTTGGTTTCAGTTTAGATTTGTGTGTTGATACCAGACTTTCACTTCAGAGCGTGTCAGGCCAGCAGGCTGCTGGGAAATGGAGCTGTTCCCATCCCGATCTCACATTCCTCATAAGCAGCCACACATGACTGTGTCCTGTCTGGGTTAGGTCGCAGGGTGACAATCTGAAGACGACAGTTTGACAGAGCATCTGTCACTGCACATGCAGAGTGTAATAAAGCAGGTGGAATTTCTGCTCTCTGTCACCTGATGAGCTGCCTAGGGCTGGGATTTAAAGACTTCAGCTCTGGTAAGGGGAAATGGCTTCTCCCCCCCCCCCCACCACCACACCCAGGTTTTCAGTGCAGGCTATGGCGCATCTGAAGCTGTGGGTTCTGGAGGCACTCTGATGTCCGGATTGGCTTTCATGAAGGAGGCGTCAAGGTGGGGAGCCTGCTACTTCCAGTGTTGGGCTTTTCTGGAATTCTGGGGGATGTTGCCACTGAGTCCTCCCTGCATATCACTGCTTTCCCCAGTTTCCCTCACTTAGCCACAGAACAGACAGGATCAAGTTCCCTATTCTCCACTGGCAATCAGTGCTCTACAGAGGCAGTGAGAGAGGCTCAAGCTTTAAAAGGAGACCAGGCCCTGGGAAGACCCATTCCAACTCTAAAAATGGCCACAAGAGTCATTACCAGCATTGCCACTGCCACCAAACACTTCTCTAACACGGTGTTGTTAACTTTTCTAGTCATCCATCCAACAAATATTTATTGAACAAGTACTATGGGGCATAGGAAGCACTGCTCAAGGTACCAGGGACTCAGCAGTACACGGACCAGAGGAAGAGTTCCTGCTGCGCAGAGCTTCTGTATTAATGAGTGCATAGAGGAAGGAAAATGGAGAGAAGTAAACTGGCAAGTGCAGATGGTGGGGAGCCCAAAGGAAAGGAAAGAAGGAGGGGGAGGGAGGGGAAAGAAGGAAGAAGAGATGGAGAGGAGGGAAAGAGAAAGGAGGGGGGAGAAAGGAAGCAGGGAAGGTGTTGTGGAGGATAGGCAAGCAGTAGAGGGGGGCCAAGCATTGTTCCAGGCCCACTTGCAGATAGAGTCACAGAGGCTCAGTGACATCACTCGGGTCTAAGCACTGCGCTGCAGTTAAGACTGTCCTCTGGGTCTGCCTTGCTGATGAGCTGGAGGGAGGCAATCTGCCTTGTAATCTACACACAGCCATCTATAAAGGAGACATCTTTATTTTCATCTCTTAAAACTGCATGTTGTCCTTTAAAAACAAGAGCCAATTACCTGGTCCTCATAGGACTCTGTCGCATTGTGCAAGGTTGCCAGGCAGCCAGAGCCATCCTATGGTTGAGAACCCATGCTGTATCTTGGCAATCACAGCCTCCTTGTTCCCCAAACTTCTCCATGCTTTTTCCTTCCTAAACTCTCTAACTTCCCTTTCTGTCCAGGTTCTTCTTCAGGGCTCCTGCATGCTTTGCCCTGGACCTCTCTCTACTCTTGACACTTTCCTGGTGATCCTATCCTTACCTATACTCCAGAGCCTGTGGATCTGCCTTGTACTGTTGGTCCAGACTGCTGGGCCACAGAGGTATCTCACAATCCCCTAAACTTAACAAGCACCCAAAGCAAGTCAACCTCTTCTCCATTTCTGCTTCCCAATCAGGACAGCATCAACCCATTCACTTAGGTACCTGGAACACACAAGAGGCCATGGACAACTTCTTACTGGTGTGTGCAACCAATACCCATTCTGTGGAGACCACAGTGACTCTTCCTGCCCCCCCTCCTTCAGCCTACCTAAATTCAGAGTCCCACTTTTTATCTTTCTTGCCTCACCTAGTTCCAGGCTCACGATGGTTTCCCTTCAGTGCTGCTGGGGCAAGCCTTCAGAGCACATAGGAATTTGTTACATATTCCCAAACATCATTCAATGGTACTCTTCTAGTTTGCTGTGATAAAACACTGACCAGAACAAAATTGGAAGAAAGAGTTTAAGTGACTCAGAAGCCCTGATCACAGTCATCACTCAAGGAAGACAGGGCAGGTAGGACCCTCACAAAAGCCCAGCACTTGCTCCCACCCCCATCATAAGGCATCCTTTGCGTGACTGTCTTATCTATAATCCAATCATCTGCCCTCAGTTCAGAGTGGACTGCTGGAAGCCACGTGGTTATAGTGTGTCCTTGCTGTCCAAACATGGTTTTCTGGTCATGGAATGAGGTCCTGAGCCCAACTGGGCTACTGGTCATCCAGTCACTCTAAGACAGATGAGGCTCTGTGAACACTTGACTATCTAGGAGAACCAAAAGCTATGGCTGGACATTTGCCCATACATTTACCTAGTATCAGCTGAGCACCCACACCATGCTCGCCATCATTTCACCTCTTCTGCAGAACACTGCAGTCTTGAGTACTGCATTCCTTCCAGACAGGCCTCCTAGGTTTTGGTCTGATCCTTCTGCATTGCTGTCTTTGGGGTCCCTGGATATCCTTTGGTCCTTAAGGTGAATTCGCCTTCCTTTGATTAAGTTGCTGTGACTTGTTGGTATCTGACAGAACAGTTTTGACTGCTTTTATGGCACGTGTGAATGCCATTCCTTCATGTGGGCTTTTTCCTGTTTCCAGGCCATGAGGCTATCACATCGACTCAGACACAGGGCCCAGAGGCAGGCTTGGTGCTTGAATCTCTTGTCATGAATCTTTTTCTAATTAAGCACGGCCACATAAGAAATGGAACAATTATAGCAACAAAAATGTTTGAAGCACACAGAGAAAGAGGGGAAAGGGCCTCATACCATTTCATTAGATAAAGCCCACCCTCTTTATACCAACTCCAGCAGAGAAAAACATCTTGATAGATCATGTCCTTTAGTCAAAACAAACTGAGGTTCAAACACATGGAGTAGATATACAGTATATTACTCTCAGGAGACTGAAATCCAAGCCACAGATTTCAGAAATGCACTTTCAAAGTGCTGCCTATTAGACATGCTAGTTTTGAATTAAATTCCCATTACAGTGAGAGGGAAAGCATGTTTTGATTGATTTATTAGGTCGGGGTCAAGCTTCACTCAGAGGACCTCAGGGTGCTCTCTGTGGGAGGCTATTAGGGAACAGGGCTTCCACGCCAGCTTCAGCCCACGTGGTCTTCCCAGCTCAGTCGAGCGCCTTCACTGGGTGGTACATCTGTTGAGGAGGATAGCCTTTATGGCTAGTCACAAGTCCTTCCTATGACTGACAAGTGATCAGGCTGACTTCAAAGTCATCCTCAGACAGCATGGCCTTCCTGCTTGCTATCCTCAACTTCTCATTCAAGGAGCTGCTTTTTTTTTTTTTTTTTTTTTTTTTTAACAGATTGTTTAAAAAAAATGGACAAAAAGCAATTGGTATTTATTTCAGTACAGTCATTCTGGTACCACTGATTTTGAAGTCAGGTCAGAAGTGTGAATGATTTCAATGTCCTCCAAGAAGGAAGGACACATAGAATCAGTATGCACTGCCCTTATTGCCCTGGGCAGGCAAGTGATGTAGATTTACACACATAAAGACTGTAATTTTCAAAAGTGGCCATGATGATGCTTCCTGCCCTCTGGTTCTTGATCCCTTTTCAAGAGGAAGAATGCATTTTTTATTTCCTGAAAATGGGCTGCTGTGCAAGTGATGTTAACTGACTTTCAGGTCATGACACCCAATGCCTATCCCCTGGCTGTACCTCTTAGAGCAGTGACACCACATAGAGAAGCTGAGGTCCAGGACCATAGGCTCTCTGTAGTTTCCAGTAGATGCTCAGCACTGGTTCACTGACTGTGTGGACGAGCCATCTGGGAGGCAGAGCCTGCCACGTGGAGCTTGCCCAGAGTGCAACCTTCTGAGCAGAATGAATGGTTGTATTATTATGAATTAGGGGTTCCAGATGACTGCTTATTTGGTACTGGATAACCAGAATCACTGGGAAGGGAAGATTCTGTGGCCCCTGATTTATAGAGCAGAGCTTTGCAAAGAAAGTGCTTTAACAGCACACACTACGACACAAACCAAGTTCTCACTCCAGGGAGGCAAGACCCTTTGCCAGGACTTCCTTAGCCATGGAGAGTTTGTCTGGCAGAGAATATTAGACAGATGCACTCCACGTTTTCCTTAACTATTTTGGCCTACAGAAATGTATGGACACAAGTAAAATGGAGTTAGGGTGCCACGTCCAAGCTAGCATTAGCCACAGCCCTGAGGCAGCAGCAAATCTTCAGAAAGCTCTGTCTCCCAGAGTGTGGTAATGGTGCAGACAGTCAGGACCTGAGCCATCCTGGGTGTAGCTTCCATGTTCTGGGTGACCAAGGCATGCATATTTTGCTGGCTCCCCACAGATTGCTCACCAGAGATAAGTTTATGCTACTAAGACTATGGAGAACGATGAGTCGGGCTCACAGTGGATCGGGACAGGGTTTGGAAAAGAACACTGCAACCCATGAACATGGCTCCAGAAGGTCACCCAACTGTTTGTTTTATGGCCAGTTGGAACTGCTAGGGATTTATAATGCTGTGACATTTTTTTGCAGGCAGTCAGGCAGTTTGTGTCTTCATCTTAAAAACAAGTTTTCTGCAGCCTGGTCTTGTCCTCTCCCTCTGCATCTGGATTCTAGTTCAACTCAGTGTTTAGGTATGGGTGTTTGCTCCTGTTTCCAACAGGTATTAGATGAGGGGTCCATGGGTAAGTAAGTTGTTGATCTCACTATCCGGGAAGGGCATTTATGATAGCCTTTCCATGGTTGCTCAAATTGTTCGTTGGCAGCAGTCTTGTAGGTCTCTAGACATTTCTTTGTGTTCAGTTTTCTCTTCAAACCAATAACGGCTCCCACTTTTATGGTCTCTCTCTCTCTCTCTCTCTCTCTCTCTCTCTCTCTTCTGTCTTCTATTCCTACCCTGACTCAATCTTCCTAGTTGCACGTGCTTTCCTGTCCTCCCCCTCTCTTTCTCCTACTTCTCTCTCCATTCGCTGCCCCCCCCCCACTTCCCCTGTGCTCTGGAGGACTTGTCCCTTCCCTCTTCTGTGAGGAACTTTATATGAATCTCTTAGAGTACACCTTGTATCCTAGTTCCTCTGGTGGTGTGAATTATAGGCTGGTGATCCTTTGCTCTATGTCTAAAATCCATATATGAGTGAGTACATACTGTGTTCCTCTTTTTGTGACTGGGTTACCTCATTCAGGATGGTTCTTCAAGTGCCATCCACTTGCCTGTGAATTTCAAGATTCCATTATTTTTTTCTGCATAGTAGTATTCCATTGTGTAGATGTGCCACATCTTCTTTATCCATTCTTCAGTTGAGGGGCATCTAGGTTGCTTCCAGGTTCTTGCTATTACAAATAAATCTGCTATGAACATTGTTGAGCACCAGGTTGCAGAAACACATAAAGATAGCTGACCTGAACAAGGAGGAGCTAACGGGCCCCCAGACTGATAGCTGGGAATCCAGCATGGGACTGACTCAGGCCCCCCTGAATATGGGTCTCAGCCAGAAGGACTAAGCAGTCTAAGGGACCTCAGACAAGTGGAACCAGGATGTATTTCTGGTGTACAAAAGGACCTTGTGGGCACACCCCCATGGAGGGATAATGCCTTAACCTAGAGACAGGAGAGAAGTCCTAGTCCCTACTTCAAATGACTTGACAGATTTACATGACCCTACCTGGATGGCCTTGCCCTACATGTGGAGTAGGGGTGGGGGGATGGGAGGGGATTGTGGTCAGGGTGCATGTGAGGGGGCAGAGAGAGTAAGAGGGAGGGAGGGGGAACTGGGATCGACATGTAAAATAAAAAGTAAATAAAACAATAGAAAAACAAGTTTTCTAACCTTTCTTCTTTTTTCCGTTTACTTTCTTCTGCTATTTTAATTTTTGAGACAGGGTCTTACTATGCAGCCCAGTCTGACCTGAAGCTCACTATGTGGCCCAGGTTGACTTAGAACTCATAATCCTCTCACCTTTATCTCCTGAATGCTAGGATTACCGGTATATACCATCATAGTTGACTTCTTCCTTCCTCCTCTTTCTCAAAGAGGCTCTTTCTAGTAGGTCAGGATAGACTCAAACTCATTATCTTTCTGCCTTACCTGTGTGTGCACCCAAACACTGGCCATGTATAGGGTATAAAGATACCCAACATGTCTCTGTCTTAAAAGCTACAGTCTGGCTGGGATCACAGAATCCTAATAGGAAGCACTGACTACAGACAGTCCTGGTGCTGAGTGCCCAGCATGCCATTACCTGTCTCACAAAAGCTCCACTGTCATCCCATTTTGCATATGAGAACATGGAGGCATACAGAGGTTCTTATAGTCTGACTGCAGGTGTGTGACTGATCCCTACCACCTCCACTGCAGCCAGGCCCTGGAAGGAAGCTTACAGAGCATGTACTAGATGGGCGTGAGGGGTTACAGATTAGGAGAGCCACCAATTATTCAACAAATCAAACTACAGAATAAATGTGACATGGAGAAGAGACCCCAAACCTCCCCAGCATCTGTTCTCCCATCCGACACACTCTGTTGGGAGAGGTCTTCTATAACATCAGAGCCTTTGTTCCTATTCTATTCTCCAAGGCAGAGCACTTGGAGTCACGGACGTCAACGCTGTGGTGTGGAATGGAGGTGAGTGGAGGTGGACCTCCATCTCTGTGAGGTGAGCGCTTGGTTGGGCTTGCCTTGCTCAACAGCAGTTGGACAGGAGAATGAGGGCAGCTAATGAGGCTCACTGGAGTTGACCAGTAGTGACACTTACTTGTGCAACTTTTGAATGAAACTTCAGGTTGGGGTTTTGTGTTCTGCAGTTTCAGGTATTCATAGTATGAAAACAAACTTCTAGAAACCAATCTCTTAAATTTTAAGTTGCAAATGGTTCTGAGAAGCATGATGAAACTTTGCCAAGCTCTCTCCAGCCTGGATATGAAGCATCCTTTGTCCAGAGTACCCATACTGCACATGTACCCCCTCTTTAGTCACTGAAAAGCCACCTGGGTTATCAACCGGCCTCAGCAGCATCAAAGTGTTATGTTTAAGCACCCCTTAATTTACCTGATTATGGCCCCAAAGTGCAAATTATGTCCCCAAAGCAGGGTGCTGGAAAATCTGATAAGCCAAAGAAAAGCTGTAAAGTGTTTAAGTGGGAAGATGAAAGTTCTTGACTTGATTAGGAAATATATAATTGTCTGTGGAGGCTGCTAAGATGCATGTTAAGAACAAGTCTTTAACCATTGGAAGTGTGAAGAAGGAAGAAGAAAAAGAAAGTGCTAGGTTCACTCTCACACTTACAAACTGCACACACTATGACCACAACATATGCCACTTGCTTAGTGAAAAAAGGCACCGCATTTGCGAGTCCACAGGGCTTATACCTGTGGTTTCAGATCTTCACTGGGTGTCTTGGGAGGTGTTCCATACACTTAGTGGGACTAGTGTAGTTGGAAAGAGAAACCAGTAGCTTTAAGCGTGATGAATGAGCTTTGTAATCCATCTTCTCTGACCACACCCTTCCCCATCAGTGAGTACCTACTATGTGCTGAATGCCAAGTGCTGAGGATCCAGAAGATAAAGACCTAGCTTAGCCCTCCAGGATCTAGCCATTGTTTTCATAGTCTTTATAGTCAGAACTGAATGGAGAAAAATGTTCAAGTCATGCATGTGTAGAGATGTGAAGCTAGGCTGGGCTGTTTTACCCAACTAGATGTAATGAGTTCTGGCTTAGTCTATTCTCCTATGAAGTCTATTTCCCTATTACAGTCATTCCAACTGTCTTGACCTGCTGATGTATGATGGGCTCTGCTGTGTATTTAGAAAAACACTACTCTGAAAGATATCAGCCTAGAGGGAGGCAATGAAGACATAACTATAAAACAATTTATAAATATAGCCACAGAGTATGTACAAAAGATACAGAACCCCAAGGGAGATATATAGGGCTAGGACCACCCTTTTCCACACTCTTTGTGCCACACAGTATGAGACTCATGCCATGCTTCCTGTGGTGTGACTGTGGGCCCTGTCTCTCCATGCATTTCTTGTTGTGTCTCCAATCTATTCTCATCTTCTATTTTCTACATTGTGGGTAGACTGCCTTTGGTCACCCCAAGTCAGGAAATCATCCCTTAGTGCAGAGAGTGGACTCACCAGGGACAGACCAGAGTCTCCCTTCCAGCTCAGTTTCAATTTGTGAATGTTCTCAGTTGTACAACAGTAGCCATGCACAGGAAGGACTCCCCATGGATGACTTTATTTCATCAAGTTCTGCCTCCTTGTTTCTTTCTGGCTCAGCACTGCAAGTCCTGAGTGAGAAAGTAGGGAACACATTCCAGAGGCACAGAACTGGGCAGTAAGTGACTAGACAGAGGGGCAGTAACTGCTTGAGGGTTCAGAATGAAAATGTAACCTGTGGAGTGATGTATCTGCAATGCCTGGGATTCATTCTTCCCATGAGCCTGGGCCCAAGTCCCAGAAAAGCAGTCTGAGGAACGGCAGGTGCCCCTGAGCCCTGCAGGATCTCACTCACACCAGTGGTTCCATGACCAACCCAGGCAGAGACCCAGGAAAGAGAAGGCAGCTGAGTAACCCCAAAGGGAACCGGAATTAATAGCATAGAATATTTACCTTCCATGAACATGCCTGGCAGCACTATGGGGCTGGGGAATGCTGTGGACAGGCAAGTGCTCCAGAGTGGGGGGAGGGGCTAGACGACACACCCAGGAGTTGCCACTTAATGTGTGCTCTCCAGAGATCACACAAGACAGGGGAGAATGAGATGAAACCCCAGACTTTGGGAAATTTGCATTCACTGCATAGCCATGTGGGGCCTCAGTTTCTACATTGGCCAAAAGAGGCATAAGAACCTACCTGCTAAGGTTGCCATGAGGATGGACAGGAGGGTGGACAGATACACTCTGGCTCACTGGTCCACATGGGTTATCCTTATAACTGTGGGCGGGCGCTGTTCACACCACCTGTGAGTCTATCTGTAGTCTACTTCCTTCCCTCTCAACACGCATTGGGGTAGAATGGAAGTCCTTCTGTCTAGTTTTGCCTTCTTCTCAACATGGCTTTTAAGAGGTTATAGCAACTGGGAGAACTAAATTCTCCTCCTTAATCTGTACCCAGGAGCCTTCCCTGAGGTCAGCTGGCTGCCCAGGCCTTTCTTCAGGAGCTCCAACAACAGGGCAGAATATCCCACCTCCCGTTGCTGACACACCAGGGGCCCAAACTCCCTAAGCAATGCCATGTAAGATGGTGGAATGTCTGAGCACAGGACAAGAGGGAGAAAACACTCCACAGAACTTACAGGGGTGACTTTCAAGTGTGACAGCTCTTGATTCATGGAACAGTGACAGAAAATGCACTTGGGTCAAAGGATCACCAGCCTATAATTCACACCACCAGAGGAACTAGGATACAAGGTGTATTCTAAGAGATTCATATAAAGTCCCTCACAGAACTGGGAAGGGACAAGTCCCTCAGAGCTCAGGGGAAGTGGGGGGGGGGGCAGCAAATGGAGAGAGAAGTAGGAGAAAATGAGGGGGAGGATAGGAAAACATGTGCGACCAGGAAGATTGAGCCTGGTTAGGAATAGAAGACAGGAAAGAGGGAGAGAGAGAGAGAGAGAGAGAGAGAGAGAGAGAGAGAGAGAGAGAGAGAGAGAGAGAACATAAAAGAGGGAGCCAAAATTGGTTTGAAGATAAAATTGAACACAAAGAAAGGTCTAGAGAACTACAAGACTGCCGCCAACTAACAATTTGAGCTTCAGTGGAAAGGCTATCATAAATGCCCTTCCTGGAGAGTGAGATCAACAACTAACTTCTCCATGGAGCCCTCAACTAATGCCTGTTGGAAACAGGATCAAACACCTATACATAAACACTGAGTCGAACTAGAACCCAGATGCAGTTGGAGAGGACAAGACCAGGCTGCAGAAACACATAGCGACAGCTTACCTGAACAAGGAGGAGCTAACGGGCCACCAGACTGATAGCTGGGAAGCCAGCATGGGACTCAGGCCCCCCTGAATATGGGTCTCAGTCAGAAGGACTGAGCAGTCTAAGGGACCTCAGACAGTGGAGCCAGGATGTATCCCTGGTGCACAAAAGGACTTTGCAAACACATTTCCCATGGAGGGATAACTGCCTTAATCTAGAGACAGGAGAGAAGCCCTAGTCCCTACTTCACATGACCTTTCAGATCTACATGACCCCAACTGGATGGCATTCCCCCTACATATGGAATTGGGGTGGGGGGATGGGAGGGGAGGGTGGTTGGCGTGCATGTGAGAGGGCAGAGAGGGTAAAAGGGAGGGAAGGAGGGAGGGAGGGAAGGAGGGAGGGAAGGAGGTAGGGAGGGAATAAGGGAGAGGGAACTGGGATCGACATGTAAAATAATAAATTAAATTAAAAAAAAATGCTTTGACTCCAAAATTTAAGTTGAAGGACAAGTTCCCGGGGAAAAGGATTTTCCCCAGTATTTTTGTTTCCACAGAAAATGAAAAGATGTGGATTCCTTCCAGACTAATGTGGTTTGATCACGCCAGACCGCTTGAAACAGAGTACGAAGTGATCCTACATTCCAAACAGCTGGACAAAGCAGCCCTACAGACTACAGCCAGGATTTCTGAATCTTCTTCGAATCCCCCATGACAGCGCCCCTTACCAGCAGGAAGTAGTTTGGAAAGAACAACGCCCAAATTCCCAAATATTGTGTATAAATGTTTGTTTTCATTTAATTGGACTTTGTTATATAAAATAAAAAAAATAAAAAATAAATAAATAAAAATACATAAATTAAAAAAAAAAAAAAGAAAATGCACTTGGGGAATTAACTCGCAACTAACATCCTGATCAAGTCCATGGTCACCACTGGATGTCCAGACTTAGAGAGGAAGCACTTAATGCAGAGGGTTAGAAATCATGTCTATCCAAAAAGTTACTGCTGCCTTCCTCCCTCCTTCCCTCCCTCCCTCCCTCCCTCTCTCCCTCCCTTTCCTCCCTTCCTTCCTTCCTCTTTCCCTCCTTCCCTCCCTCCCTCCCTTTCCTCCCTCCCTCCCTTCCCTCCCTCCCTCCCTTTCCTCCCTTCCTTCCTTCCTATTTCTTTCCTTTTTAAGTTTTTTGTTTGTTTGTTTTTCCTGTTTTAAAGCAAATGGCCACCAGGAAGAGCTCCTCAGGACAGAGTAGCAGTGACTCAATAACCCAACAACCCTGGGCTTAGACTCAGCACAGGAGCTCTGGTCACTTTTAAGAAGCTGAGCTGTGTTGCTTTATTAAGGAAAAAGAAAAGGAAAATGAGTGGCCAGGCATTGCATCAGAAGCCGCCGGTTCTTGGGGAGAGCCAAACAAAGGGTGGAAGGCCACTTCAGCCAATTTATTGCTGGTTTCCAATCCGATGGCTGGCTCTTGTCCTCTCTGGTTTTTGTAATGGGCCAGTTTTCCTGGAATATGCTTTTATTGAACTCCCAAAGGCTGGATTTTTTTATGCAGATGAATTCATGATTTCAAAGACTCTTTGAAGCTGGCAAAACATTCTGTTATTTCCAAGAGTTATTACTGCTGAAATACGGGCATAGCCTGGGAGGTCAGTCTGTAATCTTGTTTAGATCCTTTTAAATTTAGAAACTTTACAGTGGCTTAAAAATAGATCCCATTTGTGTACTTTTCCCTCCTTTCATCCCTACTTGGAGGGTTGCTCAGTCATTCTGACCCAGCCCAGACATGGGCCCAAGAGATTCAAGGAGTCTGCTGGACCATAACAAATACCATCTCTAATGAGTCTCGGGGTGATGTTAGTCATAGGAGTATACAGAGTTGCTCATTACCCTGCAGAGTAAGTTCTAGAACTAAGAGCAAAGGATGCCACTAAGCCCAGTGAATGGTAGTAAATGTGCTCATATTGGCAGCAAATGGATCATGAGTGTAAAAGCTGCCCAGTGGTGCTCTTGAGGATGCCTGAAACCCCACCGTAGGTGTATGTGTGGCTGAGGAGAGATGACAGGACTCAGGTCCAAAGAAGCTTGCACTGCACACCATCAAATGGTCGATGAGGATTGCACTGATTATAGAAGACCATTGTTTCCCTGGCACTGTGTGCCAGCATTCCTACGCTCAGCAATGGGGACACCGAGGATGTCCCCGTCATGGTTACTTACCTTCATGAACATGCTGAATCCAGTTTTAAGGAGATCAGTGAGGCCTGAGGATGTATGTTCAATGTCAATGGGATCTGGCCTCTCAGGATTAAATATTTCTTCCACAACCTGTTTCAACAGTGGCTTATAGGATGCCTGGAAAGACAGAACACTGCTGTGAACAAAAGCCCTTGTTTACAGTGTCTGGAGACAGTTTGAGCTACATCAAAGGAAGTAAAGTGAGCTTAGTTTGATACTGAACAATAGCTGTGATTTTGTGTGTGCAAGGTTATATAACAACCTTGAGTCTTTAAAAACATTTTTATTAATTCTTTGAAAATTTCATATAATGCCTTTTGATCATATTTACTCCAACTCCACTTTTTAATTTCTTCCAGAGCTGTCCTCTTCTTCCTACCCTCTAACTTTTGTGCCTTTTTATTATTAATTTAATATCATAGGAATTCCAACTTGTGTTCATAAAGTTCCCTAGTACTGCCCTGCCTCTCTAGTCTCTTCTGTAACTAAATGTCCCTCAACAGAGCTATAGTGATAGTAGGACCAAATGCTCAATCTAGATTTAAAGTGACAATTTTATGTAGGAAGTACTGTAGAAAGTCTTGTCGCTTGATATAAACATGAAGATGGTCTCTAAACATTCTTAGACTCATCCCCTCTGCTTGGAATGTGACTGTTTATTTGCAATGGCTGTCAACATTCAAGCTAACCCCCTTCTCCCACAGTGCTCAACTCCATGTAGGACTATGTCAGACAAAGAAGCTAAGATGACAGACAGATGGAATGTGACTTAGGTTGGGGTGGAACCGGGCCACAGAGCACCCCAGGCATATCTGTAGGATAAGGGCCATGTTAGATCACAGCACCTCTGCTTTGATGGATGGCGTTGAGCACTTTCCTTTTCTGTGACCTAAATACCCTGCAGACCCATATTTAGTTCTGCCTGGAGGCACTGTCTCACTGACCTCTTCCCTGACTTCTGGCTGGAAAGTCCTTCCTGAGTCTTCTTTTCTCACACACTGAGTCACCTTCCTCCAATCCCACTGCTGCCCTTGCTGTCCCACACTCATCTGGCCGTGCATCTGGGAGGTTCAGCACAAAGGCGGTGTCTCCCCTCCCCACACTTTCTGATCCATAATGACTCCAAGAAAGTCAGCTTCTAACAGGGCACTGATGAGAGGCAGTCTGTCTTGAGCTCTGTGTAGCTCTTTACACAGGGCAAACACAAGATGCCGTAACCATGGTTATAGGTATGCAGTATACTGCCCTGTCTCTAGCTTGTTCTTGCTTTTCTTAAAGGAATCCTGAGTTATTTCCCCCATATTCTAAGTCTCTTAAAATATCTCAGAAATGAAACAACACCAAGTATCACCACACACTAACTGGACAGTGTGACTACTGTACACTGAGAAATCCCATGATTAATGATCATGCTCAGTGAGCATTGGGCACAGATAAAGCTATAGGCTAACCCTGCTTATTGCCAGAGGAAGTCAGATTAAAATTAAATCAATACAGGTTTTCTTTTAAAGATTTTATTTATGTGTACATGCATTCAGGGGTCAGGGTGGGAGGTGTGTATGGGTCCTTGGAGTTACAGGCATTTGTGAGTAACCTGACCAAGATAAATTCTGGAAGACTCAGACGGGAAAAAAAAAAAAAAAAAAAAAAAAAAAACCTAGAAGTCTGAAAACATACTTTTGATTTGGCCATGGGGTATCAGATACTCTCAGGCTGGTTGGGGAGAACACTTTTTTAATCAATGCAATATGTAATTTGATAGTACCTATCAAAACTCAAACTGCATGTGACACAGAAATTCTACTCCTAGCAATTTATTTTTTGGCTATGTTCATGCATGGACATGCATTCAGAAACTCCCATTTATTATTTGAAGTAAAGAAAGATTAAAAGCCACCATCTTAAGTACTGTTCGATTGTTGTAAAGAGACACCAAGACCATGATAATAGGTATAAAAAGGCATTTAATTGGGGCTGGCTTACAGGTTCCAAAGTTTAGGCTATTATCATGATGGGAGGAGCATGGCAGCTGAGAGTTCTACATCCAGATCCACAAGCAGCAGGAAGAGAGAGAGAGAGAGAGAGAGAGAGAGAGAGAGAGAGAGAGAGAGAGAGAGAGAGAGACTGGTCCTAGTGTGGACATTAGGAGCCCCTAAGTGCACCTCCAGAGACACATTTCCTCTAACAAGGCCACACCTCCTAATCCCTGTCATTAAGGAGTAGTGCTGTACTCTCTAAGGACCAAGTATTCAAATCTGGGGGCTGTTCCTATCCAAACCACCCGGGCCCTCAAGAGCCCAGCAACAGGGACATGTTTAATAAGTGAGGGATGTTTATAGGGAGGAGTGTTGGGAACATGACAAGGGAGGGCCTGTGGTGACAGGGTTAAGGCATGTGAGTGTGTGGTGGGGTAGCTATTATACAAAGTGACAGGGAGAATATGACAGCTTGTAGCTGCTGAATATGGAAAACAAATGTGCTAGCAACATCTATACCAACAGTGATTGAAGGGTGGGTGCCAGGCACAGAGACAGGGGAAACTTTGTGTTGTGGGCTTTTTGTTTTTCTAAAGCAAACCATCAATACAAACAGGTCAGTTTGCTTATTAAAATGAGATTGGGGTGAAGCACACTAAAATGTTAATCCTGGGCTCAGGAAGGAGCAGGTATCTGTTTTCTTTCTACATTTCTCTAAATTAATAAATCTTCTTACGGATTTGTATAATAATGATCAAATAAAAATTTTAAGTAAAGCCCAAACAAACAAGCCTTTAATCCCATGAACTCTCTCCCTCAAATGAACAGTATGGGGTGAACTAGCCCACCATCAGAGCCCTTCTGCCCCATTCTTCTCCTAGGCGCTCAACCTTTAAAGCCCCTCCCTTAGGACGGTCCTCAGGGAGTACTCTGAGGTACTATCATCCAAAAGCACACAGCTGCTCCTCAGTAAGCTAATTGCTGTGTTTTCTTTGCTGTGACTGAAGGAAGAGCTGAGAAGAAGCCACTGCTGGTCGGTGAGGCTGACTCTGCCTCCCAGCTCAGGGGATCCAGGGTACCGTGACAATGAGGCCGTGAGCAGGAGGCGGTCAGAAACAGTCTACTGGAGGCACTGGGTTGGCTGTTCCACGTTCATTCCACCTGGTTCTTAGAAGGCAGGACTGTTGGCACTCACATCCAGGTGGGCTTTCCCTACTTCCTTAGCTAATCTTCCCTAGAAAAGCCCTCACAGACACCCCCAGAGATGTGCCTCCCTAATGCCCCAGAGCCTACTAATCCAATCAAGTTGTCCGTCACATTAATCATTACAGCACCAGACTCAGTTTTCAGTCAGGTACCTTATCAATCAACTAAAAGACCATCCTTCAGCTTGCTCTATAGCTGGCGGTGGCTACATTTCCAGTTTCTGGGCAAAGAGCCATGAGCAGAAGGATCCCGCAGGGCTTTCAGAAGCATGCCTTTTTAAATGGACACCTATCTCTGTCTTCCATTTCTGTTTCGCTGCACATAGCACAGGGTACTCCTAAGAGGCCACACAGCAGAGACAGAATAAACTGGTGATGACCTACAGGGCTGCTATAACCTCGGCAGACAGTCTAGTGAGGCACTTCATGTGAGAAATAAACCTCACATGATTAAGTGACTAGTCTCCAGATCACTGTTACTTGCAACTGAATGAAATGCCGATACAAAGTATGAAGGCAATAAAAGACGGAAAGGACAAGTCCTTCCTTTGAAGAGCTAATAGTTATTTGTTTGCTTGGTTTATATAAAGCTGACTATATAAAGCAACTTCAACAAGAACAACAGAGAAATACATACAGGCTACCCCATGAAGAGAGAGAGAGAAGCTGAGTTGTGGTGGCACACGCTTTTAATCCCAGCACTCAGAAGGCAAAGGCAGGCTGATCTCTGAGTTCAAGGTCTACAGAGTTTTAGGACAGCCAGGCCTACATAGAGAAACTTTGCCTCAAAAAACAACAGAGGGAAAGCAGGAGGACAGAGAGAGAGAGAGAGAGAGAGAGAGAGAGAGAGAGAGAGAGAGAGAGAGAGAGAGAGGCAGGCAGGAGGGTGGCAGGGAAGGAGAGAGAGGGCAAAGATTACTCCATGACCTATACAAAATGAAGAAAGGTTGTTGCTGTCCATAGGGTCTGCCTACTACAGAAAGAAAGAGCAGTGGTTCAGGGGAGGGTTCAGCCCCTGGTCAGGGTGGTTCTGACCCCAAGCAGAAGCACTGCACTGTGTTCCTCTTTCCAAAGCTAGGGGTGATGGATTGTTCTTAAACTCTAGCATGGACAGGGGATTAGTAGAAAGCATAGAATTTTTAGAGAAAGCAAGAACACTCGAGGATGGATTGCACCTCCCCTCCCTTTTCTCTCCTTGGTCTCCTTTTTTTTTTTTTTTTTTTTTTTTTTTTGCTGTGAGGCTAAGTGCTAGCTGTGCTTGCCAGCTGGGCTGGGCTCTCTTGGAGCAGGTTTGAAGGCACCACCGTTATTCTTGAGTCTTTGTGATACCCATGTACTACTGGGAAGGTCAAAAATCTTTTTTATTTATTTAAGGTAATGAGTGGGTGATTACTTAGCATGTATAAATAATTAAAAGTACAAGATAGCTAAGACACCACACAAATCCAGAAGAGCCATATACACACCTTTCTCTACTGTCTGACACGCTCATGACATGAATCTCTTACAATTGTTTTTGGCTGCAATTTCTCAATTCTATTCTCATATGAATACTTTGGTCTCAGTGTATCTCTTTAGAGATGTGACAGTTACTGAGCTATAAGCCCTTCCTTCTATAAGCAGTTGTGTAAGGCTGGTCTATGACTGCCAGCCACACTTGTGCTTTGCCATCTGAGTCTGACTCTGGTTCAGGGTTGACAGGAGAGGGCTGGCAAAGCAGCAGGGACCAGCAGGCCCCTGCTCCTCCTTGGGGCTCTACTAATGTTAGTAGCTTTTGTTCATCTTTAGGCTGACTTGCAGACTTTTGTTGTGGATCCAACAAATGACCTTTCCAGTATAAGCCATTTATACTTCTCTCTCTCTCTCTCTCTCTCTCTCTCTCTCTCTCTGTCATTTTTACTTGCAGCCAAAACATAGTAAATAAAAGAAGTATTGGTTATTTTAAAAATAAGTTCATATGCTTTGCCACACAAATAACAGATGGGAAAGTTCCCCAATTGTCTATTAGAGCAACAGAGTACAAAGGATTCAAGGCTTGCATGTGTGAAGAGCACATTTTGGGGGGACTGCTTTGGGTAGAAAGTGGTACTTGTCCTTCACCTGCCTGGAAAGTCCCGTTTAAAGTCTCTCAACCAGGGCTCTGCTGATGTGAACCTGCCCCTCCCTCCCAGCCACCCAGGTCATTCATGTCCCCTCCCCCGGACTAAGCATCCCTGACTGTCCTGGAACTTTCCCCCTTGTGAAGCACCATACACTTCTCAGCCACGGGCCAGGAGAAGGTGGCAGGCAGGCATCTCTGGAGTGCCACCTACTTCTTTAGATGTTACAAAGAGTTACAGAGGGTAGAGCAGCTGTGTGGTCTGCTTCAGGGTTAAGCAGTCGTGACTTGTCATTTATTCTGTCACAACTGCTGGGAGCTCTAGGGGTGTGGTGGGCTCTGTGTTTGGCAATCCACTCACCTGTGGTGCCACATGTGATTGGAGGTTAAAGAGAAGGGGGTGTGTGTGGGGGACAGGAGGTACAGAAAGATGTTACCGGCCCAGCATGAGAATGTACCCACTGCCACCTATAATTTGCTGACCAGAATTGGTCACAGGTCCCCATTTATGTGCAAGGGAATCTAGAAAATGTGGTCTTGCTTGTTCCCAGGAGGAAAAGGAAATGGGGTTCAAGAACACACAGCATTGTCTCAGCCATGGATACATTAAAGATGAGATGAAGTAGTTAACTTCTCTCTTTCCTCACTTGTCTGTGTGGACAGAGGATTATTAAACCCTTTGTGCCCTCTGAATAGGAATTTGACTTCTGCTTAACTTTCCAGCTGTTTCCCTGACAACCTGATAAAGAAAGAATGTCAAACTAGGAGACAGGCAAGACTACTAATGGCAGAAATGATCTCTGCATGGTGCACTGCTGTAGACTGGGGGATCTACAAATATTTGATAGACAGCTAGGGCTTCTCCAAGTTGGATGACTCTTGAATAATAATTGGGAGTGTCCCTTTGAGGAATGCTGGAACTATGGAGTTGTGGCTGAGAAATTAGCGCCTACAGAGTATGAGGTTTCCAAGCCAAGAAAAAACTCAGTACCAAGTCAAACAGTTCCCAGATCTCTGTGTGGACTGCACTGAACTTCACGGTGCTCACAAGGACTGTCCCAGCAAAATGGCCACTGCACCTCTTGACTATTTTCTTGTTCTGGGCAGGCTGGTACCAGTGGAGCTGTGACCACAGAGCCAGCCCTGCTGTTAGACCCAGGATGCACAACCCTCGTGTTATGATTAGGGGCTTATGAAGATGCCTTCACTTATAAAAATAACAGATGGGAGGAAGAATGTTGAGGTCAGAAGGATGTTTTGGTTTGAAATATTAATATATATATATTTGTCTTTATACCAATTCGCTGATTGGGGGATAACTATAAATATTCTTAGAATAAGATATACATATATAAAAATGAAAATTATATATATATATATGTATATATATAAATATAATAAAAAATAAGTATATAAGCTGGGATTAGTTATCCATTGGGAGAAAACTGCTTTCCTGTCTCCTAGCAGCCATCAACTGGGATGGGACTCTGTGTCCACTGCAGTTTGTTTTTAAGGACAAACTGGGCTAAAAAAATGTTATGCTCAAAGAAAGTATGAAAAACAAAATATTCATGTGTATCTCTTGTTAGTTCTGTGGTAGAGATAAGGTGTGGTTGTGTCTGGAAGCCTTAGCTGAGCTCAGGTGCACAGTGATTTCTAACATTAAATATTATGGTCTAACTCCAATATCTTTGGACTTTGGTATCTGTTGCCAAGGAGACCTGAATCAGTGCCCAGTCCCAACTCATCCAGGAGGCTGCTGATTTTGCTCTGTTGGCTGGTGCTGCATCTGAAGAAGCACACTTCTTTCTTTACTGCACATGACTCCATACACCAGCATCTTAGGAAAACTGGCCTCATGGAGAATGATCAGCTTGTTTCAACCCAATGCTGCACAGGGAAACATCTGTTCTGAAATGCTGGTGGATTTGTGAGGCAATTCCATGCTTATTTATCTTGCTTTTAGTGAGACTACGATCTTTTTCTTCCTTTCATCTTTTTAAAGGAAATGGTTTGTTTGAAGATAAAAAGTGTTTCAATTTATCCATCCATCCATCCATCCATCCATCCATCCATCCATCCGTCCGTCCACCCATCCTTCCTTATATCCAGAAGCAAACTGTTCCTTAAAACACTGAATGCAGATTTTTTTTTTTTTTTAACTTCAACATGAAGAAATGAAAGCCAAGCTTACTAGAAAATTTCCTTGAATTCAGACTCCAGTTACAAGTGTCTTCAGAACAATGTCAGGCTTCCCGGTCCTTAATTTAGTTCTGTTTGGTGCCAGTTTTTCCCCACAAAATGTAGTTGAACAGGCTTGGGGTTGGGTGGATATTAATACAAACAAGAGGGAGAACAGAGGTTGGCTTAGGATATGGACAGCTGCTGGCCAAAGTTGGGAAGTGTTGACTAAAGAGACGGGCCCAGTGGATGCTCAGAGAGCCTGACTTTCCTCCTGAGGCTTAGACTTTCTTGTTCAGCTGCCAAGGGCACAGAAGAAGCCCACATGGTGCTTCATTGGCTCCAGACTCTGTCTTGAAGACTTACGTGCCAACAGCTGTCATCATTCTGGAGCCAGATGACATTTGACTGGAAAAGCCTATGAGCTCTGTGCCCCTGAGACATTGCTAATATCCCCCTGATGAGGCATATGGCACATCAAATTCTATATCACAGGGGAAGGAATCTGGGAAGCATACGATGGGAATGGAGCAGGGGTATGAAGACCCAGGTTCAGGCACCTGGGGTGGGGTGGGAGGCGCTTAGAACTATGGTCTACAGGGACAATCCCTAAACCCAACCTTATCACACAAGCAAATGTCAGCAGTGATGTCCTAATGGAGGGACATCGTTCTGTCCTGGGTAGGCTATTGTTACTGGTCTGTGACCAAAGAGCCAGTGTGTCCTTTAGGTGGCAGACGATAGCGTCATAGGTCCATGTTATTTTAGAGTCTCATGAAAAAAGCCTTAGTGTATGTTTTTTTGTTTGTTTGTCTTTTTCAACAGGAGGAAAAAAAAAGAAATTGCAGCTCAAAGTCATGTTTTGATCTAAAAATGGTGCCTTTTCTGGGTGGCTCTTTATTTTTCATGATGTTACTACAAGTACTTACACAGTCAAGTTTATATGTCTGAGGCCATCACAAAAGTTGGACTGGCATTAATTCTCCAAATTCTTAGCACATCTTTGGGAGAGAGTGTCCCTCTTCAGGGAAGGAATTATCCACAGAGAGGTAAAGTGACTTGCCCGACCTCACACAGGAAGGGGCATGGCTGGGCCATGAACCCAGGTACTGACCTCTCCCCAGGTGTCTGCCTACCAACCCAGAAGGGGCAAGTGCACACAATACTCACAGGTGCACAGGGAGCAGAAGAGCTGCTTCCAGTCACATGCTAAGTCCTTCCAGTCCTTGTCCCCATTTCCACACTGTCCAGACTGGATCGCTTGTGGGTGTGCAGTCCGGATCCTGCTCTGCCTCTTCCAGAGACCTGATCATTTCTTTCATAAGTCACGCTCACCTTCAAATGAGGGAGTGCTACCTGCCCTATGCACATGAGCCACAACTGACCTAAGGGAAGCAGATAAAGATGAAGTAAAAGGTGCCTCCAGTGCCAGTGGGGAAATGAGTGGCTCAGCATGAGCATGGGTGCATCTAAGCCAGAGAGAAGGCACGAAGAAGGAGCCTGGTACTGTAGGACCTCAAGACTCAGGGCAGGGGCCAGAGCACAGGGGCACATGGGGATAGGAATCTAGGGCAAAACCAGGGGTCGTCCTGTCCTGGGTGTGTTGGGACATCTCAATTAGATTCTGTGTGGTGATAACATATTTCTGGTCGAAAGCCTATGTTTTCCCTGACACTATGGGACCAAAGACCAAATTGGAAGAAGTGACAATCAGAAATCTGCCTAGTGTGGTACGTAGCTTTCTGCTGCTGTGAAAAACACCCGAGAAGGCAACCTGAGGGAAGATTGGGGCTGTTCTCTGGCTTGTGATGAGGTGGCTCATTATGGCAGATGTGTGAGGTGGCAGAGATACTTACATTTTGGTAGCCAGAAAGTGGGGTGGGGTGGAATCCTATGGTTTTCATGTATCTTTCAAGGCCACACTCCCAATAACCTGTTTCCTTCAATGAGGCTTCACCTCCTAAAGTCTTCACCTCTCAGTGACACCATCAGGGATGGACCAAGTCTACAGCACAAGTGCATTTAGGGACATTGAAGGCCAAACCAGAAACCTTGCCAAATCCTACCTATCTTCAGAGCCAGCATGGTTCACCTCAAGCTCTAGTCTATATCTGTAGTTTCTCACTTCTCTTCCTTGCCCTTGTACTCAGATTCAGCCTCTGACCTGAATAAAGACTATACATTACACTGAAGATGCACCCACAAATGTTCCCTGAATAGAGACCACACATTGTTACACTCAAGATGAACCCCACAAATGTTTAAAGAGCACCTCCCCTTACGCCTATGCTGCCTCTAGTCCCTGAAGATATGACAGTGGACAAAACACATCAGAATCCCTTGCTCTCATGGGAATCAATAGGTATAATTTTAAAATTCTTTAAATTAACAATTTGGAAAGCCAAAAACTGGCCACAAAGATCTGTAACCCTGTCTAAGGGGTTTGCTCCAGGTAAACAGAGGGTCTGGTCTGAGAGAGGTGAAGTGACTTGCCCAGTGTCACACAGTAGGAGGCACAGCATTGCTCCTTGACCTTCCGTCTCTAGCGCTCACAAGTCTATTTATTACATTTCTCCCTAAACTTTTAAAGATTTCCTAAACATACACTTCCATATACTTTTTATTTTATATGTTGTTATATCTTTTACAAAATTTGAATAATCTTTTGCAGAGAGAGTCATGATGTTTTTTTCTCTCCCAAGGCTGGAACTCCCCAAGAAGCAGAGGCAGAGGCAGAGGCAGAGGCAGAGGCAGAGGCAGAGGCAGAGGCAGAGGCAGAGGCAGAGGCAAGGATTCAAAAGCAGCTGTGTGCAGCAAACCTGCCTCTGTTTCATTTATTTCTCTTTCCTTGCTGTGGAGCATTTCACTATGCTTACATTACTTCTAATTTAGCCTTCACAGTGTGAGCTCATTACCCCGAACATCCCCATTTGTCGCTCGACAATACTGGGGAGTTCTGCTGCGTGTGTTGATGTCACCAGCTTACTATGAGGGGAAATATATGCAGCATGGAAAACTTCATTTCCAGAAAGTCATGCCTGTAGGACAGAGTCCTGAGGCCTGCAGAAATGACAGCACTGGCAGTGGGGAGACAGAATCTGGGTGGTTAGTTCATCACTGTCCTTATCACACCCATGATTCATAGCTAATATATGTTTATGTGAAGTTGGCCAAATCAGTGCCCCGTGATGGTCATAAAATGGAAAAGACCTCATTAATTTTGTGGTTTATTTTCTCTGCCAACTATTGTAGCCATTTCCCTTCTGGCATTCTCTAGTTTAAATTTCATCATATATCATCAGTTTCAGCATGTCTTTTGGAACTAGTCCACAACACAGTATTTAGAATTGTTGATTTTTTTTTAAAGTGATAAAATTACACATCGTTTGGTGATCTGAGTGACATGATCTATATTCTGTGGTGGTAGTGTTCTCAGATTTAAAAAAAAAAAAGGGGGGGGGAAGAGGGAAGAAACTCTATGAATGCCAAACTCTATGGTCTTGATATCTTGGTGGATGATTTTGAATGGCTTTCAGTACCTTTAATCAATACTTCTAGAACCTCTCTCAGAACCAAGGTACATAGTGTTGGCTGCAAAGACTGCCACCTGTCCTTGGCTACTGTATAAATGTGGTACATTACTCTCCTTCGGAACTAGGACAGTGCTCCTCACTGTGAAAGCAAGGAGGAGACCAAGGCCAGGAGTGGTCATCAAGTGTCAGCTACTGGAGGAACACACAGGACAAAAAATTGAGGTTCTGTTGGGTTGTCATGGGGAACATTAGCTTATCTCTATAAGCACTTAAACAGTCATCACCCCAAGATGAGTTCCTCACTCTCACAGCTCCCTACTGTCAGTATTCAGGCATCTGTACTGGCCTGCCCTTGGGGTTCTGACAGGGTACACCCTCAGCTGCAGCCACTAAGAGCACCACCTGTGCATATTCACTACATTCCCCTTTAAAAAGGCCTGTCCACTTCCCATCTCTCTCTCTGTTCGACTCTCTCTGTCTCACTGCCCCCTCTTTCCTCTTGTGCTGCTCCTGTCTCAGGAGGCTGGTCTCCACTCTCCCCTTTCCCCGTTTTATGATCCTTTCCTCTCCCCCCCCAAAGCCCTCTGCTTGAACCTAGTCAAACTGAGTCTTTCTCTTGAGCCACTTTCCTTAAAACACCTACTATAGCACATTAAACTCACCAAGAAGCCTCAATAGATAAGTAGTTTTACCAGAGACATCATGGGAAGTGGAGGAGAAGATTCCCACAGCTATACCCAATGATCTTTCCCATCAAAAACACTTGTTCTTCTACGGAAGCTCATATTTGCTACCAGGATCCTTAGTTCTGACTCTAGATTGACCAGGAGGACCTCCCAGGCTCCAGAGCACTAGGTGTCTTGACTCCCTGTACTTCCCTTGGGAATTCCTGCATGGTCCCCATTTAGGGTTTCACAGAGCTCCCCTCCTTGACACTGGATTGTCATGTCATCTTTCTACTCAGTGGTCAGTCAAAGTATTCTTTGTTGCTTCCCCCACTGTCCTTAGAAAGCTGCAGGGGAATTTCTCTAACAATTTCTTCCTTTGTCACAAACTTCCCTTTTCCTTTCCATAGTCAGTTAAATACTTGCTTTATTCTGATCCTGTATAATGTTGATGCTCTGCTAGCTATAGAAAATTGGAACAGTGTAAGACCAATCCCTCATTTGGAACCAACAAGAGCTGGATCCAAAGGAAAGGCCTTGCCTTGGGCTATAGGCTACCGCTGAGACAGACCCAAGGCTATAAACGGGGGTGATTTCAATTCCAGTTTTCACCAGTTACGTTAAATCTGGGGCACAGATGAACTGAGAGGCTTTCAGACTTAGTGGAGCTCCCCCAAATGGTCCATTACAGGGAACCTGGGAGTCCATCTAGAATGAAATCTGTAGTCTAATGGGGCTGAAGCGAAACTTCCTTGTGGCATGGCCTCCGAGTCCTAAAACACAGCAGGCGACAGGTAGTGAAGACACATACACTCACCTGATGGGTGTGGTTTCCAGGAACATAGACAGATTTAAACTGTCTCATGAGAGTTCTAGCTCCAGCAATCTCCTGGAGAGTCATGAATACATCATTTACGGCGAGTTTCGATTTGGGAAATGTCAGGTTAATTGCAGAGTCACAGCCTGAAATAGTCCAGAGATATTTTCATAAGTGAGAAAATCCTGAAACTAAGTTTTTCTCATGATAGCTTGAACTCAATGTAAGAGTCTGGAATTCCTTTAACCCTACTTTTCCCTGGCTGTTCACTAATGGGGCTGTTTCAATCACCTCTGAGTAATGGGACAAGATGATTATGAATGCTTTTGACACAGAATTGCCTGGCACCACAGCCATTGGCTCTGTCACTAGAATGCAGAGGCTTCATGGATGACAGGCTCTCTAGGGGCTTTGATTCTCAGACACTGCCTTGGAAAACCAAGAGGAACACAAGGAAAATAGCCATGAGCGCTGTGAAGAAACCTGTGTCTGTACTCTGCTGACGGCTTCCAGAAGGACTGACAGCAACATGGAGAAAGAGAACAGAGTCACACCAAGAGTGGAACTAGCTTTGATGGGCAATTTCAACGTGATTGAGTGTGCTACACAAGGTGCCAGGGCCATTTACCGGGGAGCCCAAGCTAATAAAACCATAATGGTGGCAATCACTCTCACCCATCGACCACTGTTCTGTTAGGCATCTATTCAGAAGAGAAATAATCAAGGACAAGACAGACATTCACACAACACAGATGCATTGAGAGCATTCATCCTCAATTCACAGATACACCAGAGAGGTCAGCTCACCACATCTCTTGTGACTATTTCTCCCCTTTAAAGTTGAGGACACTGAAATGCAGTTTTAGGTACTCCTGTGAATAGGTACTGCCACAGCCTTGCCATGGCCATTCAGTCATCCAGGCCTTACCTGTGGGGTCCATAGTGCCTGTGTGCTCTGCTGTCTGTCTGGACCACCTGCCTGCCTGCTTTTCTGTCTGTCTCTGCCTCTATCCCTTCCTGTCTGGGCTTTTTCTGGTTATACCAACTTGTTGGGTCTTCATGTGGGCAGGCTAGAAGTGTTGGGTGCTATATATTCATAGAAACCACCCTTGCTTTCTCTTCACTCATGGGGACAATTCTGAGTGATGGCCTCCACTGCCATTCTGAGGGGCCTCAGCAGGTCTGAGCCCCATCTGCCCCTCAAGAACTTGCTCATTAACATTGTCATCCTTCACCAGAGTGGTCAATGATCAGGCACAGGCAACCTGATCCATACTCTGACTTAGTCTGTAGCTCTGACAGCAACTTTATTGACATGTGATTCACATATCACGTAATTCTCCATTTAAAGAGTCCACAACCCAGTAACTTTCTGTATATTCACAGACTCATACAACCATTACCCAATAGTCGAGTTCTGAATATCTATATCACCCCAACAGGGAACCCTAAATCTGTCAGTAGGTATGCTTGATTCTTCCCCTTGTATCCACCAATCTGCCTTCTATATGGAGTCTCTGACAGGACATTTCATATAAATAGATCATAGACTATATGGCCTTCTGCAGCTGGCTTCCTGAGTTTGTCATGTTTTCAGGCATTCTTCAAAAGATTAACACAAAGTTGCCAGTAAGTGCACAGTATTGATACACTACAGCTCATGTGTCTACTCAGGTACCCAGAATACTCAAGGCAGGAAACTTTGGAAAGAAAATAAAGTTTCTCAGTTGGCAGGTACTCTGTGCCTCAGGTATCATGATAATGCTGGTAGTTTCACATGGATAAATTTTCGTGTGGACATGTAATTTCATTTCTCTTGTGTGGACTTACTGGCAACTCTGTGCTAATCTTTTCAAGAACGCCAGATCACACTGGCGTTTCCAAATGACTTGCTACTTTACATTTCCACCAACACTCTAAGAGAGTTCCAGTTTCTCTACATTCTTGTCAACATTTACTAATACCTATTTTCTTGATCATAGCTATCCAAATACCTGTGAAATATGGAGACACTTGTCAACTTTGATAATCAAGGAAATCATTTTGGGAAGGAAGGGGTAGGGTCAAACAAACTTAAACTAAAGGGAAGGGCATTTAGCATACACAGAAGCATCCAGAAGAGCCCAGCTGCATCTGTACAGAGAGGTGGTATGTGAGTGGCTGAGCCCATATTCTTAATTAGTATGTGACACTGTGTGTAGTAATTCCCAAGGGAAGGTAATATTCCCTAATAAATAGTTGTTACCTGGTTTCCACAAATGTCTGACTTGACTTGTCATAAAAAAAAAAAAAAAAAAAAAAAAAAAAAAACCATGACACAGTGGTTTGAATGAGAAATGTCCCCACAGGCACAGATATCTGAATACTTGGTCCTCCATTAGTGGCACTGCTTGAGGGAGAGGCCAGACTTTCAAGAGGTAGACCCTTCCCAGAAGAAGCATGTCCCTGGGGCAGGAGGCGCTGTCTTGATAAAATGTGATCAGCTAGCTTCCCATTCCTGCCACCATGCCTGCCTGCTGTCATACTCTTCCTGCCATTAGACTCTATCCCTTTGTAACCATGGGCCAAAACAAACCCCTTCCTCCCTGAGTAAATTTTGGTCATGGTGTTTCATCACACACACACACACACACACACACACACACACGTTTTGTTATAAGCAAGATACTAGAGGCTGGGTACCTTATAAAGATGAAAAGTTTCCATTATAATCTTAGAGGCTAAAAGGCCAAGATCTATTTAGCCTCTGGTGAGGAGACTCTTGGCATTGTCACAGTATGGCATCATGATGAGGGAATGTGTGTGTGTATGGGTGGGGGGGGGGACCGAAAACACAGTGAGACAAGAAACAAGGGAGGAGAGAGGCCAGATCATTCTATTTATAACTCATCATTTAAGAACTGTTTATGCAGAACCAGAACTGATCCCTTCCTAGGAGTGAATGTCAGTGACCTGTTGACCTTGCCCTGTCTCACTTCTTTATGCTCTACCATCTCATCATATCAGCACTCTGGGGACTGATCTTCCAGCACAGGAACCTTTGGGGACAACCCACACCTCATCTGTGCAGAAGTGAAGCCCAGTGTAAAGAAACCTCCCTTCATTCAGTTGACTTTGTGTATGCGGAGGACTCCAGTGGGGATGCAGGAGGAAGCTGAGGGAGAAAACTCAAGCCTGTACACAAATCCTTGTGACAATTCCATACCAAACCTTGTGGAAAGGGGAAACCTGTAGTTTTCTGAAACGCATGCCTATAACTTCTTCCTGAATCCTATAAAGGTTCAAAGCCAGGGAAAGCTGGACTGCAAAAGGCCAGAGTGTGGAACAGCCCACACCCTGGCTGCTCTTCACACCAAAGCGCAGCCTGAGACAACACAGCTTGTGCCTTATTATCACAAAAGAAGGGAGAAAGGATGTGGCTTTTCATTCATTAATGAGGGTTCTTTCTATAAACTTATGTAAGGAAATCTATCGTCTATCAATCTGCATATCATCTATTATCTAATCTATCATTTTAGATTATTTATTATCTTGTCAAGAAACACAGACAAGGAGAGAAGGAGAAAGAAGCACCCCCAGTTCTAATACCACACAACATGTTTTTAATTCCTCTAAAAGACTGGCTAGTAGACTAATAAAATAACTCATTTTCTATAGAACTGAAAAAGTATTGAGTTTTCACTTGAACCATTTTAATTTGGGGGAAGAGTACAGAGGAAAACATTTATCCATTAGGCAGAGTTTGGTATGAAGTCATCTACTAGACTGAAGATAATTTACTGAAAAGTCTAGACTATTTGGGGCGCCTGTGCATTATACATCAAAGTTAAGGCAAAAGCTGGGAACTCACATGGGTTAAGGTCAACCACAGAGCAGGCTGTTTAATAGACATGTGTATGGGTTGCTGTTAAACTGAACATAAATGAACCATCTGAACAACAGAAACTGCTGGAAGGAAGACAAAGTCCAAACTGTGCCAATAAAGTCAAGACCTTCTTTTTAAAAGTCTACTGTTTAAACTACCAATATGGGGTAACTTCTGTTCAAACTGGTGACCTTCTCTCTCCAACTTTCATATTTTCTTCAAAACAAGTGTCCTGGGATTCATATGTTCTGGGGACAGGAGTTGAAGGGGATTCACTTTTAAATGGTCTTTACCCATTTTTTTTTTTCTTTTTTCCAAGACAGGATTTCTCTTTATTGTTTTGGAACTTGTCCTGGAACTAGCTCTGTAGACTAGATTGGTCTCAAACTCAGAGAGATCTGTCTGCCTCTGCCTCCCGAGGTCTTTAGCCATTTTTCATAATTTACTTAAATTTCACGGTTTTACATTTACTTACCCAAGCTATATAGTAAAAGCTGCACACATAAAATCTTTCCAAAACTGGTAAAACAAACAAACCAGATTGGGACAAAATCAACAAACAAAAATAGGAGCTTTTAAAATCTTATTTCTTTATCATCATCATCATCATTATTTTTATGGTTATATTCTAATGAGAGAGTAAAGGAAAGGGTGTGGATTTGGGTGGGTGGGATCCTGGAGGAGCCAGGGAAGAGGAAACTAATCATAATATATTATATAAAAATTTTACTTTCAAGTAAAAAAATAACTTTCCAAATAAGGTTTTGTTACAAAGTATGGTGGCTACACTGATAATTTATGCCTTTAAATGGCTAAGGCAGCAGAATTGCAAGTTCAAGGCCAGCTTGAGCTACATAGCAACATTCTGTCTCAAAAACCCAAACAAAACATTATAAAGCAAACAGAAAAAGAAATACAGGTGAGAAATATCTGCAACTATTACAAGATCCTCCATGAATGTCCCTCATCTATTACAGACTTGTAGTCCTAGAGACACCAGGATTCCCACCATTCAAAGGCATATCTGGGGAGTTGTTTATTCCATGTTCTTACTGCAGTTAATAGAAAAGAGGGGATGCAGACACAAAAGCTATAACATGGGCTGAGCAGTTTTCTACATTATTAGCAATCTCTATGTTCTCTTATGTTCATTCGAATTCAGTGGTTCTCAGCCTTCCTAATGCTTTAATACAGATCCTCATATTGCCATGACCCTCAACCATAAAACTATTTTCTTAGCCAGGTGGTGGTGGTGCATGCCTTTAATCCCAGCACTCAGAAGGCAGAGGCAGGTGGGATCTTTGTGAGTTCAAGGCCAGCCAGAGCTAGTTCCAGGATAGCTAGGGCTAAACAGAGAAACCCCGTCTTGATAAACCAAAAAACACAATTACTTTCTTTGCTACTTCATAACTATAATTTTGCTACTGTTGTGAATCATAATGTAAAGATATGTGTTTTCCAATGGTCTTAGGTAATCTTTGTGAAAAGGATGTTCAACCACTAACGGGGGTGGGACCTACAATAGTTATACTGTTCTAGTTAATAACCACACTGAGAAGTTCATGTACATTAGCACATCTAATCTCCACAGAAAACCAATGTGGTAACATGGTAGACATTATTACCGTTCTCACTTTGCAGATGAAGCAAGTTAGCCACTGAAAAGTAACACAAGGCCCCCCTAAGCAATCAGTGGCAAAGCTAGGCGTTAAACTCTTGCCGTCTCACTCCAAAGGTGGCTTACTTGCCACTGCATGATTCCTTACATGTTAAGAGCATTGAATAAATTAAAAATTAAAACTACACTTAGCTTATCTTTATACTGAAGAAATTATTTTACAATAGAGCGGTAAATGCCTTTCTTACTGGGAAGAACTGGGCTTGTCCCAGGAGTAGACATCATGGGATGGTTTGCAGCTAGACCCTGCTCTTCCTTTCTGGTCCTACAAGGTGCGAGCTTTCCCAGGCTTGCTGCACAGCCTCCTTTGAATCTGTGCTCTGTCACATACCATATTCAGTTACTTCTAACACTCTCTGCACAGCCTGGTCCATTAAGCCAGCTCACTCGATAACAGTGTTTTTTTTTTTTTTAAAGGCAACTCAAGTGTATGCTTCGAGGCAATTCTCATTTAAGCCCCTTAGTTAAATAGATGCTAAAGCACAGGTGGATGCCAGCTTTTAGCTGAGCATGGTCTGTACACGTCAGAGGCCTACCTCTTGATAAGAGAGGTTCGCAAACCCCTAGCGTATAGCTGTATCCTTCTAAAATGGGGGATGACTCATGTCCCCTGTGGAGGGCTTCTGGTCTCTTGGGCAGCATCTAGTTACTTCTTGGAGCAACTACACAAAGCTCCTGTGTTGCCACCCCTCCCTCTGCTCTGCTCTCACCCTTCTCATTTACTCCCAGCTCTTCACTCCAGCAATGGGAGAACAGTGGTTTCCACAGCCCTGAACCCTGGAGTGATGGCTCTTTCCAACCACAACACTGTTCACATGGAGGGAGGCTTGGATAGCTTGGTAGTCTCCCGGGATGGCTGAAATGCCTCACCCCTCCTTGTTTGAGGTGGCTGGATTCTCTCTGGTTTTCCCAGGGACCACGCTTGGAGCTCCCTGATTCTTCACAGGGTACTGACTTTCCACGTTTGTCCTTCACGAAAGTGAAGGACCTTAGGTAGGAGTTGAAGCGGCCCTTATGGAAGCCCTTCAACATACCCCTGCACACCTGTGTGCACATGCACTTGTGCTGATCAAACATACAGCATGGGTACTTGTGCTGTTGGATATGCTGAAGAGAAGGGGAGTGGCTAGAACTGGATTTGAAACTGCTCCCTAACCCTGAATACTGATACTATTCTTAAACATCTAAAAATTCCTGCAGGCCCTTGAAATCTATCTGGGGAATATTGGAGGAAAAAATATTAACCCTGACCAAAAGGTAGTCTCTTTCAGGTCTGAGTTAGTATCCTCATCCTTGTACTGCCTGGGAGTTTTGAACACTCAGCCCACTTTCTTATTGCATCCCAGTCCCTGGGCTCTCAGCAGGATCTAACAGCAGGGGCTTGCCTCCCTGAGGCACTTAGAGGAAAGGTCATCTGACGTCTGACAGGGCCAAAGAGGTCAGAGCACTGAGAGGTCATGACCTCCCTCATCCATCCAGTAGGCTGACATTCCCTTTTCTTTCTTTTGGAATGATTGTTTTATAACACGGAGTCTTTTCTTGAGGGTCTCACTATAATTCTTGGTAAATGAAAACAAAACTTAACAAAATGAAAACCAAATAAACTTTGAAAATGACATGACATCTGAAATCTTCTAAATTTGAACTGGATAAAACAACCCCTGAGGAGGGAGGTCCCACCTGAGCAGAGGAGGCAAAGGACAGTCCAAGTCCCCTTTCCAAGCCTGCTTGGGATGGACAGGAGAATGGGAGATTGTTTAAAATGGAATCATGCAACCTAATTTCTCATGAACATATCAGTAGTCATTCATCTAGCCACCCACCCATTCATCCCCCTAATACAAACACACACACACACACACACACACACACACACACACACACACATCCATGCAAACACAAATGTGTACACACATATACCCACATCTACCTACCCAAACACAAATGTATATGCATATATATCCACATATATCCCCAAAATACATATACTCAGATATTTATGTCCATGTTTATCTACCCACATACATACAAGTGTGATTTTGTTTGAAACTAAAATTTAGTTGTGTGCATTCATTAATATTTTAAAGTCCTTTCTTTGGACACTGTCTGTAGAGTTCTTTTCTCACAAATCAGTAGGTCTTGCTAGGATTTCTAACTACTATGTAGTCCACTGAAGTAGACCCATAAGTTAAAGAGCCCATTAACACAGTCAGAGGGCAGAATTCTTGTGGATTTTAATATCTCATCCCCTTCCCCAAACCTTTTGCAGTTGCATTATTCAAACTTCAAAAGCAATATTTAAGAGTGACTCATCTTTAGAGACTTTTGAAAGCATTCAATTAGGTTTGTCACTGAAGACAGCTTTTTAGAATTTATATTTCATCAGTATGTGAAAACATTTAATTAAATATTTCAATTTAGTAACAAGTACCAGTGGCAGAAGTGGGCTTGAGGACAGGCATAGTATGACTTTCCAGAAGGACACAGCTCCACCATGAACAGCAGCCCTGTACAGATAAATGGATGAGGACTAACATTAGATGATGTTAGTAATTTGAGTGAAGGGGTCATGTGGAGGCTGGTTAAGAATGTGAGAAATATATATATATATATATATATATATATATATATATATATACATACAAAGTTATGTACATACACACCTCTCTCTCTCTCTATATATATATATATATACATACATACATACATACATACATACATATATATATATATCTGAGGTCCTGCATTTATACTACCCAGGAGCTCTATCTGTGTCATCAATCTCATATTTAATGATCTAGGATGGCTTTAAAGTTCCTATATATGAAACTGTAATCTGGGCTGTCAAGCTTCAGGTTTTACAGGGCTACTTTTCTCCTTCATTGCCAAGTCCTAGAGCTACATGGGTGGCAGGGGCCCCTGCATAAATGTGGTAGCAATGATATTATGTTTGTATGAAGAAATAAGGCTGCCTAAGAAAGTTCAAACCATAAATACAAATGTCGAGGTCACAAGGGACTCAGAGTATAATTAGATGCCCCAAGGCTGGCCTTCTAGAAGGCCTTCTACAACATTTCCCTCTGGCTCTGTTGTACACCAACCCAAAGTTTCTCTACCACAGAACCTTGTTGACCCTTGTCCGTTGTCCTCAATCTCTTAGACCAATACTGGTACTCAAGTGACAGTGGTGGGCAGGAGACAAGAGGATTGGAGACAAGCTCCTGAGGGAACAGGGATGCTGGACTATCTTTTGTTTTTTGCTGGTCTAGCACAGTGCCTGGCTTAAAGAAGATAGACACCTCCTGAATAAATAAGTGTGGAAAACAGAGACTAGTAGGCAAAGTTTTGAATCAGACCAAACATGCCGTAAAGCAACAGTACTGATTTTCTTGTGTGGATGATAAATTTTCCCTGCAGGAAATTTCAAACAAAGAGCTCCAGGCTGGCTCTGAGCAATTGCAGGCTACTAGGGAGGTGGAGCAACTCCCCAAAAAGCTACTGCACAAGAGCAAGTTCAGTTGGCAGAGAAATTTTGTTTGTCTGTGCAACATGAAAAACTAACCCACACTCCCCTTAAGTATATACATAGATCTGACAAAAGTGTTTTAAGAAGTACAGAGAATAATAAATACAGATTTCAGAGAACTGGTTCCCTCTGGAAATTATGAGAGTGAGGAGGCAGGTAGTGAGCAAAGGAACAGGATAGAAGTATGGGGGCTGTGAGTACTTACTATTTAATTATGTTTTCTAAGGTGTTTTTTTTACATATACACACACACACACTATATATATATATATATATATATATATATATATATATATATATATAATTTATATGTACCATCATCTTTAAAGTATAACAAAAACCAGTTTGACTACTTTCTAAGCTTCCATCAAATTCAGCTTTTGAAAATAGTTGATTAAAGGAATGAATAACAGCTGAAATCTGTTATTATTAGGCAGGTCTGCGATGCTGGTAGACAAGGGAAGACTTGTATATTCAGATGAAAATGGTTCCCCAAAATTCTACCCCAGTTCTAAGGCTTTTACTGTATGTAAGGGAAGGACGGACAGCAGCAACATTTTGTAGAACTTGCATATTAAAAAATGTTAGTGTGGTTGAGTGAGTAAGCATGTGCATACGTGTGTTTGTATGTGTGTGTTCTCTCATGTGTGCACACCAAGAGCCTGAGGTAGTTGATACTGGGTGTTGCTATCATGCTATCATCCACTTTAGAATTTTGAGATAGGGCCTCTCACTGAGCTCGTATTGTGTACACTCAGTACACAGAGAGCCCCCAGTATCAGTGTAGTCCTACCCATCAACCCCTGGGGTCCTAGACACAAAATACTTTCATATGGAGATCCAAATAGCAGATCCTTAGGCTCACACATTAAGTACTTCAGCAAATGAGCCATTGCCCCAACCCTGACCTTTCAGAGACCTCTCCTGGCAGGGCACAGAGTCAAATTGCCAGAGGGGCCCAGAAAGCAAAACTCCTGTCCCATGTAGGCAGAAGAATTGGCAGGTCCCAGCCCTGACTTCCAGAATGGTTCAGGAAATATCTAGGCTGGAGCAAAATAGACAATTCTAGACTGTCACAAGAACAATGAAGCAGCCCCAGCTATTTCTAACCCTTGCCTCCAAGATGCCTCTGAGGACCTGTCCAGAGTGGCTCTACTGAAGCCCTACCTACACCAAAGCCAGTTATTGAGATTTTACATGGCTGAATAAGGAAAGCATTGAGAACCCCACAGACCACAATAAAGAGAGCATTGAGAACTCCACAGACCACATGGTACAGTCTTACATATTAGTTGTTACA
The DNA here is from genome assembly GCF_943737965.1 of Phodopus roborovskii. Taxonomy (NCBI): domain Eukaryota; kingdom Metazoa; phylum Chordata; class Mammalia; order Rodentia; family Cricetidae; genus Phodopus; species Phodopus roborovskii. Next base: position 27,811,846 of record NW_026126525.1, on the reverse strand, counting down.
TTGTCTGTTAAATCAACCAAAGGCACCAAACCAAGCTATCTGGAGTTCTCCACTCAAAGTGAGTGAAACACTGCAGCAATGTTTGAATTCACGTGTCTAAGAAGGTGGGCATCAAGCTTCTAGTCACATGCGTCATCTGTCACGCTGGCACCATGGCAAAGCCAGATCTCTTTCATATCATGTTGACTTGGCCCCTTTTGCAGTCACACAAACTTTCTGTAAGTGGGAAAATGCCCACACATCTGATTACCCCAGAGTACATGTTCACCAACCTTGACATCCCCTCAGGCAATTGGCACACAGGCTCCCACCAGCTATCACAGCCAAGGATTCATATTGGCAGATCTCACTGTGAACCTTCCTAAGAGGTCGCTTATTTTTATTATGCCGAGTTAATTCTATTGAATTATAAACTTGCTGTTTACACTCTACTAAGTCCCCTTTCAAACTGTGGGACATTTCTGATGGCTCTGAATAGCACAAAATGGTTTGCTAAGAGCTGACTTGGAGATGTTCCCTCCATCTGGTTATTTTCATCAGCTGTCAGGTGTAGGGAATTGGGGGTGAAGCTGTACCTTTTTCGTGAACACTGTGACAATTCTGTTGGTTTTACTTTGTGCACTACTATAAGGAACCGAGGTCGGCAAGACTCAGTATAACCCACCCATGAATGAAGCACAGCTGGTAGTTTTTCATTAGTTTGCTTACTTTTCAGGGGGATGGCGATAGGGTGGGATGGGAGAGGCAGGATGTGTATAAAAATTGAACTGTAAAGATATCATAAAAACTGAACAGTAAAGATAATAGAGCATGGATGTAACCCCGTGGATGGGCCTACATGCTTTTCCTTGGGTTGAAAAGACTTTGCCATTGTTGGGTTTTAGACAGAAATGCTCTCAGTGCAGCATTTCAGAACCAGTGCCCAGGCCAGCGAGTCAGAGGGCGAGAGAGAAGCCCAGAGGCTCCTTCCATGAATGGTTCCCTCCCTGACTTGCTGCAAGGGGAACCCACATGCCCTCCACAGTGATGGGGGGGGGCTATCTGCCATTTTCCTTGATGGGTCTTGAACCATGTTTTGCTCCATACCCTATTCCTCCCTATTCTCTATCGCAGGCTGTGCAGGTAGGGGAGTGTGTGGTGTGGGGCTTGGTGGGTCTGAGGGAAGTGATGCAAGGATCCCCTCACCAGGAAGATACCCTGGGGGGGCTTCCTGGGGTTGTGGCTGGAAGGAGCTATGGAAGACCACACCCAGGCAGCACTCCATTCTGAACCTCAGCCTGGGCCCCATCTGTTTGCTGGTTTCAACAATGCTGATTTTTTTTTCTCTCCAGCATGCAAGGTTGTACTTATTTTAGAAATGGTAATGAAATAAGAGTGTGTGTGTATGGGGGGGATGAGGGACTAATAGTGTCCTTTCCAGCTATGAGGTGGCCCTGTGATCATGTTCTTATCCAGGTTTCATTGAATAAGTGCTTGTCCAATAGTTACATAACCCTGCACTACAACTAACTGTTCATTTGTAGAAAGATGAAATCAGATGTTCAAAATGAGACAGATTTAAAAGCCTTTCAAAGACTGTCTGGCCCTTCAGCCTCTTGTTCTCACAACCACTTAGAAGATTGCTTTGAAATGTTCTTTCCCATTGTGTTTCTTGAGCTCTAGAATCCCTGAGCCGACTAATAGAAGATTCTGTGAGTGCAGGGTGGAGTGTGGGGTGGCTGGGGTATTAGTGTCCCCCACATCATATTTTGGGGCAAGAAAAGGTGGGTAATAACCTGGAATCATCTTCTAATCTATTTGGGAGAAGCAAAAGAATAGATGGGAAGCTGGTTTGTTTAAAGTTTCTTTCAACCCTTTTGTTTCCTTTAAGAACAGAAGCACAAATGGAGTTTATTTTTCTTCCAGTAGCAGACAGATCAAATGTGCCCAGGCCTCTGCCCTCCCCCAACATGCACACAAATCTCTCTCTGCCCCCCCCTCAAGTCCTCTGCACCTGCTGTTGTAAATCTCCATTGACCTGAGCCAGCACCACTATGCTTGAAATTTAAGCTTCTACTAAATGGGGCCCCTTATCTATTGCTTCTCTGTACTTTATTCTGGAGGCAGTGTGGATTCATGTGTGGGTTGGTCATGCCTGATTCAGAGATGGGATATGGGCCAGAAAGGCTGCTAATGGGCTTGAGGCAAGAAAGAGAAGGGTAAAAATAGCTCCTCATCCCTTTTTGTGATGCAGGAGTGCCATGAGTGTGGAGGGCAGAGGAATTTAGCAAATGCCTGCCTCCAAAGTCCCAAAGTTCAGGCTCTAAGCACATTCAAGACTTGCTCCAAGGAGGACTGGGATGTAGAAGGGGCAGGATACAGAAGCTCCAGGATGTAGCTGGGGTGGCACTGGGGGGGGGGGTGTAGTGTAGCCTTCTAGATGGCGCCTTACCTTGTCCAAGCCCATATTGGCTTAGGTTCCTAAACAGAGAACTTGAAGATGAATAGCAATGCCTAGAATGTGTCTTAAACTCTGCCAGCAAAAAGTAAATGATTACAGAGACTCAGAGTGTCTAGTTTTTCAGTTGCTTCTGAGCAGGGTCATTTTTATGCCAGCAGCTGTCTTCAGAATTCCTCCTCTGTCCCTGCTGTCATGGAGAGCGAATAAGTGAAGGGGCGGGGACACAGATTTCCTCCCTTTTGCAATATGAGGATCCAAATCAGGGAATCAGAGCTAGCCCTGTGTCCTGCAGGCTGAGAAGGGCTGTAGGGGAGCAAAGGAGAGGACTGAGATAGTTTAGAAATAAAGACAACAGAATTATTAGAATTCCTTTTGGGCCTCCATTACTGAGGGAAAACAATCAGCTCTGATGGGCCAGGTTGATAACACTTGAATTCTCTTCACACACCAGCGCACAACTGCCTTCATTTCTGCAGACTCCCTGCCTCCTTCCCAGGGAAACACCATTTCCAGAGCTGGGGATCAGGCTTAATGACACCCATGTGTCCCTTGCCCCTCCTCTCAGACCACAAGGGTTCCATTGTACACTCCTAAAACTAGACATGGTGCCCTCTGAAAGCCAGGTATCCAGGAGGTGGCCAATAAAAGTATCATGAGCCTGGATACAAAACAACAGTCTGTTTTTGTGCGTGTGCATATACGCATGCACACACATGTGAGTGAACGTGTGTTTATGTGGGGGATGGTACAAACAAACAAATCTGAAACAACCCTCCTTAGGGTGGATAGCTGTGGCTTTGGGGTTCTTCTTTTTTGAATGCCTCCTGTAGGTGAAAGGGGCTGATGGAGGTAAGAACAACCGGACACGTACCTCCAGGACATCTGTGAAGCCCCATTGAGTACTGACTGCCTGGCATGCTGTGTCATCTCATAGGACACCACTGATCAGGGAGGCTGGGGATCTAGATATAAGTGACAAGGATAGTCACATGTTAGTCAAACTTCAGAATCTGCCAAATATCCATTGTTAGGAGGACAGAATGAATATGTTTGTCTGTTACTGATTAATAAAAGATGTTCATGCTAGAGTAAGTGACAAGAGTAAGTTCCTGAACAGGATACACAGCAGTTATACTAAAAAAGTCTATATCTATCATGTATGTATGTATATATGTATGTATGTATGGCATATAGAGGTATGCATGTATATGAGCATGGGGTAACATGGCACAAACTGTTAGCAATTATTATTTCTCTAGAACAGTGGTTCTCAAACTGTGGATCACAACCCCTTTGGGGCCACTATCAAATATCCTGCCTATTAGATAGATATCTACAGTTCAAGTTGTAACAGCAGCAAAATTAGTTATGAAGTAGCAATGAAATAATTTTATGGTTGGGGGTCAACACAACAGGAGGAACCTTATTAAAGGGTGGCAGCATTAGGAAGGGTGAGATCCTCTGCTCTAGAATGTCACTGTTGAATAGGATGTTCTACAGGGATAGAAAGTTTGGACCTACTGCCCCCCAATAGCCACCAGCTAAGTGTGGCTACTAAGCTCCTGAAATGCTGCCACTGTGGCTGAGGAACCTGTGATTAGTGTCACATAGAAGGGCCAAGGAGTGAAGGGCCAAGGCCTGTTTTAATGACCGGTGCATTTGAATGTCCTTCCACAGTGTCGGCTGAGCACATGTAGGTAGGTTTTCAGTGTGTAGTTGTATGAAATAGACAATTGCCTATCCAGGATTATTTTGTCTGGAATTATGGGGGACTTCTACTTGAGGATTCTGTCATAGTGACACCATTTGTGATAGTCAACCATCAGAACTGTTTTCACAAACATAGAGTTTAAGCATTTAATGAAAAGACTTCCCTCGACCCCTTTTAGTCCAGTTTTGAAAAGCAACATGTAGATCTCATTCTTTTTTAAAAAAATTTGAGATTTTCATACATTATTGCACTGCTTTGCGTCCTTCCTACCACCTCCTTTTTTATTTTATAAATTTTATTTAAATTAGAAACAATCTTATTTTGCATATCAATCCCAGTTCCCTCTGCCTCCCATCCTCTCATGCCCCTCTCTGACCCCCCATCTCATCCCCATTTACTCCCCAGGGAGAGTGAGACCTTCCATGAGGGATCATCAAAATCTGTCAAGACATTGGGGTAGAACTTAGGCCCTCCCCCATGTCTCTAGGAAAAGGGAGTATCGCTCTATGGGGAATGGGCTCCTGAAGTCCGTTCATGCACTAGGGATACATGGTTCCACTGTCAGAGACCCCATTGACTGCCCAGGCCTCCTAGCTGACACCCATGTTCAGGGGGCCCGGTTTGGTCCTATGTTAGTCCCCCAGCTATCAGAACGGGATCCATGAGTTCCCACTTGCTCGGGTCAGTTGTTTCTGTGGGCTTTCGCAGCACTACCACCTCCTTCTAACTCCTCCCATGTCTGCTCAAAGTGTCTTCTGGTTGACTGAAGGGGAGGACGGCTAATCCAGGGCTGGTTTAGTCCTGGGTTGACCCTCTCTAGATGCATACTTCTGGATACTGCAAACCACTTACATAGCCTTACACTGGCCTGCTCCTGGCCCTAGCAGAAGTCATAGTGTAAACTTTATTTTTTATTCTTCAGTGTGGACTCAGGGTTTCCATGGCTCTAGTGAGGGAAGTAGCACAGAGTGTTCCAGAGGAGATGGTGTTTCCATCTCTTAAAATCTGGTGACTCCCCGGGAAGTGAGCTGGTGACCCCTCTTCTCTCTGCCTGCACGTCTGCACAGTGTTTGCTGCCCTGCGTCCTGCCCACCTGCCCAGAGTTCCGGGCCTCAGCTCTGAAGAATGCCACCATGTGACGTCACTGTCAGGCTGGCCCTCGACTCTCACTCTCTTCTTCCACACCCACGGGCTACACCCATCTTCTGAGCACCCACAGCTCTCCTCACTTAGCTCACAGGCGCTGCCTGCCACATCTGTGTCCAGTGTCACTGTTCCCCTCTCACTTTCTTTCCTGCAGCTTCAGTGGATTCACCCTGAAAGCTTGACATGGTTTAGTTGTAAGTTGATCCCTTCTTTTCAGTACGTATTTACGGAATACAAACTGTTCTAGGCACTGAAGGCATAGTTTCTGTACTCCTGTGGACTCTGCTACCGGGGAGGGAAAACAGACATATAAGTAGACAAGTGAATCATAATGTCACGGTAAGTTTGCACCTAGAGGTAGAGATAGAAGGCAGCAGGGGTGAGGCCTCCAAGAGTGTGCTGGAAGAAGAGGTCTTTGTTGCACTTAGTAGGCACACACTACAGATACCCAGGAAAAAAGGTTCCAGGGGAGCAGCAGCCTAAGGCTGGCTGAAAGGGACAGAGGCAGCTAGGGTCCAGCTACTTTGGGGGTCTGCAGCAGTCCCTCAAGGAGGGCTGAAAGGAAAGAGCAAAGCACTGCAAGGGAGTATAACTCCACAGTCCAGTGCTGCCTGTGCCAGTAAGTGGAAGGCCCTGGAATGTGTGGGCTGCAAAGCAGACGCTCACCCACACAGGTTGCTGAACAGCTCTGAATTTCACATTATTTTTGGCATCTCTCAGTCCTCTGGTCCCTTCCTGACAGCAGAAACACAGTGAGATACAGGAAAGCAAAGGCCCTGATCATCCAAAACCATGGAGGGGAGCTGGCACGTTAGCATGGCTGTGTTGTCACCAGCCTCTTCTGAGCCTTGTTCTGCTGTGCCAGAGTCACCAACTGAAGGGACAGCTGGTCAGGCCCCCGAAAGTGCTAGGGGGGGGGGACCATTAAACCCCCCCACACACACTGAGATCACAATGGGATGACTTCCACTCGGATACTGAGAATTCAAGGTTGGCCAAATCTCTGGGAAGGACGGGTTCTTATTACATCAGGAGTAGAATTAAGAATTAAGCTGCTGGTGGAATTTCAGGAGGGAATATCTCATGCAAACACTTACTCAGCCCTTGCCCTGGGTCATAGCTGTGAGAAAAACAGAACAAAACCAAAACAGCCACACATTGCTGCCTGCATGGACTGCTCGGCAGTCCCCCGTGCCTAAGCTGGCTTCGCAGAGCATCCACTGTATACCAGGTGACGCTGCTCTACATTCCCATAAGGGGTCCATTCATTTACCCCTCAGAATTGTGCAAGTAGCAGCAAATAAGACTCAGAGAAGCTGAGAGACTCTCCCAAGGTCACACAGTCATTAACGGCAGGGCCATTAGCTTACCATAGGCATTCTAGACCCAAAGCCCAGGCTCTCAAATGGTATGTTTCTATAGGCAGCCAGTAAGCTTGTGAAGAGTTATGATAACAAGCACGGCATAAAGACGGTAAAACAGTTCGAATTTACACAAGCAGCAGGAGGAAGATCCGCCTAAGCTATGGCAAGCCTAAATGATGCGCCATTTGGAAAGTTATACCTTTTTTATTTTCTGCAAGCACACACTGATAGGAGCTAATCTGTGAGACACTAACCAGCCAGAGCAGGTGTCTGCTGCTGCTGCTGCCAGGCACAGCTAAGGCTAGATTGCGGCAGGGGCCAGTGGCTAAGCCCCAGCACTTAGCATCCTTACAGTACAGAAAGGACCTTGGAGACACCACTTTATTGGCTTGACTCCTACTCAGCTCTCTTTACTCATAGTTCAGGTGACAGTGACTTAGTAAGATTCCATTGTAAGAAAACAGAACTCCCTTCTAGGCCTCATCGTCAGCACCGCTGGGTAGTCACAGGTGGTTGACAGCACCCCTATGACCTTCTTTCTGGCACACGCCAGATTCCATGCTTCCCTGAGGGAGGTGGGACAGGATTGGATAGTAAAGTGGAAATCTCTAGAAGCCAGTGTGCCAGTTACCACTTCCCTTGTACCTGCCTCTGTGACCATGGAGGCTTGGAGGCCACAGCTGTCCGGCCAGAGGCCCACAGACCTGAGGGAACACAGCCCAGGGAAGACACTAATTGTCATTGTTGTTCATTGCAATCAGGCCCTACACCCAAGAGCTCTACATTCATGGGTTCAACCAACCACTGATAGAAAATATTCTAGAAAATACTGTGCACATACTGAACATGTATAATGTGTAGGCTTTTCTTACTCCCTAAACATATAGTGTAACAACTGTCTGCATAGAATTTATATTATCTTGGGTATTAAAAGTAATCTAGAGATGACTTAAAATGTATAGGCAACTGGCTGTATGTAGGCTGTATGCAAACAGTGCATCATTTTCATATAAGATAATTAATTGGGCATTTGAGAGTTTGTATCTTGAGGTTTCTCTGAATATCAAGGGATGACTGTCCTGAGATTCTATGACTTTGTTATTTACTTTACCTAACTGAACCAAATATCAACCCTCCAACTTTTAGGAGGAGGAGAAGGAAAAAAAATGAGGTCAGCTAGAGAGAAATGACAGCACTGGCTATCACTAGACTAGGTATGTACGTTATTTACACCTAATCTTGGTAAACCCTGAAATAGATTCTATCTCCAATTTATACATATGGAAAAGGAGGTCAGAGAAGGAAGGCGACTATAAGTTAGAAAGCTAACAGGTGGAAGGAGTTTCTGGGTCTTGTGATTATATGATGCTGTCTGTAAAAAGCATGCACAGCTAGGACAAACAGGGGCCCCAGGATAGTTCTGGTGATGGGCTACAGTTGATGAAGGCAACAGTCATCCAAAGTGGCAATTCTAATACTATACGGTTAGAGTTTTCAGCTAGGACAGGAGTGGGCAGGGCTCAGGAGTCTGCTCAAAGGCATGGAAGAAAGAAAGTAAAATGGACACAGAAGGAGAGGCTTGCAAACAGCAAGAAGAATGGCCAAATAAGGAGGTGCCAATGATGGGCTTCCCTTCCTGTCCATATCTGCACACACTTGGTTAGAAAAAGCCGTATGTCTCATCCTGGCACACACACAGTCATTGATGCATGCTGCATTGGCGGGTGGCATCAAAGTCACCCCCAGAAGCCAAAAATGAGGCCACTCCACCCTCCTGTAACAGTAGCCCTTAGGCCAGCTGGTCCAGGAATTTAAACTCAAGCAGGCAGTGCACATTCCAACCCAACAGTAAAAGGCAGCGCTGCACTGGTTTTCCTGCTGAGGACTGTCACTAAGTAGAGTGGGCGGCGGTGGAGCTAGCAAGGGTGTAGAAGGAAGCTGAAAGGCTACTTAGCACTGACTCAGCTGATCAGCCTAGCAGTGGATGCCAGAATGGCTCCTGCTAATCCTCCTTAAACACAGCCATCTACCCTGAACCCACCATCAGAGACAGATCCCACCTACTCAAAGACTAAGCAATGGGTGCTTCTGGGGCTAGAGAAGTGGCTGGCTCAGCAGCCACATAAAAATCTGGGTGTGGAGGGGTACACCTGTAATCCTAGTGCTCAGAAGCTAGAGCAAGGAGCATTCAGTCATTCTTGCTGTGTCATCCAAAATAAGTCAGGGAACTGTAAAAGAAGATGCCCAACACCAACCTCTGGCTTCCACATGAATCTACACCCCAGTATGCCAGAAACAGGTAGCTTTCTGGGGTGGCAGTGTTTCAGGGTGGGAATCTTTTCAGGGAAAGCAGTCTCACGTTAAAGACCCAAGTCCTGTGTGCCAGAAGTTTGATGATCACACCGTAGAAATGGGGAAGCTTCAAGTGGATCTGAAGATGACCTGTAGGGCTCTCATGATCCAGAGTTCATAACTTCCCCTAAAAAGGGAATGCAGCTGAAATGACACAAAACAGGAATCCCTGCTCTAGAGTTCTGATTTTGGAAGGGATGCTCGCAATCCCTAAGCAGAGAACTTAGGCAGGATGTGGTCAGTGCTGTGGCACTGGGAAGAAAGGCTTCCTAAAGGAATAAAGAGCAGATGTGGGCTGAGAAAGCCAGGGACAGAAGGGCACTGCGGTGGTGGGAAGAGGTCACAGCACTCTGCAGGCATGCTTTGTTAGAGGGAGTGGTCAAGCCTGGCTCTCAGCTCCTGTACTTGGAAATGCTCCTTTTCCTTGCTGTCCCGGCTGAGATGTCAATTTACCCATGAAAGCTCCTTCAGTCCCTCAAGCCCTGGATGAGAACTTTGTAGCTCAGCTCCTCTCTCCAAGCACATGGAGGATATTACTGGGTCCTGGAGCTCTCCTTTAGAGGGAGGAGCAGCCTCACTCTCCTTCCTATAGGTTGGACATGGCATCGTATACTAAAGGGTCATGTGGGAGAGGCTTAGTTTCCAATGTGCCAATGCTGATAGATGGTAAGACCTTTAAGAGGTGGGCCTTAGTGGGTAATTAGGACACTGGGGGCATAGCCTTCTGAAGGGAAAAATGCCAATGTATGGATTGAGTTGGATATTCGCGATCAAGTTGTTTCAAAAAGCAGCACAGACATGGCTTCCAGTGACTGCTGTTGTGTGCCTGTGATTGAGAATGTCTGCTACAAAGCTCTCACCAGATTTAAGTGCAAGTGGGGCTGCAAGTACTGGCATTTCCAGAACTAAGAGCTAAATAAAACTCATTTCTTTGTATATCATCCAGCATCCAGTATTTTGTTACAGCAAAGGAAAACTGGCTAATGTGCCCTTCTCAATACAGCTTCAGAAAACCTTTCTTCTGGCTGAACTAAAATGTATTAATTGAGCCTCCAATATTCCCCAGAAACATCTTCTAAAGGTTGTAACTGTGAGCAAGATAATATTCCTCCTTAGTGCACAGAGTTACCTTTAGGTAACTGCTGGAGCCACACCTCAGGTTAGGAGAACAGAGGAGTGGGAGACTGAGGGCCTAGGAGAGATCACTTCACTCTACAGAACATGACTCAAAACAAGGGGTAGAGGGTCAGTCTTGGAACTGTGTGAGCTCTGCTGAGCATCTTGATATGAGAACACTCTTCACTAAATGGGGCTTGTCTATATCAGCAAGCTTTACAGACAGCTAAGGAAATGACCCATTTTATAAAGCCACAATACAAGAGAAAGGGGAGGGGAAAAAGCAGAAGGAATTTGGCATTATCTAAATAGACTAAAGAAATCTTCTAAAATGGTACAAAAACAATCAAAAGATGTGTGCGTATTTCAGTGAGTCAATGTGTGTGGCTGATGCAGGAGGCTGACCACCCCCTTTTCTGAACTGGAGACAAAACTGAGCCTTTGGTAACACACTATATATAACAGTTCATGTTAAGAAATCACTTGGTTTGAAACAAAAGCCTCAAACATTAAGGTTGTGTTTTGTTTGCTTGTTTGGTTTTTGCCTCTGGGCATAGTATGATGCCACCCTGGACTAGAGATGAACTTGACTGGGTATTCACAGCAAATAATAAGCAGAACACCACTGTGGTACCCAGGTTAATGGCAATGGAATGCTGACACTCACTAGTAGACAGAGGGCAGAGTCTCCATATCATCTATTATTCCCTACCACACTCTTTGGCCACAAATGACCCCTAAAAAATGCTAGCTCATATAGGAAGTGGAAGATCAGCTGAAAGGAGTCTATGAGGAAGATTCCAAGAAGTCATCATCCCTGATGGTGTGAGACTGTGAGGTGGCACAGTTGCTAGGGGTTACTCGGTGTCTTAGCTGGGTTACTATTGCTATGATGAAACACCATGACTAAAAAGCATTTGGGGAAAAAAAGGTTTCATTTGGCTTATGCTTCTTCATCATAGTCCATTACTGAATGAAGTCAGAATGGGAACTCAAGCAGGACAGGAACCTGGAGGCAGGAGCTGATGCAGGCGCCCTGGAGGGGAGCTGCTTATTAACTTGCTCCCCATGGCTTGTTCAGTCTGCTTTCTTACAGAACACAGGACCACAAACACAAGCATGGCCCTACTCACAGTAGGCTGGGCCTTCCCACACCAATCACTAATTAATAAAACACTTTATAGGTTTGCCTTTAGCTCGATCTTATATAGGCATTTACTCAGTTGGGGTTCCCTGCTCTCAGATGACACTAGCCTGTGTCAAGTTGACACAAAATTAGCCAGCACACTCAGGCTCTATAGATAACTCTTCACCATTGTTTTATAAATAACCCCAATGACATTATTTGTTCAACAAGCAATGAAGTCATTGGCTTGCCAAGTTGGACTTGAGTGGACTCTCACTTTGGTTTGTCATCGTGCCATATTTGGGATGAATAGACATTTGTTCACATGTCCCCAGGAAAAGATTATGCACTATCCAATCGTGTGGCTCAGTTCATTCTGTACAGCTTTAATGGCGACAGTTTTAATAGGTGGGAGTGTTATTTATGAAGGACAGAAAATTCTTCCCTTACAGTTCTAGAGGCTAGAAGCCCAAGATCAATGGACCAGCATCTGATATGGGCCTTCTTGCTATGTTCTTGCAGAAAGAACTAACTGGCCCTATCAGGCCCTTTTACAAGGACCTTAATCTTAGTTCATGAGAGAAAAGGCCTCATGGCCTCCCTGTGTTCTCTCTTTGAGGCCCTGGCTCTTAATGTGATCTACTGGCAACAGCCGCAGTGTGGAGGGGGCACATTCAATCTACCCACAACAGTGTGGAAAACAAACCTCCAGGCCTGCAATCTGGTGCAGAGGATCTGTGTGACCCGTATCTTCTTCCTTGTTCTCCTTCCAACCCCCCAATGTATCTAAAATAGAACAATGTGGGAGGGCGGCACTAAGACACATGAGATAGTTTTATTTTTAGCTCACTGAGAACATTTCATTTATTAAACAAACTAATGAAATGAAAGCTTAGCACCCCAAAATACCCAAATGTCCAAATGTCAATGGCACAGCAGATAAGCCCGTAGCCATTGACAAAGATAATAACCATTAAAAATATTCCCTGTGGGCTTTATTGAATGGTAGACAATGCATGTAATTTTGAGCCCATCTGTCTTATTTAGTTGTGATTAATACAATTGTAGCATAATGGATTAACACTAAGGTCAATGTAGAACAAGAGTGAGAATTCTTTGTTCCTACAAATAATGTATTACTTAAAAAAAAAATTCCATGCTGTAGCAATATCACACAGGCCTACAGAAAGGGTACCGGGAATGTTACACATGTCTGTTGTGGGTGCCCATAAAGATAGCTGCACTCCATCTTGGCACAAGGACAGAGAGTTCAAAGCTGTCCTCAGCAAGTCATCAGACCTAAAGGTCAAAGGTGTGGCTACAGAAGGATGTTTGGCTGTCTTATGCTAAATAACAACAGACCTGAATCTGAGGTGTGGCTACTCTTGACTCTCAAGGCTAGGGAATAAGAAGTTGAATCTGAGGTGTGACCACTCCTGATCCTTAAGGCTAGGAAATAAGAAGCTGAAGCTAAGGTGTGGTTACTGAACCCTTAGAATAAGTGAGGAAGAAAAGTCTGTTTGTTCAGTATACATAATACTATGTTCCCCTTTTTGGATAAGGTATGTAAGCGTGGTGAAAAATAAACTGTGGCATTTCAGTATTGACTGATCTGCCCTCCTGACTTTTATTCTGTCTCTCTTTTCTTTCCTTCATCCACAATCTCCCACTCAGGTATGAACTTCTTTCCCTCATCCACACCCTCCCCACTCAGGTACGAACTTGGGGCCATTCAGCTGGTTCCGATTGCAGCCCCACAAAGATAGCTCCTGACAGTCTGTGACTAGGGAATGTCACACAGGTCTGTGGTTGGGAAGGATATTAGGAATGTTACACAGGTCTGTGATTGGAAGGGCACTGGGAATGTCACACAGGTCTGTGACTGGGAAGGACATTGGGAATGTTATAGCTTTCCTAACATCATAGATCAGAAATGTTCAGCTCCTTCCTGTGCCCAGATACCTGGGACTTGAGAGCAGCATCCTGACCAGCAGGGTTAAGCATCAGGGGGAGAGACCCAGGACAAAAGTACTCATAGTGGCACTGTTCTAGTATTTTAAAAACTGTATTTTAAACATTGGTTTTACTTTTTTTTTGATTTTTTTTTTCTTTTGAGACAAGGGCTCAATATTTAGCTAAAGGCCAGCCTAAAACTAATGATCTTACTGTCATTGCATCCAGAGAAATTAGATTATAGGCCAGTCCCACTTGCCTAGCTTGGGGTGATTCTTTCATTGACCTCAAATTAAAGATTTTTGCTACTGCTGTTTTTTTAAATCTGTTCTCCATCCTTTCAGTTTTAAAAGCACCCATGAAAATTGCAGCTTCCCTTCTTTTTCTTAAGAAAACTAAACATGAGATTTGTATGGCAAACCTCATGGGTGTTCTTATTCTTCTATTTTTATATTAGCTAATTTTAAAGGCAAACCATAACCTTTAAAAATGTCTTGCTCTTATAGTTTGAGGAGAAAATAAAAGCTTGCAGACTTGGAATGATTCATAATTGTGCTAAAATGAAATAAGCTACCAGAAAAAAAAAAAACAAAGGATAAATAAGATACTTGATTCAAAAGCACAGAAAAGTGTCCTAATTAGAGAGCCAGAGTCTCAGGGAGGGCACCCATGGCTGTTGTGATGGCTCATCAGGCATGTTGCCTCCTTTGTGTAAAATATTCCAAAGTTTGAGTATAAGCCATGGGCTACATAGGCTTATTGTAGAAGGTAAAAAATATCCCCACAATCTGACAATAAAGGATTTTGAAAGTTTCTACTTAAAAACATATCCTATTCACTTCTTCTAGAAGGATGGTATGATATCTGTTGGCACCGTCATCTTGATAGGATCTAGAATCTTCCAGTCAATGTACTTCTGGGTATGCCTGTTGGTGATTATCTCAACTGTATTAATTGATGTGGGAAGTCTCATCCTGGCTGTGGGTGGGACTCTTCCCTGGGCAGGGGATTATAGCCTGGACAAACTGTAGAAAGCAAGCTGAGCATTGCCGGCATGCATACTATATTCATTGCTTTCTGATTCTTGACTGCATATACAATGTGACCAGCTTCTTAAGTCCTGCAGCTACGAGTTCATTGCCATGATGAACTGTAACCTGGAACTGAGAGCCAAAGCTCTTTCTCCATTTAGTTGCTTTTGCCAGGGGAGCTTACCACAGCAACAGAAGAGAAACAAAGGCACAGGGGAAAGTTTCATTCCAGCTACCAGGGAATTCTTACTCTAAAAGGTTGGGGTTCAGGTGGGCTATCTTTATTTCTAAAAATCATCTTTCGATGTATCCAGTTCAAATTCATTATTCCTTCTTGAACAAAGACAAATATTATACTTTTCACAGGTCTTCTATAGCTGGAGGTAGGGAGGATTTTATTATGACAATGGTTGTGATTAAGTCCTTGAATGGTCACTAAAATTTTTAATCTACCTGAAAGTATCATTTACATTTCTGCAATTTCCCATAATACAGCTATGTATTTCAAATTCCAGAGAATTGTAAGAGGCACAAGAAGTAGGCCCTAACCTTTTAGACACTCCCGTTTCTCAGCATTCAAGTCTGTCTGAAGAGAGAATGAGTGTTATTAATTACCATTCGGATTCCACGGGCTGTTTTTCTTTGACTTTTAGGTATTTATGGTAGGAAAACTGGAACATACCAGTACACATCAGGAGAAAAGGGTAATGATCTTGAGAATGGAGTTGGCTGGCCCTGTGGAACACAGCAGGCTATAACACACTGTTGTCTTTTGACTCTTGCTTGCTGCGGCTTCCATCTACAGACATTGTTCCCAGAGTGCTCTTATCCTTGCCACCCTAGGGTTCCAGCTGGCAGAGCTGCCTTGGCCCTTGCACTGTTCTTGCAGGCTTTCTTCTCCCTAATTACATGTGTTTGATCACCCAGCTAGAAAAGCATCTTGGCAAATCATACTACAGTAATCATTTCCCTCTTCAGCTCACCATTGAGAAAACCATCTGCTGTAATGAACCCAAGGTTCAGTCAGGGATGGCCATTCAGAGACCTTCCATTCCAGAGAAGTTGCCAGACAGAAGCCGCTGACTTTTCACACTCATGACTGAGATTGAGCTTTGGCCTTCAGACGCCATGGCACGTGGAACTCAAGTTGATCAGGGTGACATCAGTTGTCTCCAACTCAACCTATTAATTCAGTACAATATCTACAGAAATCATAATGCACTGTTTGTGTGCAATATAAACAATCCTAACATGTCTATCAGCAAGCATAGGGCTAAGGACAGTCAAGGAAGACTTGAAGATGAGCAGGCTTACTGTGCCTATAACGTAATTAAGACAGTGTGGAACTGACCTAGAGACAGAACAATAGATGCATAAAGGCAAACACAGTCTTATCAATTCTGGGCATATATGCAAATAATATGTGGCTGAGATGGCACTGAAATCCACAGTAAAGTGTGAAGTATGTACTAAGTGGTATTTACAAAACAAATACAAAATTTTATCCACCCTTATATTACAAAGTATATGGGGGGGCAGGTGTATTAAGACCCAAAATGTGAAAAAAAATTCAACTTTTTGAAAGTTTTTTAAAAAAATAGAGCTATCATAAATAATGTGAACAGACAAGCCTTAACCTCCTATATGACATTTGTAACAAAAGAGCCAGCAAAAGATTAGCTAGTGGTGAAGAAATCTGTGAGAAAACCAACAGGAAAATGTCAAACATCCAAGGTAAAAACTAGACATAGAATATGAACATAGAGGTCAGAAAAAGACACATGTGAACAAGACATACAGGAAGGGACTTTGACTGGAATCATGAAAATAAGAAGGATGCATATTTAGAAATCAGATACACCTAACCCCTCCCCACAGAGACACAGATAACATACATGGTGCAGCCTCCTGAACAAAACTTAAGAGGAGCCAGGAACCTCCCAAGTGCAATGGCCTCTGTGTCCTGTGTCCTGTGTCCTGTGTCCTGTGACTTTATATTAGCAGAGTCAATGGGGTTCCAGTGTTCCCCTAAGGCCTGTCACTGTCACAAGACTCAGGTGTCAGAGACGTGGTTGTGTGCCATAGGAAGTCACACTGTTTGGAGTCTGAGGGCCTGCATGTATTAGCTGCAGAATTTTGGATAGATCTGTAAACTCTGAGTCTCTGTTTCCACGAAAACAGAGAGGAGCAGGGCCTATGAGCTGGTGAGAGTGTGCCAGCAAAGTACAGACCTGCCCAAATCAAGTTGGTGCATGTGTTCAGATCCTAGTGACAGCCTGTAAAGTCTTTTCACTGTAACCGATGGTTCTCACACGGAAGTATCTGACTAAGTTCATACTCCTACCTCCCAGTGAGAAGTGTGAACCTCAGAGGATGTGACACCAGCTTAAGTTCCCAAAGGAACAGGCAGAGCCTCTCTTTTCCCTGCCAGGGAGTAGTGTCAGGGGGGTGGACAGGCTGCATGGAAATCAACGGGTGGGTTGAGTCTTTTTCTGTATCTGTTTCTAGGGCTGTAATATATATCCTCTATCTCCCCCATCCTGCTTTCTATTTTCCTCTCCCTCCACAGGCACTTTAAATACTAATTAGAAGAAGAAGGCATCTTAAGATAGACTAGAAGGACTCGTGCACATTTCATCAGACGAGTTACTGTTCTGAGCATGAAGGTTATGGGAGAAGAAAAATAGGATGGACAGTCAGAAGATGCATCACCTTCTCTCTGTGAGGCTCAGGCCCACATGACATGGACATCCTCAGCATAAGTTCTTAAGAATGATAAAATGGCCCTAGAACACATGTTTTCTGCACACACTTCCATGCTCATCCCACAAGGGCAGATCTTTTTCTAGGACACAGTTCGTGAGTTCAGAGCTCAGGACAAGTTCAGGGCCTCTCTATGACATGATAATCATTTGTTCAGGCTGTTTCCAGCTGCAGCTGTCTCTGAAAGCAGCTACTTCCCTTTGATGTCAGCTTCATCATGTTTGACTCATCTAACAGGTGTTCCCTTAGCAGCTCTGGTCTATGCCAGTTGTCTTCCCTTGAGGTTTCCAGCAGAGAAGGATGGATCAGAGCCCCTGGCCCGAGGCGTCACTCACAACTGGAGTCTGTGGTGCCCACCCTGAAGTCACCTCCTCCCCCATTTCATGGAAAATGCATAGTTACTGGGAGAACCACAGAACATAGTCAGACATGCATGCTCCACGGGAATAATGACAGTCCAAAGCGTCTATTCCTTAACAGAGCAAAAGGTCATGAATATACCAACGAGACAATGGAATGGGCCAGGCATTTTTGCCCTTGTTGCAGAAACACAGAGAGCTTAGAGAGATGTTGCTTCTGGGCATGGAGTCCCATGCAGGGCACAGGAGCCTGGTATTGCAGTGCATATGCTGACTGTGCATGTGAAGCTGCTATGGGTCTGCTCTGGGCAGAGCAGATTGGCAGTGGCACCAACAAACAGAGCTGAATACTCATTAGGACTATACACATTAGTGACAGAAGTCACAGTTGACGGTGCTGCCCAGAGTTTAAATCTGGGGACAAAAGAGGTTAGCACAAGAGTGGCAGCAGCATGGTAGGGCAACATTTTATTTTATTTTTTAAAACAAAGAATCCTTTGTTTTTATGTGTTTGCTTGCATGTGCATGTCTGTGTACCATGTGTGTACAATGACTGTAGAGGAAGAAGAGGGCATCAGATCTCCTTGGACTGTAGTTACAGACAGTTATGATCCACCATGTGGTGCTGGGACTTGAAACCAGGTCTTCTGAAGGAACAGCCAGTGCTCTTAACTGCTGACCCGTCTCCCTAGCCCAAGCAGGATAACACTTTAAAACACAAATGGAGAATGCACACAGTATTGAGTCACATTTCTTTTGACTTTACGACCCATCTCCTCTGTTAGGATGAACTGTTCAAGTTTGGGTCCTGAGAAAATAGGGAGGCTTGGCAGAGGTAAGACCTGACCAGAGAGAAGTCCCTGGATGATGGGTGGTATGGTATGGGCGCTGTTCACGGAAGAGGAAAACTGTCAGCAAATCTGCACCTCTAAAAGAGGGCAAGTCTGTTCCCTATCCATCCATACAGAAAAGCTATGTGTGAATATGTATGTGTATGTGTGTGTGTGTGTGTGTGTGTGTGTGTGTGTGTGTGTGTGTGTGTGTACCCTTCAGAAGTACATAGGCATATAGAACAAAGGGGCTCTGTGCTTTTTACTTGCTTCATCTTGAATAGGGCCCATGAAAACCCATAACTGAGAAGAAATGTTTGTGCCATGTAACCATATTACAGGGTGGTCAGTGCTGCCTGTGGCCCAGAATGGCTACTAAGACTTGGCACAGATGCCAAGGACTCAGCTCATCTTGCTTAGGGCTACAGGGCCTAGTGGGGTTTAAAACAGCTTTCCTCGGCTATGCTGTCTGCCATGATGCTGTGCCTGTCCTCCATTCCGTCTCCCTTTCTCCTTCCTTGCTTGTATTCCTCTGAGACTGACAAAGACATCTAATGTGTCATGGAACAGGAAGAGTTCAGCAGGAACAGCGGTGGCCTGGGGCACAGGAGTGCTTGCTAATGTGAGACTGGAAAGCCTCTATGGTGCCTGGTCACATAGATGTGGCCTACAGGTGCCTGCTGCCCATTTCAAAAGGCATTTCTAGCAAGTCATTGCAGTAATAATGAAGTGCCTTTAAAGTCTATGTTTAGTATTGGTGAGAGGGAGCAGATAAACTCTGTTCTACAATAAAACTAAAGCAGCCGTGTTTAACTTTGTTTCTCTCGGGATGTGTCAGCTTTTCCAATGCCAGGCCTTAGATTTTACACTTAGACTGCCCAGGTGACAGACAAGAGAACAGCTGTCTGAGATCGTTCCTGAAGAGATCCCAAATCTCTCTGCTCACCACATGGACCCCTTCTGCAGCAGGGCCATGGCAAGTAAGGGAGACCAAGGAACGGCAGGGATGAAGTGGCATACTTGCTTCCCTTCCATCTGGTGCCTTCCACTGGTCTTCTCTTCTAGCTACACATCAGAGTCCACCTCTGGTCCTGTGTCCTTATATAGCCCTTACCCTGCTATCCTCCATTCCACCTCCCCTCTCAGGACTTGAGCCATGTGTTTCTGGCACTTCCCCAGCCATTCTCATTCCTGACAGCCAGATTTCTGTGGCCATCAGCTTTACTCTATGGTGGCTAAGATTCAAGGAGTGGTTATGGTTCCATTGCTGGAGACTTTATCTTTAGTATTTGAACCTGGAAATACTCATTTGAACAATATGAATTGCTGTTTGGATACATTAAAAAGTGACTGAAAATCAGAGGATTCATATGCTTCAACTCAAACACACAAGGCAAAGCTCAGAAATGCACAAGGAAGAGAAACAAGTGGCATAGCAAGACCTGTAAGGAGACCAAAGGACAAACAAAACCCTTATGGTTTATACAGCTGCGCCCCTATCAGCGAAATACACAAACTAAGCCCAGGACTGGACCCAACAGTCACTGAAAGGCAGAGGTAAGCATCTGGCTGGAGGTGAGAAGAGGGGGTCTTTGGGGCCACTTGCTCCAGGGACCAGCTCTGATCTGCAGGGCTGCACAGCCCTCTTTCATCTGGGACTTTCCTGCCTTGCTCCTTGCCTACCCTGCCCTCCAGTGCCAGGCCTTCTCTCACACTGGGCCCTGTTCAATCTGTCCTTGCTCTGTTTGGTAGCAATGTTCTGCTACCCTTTGAGCATCACCTTCAGGTCCCTCTCTTACTAAGCCAGTGGCCTCACTTCCTGTGTGTGGCTGGTGCTCCCAGTGTTCCCTGAGCCTCTAGCCTTAGGTGGAGGTAGATGCAGTACAGTGGGTACTTGACATGCTCTGCTTGGAACTATGAGGAGCCACACCGGCACCCTTTCCGTCCTGCATTCCTTTGGTCTTCTTCATGACAATTTGAGTAAGTCACATTTCCCAGAAGAAAAACTAATGGCCCTATTATAAGAAACCAGGCCCATGTGGAACAATTACTTATTGTCAATAGTTATTAAAGGGTCATTAGCATGATAGACCTGTGCTAAGGCCTTCATGACTTTTCTACTTTCCGCTCCTCACAATGGCTTCATGAAACAGGTACTGTTATCATATAATATACCTGGCTCTGCAGCATGGAGGGGCTCCAGGACCTATTTCAGGGGATAGCTTTGGTTGACGACAAAGCTATAAGTGCATCCAGGCAGGCAGATCTAGACCTCTGGCACTTAGCCTTCCTATAACCCCCCATCCCCTACCCCCACCCCCACCCCCATCCCCACCTCACCCCCACCAGCATCATCCCAGTTTCCACAACATGGCAGGACATCCATAAAAAGACTCTGGGAGCACATTCTACTTCAGTAATTAGAAACAGGAAAAATAATCCAATATATTTAAACAAACAGAGAAAAGTATGCTTTCCCACAAGGGTTACAGCAGGGTAAAGGCAGTGACCAATGGTCAGTCATAACAACTGCAGGACAAGAAAATGGCCCCGTGTGCTGGTGGAGGCAGAGTGCCGCCATTCAAAGAAACGCAGCTGTTTGGCTATGGAAACATTTCCCAAGAGCAAGAAAGGGTTGGTCAAATTCACCTGGGGCTCGGTCAGCTCTGTGAGACTGAGCAAGCTGTGGGCTGTGATGCTACAAAGACTTTACTATGGGGATTTGAGCCTTGGCAGGTGAAGGCCATGTACCCAAGTACCCAAGCGGTCACACAAGGGTCCTTAAACAAAGTTCTCTATAGCATGACCACTCGTTACAAGTCGAAAGAAATGCCCTGGAATTGCCTCTCAGCACTGAACCATCACTCTCGACCACTGAAAGGAAATCCTCCTTCCCCTGGGGGACCAGGATGTGGTATTTGGCTGAAGGGCCAGAGGGGAGTGGCATGGCTTCATAACAGAGATGGGGCTGAGGTCATGGGGAAACCTAGCCAACCTGGGACACAGAACAGCTTAATTTTCTTGCAGACTGGTGTCTCCTATGCAACATAAACATGTCGGCCATGAGCACATCATCCCAGCCTTATGGTTAAGAAGTAATACACACCCTTTTCTTTCACGTCTGTTGTTAATAAAAGCCTAGACAAGAAATCCACAAAGGTGTGGTCAAAAAGGTGAGGTCCTGTGATCAACAATCCCCACTAAAATTTAGAAAGGTGTGAGGAGAGTAGATTTCCATGAGGAGTCTCAGGAGGAGGACTGGACGAGAAGCTGTCTGTCACCAAAGACCTACTTTGCAGTAGAGTAGAGCCCTGCCCCTAAGGGAATGGCCATGGAGGTCACCAAAGTGACTGAGACAAAGGGGTTAGAGCTGTTGAAAATCAGGTCAGGATGAAATGTTTTTCATAATTCAGGTCTATGGTTGAGTGGACTAAGATTCCACAAAGAAGGAGGGCAAGAGTATCAAGACATGATACAATTCCAGAAACTTCTCTGAGCTTTAAAACCAAATGTGGAATTCCAGAGGAGAGGGCTTGCTCATTAATGGTTGGGGAATGCAAGCTGCCTCACCTGAACTGGGCAGAGCTAATGTGACAGCAGGCCCAGGACAGGCACAGCAGAGGTGAGCACTGTGTGTGCAGTCTACATCAATAACCCCGGCACACCATATACACACCAGAAGAACATGAAAGTGGCAACATCTTGAGAACTGTCACCATCCGCCACTCTGAGAGGTTGTTTCCAGAAACAGGAGAGGAGCACTAAGTGGCCTGAGTTTAAAAAACAAACAACAACAACAACAAAAACCACTGGCAGCTGCTGGCAGCCATGGGCTGCTGAGACCAGCAGCGGTTCTTCCTGACATGGCACTCTATGGGCTCTTCCAAATCCTGGGTGACCCCTCACAAAGCCCCTGCACGCCACAGGGCTCCAGCAGCCATCCCCCACCATGCACATTTGCAAGGCTTTGTTTCCATTCTGCCTTACAATGGCATGCACAAACTGGACTCCAAAACCAGAGGAAACTAATGGGGAGGCTGCCCTGCAGAGACCTGTCAGCAAAAAGGCTGTCCTGTGTTCACTTTTTCAGTCTCCATTTGTTTCTGTCCACAGCACCTATAGCTTTATGTATCAGGCCATTGTCCTCAGCTGGTAGAAGTATGTTTACAGCAGACCATGGCTATACTCACATTTTCATTTGGTAGTATAAGCCTGACCCAGCAGCACTCGGCAATGGCTGTTTTTAATTAATGAGTCAGTAGGTGCTGTTTTAAAGGGAGTTCCATTAAACTTGACATTGAGTCTCCTTGTGCAGCTAGCTCAACAGTAGAGGTGATTATGAGCCAGTGGCCATCTCCAGTCCCCTCTTGAAACACAGGCTCATTGTATATAAGGAATCAAGTTAGACACAAAGAAACAAGGCTAGTTTTCTCTGATTGCATCCAAATTGTTCCTTCAGACTAGGCAGGGCTATTTTTACTCCTCAAAGTGGAAGGAAAAATAATGACATGTTAAGTCCAATTATGAAGTACACCTATGTGTACATACTTGATCCTCCTTTTTATTACAAGGTCACGAACTTGGACTTACATATTAAAATCCACCTGGGCTGTAAGGCCCTTTGTTAATATTATAAGGCAGGCTCAGCATGTTTGTTTATTTCTGGCCAGGAAGGGAATTAACTGGGCTTTTATCCCAGCCCAGTCTCCATCGGGTCCTTCTCTCACTTCTGGAGGGAGGGAGGGATGGCTTTTGAGGTCCCTTCCAGCACTAATGTTCTCCACATACTGATGTTTTCTTTACAGGGTGCAGGGATCTGACTGCTGACCGACCCTCCCTTGTGGTTCCCTCCTCTAACCCCCAAAGCTGACTTTAGTCTGTTTACCATAATCTGATATCCCTGTGTCCACAGATAGTCTCATTTACTCACTGCCAGCATAGGCACCAGGGACAGAAGAAAAGTTCCCAGCAGGAGGTGTTTAAGTCTCACCCATCACTCATAGGCTGCCAGAATGTCAGGAGGGATTTCAGGTTAGCGATATGAAAACAACAGTCTTTACACAGCTTTGGAGAATGCATGCTCCCAAAGACATTTGCATCTTCTAGATAATTCTATGGGAAGGAACAGTTTAACTTGGGAGCTAATTTACCATTAATGATAACCATCAGCCAAAATCATACTCAAGTTAAGAGCCTAAAGTGGTTTACATGTATTAGCATGTGGAACCCTGTCACCACTCCCCAATAGCAGGTTACATGATTAGTTCAACTTTACTAAGAACCTAAGGTGAAGTGCCCCATTCAAGGCCTCACCCTGGAGGTGGACGGCTG
Organism: Phodopus roborovskii; assembly: GCF_943737965.1. NCBI lineage: Eukaryota > Metazoa > Chordata > Mammalia > Rodentia > Cricetidae > Phodopus > Phodopus roborovskii. Next base: position 27,788,324 of record NW_026126525.1, on the reverse strand, counting down.
GTGCTAGATGGGCTGACTCTTACCATTGTTTCCAAACCTCTTCTAGGAGAGGTACAGGAACAATACTGTAGACAGGGTCAAGACACCTGCTTCAGTCTAAAGGCTGTGTGAATTTCTACAGGTCCCTTCTCAGTTACCAAAGGCAGTTTCTTTGTATCTAGCAGTTGAGTGACCATCCTCAGGGATGCTGAGTAAAGTCTCTTAGCAGAATCACCCTGTGTAATTTTCTGGGCACAATTCCAGATCTACAAAATCCAAATCCCTGGGGACAAGAACCAGAAACTGATCTGTTAACAAGGACCCAGGCCAGTTCTTAAGTATGTTTAAATCTGAGATACCAACATACGTGATTCCTAAGTCTCATGTAGCTCTCAGAATGGCCCATGGCTTTCTTCAGTAAGAAACTCTTCAGGAATGCAAGGTGTTCCCTTTCATTGATTCCAAAGTTAACCCTCACTTTTTAGATCAGCTTTACCCAACATCATACTCTTGCTTCTTATATGACAGGCAAATACATCATTCTCTAAACCAGATTGCAAATAAATTCCTGCCATTTGGGAAGAGTGCTAAAGCAAGATGACATGACCTTGGTTAAAAGGATTTTCTTAAGACTGTTTAACAAATAAAAGTGAACAAGCACATGGAGCTAGTTACAAAGGAGAGGTCATTAAATCATAGAACAGTTACAGGGGACAGAGGTGACTCCTAGCTGACACACTCTCAGGAGAAGACAGCAAGAATTTAGTTATTCAAAAGTAGGAGAGCAAACAGGCTTATTTTCACTCAGAACAAGTAGGCCTCATCACCCTTGGCCACAGTCTTGATTTGAGTTTTCCCCTTAATTTATGCTATCACTTTCCTTTTAAAATGTCCCCTTGTCTTTATTCTTTCATTGTGACTCACTGACTTTTGTTCCTTCTTGCTTAAACTGAAGTCAGAGTAACAGAATGACCTGCATTCTGGGCCACAAGGAATTTTATTTTCTTACTCCCCAGGCCAAAAAAAAAAAAAAAAAAAAAAAAAAAATCCAGGATCTCTTTACATGAGGCCTTCATCTAGTTACCAAGATGGCCAGATGCTGGCAGCATCTATTACTCAGCCTCCAGGCTAGGGACTGCTTGCAGACATGTTTCCATGAAGGTATGAATCTCCTCCAATGCACATTCCCTTTCTTACACAAAAACTTACTAAGTGTTGATTATGTAAAGTACTATTCCAGATGTTCAGAGGAAAACAAAGATGTAGGTTGGAAAGATGTAGATTTTAGCATCTGGGTTTAGCAAGTGGTCTGAATGAAAAAAAAAAAAAAAAAAAAAAAAAGGCATCCTAGGAGAAGTGGATGTAACTAACTCTGGCCTTGGAAGAGAGGCTGAGGACTGGCTGGACATTTGGGTAGAAGGAACAACTGTATCTCCATTCCCATTTCTTTTGATCCACTGTCCACTTGGACACTGTGAGAGTTTGTAAGTAGGTCACTGATCTAGAACTATCTAACCAGATTGCTAGAGCAATTGTCAAAGGGAAGCTCTCCCTTTCTGGAGTTCCATGCTCAGAGGACAGCACTGTGCTATGTGGCTGTGATTGCTACCCTGTGGATGGGGAAGCCAAGGACAGTACTGTGCTATGTGGCTGTGATTGTTACCCTGTGGTTGGGGCAGCCATGGACAGCACTGTGCTATGTGGCTGTGATTGCTACCCTGTGGATGGTGAAGCCGAGGACAGTACTGTGCTATGTGGCTGCTTTGCTACCCTGTAGATGGGGCAGCCATGGACAGCACTGTGCTATGTGGCTGTGATTGCTAACTCATGGATGGAGCAGCCTAGGGGGAAGACAGCATAGGAAAGTAGAAACAAGACAAAGTCAGACTCCTGAGGATGGAGACAAAGGGAATGTGATCTGACCCTAGGCCTTCATTTAATATGAGTCAGTCATTTTAGTTTATTTTATTGAGCTAATTTGGGCTGATTAGAGCTATTTGTAATTTGGAGGTGGAAACCCTGTGAGGGTATTCATAAAATAGTGGGGAAACCAGACATATCTGCTCATGTTTAAAGAGCAGAGGTGAGATGGGGCTAGTCTCTGGCAGGGACATGGACGAATGTAGAACTGAGAAGTACTTGTTTGTAGCTAATAAGCAGGGGAGACCACTGGCAGCTTTTAAGAAAAAAGGACAGCTGGCAGAGTAGGAGCTCTAGTGTGATGGAAGGCTGAGCAAGATAACTATGGGTTTCTCTCCACCTAAAGCTTCGGATTGGGGCAGGAGCTGGGGATCATGTGCAGTATGGATTTAGAAGGGATGAGACTGAATAACAGCCATATTCATAGCAGTTAATGGCAGGCTGGGTTGCTGGAGAGAAAGAGGAAGGGAGCTGGAATGATGCATACAAAGAACTGACAGCATGCTGATGAACGGATGCAAGGAATGCAGGAAGAAGGCAGATGATGTTGAGTCTCTGTAGCTCAAAATGAAGAGGATGATGGCCCCACAGTGGAAATGAGGTGTGGAACAGGTTTGGAAGAGGATGGATTTTCCCTGAGACTTCTGAAGGAGCAGGTAGAAGGTTGGACTGGGCCTTGAGGTCCTGTCCAGTTTTAGAGTTCTCTGGGTCAGGGGCAGGTCAGGTTGCAAATGAAGATCTGAGCACTATTAAGGGAGCTAAGAAAGTCAACCTATGGCAGAAATATCCTTGCCTGATGTTCCCTTTCAGCTGAACAACTATTCATCCCCAACACTTCACAACCCCTGATGTCATCAGTGGCATCCTCTGGTAGTGCGAACCTAGCAGATTCCCTTTTGCAGGGGTGAAGTATTTTTCCCCAATGAACTTAATCTACAGGTTACAGCATTTCCTCCTGAAGATTGCATAGCTGGCCTGGAAAGTATGGTAGGGGTCATTTTCTTTAACATGTCAAGCTATAGCTGTTCAAATGCTATGATGAGAAACAACAGCTTAGGGGAAGCAGCTAGCCCATGAGATGGATTACCATAGTGTCTCAGATGCACCCCACCCCCATCAGTGTAGAAAACCAACCTCACCCCAGGCTTTCCTGGTGGGATTTGGCTCTGTGAGTCTAATCCCTTTGGCCAGGACAGCTTTCTTCAGTATTTTACTGTCATAGTCATTCTGAATCTTTTTTTTCCCCCACATTTCATATCTTCATGGATGACACAGCTAAAGCTCTATGCTTGGCTGAGAGCCCAAGGGGATAGAATAGAAAGAATGGCCACTGCCTGAAAACCATACAAAAGAGACTTGTTTATGTACAGTTCATGGACAGCCTCTTTCTCCTCCCCCACGCCCAACACACAAACACTGGCTTTGTTTAACTCAAGAAGTTCCTAAACAAACACAGTTTTACAAAGCTGATGTCTCCAGAAGTACTCTATTACCAGAAAGGCATTTTAATTACCCTCCATTAAATGGAACAAATGTAACTTCCTAAGTTTGCAAATTGTTATCAGAAATAGTCTGGTCATTAATTAAGCAATGACACAAGTGAGATTATTACTGGGACTATCTGGGTTCTTCTAATTTTTTTTATTGAAAAAAAATTAGTTTACTCTGTTGTTATTGTTGCTACTGCTGTTCTCCCCCCCCACCCACCCCCCAGGCATTCTGAGACAAAAGGAACAGCTTTGAAAATGTTTACATTCTTTTGCATTAAGAATTTCCCATTGATTTCACTGTTTTATTTCTCAGAGCTAGGTTCAAAGGCAATCTAACTTCCTGAGAGAAACTATGTTCTTGTTGACATTAAAAAAATATCCTTCATGTTTGTTATCAATGTAAGTGTCTTGAGGCAAAGTTACAAACTCAACCATCTTTTAAAGACTCTCTGAGGGCCTGAGGGAATACAGTTTGGTGTCAAGCCCTTATTTTATATGCCCAAGGTTCTAGGTTTAATCTTCAGCAAGAGACAAAAAAAAAAAAAAAAAAAAAAAAAGCTTTCCATCAAATACAGCTACCTTTCCCTCTCTTCTAGCCACAACTAATGACTCTATGGCTCTCTCTCTCAGCCTCAGTTTTCCCACCACAAGCCACACCATTAACAAGCAAGACATGGGGGCAGGGGGAAACTTTCTAATACCACCATCAGTTGAGCAAGGCAAGGTATGTTAACTATAGGACTTTAGAGTTCCATGGAGTTGCTTTGTAAATGGCTAATCAAACTCAGGAAAACTAAGATATGCTTAAGAGAAACAGGACCAGGACATGAAGGATTAGGCACGCAGCAGCTGCCCTTCCTGCACTACCTTATTCTGTTGTGACTATTTGGGAGAAAGAATAACACAGAGACTGTACTGAATTATTTCCCTTGAAAAGCTTAACAGTAGATTAATGAAAACCAACAGCTCTTTCCTAGAGCAAGCTACTTTCTAATGATCTGTGTACCAACTTTAGAGATGGGAAGCCTCCAAGTCATTATGTCACAAGACTTTAAATGAACTATTATAGAGAAATTCTTTTTTTTATATCAGGCATAGATAAAAACCTAGGTCAGGTCTTCTTCTGCCCACTAGTTAAGTCTGGTACTGGTTGTGTGTATAGGAGCAGAGCAGAAGGTGAAGACAGATTGGGTCTGAACCACTCTTAAGTCATTAGTTAGTAGCAACTGCTAATTGCTTTAACCAACATGTCCTAACTTTCCATATTGGGAAAGAAAGACATTTACTTTTAGTGTGAAAGAAAAGCAGTGTCTTCTTTAGTGGCCCCTGAAAGAACAGTGTCTCCATCCACGTGCCCAGGCACGCTTTATTAGAGCTGTAAGCTAACTGGCTCCGAGTTTTCACTTTACTCAATGAATAGCTCAGACTCAACAAAATTGGCTCACAATGTGAAGTGAAGACAACACACTCAGTTCCTATAATCCACACCAACTGCCAAGCGAATTGATGGTTACAAATAAATGGATTCAGAATCAGAAGGGACCCTTGATCCTAATCACAAACTCCCAGTCAATGCAGTTGATTGCTCATCTTTTGCTAGACTACTTCACTTCTAAGGATGGCCCAGCTTGTAACAATATGGTCTAAGATAGACATCTTAAATAGCAGCACCATGGTAACATAGTTACCATGCAATTTAGAAAACTGTACCATACTTTAAGGCATCCCACAATGGAAAAGCCTAACAGAGTCTGTGAAGAGTTACAAAAATAATGTTAACTGTTGATTCAAAGCAGAATTTGTGACAGATACAAAGAAACAAAAGGCTTACATAATAGCCAAAGCAACACACACACACACACACACACACACACACACACACACACACACACACACACACGGGGGGGGAGGGGAAAGGGGCGTGGGCATTGGCCTACAGGCACACATAAAACACATGGTCATGAACACACAGATGGACACAGATGTATGAGTATTTATTCCATAATGCAATCCTTTATTCTAAAAACACATATAGAACACCTATGTGCCACAACCACTATTTGGTAGAGGCTAAGCTGAAGAATATCAGGTTTTTGCATTAATCTCCCCTTATTTATATATATCCTAGTATGTTTTGTTTTGTTTTTCCTTTTTCTGGGAGCCATACTGAAAGTGCTATAAGAAATTAAGTAGGTTCTGGAGGGTCACACATGTGAGAAGTCTAGTACTGCTATCTTTCTCTGCATATGACTTCTCACCTTTAGAGTACAGATGTTTATTGATTTCCTGATATAGCCAAGGTCACTTTGCCCCTGAGCTATCCCATCTGGACACCACTTTCCTCTAGCTGTCTAGCTGTTTCCCCTGTCATGCCCCTGCTATATGAATCACAACTCTGTCCTCACTGTCCTGTGTTCCTGCATCACGACAGCTTCCTTACCCTCTTGAGTGTCAGCTGGTCAGAATCTGTATATGCCTCGTTACAGTACTATGAAGATATTCTATGGCATCCGGCAGGAATGAGCAGATATGGTAAGACTGGCGTGTGTCCTCCTCAGCTCTCCATGCTTCCTTTGGCACCTTCTGCTGTAAAGAGCATGTCTGGCTGGACCAGGTCACAGGTACTCACCTTAGCCCAAACCTGAGTGATTTGATCCCATCTGTTTTGACAGTGGTTACAAGAGGAGCTTAAAACTTCACAGAAAGATCACAGCTTGATTCCTTCTGCCATCACTTCACTCACGTAACTTGATTTTCTCTTTATGGTGTTGTGGCAATAATGTTAATTATTGTAAGAGTTAAAGCAACAAGCAAAAATATCCAAACCAGAATATCTTGGGAGGTGAAATGTGTTGTATTTGAATCTAATTCACAAAGGCTTTCCTTCTAAGGCCTTTTAGGGACAAGAACAAGGTAAGATTTAAGATGCACAATCCTATAAAGCTGACAGCTGTTGGCTTGCCTTATCAATACTTGGCAGCTGAGCCCTCCCTGACATGTTTGGGTCTGCACCAGACCACCTAGTCTGCAGTCTCCACCTCATGCTCTGCTCTGTGCCATTCTGTTCATCATTCACTGTCAGTGTTCTGCTTTGTTCTAAGAAAGTGTGCAGGGGTGAGGGAATATGAGGCAATGACTGAGTTGTGTGTCTGTTCTTGGAGCTTCCTGCTACACAGGTGCAGAGTGAGAACAATGGGCACACATGCTCACTGGGTGATCTGGCTCTTCTCCAGCCAGGGTCAATGGGTACCATGTACCCACCACTATGACCAGTCATCTAAGGGTCTAAGTCCCTCTCTTCCCTCCCATGTTACTGTCCAGGCCACATTTGTAACCTGTGTTCAGGCTAACAGTGGTCTCTCTAGCAATGTGAACCATTCCTTATTCTACCCAGTTCTCATTTCCTGTACCTTAAGGAAATAACCTTTAGAATACAGTTATAGAATTACTGAGGAATATTGTGAATGGGGGGGGGATTCTAAGAGCTGGTCAAAGTACAACATAGACAGACGCATGGGCAGGAGGGATAGTTAAATAGATCACTGTACAAGATGGAGACCACAGTTATAACAAAATACTTCACAACTAGAAATTGCTGCTAGCATACATTCTGAATTATATCTATGAGAAGCTAATGGGTAAGCCAGTGTGATATTATCACTTTACAAGCACACACACTACAAACAGAACAGCACCATGTTGTCCACTATAAATATAATTTTTATATTTCAGGAATTAGAGTATTTTTAAAGTATGAAGGTGTTACAGAGATTTCTCATATATTTCTGTATGCAGTTTTCCCCACTGTTCACATCTGACATCAATGTGGTATACTATATACCCTTTAAACGATTTCCTTTTAAAAACTGAAAGTAACCATCTGAAAATTCTTTAGTTTAGGGGTTGTGGGTAGCTCAATGGTTGAGGTCTTATCTAGCATGTGGAGGTCTTGTATTAAATCCCAGTTCAGGGAAGAGAGAAGGAGGCGTGGCTCACTGCTGTAAGTACATCTCACTGCTATGCAGCCATTATCACGATCACTACAGGACTGTTTGCAAAAACAAAACTTTCTATCCATTGAACAAGAATTCCCCAGTCCTCCTACTCCAAGCTCCTGTCAATCAGTGCTTTAATTCCTGCCTCTGTGGGTGTGAATACTGTATCAGGAGTAAGTGCAATCACACAGCGTTGTGTCCTTTTGTGGTCGGCATAGTGTTTGAGGCTCCCTGTGTTGTCCACAGACAGCATCCCAGCCAGCTTGCACAGCAACTGGCCTGCTGTGATTCATTCTCCCTTCTAGTAGACTCTCTACTTTCCAGTTATTTTCAGCCCAACCTGTTTCTAGTTCTGAGACTTCCCCCTTAAATTCTTTGCACCTGAAATCTAAGACTCCTTAGGAGACATTTTAAAAACACTCACTAATGGCAGTCCTTGTCCTGAGCAATATTACAAATCTTATTTAACTTCATGACTTCCTGGAGGCAGGGACTAGCTTATGTGACCCCCACATTGCAGAGCAGCACAACACAGCACAGGGAGGTGCAGTAACCAAAGGGAATTCGGTTACCACAAGGCCATCCTGGAATTAGAACCTCAGCAGTCCCAAACATCCTGTGGTGTGTCTCAATTCCTGCCCATCCTGGCTCTCTCCTTCCATGGGGAAGCTGTTCAGTTCTCTGTATTCCTAACACACCCACAAACAAACACATTGATTCACTAAACTATGGCTGTAGGTATTTCCCCTCAGATTCTCTCTGCACTGCACTGGTTGTTAGTTTGGGCCTCATGGTGCCAGCATCTCTGAGCCCTGCCTGAGCTTGAAGGCCCCTGTTCCTGACATACTGACCACCTAGGCTTAGGAGCCCCCCTTTCTTGCCTTGGATGGCCTTCTTCCCTCCATCAGTAGGGATCTATTTTCTAGTTTCAACTTAACTTCAGCCAGTCTTCTCAGTCCTTAATACAAGACAGCTTAGGTGGCTTTCATACCCCACTGCCATTTTACTTTGTTGTAAATGTCCAAACCACCATATTCCTCTGACTTGGATTAATAGAAGATGCTTTAGAGTTGGGAGACAACACCACTACAAGAGCAACACAAATGTCAGTGTGTCCTCTTTTCACTTCTGAAGTCATCTCTGTTCTTAGTTGGACCTGGGCTACTGTGTGCCAGGCACAGTGGTGTGGGTGCTGTCATTTGGCTATGCAAAGGGAACTGTTGATGTTTCTGGGGTTGGGCACAAAAGGCACTCTTAGTAAAAGGTAAATAGTCGATGGCTGCGTTTGGGAGGAGACCGGTGCTTAGGATGACAGGTTCAACTGAAAAGCATGCAAATCCCAACACACAGGTGCTTTTGCTCATGTCATACATCTGGGCTTTAGCGTCTGATCTTCCATCGATGGGGTGGAGCAGACAGGTGATCAGGGGTAGGGGTGGGTGTGTGTGTGTGTGTGTGTGTGTGTGTGTGTGTGTGTGTGTTTAACATGTGTGCAGGTGTGGCTGGCTGCCTTAGAAGACATGCTCTGATAAATTCTTCACAGGGAAACAGGAAGCTCCCACAGAGGTGGTCAGGACTTGGCGTGATGTGATTTACAGTCCTTTCACTATAAGACAGAACTAGACAGTGTGATGAGGGAGCAGCTGCTGTGGGGGCTGGTAGCAGACTGTGTGTGGGTGTGTACGTGCGTATCTGTGTAAGATCGAGGTGGGGGAATTGCGCACACTAGGTATCTTATGTTCAGACAGCCAACTGTTACTTGGGGATGATATCAGAAAACATATTCAAATGTAACTTCTAAAATCCCATAGCTTACTGCTTTCTAGCCAAGAGCAGGAAAATGGCTTGGTAAATTATAGTTCATGATAGTATTTTAGAGTTATATAGGCCATTCTCAAACATTCCATCTTGTCTTTCAGGCACACCAATACTATGCGTCTGTATAACTTCACTCCCCTGCACTTGGCTTGTGGTTTGACTGCCTCTGGCTGGTGGAAAGCAAGTTAAGGTCACAGGCACTCCTTCCAGGAAGAGCATTTAGCAGCCACTCTGTAATTTGCGGCCCCTCTCACCCAGCTGCAGCAATTTCAGATGTTCTGCCCTGCCTGACCCCTTGAGTCCAAGAGAGACCTATGGTGAGCAGAGCCCTCTGCTGGCTAGAGTCAGGAATGCAGTGAATGAAGCCTGGCAGGTTTCTTTTTTTGCTTTTCTTTTTCTTTCTTTCTTTCTTTCTTTCTTTCTTTCTTTCTTTCTTTCTTTCTCTCTTTTTTAATTTTTTTCATTTACTTTACAATCTGATCAAAGTTTCCCTTCCCCCCCTCTCCTCTATTACCCCCATACTCTCCCATTCACCCCTCCTCTGTTTCTGTTCAGAAAGGAGCAGGCCTCCCATGGATGTCAACAAATCATGGACTATCAAGTTGAGGCAGGACCAAGCTCCTCCCTTTACATTAAGGCTGGGTGAGGCAACTTAGTATAGAGAATAGGTTCCCAAGAGCCAGCTCAAGCATTAGGACAGGCCCTGATCCCACTGCCAGGAGTCCCACAAGCTACACAACTGGCCTGACAAGTTTCTTAAGGCAGTTGAGTTCCTGCTGAGCTGGGTAACCTCAGCAAGTGATCATGCACTTTCATTTTCTCAATGGAAAGAAGGGAGTGATGATAGCAAGGATGACCTCTTATCAGTAGAGTCTGAGCCATTTCCAAGGCTGTTTTCATTCTTCCCAAATCCTTTAGCTCCCCCCAAGGTGTGTGAAGGGGTGGGGTCTTGGAAAGGTTGCATGGGGCTGATGACTGCTGAGACACAATCAGCGTCTATATTCGGTGAGTTGGAGCATCTCGGAGGGCCTGACTAGACTCCATGGGACAAACTGCAGCACTGTTTATAAAACAGAGTATTTGTAGAGGGCTTGGGGCACCCTTTCTAGCAGTGTTAAGTGTTCCATCATATTGCACCCTATGGTGGAGAAGGCTAGAATCTTAGAGGACATTGGGAGGTGCTTAAAGTGAAAGACCTGTATGACAAGAACTTCAAGTCTCTGAAGAAAGACATTGGAAAAGGTATCAGAAGGTGGAAAGATTTCCATGCTCATGGGTCACTAGGATTAACAGAATAAAATGACCATCTCTCCAAAAACAATCTATAGATTCAATGCAATCCCCATTAAAATCCCAACAAAATTTTGTTTTGTTTTTTGAAAGAGGGTTTCTCTGTGTAGCTTTGGGGCCTGTCCTGGAACTCCCAGAGATCTGCCTACCTCTGTCTCCCAAGTGCTGGGATAAAAGGTGTGTGCCACCATCATCTGGCCCCCAACACAATTTTTATAGACCTTGAAAAAATATCCAACTTCATATAGAAAACAAAAACTCAGGATAGCTGAAACAATGCTGTACAATAAAAGCACTTCTGGAGGCACCACCATCTCTGATTTCAAGCTCTACTACAGAGTTATAGTAATAAAAACAGCATGGTATTGCATAAAAACAGGAAGGCAGATCAATGGAATTGAATCAAAGACCTAGATGTAAATCCACGCACTTATGGACACCTGATTTTTGACAAAGAAGCCAAAATTATACATTGTGGAAGTAGAAAGCATTTTTGACAAATTGTGCTGGTCTAACTAGAGCATATAGAATGCAAATAGATTCCCACACAAACTTAAGTCCAGGTGGATCAAGGATGCCAACATAAATCCAGATGCACTGAACCCGATAGAAGAGAAAGTGGAAAACAATCTAGAATGCATTGGCACAGGAGACAGGGTGGATTGGGTGAGGGACTGGGAGGAGAGGAGGGAGGGAAACGTCATCCTGGATGAAAAAGAAATAAATAAATTTATGTAAAAAAAATTAAAAGAACTAAACCATTAAAAAGAAAGAAAAAGAAAAGGGCTTAAATTTCAAAAGTAAGATTCAAGGTAGTATTTACCTGTATTCAGTGTGTACCCAATAATGGAGAAAAAATGATCTCCTCATAATGTACGCTTTGGTTCACTACTATGTTGTCCTAAGAGAGCAGTTGGGTGCAGAAAATGCCCAATAATTCCTCATGGAGAGGCTGCATGAAGGACTGGCAGAAGTGTGGTGGGGAGAGCAAACAGCCATCACAAGTAAGGGAGAGGAAAGGCATCCGGTGCTTGCCACCACCAGGCCAATGCAAGGTGGTGGTCCAGAGCTTCAAGGGTCATGGGTGAGACAACAATGAAATACCCTGGAGCAAGAGTATATCCTAACAGGCCAGACATGGTTCTGCAGGGCCTTGCCACTGTTCTCCCTGGCACTGGATCCAGTGTTCACACAAGAGTCAAGGCACTGCCATCGGGACATCTGAGCCCAACTTTCCCATGTGGAAAATGGAAACTCTGAATCTCTCGTGGTGGCTGTGAAGGCTGAATGCAAGGATGGACTGGATGATAGATCTTGACTATAATCCTAGCACTGGGGCCAGGGGAGAACTGGGGCAGGGGGGATTGTGAGTTTGAGTGCCACACTCCCTAGAGAGGACTTGTTGAAACAAAAGAAATCACAGGGAAACAGGAGACATTACAACCCTGGCATATGACCAATACTCAGCAAACAGTAGCTATGTTTTGAAGGTATTAAATTGCTGGGGTGGTTTATTTCTTTAAAGTTTGTTTTAGGGTTGTTTTTCTAGTTATTGGGTGCTTATTACAATTCATCTTGGATACTTAACAGAACATATTCTTCTCTAAAAGGGGCAAACAAACTTGAGGCAGCAGTCCTGGGAAGACATGGTCAGAACCTGAACCTCAGGAGAGTGTGCTTAAAGAATGGGCACTGGAGTATGAACAAGGTTCTCTGCCTCTGGCCCTCAAGAGAGAAGAACATTGATAGGCTGTAGGTTTGATAAGTAACACACAAGGAAGGAACTCAATTCTTGGCAGAGTAGTTAAAAGTAAGATGTATAGAAAATGTATTACTGAATTTAAAAGTGCTAAAGAAATCCAGTGTTCTGATTATCTCCCCCTGGGTCAAAGGGACTTCTTCGGAGAAGATGGGTGTGACAAACGTCCAGCTGCATAGGCTTGCCAGGGGCTTGGGCAATGACACAGCCTTTACTCTGTGTCTCTACTATCTCCAGGATGTTCTGGGCTTATTTTTACAAACAAGGACACACACTCAGACCAAATTTTCTTGTGTGTCATTAGAAGTTCACACTTGCATGCAGTTCTCTATACATCATTTCAAATGCATACTGACAGTGAAGAAATTTCCCAAGTCAGTTGGAGACTTCATTTGCATGGACCCCATTTCCCTTCACTTGGAAGGTCCTTAAGCAATTACAACCATCAATTCTGAGATAACAAGGTCAGCCCTTCCAGACAGAAGACTGCTACAGTGAGAACCCAAACAGGGTTCTGGCATTTGTCCTAGAACTGAACCTTGTCATTGGGAAACAGCCAATTCCAATTATTTACACTCAAGAGGAAGAGACACATACTTAGCAGGAACTTTGTGACTATAAAACATGTTTACTTTCTTTTTGGAAGGAAGTTGGGACACACATTCCAAGATATCCAGTCATACATGTTTATTGCCATACCCTACATTACCCTCGGCTTACCCACCAATCAGAAACCTCCTCTCCTATTATCCTTCCCCACTCACTTGGTTCCCCTGCATCTTTCCCCGTCCTTGTTCCATGCTTCCCCTCTAGGTTTTTTTTTTTTTTATATATATATATATATTCTGCATTAATTCTTGTTATATTCTATCCAAAGCTGTACACAGCCTAGGTTTCAGGGTCCCATTTAAACTGTCTACCTATGGTAGGTTGTCTTCTGGAGTTGGAGCACAGCCTGTCTCCAGCCCTCTCCACCCCCTCCACTACCTTTTCAAATGCAATATGTTCACACTATACCACTTCTTAACCTATGATCTCTGATCACAATGATGATATTGAGGGTGACAGGTCCCAGCCCCAAGAGTTAGGCATGATCCTTTCTATTTCATAGCTGGTGTAAGGCTCGGCAGTCACGAGTCATTTGCAAAGACACATCTGTATCTGAGCAGTGCTCAAGGAGGGGCTACCATGCTGGGGTCTCCTGAGAGGCTCAGGAATTGAATGAATTATGTCACATGAGGTGGTATGGTAGGGCTGCAACAAAGGAGCGTGTGATTGTGTCCCTTGGGACTGAAGCTTATGAGGAGCACACCTGGCACTCCATCCTGTGCTCACATCCTCCTGAATCCCAACTACACTCAGAAGACCATGTGATGTACTTCCGGTCTCTCTGTACACCTGATTCCTGTTCTTGGACAGGTAAATGCCATTCACCCACCCTGCTTTGTTTGATCCCTCCATGGTAATGGGCACCCTTTGTTACCCTGAGTTCACATCCCATTCCGCCATTACTCCACCCAGTTCTGACATCTTTCTGCATATGGTCTCTGTGCTGCACTGTGGGCCCTTTGCAAGCTTGGCTCGGGTCCACTCGGTTCCTAGCCTGGACTTGGAATGCTGCCTGGCACTTAGGTACTTAGGGAAGTATGCAGAAACTGGACTGAATTGACGAGGAGTTGGCTCAGTTTATAAATAAACATAGTTTAAAACTTCGCCTCCATTTTCTATGGCATGTTGGTTTAAGAGCATCTGATAGGCAATGGAAGAATTCTGCTTTGGGTGCCTGGCAGTCTAACTGGAAACTTGGAACTGCTGCCATGCTGGTGAGAAGAACAGCACCACACTTTATTATAAAAGAGTTTAGAATTCCAACCCAGATGCAAACCCACAAGAAAATGGTGCATTCAGACGGAAACTGCTAAGGGATCAGTGTGCTCACTTTCTGTGAGGTACACGATCTCCTGCCCTGTGGGGATGAGAAGTGTCCCAATGCTGTGACCCTTTAATACAGTTCCTCATGTTCTGGTGACATCATTTTCACTGCAACTTCATAATCTCACTACTGTTATGAATCACAATGTAAATATTTGATATGCAGATGGCCTGAGGTGACCCCTGTGAAAGAAAGAGTCAATGGACCCCCAAAGGGGTCTCGACCATCTCACAAAGTACAAAACTCCCTATATTAAGTGAAACCAGTGCTGTTAGCATATACATCTCATTTCAAAGCTTGCATATTCCTGCCCTAGCAAATATTTTCCAGTGGGCCGTGGCTAACTTCTCTTGTTATTTCAGGATCAGCTCTGGTTAGAGAATTATTGGCAAAAGAAAAATTCAAGAGATCCATTGTCTTTCCAAAGGAAACAAGAAGGCCATAGCTAGAAAGAAACACACTCCCATAAGTACACAGGGAAAACAGAAGATCCAGAAGGTTCAGCAACATCAAATCCCATTGCCCCCAGATAAGGCAATAGCATGAAGGAAAGCCCTGAGTCAGTAAGCATGTGCAGAAGGAACAGGCTGAGGCAGCTACATGCTCAGGCTTGGGGGACCACCACCAGAGTGGTGGTAGAGTCCTGAGATCAAAGGGAAGCGGTGAAGGGTGTTGCACAGCCCCATTCTGACCTGTTTTTAGATACAAGTATCACAGGAGATGGGAGGAGGACAGCAAGTGAAGGCTGAAGAGCACAGGGCCCCTGGTGGCAGGGCAGGGGCCTGGAAAGAAGCGATGGATTTCAGATTTACCTTTCATTTTATTTTAGGTTTCCAAAATTTTTTTAAATTTAATAATTTTTGTGTATGGGTGTTTGCCTGTGTGTATGTATGTGCACCACATGCGTGGAGAGTTCATGGAGCTCAGAAAAGAGTACTGGGTCCTCTGGAACTGGAGTGATGTGTGTGGAAAGAATGTGGGTGATGGGAATCAAATCCAGGTCCTAGCAAGAACAACTGCTCTTAATGGCAGAGCCATCTTTCCACCCACCACCCACTCCACTTTTGAGGGCAGGTCCTATTTAGCCCAGGATGATCTTGAACTTGCTACGTAGCTGCAGATGACCTGAAATTCCTAATCTTCCTGCATCTATCTCTCAAGTGTCGGGACTACACGCATGTGCCATCATACTTAGGCTGCATATATCTCAGCATTGGAATCACGAAGATATGACAGTAAGGACTTAGGGGTAAGGAGGAGGAACCACAGATGAGTTCTGGGCAGATGGTGGTACTGTTTATAGATAGGGAGATGAGTACAAGGAACCAACAGGCTGTCTTCAGAGAGCCCTGTGAGACTAGAAACAGGAACAGGGCAGGAGCCATGGCATTAAAGGTATCTGGCACTGAGAAGGCATGATTGCCGTTATTAATGTCACTGTCCCATTGCTACTAACACAGAGAGTCACCAGGACCCAGGGAAGCAGAACAGAATGATGATGCTTGTATTAGGACTGGTTTGCTTACACTGTAGCTTGTATTAGGACTGGTTTGCTTACACTGTAGGCAAACACTTGCCTGACACATTTATTGGTAATTGGTTCAAATGCCAAGGATATTGACTACAGATTGACATTCACTGATGTGGTTTTGATGGCTGTCTCTATAACTCCATGGAGGCCTGCTTTGGGGGAGCACTGTCACAGAACTGTTATTGAATGTTCCCATTCTTCCAAAGTAGAGAGCTTTAACTTAAAATAAACAAGCACATAACTCATCAGGGTCAGTAGCAGCATGTGTCCTGGAGCACTTCCTATCTGGGCATTATTTGTGCCCAGGAGAAGGCCGGTTTAGTTTCCAGTGGACAGTGTCATCTTGAGTGAGCAAAGCTTATCTTGATTTTTTTCCCCCTGAGCTCTTGACTTTAGCTGGGCTCTCTGCTGCTCTCTGCTGTTCGAGATGAGTCAGCAGCCACTTAGTCTGCAGCACAGCAAACACTGGGAAGCAGTAGGCTCGATGGTCTCTGTCTGTATCACCACATTTATTTCAGGAAGATAGACATGGCTGACATAGTTAAAATAACAAACCACAGAGGGAAACAAACAAATCCATTGTCAAGATTTTCCTGAGGGCATAATTTATGATAACCATTCCCTGCTCTCCCTTTAAGCCTGTTTAAATTGGATTCCACTGTGGACTGCTGGGTCCCTTACTTTACTGTGATGGCTTTTGACAATGGCATAGTTCAACTTACACAAGGTATGTGGCTTCACCATGCGACCTGGGTGCTGCCAGACAAGAGTCTTCAAAAGCAGATGAAAAAAGGCACAGACATGCATGGTAAGAACAGCAGCTTCGCAAACCAAATTCAAGTGCTTCAGTCATCCCCCCTTCCCAGTGCCTGTACCTACAGACTTGGTTTCCATGGTGAATACACACAAACTACCTCACTGCTTTGTAGGCAAATAGCATCTATGATTTGTCTTTCCACTACATGTAAGAGAGAAGGCACATTTTAAAGCAAACAAAATAATTTTATGATTGTAGCTGAGCATGTATTCAAAGAAGGTGCATTTACTTTAAACTAGCACTTCTCAAATCCCAATATGTAACTAAATGTTTCAAGTATTGTTCAACAACTGGTGCTAGAGTTTTTCTTTCCAGGGAGGTCCTGCAGCTGCCTTGCCCCAAATAAACATACAGATGCTACATTAATTATAAAATTGCTCACTGATGGCTAGAGCTTTTTATTAGTTATCTCTGTCTAAATTATTAACCCATAACCACTAATCTATGTA
This sequence comes from Phodopus roborovskii, assembly GCF_943737965.1. NCBI lineage: Eukaryota > Metazoa > Chordata > Mammalia > Rodentia > Cricetidae > Phodopus > Phodopus roborovskii. The sequence goes on along the minus strand of NW_026126525.1, from coordinate 27,771,343 downwards.
TTTCTACATGGCCTTATCTTACTGGGACGCTCTTCCCAGTCTCTACATGGCATTTCTTTGCCTCTCCCCAGCATCTTCCTCTTCTCCTAGCCCCGCCTATCTTCCTGCCTCTACTGGCCAAACCAGTAAAAGAAACATATACAGAGGGACATCCAACCATCAGACAACTGCTAGTTTCTTTGTGTGTGGAATCACGTGGCCCATAGAGGGTCTCTTCTCAGTTTTGGCAGCCCAAGCGTCAGCTTTCCTGATCCCATCAATAATCTGTGGGATTTAATTTATGGAATCTATCAGTTCCTATATTTAAGACTAGAGATCCATTCAGGTGATGAAAATGGTGACCTGTGCTGACGGAGGGAAGTTAATCACAAACAGAGAGTGTTCTCATTATCTGGAGCCTAGCCTCTTAAACTAAGGGTTGCAGCCCCATGTGGGGCCCCAGACTAAAGGTGTGGGTTATGGGAAAGCTGGCAACAGCAAAGGGTTCTGAATGTGCAAGAATAAAAAACTAATTCAAAATCCAATGTCGTCAGTGTTTCTGACAGTGCTTGCCATTATAGCATTGTTAAGCAACTTACTGCAGCCTTGATTATGAACACATAACACCCACGGTTATTGGGTATGTCTTCACACCACACAATACCAGGAGAGAAGACATGGGTGAACAGTGGACTGCTCCAAAAGGCAGTCTTACTTATGCTGTGTGTAGTTCAGTTCTCAAACAGGAAGTCACTGATGCCACTGAGCTCAGTAGGGGATTCATCCCAAGGAAATTTGTGTCAGATATATTCACATTGAAACAAAAGGAAGAAACATATAACAACATTAAAAATCACTAATAAAAGTTGGGGAAATTGAGTAAAGGTATATATTTAAAAGTAATCTTTTCTACTGATCTATTAAATCTACTTCAATTCTGGGCCAGGAAGTTACCATAGACAGAGGTGCTCTGTGAATACTGCTCTGAAAACCCAAGTTGTAGTCAGGCAGTGGTGGCACACACATTTAACCCCAGCACTAGGGAAACAGAGGCAGGCAGATCTCAGTGAGTTCGAGGCCAGCCTAGTCTAAAAAGTGAGTTCTAGGACAGCCAGGAATGTTACAAAAAGAAATCAAAAAGAAGAAGAAAAAAGAAAGAAAGAAAGAAAGGCAGAAAGAAAGAAAGGCAGAAAGAAAGAAAGGCAGAAAGAAAGAAAGGCAGAAAGAAAGAAAGACCAAGTTGCTCTGTAATTCTTTAGTGGGGAAACAAAACGAACCCTAAGGTAATGAATAATGGCATCAAATACTTCCCAGTAGGGATGCACTTGGGAAAAAAGCTCATACATTTAAGTTTCTCTGAGACTAGGTCCTTTGGGTAGGCGGGTGAGTATATATGACCTAAAAGTGACTGAGATGTGACAGAATGAATGGCAAACAGTTTATAAAATGGGATTCCTAAGCAAGACACAGTAGTTCTTGTTGAGTCAAAGGGGGGCACACACGCCCAGATGAAATGCTTAACGCAGGTTCTAAGTATTTAATTTTGTGCCCTCTGGGCTTTGTGGGCTGTCTTCAGTTTTCCCAAAAAGCTAGAAAACAGCACCTGGGTTCTGTACCTTCTCCAAAATTGGAGATAGGGGAAATGATTCTGCTTACCTGCCCACACCTTTTATAAACCCATGTGTGAACAAGTACAAAACCTTCTGAAACCAATTAAGCATAATTCTGAAGCCTAGAACACATTTTTAAAAAGAACTAAGTAAACAAAAAGCTATGGAGAATTTTGAGCAAGACACAGTCATTAAACACAGAACTGGGATCCATATAGTTAAGGTTCAGACAATGTATGCTTTCCAGTTTTTCTTGGGTCTTAGAGAGTATTGATAATAACACACTTATTTAACATTGTCTGAGTGCATGACTGCTCCCTGGCAAAGGGACAATCCTTGCCAAGCTGCTCAAGCTCCAGAAAGCTGGGCAGAGCCTTCAGCATGTGTTGTTACTGAAAACACATGAGCATACTCAGCATTCTTCAGAGGGTCTGGACAGGGCCTTCCTACTGCAGCAGAGTCATTTTGATTATTTCCAATAAAAATCCATTTCATTTGGCACAGAGTTTAGTGGCATGTTTTATTAATTAGCCTTATGTTTCATCCTAAATCTCAAAATAGAAGCCTTTTAAGTTCCTCAGGATCCCAGAGGCATTTTCAGTGGCATGCTAATATTACCTTGGGGACTTTGGGGATTTAAGTCCTGATACTGGATCTGTGCCTAGTGCCATACAGAACTACCTTAAAAAACAATGTAAGTTTTATTAATAATTTACACCCCAAAGTTGTCTGCAAAACTTCCTTTAGAAGACCTCAAAATGGCAGATGTGATTTTTTTTCTTTAAAAAAATTAGCTTAGAAACACAAATACTGGGTGCATATGATTTTAGAAGACACAGTATCTGTCTGGAATTCTGGGTCAAAGACAGGGCTTAAAAAATGGTTTTCCAAATATGCAACAGATGACACTGCAATTCCAGTTATGTTCACTGATTCTAGAAAGAATCATTCAATATACCAGGGAATGTTCTCAGATAAGGAAAACAATCAGAGAGGCTGGGGTTATTGACAAGGGTTGCAAGTGCCAATAAATAACCTCTCCTATGACACTGAAGGGACTGAGGCGGCAGGCCATTCTTTGCAAACTCTGCTTTTGGTAGGTGCCAGTTGCTGAAGTGCACCCATTCTTGCCTCATAGAAGGCAACACCCTCCTGTACCTCCTCCCCCTATCCGTCTTTCTCTGGGTGATTAGAAAGGGAAATCCTATCAGGTTTTCTTAAAGCTGTTGGTCATGTGGAAGGCTTTGAACTTTTTTATTTTTAACTTTCTGCTTTGTGTATCAGAGAGAATCTTATTCTGCAAACTTGTAGCTGATAATGAAGGATCACATTCCAGCCCTGTGCTATCTAAGAGGTGAGGAGGGACTTACATCCTGAGCAGGTAGCTACATGCTCTGTGTGTGGTGGGGATGCACACACTCCTCCTGGGGATGCACACACTCCTCATCCACAGAATCAGGATCTATGTAGATGCACTGAGAGAACATCTAACTCAAAATTTAAAATTTCTAGACCACAAGGAAGAGTTTGTGAGGATAAGAGAAAATGAAAGTTTAAGCCACATGAAATGTTACATGACTAGTTTTTAATGTTTCCAGTGGAAATTTCATGTAGGAGTTTCACCTAACCATTTGTGATAGGGCAGAGCCCTGGATATGATACTTTGTGATTTTCTGTGGGAAGCCAGGTGTGGTAGGAGAGGATTTGAAAAGAGCCATCACTGGGTTGGTCTCCTCCCCACTTACTGAGGTTCACATTAAAAAAAAAAAATAGTTGAACAAACTCTGATTTTTCTGTTGGCCTCTTTTCCACAAGTATTTCTCTTCAGGATGTTTCTCCATGCACACAATGGCTCTGAGCCATAGAGCACAAAGTGTTTTTCTAGGTTCTGGTTCCTTGTCCTATTCTTTCCTCGGAGTCTCTAGAGGCATGTCCCTAGCTACTTTCTCTTTAAACAGAATTTTCAGGTGAATCTTTCTGAAAGGGAGAGTGTCCACCATCCTCATATACCAGAGTAACTGAGAAACACATCACTGAACTGACTCTAAGCTGTGGTACCTCAGGATGCCTGAGAGAGACAGAATAACATCCCTCTAGCAGAGGAACAGCAAGAGGGAAATAAAGAGCTGGGGGAGGGATGGCTCCTAAGACCCCCTCCAAGGTACAACAGAGGAAGATCCAGGTTGAAGGACTTGCTAAGACCAGGGAGTGAGACTTCAAGAGATGAACCATGCCAATCCTCTGGAGACCCTCTTTCATCACAGAGGATCTCAGCTGTATGGAAAGAGGACCCTCATATGAGGGGAAGATAGGAGGCAATAGCCACACTTTCCCTTGGACTGCAGCAGGTCAAACTGGGAACAGAGCATGTATGCCTTCTATGTGGGAAACTGAAGCCTCTGAGAAGCCTAGTTAGTGATCCTTATTGGTTAACACAGGAGGAAGGTGGGTACCTGCTTGTTTCCTATATGGTGAACAGAGGGGACAATTATTTAAGTGAACAGGAAACTTTGGTAGTCCTCCCAGTTATATGAGCGGCATACAATAGTACTTTTAATGCCCTTTAGAGAAATAAATACCCATTTATTGATCATAAAATAATCACTATAGATAAAGTGATTTATATAGGTAAATCACTGGGAGGTGGTTTAAAAAAATGTTACGATTTAGAGCATAATTTGAGTTTTGCCTTTATTCATGCTGCATATATGTATATATATGTATATATATATAATATATGTATCATATATATTTTAACACAAACCATTCTCATTTAGGACTTCAATGTGCAATAAGGATGCTGTTAGTTTCCCTGGTTTGTTTGGTTCAAATACACTGTGGAAAATAGATAAAATTGTCAGAGCACACTTCCAACAATACCTCTAGAAGAATGCAGGAATTTCTGCTCAGACCAATTTGTGTGTGTGTGTGTGTGTGTGTGTGTGTGTGTGTGTGTGTGTGTGTGTGTTTTGCTAAATATAACCTTATGATGTCATTGGGTGTTAAGTTTTTATATATTTTCTTTCATAAAATGAAGAAAAAAAATTCCTTTCAATCTGCCTGATGATTTTGTTTTGCTAGTCTGGCCTCCTCTGTTGGGTAATGATGACATCTGCCCTCTTGCTGCATCTTTTCTCTCCACTCTCTGCTTCCTCCACATACCTGTAAGCTGGCTTCCCCTTCTCCTGCTTTCACGTTCCACATTCTGGCCTCAGCGCCCTGACTCCCTCCCTCTCATTCCTCATGCCTCCTTCCCCCTCTACTCATCCCCACTGGACGTCTAAGTAGGCTGGAGGTGATCTATTATTCATCCAAATGTTCTCAGACAATCAACTATCATATGGACAGTAGTTAATGTCAGCGGGAAAATTTAACATGCTCATTTATTATCCTCTTAGAAATGCAGTGGCAGGGTCAACAGGAAGCGACAGCTTACATGATTCAGTGGCTCATGAAGGGTGAACTGAGCCTAGTAAGAAAGCTGTCTTCTTACATGCAAAATTAGATTGCACATGTGTATTTAACGAGACAAATGTGCCACAAAACTCTGTAAACCCCAAACACTAATAGCGTCATCATGCCCTCTGTATTTTCTTTAGCCTTGCTTTCTGTTACAGTGAGTACTAACTTACTACTGCACACTACCAGTGTGCTGTCCCTGAATGTCCCTACTGACCCACTTGCTTTGTTGAAGGCTTTTCATGTGTCTGCCCAGCTTGTGTAGCATACCATGGAGTTCAGATAAGGTGGAAAGGTAAGACTGTCCACCATTCCACAGACAGAACTAACATATTTTATTAGCATTTTTCAGATGCTAAAATGAGACAGAGATGAATTATAGAAACATAGTTGAGTTATATGGAAGAGTCACACTGATTATGAAGTTCAACCAGGGCATTTCAAGTCAAACGATGATGACAAATATATAATCTATCACACAGAACAAAATTCCCCTTTCATTTTTGGTTGTGAGCCTAGCCTTTAATGGCCGGGAAATCTCTCTAGTCCCCAAACTCCCCCTTTAAAGCAAGCAATTAGTAGGACTACCTCAGTCCATCCTAAATATGTCTATTTGGTTTGTACTTATTGTCAATAGTAGTTTAGAATGAATGACAGAATCACTTTAGAATAGATGACAAAAGAGTCATGAAGCATCTTGTATTAGTCAGGACTCCTTAGAAAGAAATTGAACTGATAGAATGAATCTATCCACCCATCTATCTGTCTCTCTGTCTGTCTTTCTGTCTATCATCTCTCATCTATCTATCTATCTATCTATCTATCTATCTATCTATATCTATGTATCTACCTACATATCTATCTAAATGGGATTTATTAAAGTGTCTTTTAGGTTATGGTCCAACTATTCCAACAATGGTTGTCTCTCAATGGAAAACCCAAGAATCTAGTAGTTTTCACTTCACAAGGCTATATGTCTCGGCTGGTCTTCAGTTTACGTGGGACTCCTGAAGAAGTAGGAGTGAAGGAATGAACTCACCCTGAGAGCAAGGGCAAACAGGGATACAGCAAGTGCTTCCTTCTTCCATGTCAGCAGGCTGCCACCAAAAGATGTGGCCTAGATTAAAGTTAAATTTTCTGCCTCAATAGATCCCAATTAAGGGTGGGTCTTCCCACTTTAAATTATTCAATTAAGGAAAATCCTGTGCAGGTGTATCCAGTTGCTTGGGTTTTAGTTTATTCCAGGTATAGGCAACTTGACAACCACGAACAGATATCACACCTAAAGGATTGACCCCCTTCCACCCAAGGAAGAGAAATATGGCAATCTTGAGGAAAGCCTATTGCTGTTGTCTTAGTTTCATGTTCACTTCTGTCAGAACCAGGGCTGAGGGAGGGGAAAAGGTAAGTCTAGGCAGACACACAGGAATTAGGAGAGTGGGTGGGAGGATGTAGACAGCAGGAAGGACAGGTGGGTGGGTCTTGTGAGTAACACTGGAGAGTTCCTGGGATTGAAGAACTGAGTAGCTGGCCTGAAGGAAAGCTTGTTTACAGGTCTTGGGAGCAGATAATTGGTGTCCAGTGGGCTCCAGGACAGTACTGTTTACAGAAGGTGGTAGGTAATCTTGCAGGATTTGTGTGCTGAATTCCATCTGAAGCTCTCTGTAGGCACTGCATCACTCCACACTTATGTATGTGGATCTGTAGCTGATACAGCTACATCTTCTATTTAAGGATAAGAAAACAGCAGCTAAGTAAGTTGTCAAGCTTTCAGGTTCCAAGGATGGCGAAAGGCAGTCATCCCAGATCTACTGAGCTCAAAATGCCCATTCTTGTACTTCTACTGCAGGAGGAGGAATTAAGAGAGGAAAGCCAGACTCCTTGCTATCAAGAGGACCACTGTGAAGTTAGGTCACAGAGCCTGGATGATCAGGGAAATACATGTTTTGAAGATGGGCACAGGTTTGGGAGCAAGACTGACTCAAGGGTGAGGCTGGGGTGAGGAGGTGACCCCAGAGACAGGCTGCATCCTAGAGCACCCTCTAGAATCTCCTCCAAATCAAACAGCCTCTAGTGGTTTATCCACTGCTGAGCAAGAGGAAATACCTTTAACCCTAATAAAAGCATTGATTCTGGAACCCCAGACAGGACCATAGCTGGACAGGGCAGGAAACTGAGTAGGCAGGAAACCATTCTGACAGTAAAATTTTGAGCTCTGATTGTCCTGTCTGCCAATATTTCTCCTAAAGCTATCCCAGGTTCTTTTGGAATGAGGCGAGTTACAAACCTAAAACATGTCTGTAAAATAGATTATTTCCCTTAGACAGCCTGACAAAGTCTGTTTTTGTTAACCAGTTGCTGTGTTTATGGGTTGAGAGGAGGTTGTCCGCATGCCTTCTGTGGCTCCATGGGAAGCATGATCATGGCAGCTCTATGTTTTGGTCTTCAGAGTTTGGAGGCTCCATGTAATTTTTTACATGTGATGTTTCTCTCCTCCAAATGATGACTTAAAGAAGATGAAAGGAGCAGACAGTGGCAAGGCGCTGGCACACACAGAGGCAGTGGTGAAAACAAATGTCACTCATGGGTGCCAGGGGAAAGCTGACAGCATCACTAGGGTTCCACTCCAAGCTTCCAAACTGTGATGAGAAAAGCAGCCACAAACCTAATGACAATCCGAGTGGCTCACGGACAGACAGGTATTTTCTTCCTGAGATCCAAATTCTTAGCCTCAGGAGAAAAGAGCTGGAGGTAGAGGAAGTACAGAAAAAACTTAGGGGTGTCAAACAAATGATAGGGTTAGGGGGTTGTCTTGAAGTGCAGGTCTTAGTGGCAGTACCATAGAGTGCAGAGGCACCTCACTCAGGCATCCTCCTGAGGCTGGTAATAGGCAACCACAGCTGGGACAGGACAGCACCAGAGGTGGTCCTGAGGGCCAACCTAGGGCACCCGTGGGCCAGCAGGAGATATAGAAACATGGCAAGGGCTAAAAAGCACAGAAGGGGATGCCCGGCTATTCTGGACCAATTAATTTTTCACAGACCTTGACCAAACTTAGAAGATTGTCTGCATGCTTCCCCTCATCCCTTTTCTTCCTTACTGTCCTGAAAAGGCTCATTTCTCCAGCATCTTATACTGCCTCTGACCACTCTGAAATGGATCTTCCTCCAGGCTTTCTGGTACTTCAGGAACAAGGTAACTGAACTTTCTGTCCACAGAGTCCTCTGTCAAGGTGCAGGGCAGACTACAAGCCCCAGTGCTCAGTAACGGGTCTGAGCGAAACTGGCCCACTGCTCCAGGGGCCACCTTTAGAGATGAGTAGCTCACAGCAAACACCACATGTTCCTTTGTTTTCTGGGCATGGGTGGGGCTACACTTGAACTCTAGAGCTCTTGCTTTTCCTCCACCCTACTCTCCGTGTTGTGTCAGACTGTGGAAGAAGTCCTGTTCACTGTGAGATGTCAACTGACAGTCTTCTGCTGTTTCTGTTTACAATACAAATAAACTAATGCAAAATAATGGGAAAGAATAAGCACTTACACTTGTATTATATCATGAAATGTGTTCATCATCATCATCAAACATTTCATGAATCCTACTGTGAGGATTCCACACTTGTTGCTGGAGGAGTTAATTTAGCTGTAAATGGCAACTTCTGCAAGAGAATGCGCACAGCTAGCGCAGAGCAAATCCTACACATTCTTCCTCCTCTTCTAGACTTGGCTGCTTAAGAACAAGGATAAATGGTTTCTGTTTGGCCAGGAGTTAGCACCATGTCTGGTCCAGGTGACATAGTGACGGAAATAAAGTCTACAGACGATCTGGAATGATTTCAAGTTCAAATGTTGCCCCTTTTGCCCAACCCACTCTTGTGTTTGAACATCTGGCCTCTAGCTGGTGGCAATGTCTTAGGAAGTTCTGAAACTTTTAGGGCGTGGGGCCAGTTGGTGAAAGTGTGTTGCTGGGGGCCCTGAAGGTTAGAGTGCTTCTGGGTCTCCTGTCTCTGCTTTCTGGTTGGTGCTATGCAAAAAGGCAGTTGTAATCTGCCATGACAGACAGAATCCCAGCTGCCACACCTTCCCTGCCAGGATGGACTGTTTCCTCTCAAACTATGAGCCTCAATACATCTTTCTCCCTTGTTATTTCTTGTCAGGCCTCTGATCAGAATGTTGAGAAAAGTAACTAATTCATAACCTCAAAGCTGTCAATCTCTGTTCTCACTGTTCTGTTGAAAGCTACTATTTATTGATGCGCTGTTTGGTTTTGATGATATAACACCTCTGAAAACCACCTCCAAGGAAAGCAGCAAGGGGAAATAAGAGAGGGAAAGGGATAGGAAAAGTCTCCACCAGGTGGCAGGTGTTGTAAATGGACCATTGTGGAATTCCACGTGCCATTTACTGCATTTTCTCCATGACCTCAGTGGTTACCCACTCACTCTTGCATGTGAGGCAGTGAACATATCAAGCTGGGCTCACTCCCAATGCCAAATCCAGCCAGGGGGATACTGTATCTAAATAGCATTGAGCCAATGACTGAAATATTGGGGCTGTCTTTTGGATTACCCCAACCCTGTACCTAGTTTAAAAGAGCATAGGGCACAAATGAAAGCTCAACTTGATGGTGAGAGTACTAGGTACCACATTCCTAGCCCAAGTCAGAAAAGGACAAGACTTACTTGAAATTTTAAATGCTGAAGGAGAGTCCTGATGACATTCTAAGCCTCTCTAACCATTAGGACCCACACTCTCCTGGCTGCAACAAGGACTTGGAGATGTGGTAGGTGTGCAGCTGGAGTGTATGTCTGAGCCTCACTGGAACCCTGCTCCTGTTTCCTATGCAGTGTGTATGGAACACACTGGAGTCACTTCTCCCTTTAAAATGTTCTTTATATGTTTCATTCAGCTTTCAAGATGTCCCTGATTCTGATCCCAGCATCTTCACACACCATCTCAGTGGGTCCATGTTCCCATGGCCAAAGCTCTCCCTCCCTTCCTTCTGAGAAATGGAAGGAATATTTTGACTTCAAGATGAGCAGCTGTAGGAGTTTATGGAAGATGAAGACCAGCATGAAACTACCCCGCTTAGCCCATCACATCTCAGAAAATCAGAGCTGGCCTGTTTATGACTCTCTACCTCACAGCCATACATGTGTGGTCTGCGGCTAGCGCCCCTCCCAGCCCAGAAAACAACCTCATGTGGAGAAGAAGTGAGGTCAGCCAGAGAGAGGAGACAGGGAAGACTACACTCCAGGCCTCTCCAGAAACCCAGCTATTCTTGTCTCAGCATCTAAGATGAGTGCTAGAATGCACCCGCAAGTCTAAGATGTTCAGGATGGCAGCAGTATCAGGCAGCTTTCCAACATTACTTTTTTATTTTGCTTTGGGGGTATGCACAACTTCACACAGGCTACAGACTAGGTTTGCTTCCCAGAAACTTGACCTGCTTGCCCCAAACCCAGGGTCCCTCCCTGGGCTGCAGGCTGGAACCACCAGGATTGTATAAGTTGATCCCCTCACGGGCCCCTGCCTGTGTGCAGTGAGCTGTTATTGTTGGCTCCATGGGTAGCTTTTGAAGGGAGCTCCAGGATGCTTTCCTCTCCCTTAGCCATCCAAGGAGAGGCCCTCTAGAGTGGATCAAGGGCTTAAAAGAGCTCTTGGGAAAACACAGGTGGCCTCAGCCATTAAGGCTTTCTTTCTGTGGTATGAATAAGAGGAAAAAAACCTTTAGTGTGGTTCTCTCCTCCTCCCTAGGGGGAGGTGCACGGAGTCTTGCTGATGGGCGGCCCACTTCAGAGTGGAACTGGGTTTGGGAGGTCTGCTGTGGATTTGCCAAGCAAGTACTGGTCCAGCTTTCAGAAACTGGGAGATGGCTTTTCCATTGCTGTGGGCCTTAGGAATATAAAACATCCAAAAGGACAAATTAGCCTGATATTATGGTATATGCCTTTAACTCCAACATACAGCAAACCGAGGCAGGAAGATTAGGAGTTCAAGACCATCAAGGTCACCAATGAGATCCTATCTCAGAAGGCCAAAGAACATGGAGAAAGAAGTCCTTTTGCCTTCCTGGGAATAGACCTTATGAAATAAGAGCCTTAAAGGTTTGTGTGCGGCAGAATCACTCAGTGAGATGGGTCAACATCTGGGGCTTCCACCCATCTCGTGGGTGCTGTGACCTAGCTCAGTCTCATAGTCACAATAGGATGATGGAAAGGTGTTGTGAAGATAGAGCCCCACTGAGAGCAAGAATCTCTGGATCCTAAGGACGAGCAGTGCTCACAGATTTCTCTCTCACCAGACTGCAGGATGTGACTGTGTTCCTCTTGCATAAATAAAATGGCAGCCAGAGGTGTCAGCAACCTAAAGGAATTATGGGTGATAGCTACCTGAATGGGGACATTATTTTGTTCTGGTTTCTCACTTGAAAATTTGTGAAAACAAAACAAACAAAACAAAAACACCAACAAAAAGATGAAGACAGTTCATACTGAACAGCTGATGTGTGTCTGAAAGTAAGAAGACAGCTTTCTCTCTGGATTCTAGTGTGTGTGTGTGTGTGTGTGTGTGTGTGTGTGTGTGTGTGTGTGTGTACACCATGCTGTAAAGTATGATGGGACTTGCTTCCTTGCCAGCATCTGTTAAGTGTAGTGTGCCCTGGTGACAGTGACAGAGAAGACAGGGAACCCTGGGCAAGGCCAGAGTGTCACTGTGATTCCTGTCACCTGCCCAGCTTTACTCCAACTCTCCTTTCCATGCACTCCATCTGGGCTATTTCTGAGGCCTTTGAATGAGCTAGTTCCACTACCTAGAACATTCTTTTCCTTATCTCCATCTTGCTAACTCCTTCTTACCTACTGAGCTCAACCTTGGGTACCACTTTCTCCAGGAAGCCTCCCACAAGGTTTAGCTCTGCTGAACTTTGAACTCAGCTGAGCCCATGGAAAAAGTCTTAACCACAGTTTGTACTTTTCCTACATGCAGCAGACAAAACAACAGCAGTTTTAGTGCTGAGCCTTCCTCACCATGTGTCCTGGATTTTGATCTTGCTAGAGAAGGCCTGAGAGGGGTCAGGGCTGTTCCCAGAACCACACACACTGATCCTCCTCAGGGAGTACAAACCAACGAAATGCAGAAGGCCTATTTTTCAGACTGGCACCCTTGGATGTCTGAAAAGTAAACTGCCCTCATCTCTCTACACAGCATGCTTCGCTGTTTGTGGCCAGTTCAGCTAGTTACATTCTTCATCTGGGCCACCAGGCCTGCTGCTGTTCAATCTGGTGTCCACCTGTGCAAACCAAAGACTCCAGAAGACATGTTCTGAAGAGCCTGACACTTAGGTGATCGGGTAGACCTTGAGGTAATAATACCACAGCAGTCTTTTCTCATCCATACCCTATATACATAGGAGGGGGAAGATTTTTTTCCCCTGAAGCAGCAGGTATACAAAGTTGTCTTCTAATTTCTTTCATTGTTATCTAAATCTGGAAGTCTCCATGCCATATCTGTGTCATTTTGACTTTTAGGTTTATATTCAGGTTTTTCTTGAACAAACTATGTCTTTCTAAAGTCACCTGCTAAGGCCCGTCAGGTTCCTGTGAAGGCTCAAGAAGTGTTGAACAGGACATCTGCCTTGTTCTCTTTGAGCCCTTCTAGATTGCAGTGAGCTGGGGACTGGGTGCTTAGAGCTGGCTGGGGCTGCATTCTCCAGCACTATGCACAGAACTCAGAGTATACTGAGCACACATGCATAGTAAGTGTCCATGGCAGGTGGAGGACAAGAGAGCCCTTGAAGCCATGTGCTTACATAGGTGGTTCCCTTTGGTCATCAGGCAGCAGAGAGCCCAGGGGAAGCTCAGACGCCCTTTCATGAGGAAGGCTTATAGGCAATCTGGTGACAGCATACAGCTAAGCTCTGTCACAGCCTCCACACTGATTTTTCTCCCAATATCTAAATATCAAGATGATTTCACACAGGAACAGATATTCCTAATGTCTCTTGAAAAATCACATCTTGCAGCCTTAGGTCAGCATTCTAACTTGGCACTGACCAGAATACCAATTGTTCCTTTAGGGGTTATTTGGTCTCTTATCACCAACCTTTGCAATTACAGTACTTGTGTGATTACCAGCCCTGTGAGTTACCCAAATCCACTGGAACACAGGTTAGAAATCCAGCCACACTGTGGACAGAGGAGCCAGGGAAACTCCAGTTTAAGTCCGGAGTCTCCCAGGTCTCAGGACAAAGCAATATATTAGCATCCAGAGTCTTGGTCTGGCCATCCACAGCCTTCATATATGTTTCTGGAGCTTGGCATGGCACTGTGCACTTGGAGCCCTGAGGTCTTATCTCACAAATCAAAATACCCATATGATTGGTAGCTAATAACTATTTCCTCCTATACTAAAATAAACAAAACTCTCTCTCTCTCTCTCTATATATATATATATATATATACATACATATATATATATGTATTAAGTCAGATATATATATATCTGACTTAATTTACAAGACAGATGTTGTACCAGAGCAATAACTCACAGGGGGAAAGAAAACTGAAGGACCCATATCTGAGGAGACAATATTTCTCCTTGAGTTACAAGATTGAAGACTCTTAAAAATTAAAGTATAAGAATGCTATGAAGAAGAGCTGTACTGTCTGCTAGTCCCCAGGATCTGCTTAGAATACTCCTTTACTGGGAAGCCATCTGCAGCTTCTACTGCTTCCAGATCAAGTTCTCAGTTGAGAGATAAGGTCTTCCATGACTGACACAAAACAACCTTTTGAGGACATACTTGCTGCCTCTAATATATATCCTTCCTTCTTTCCTTTCTTCCTCATTTCCTTCCCCCCCCCCTCTTTCTTTCTTCTTCTCTCCCAACTCAGCAATGTGCAGTCTCAATGTGCTACATTCTCTGATATCTCCATGCCTTGCTCACCTGAAAAACTGTATTCATTTCTCAAGCCTGCTTACCCAGAAAGCACCACTGACTATAAGGGGGAGGGAGTAGTGCAGGGCTCCAGAAAATTTGCTGGCCCCCTGCTCTGGTGTGTGAGTCCCTGGAAAACAGGCATTCTATTGATTTACAGCTGAGAGTCTAATTCCTATTCTATATGTATTTTATTGTGTTTGTACTGTATATGAATATAATATGCAATACCCCTGAAGTTATAATGAAAGAATTGAAGTGAGATTAAAAGTTGTGAGGTTGAGCTGGTCAGTGGTGGTATACACCTTTAATCCCAGCACTTAGGAGGCAGAGGCAAGAGTTCAAGACCAGGCTCTTTTTTTTTTTTTTTTTTTTTTTTTTTTTTTTTTTAATTTTATTTAATTTTATATAACAGTCCAATTAAATGAAAACAAACATTTATACACAATATTTGGGAATTTGGGCGTCGTTCTTTCCAAACTACTTCCTGCTGGTAAGGGGCGCTAAGACCAGGCTCTTAAGCCACAGAGAAATCCTGTCTCAAAACAAACAACAAACAAAAAAAAAAAAAAGCTGTGAGGTTGGCCCGGAGAGAAAACTGGCTGCAGCATAAGAGCAGGAAAAGGCCATTCTCAAAGTTAATGCCAACTTAATGACATCTCCATTCAGATCTTCTGCATGGATAATCTGAAAAGTGAACACACTTCCAGAAAGGGGCACAAGAGCAGCTTACAACCCCGGAGGATTCTTATTAGCAGGAAGTAAACAAAAAGCATGCCCTTATTTTAGAAAATTAAGAGTTTGCAATAGATGTCTGAAATGGCCCTGGTTCCTAAGTATCACTATGCCCTTCAAAATGAATGTTCCAGGAGGCCTGCCTTCTAATCAGCAAATGTGCTTGTCAGAGCCAGCTATAAAAAGAAGCAGTACTTAGGTACCCATTCCTCAGCCACAGAAGGAAACTGAATAACAATATACACACGCTATGTGGTCAGTGAGGGAGACTGTTGGGGTCTGATTCAAAATAGCTCTTGTCTCAAGCAGTCTAATCTGCTGGGCACCCAGCAACTGGAGAACTGGAAGACTGGGGAGTGTGCAGTGGAGACACAAACCAGTGTTTCAGGGAAACAGGAGGGTAATTATGTTTCATAAAGATGGCCTGGTAGGTGGATGGACACCCACCCACTCTCACTGTCATCAGAGTATATCCCCTAACTATCACTTAAATGCCACCCTACAAGTTAGGTTGCATTCTGGTTCCTTCTGACTAATGAGGAAACTGTTGCAGAAGGTAACTGGCTGGCATTCACAGAGTTAAGCAGGAAGGAGCCAGCTAGAATGGGACAGAGAGATCAAAGGATGGCTGGATGGTATCAGGACTCAACCTTCACATATACTGTTGGAGGAGGCATCCTGGGAACTCTCCAGGGTGATCCCCTCATGGCAAGCCTCTGCAGACAGGCCTTGTACCACTGGAAGGGAAGGAGTAGAGAGTCAAGGAGCCCACTAATAGCTAGAGGGTACGTCAGGGTTAAGTCTCTCCTTCCCTGACCAACCAATGTCGTCTCAAGTAAGATGGGGATTTTTACTCCTGTCTAAGGCAATACAAGTTGAAGGGATCTGCAAACTCTGTACTTTTCCAAAATTCTATGGGGAATGAACATCAGTTACCCACAACTGCTGATATCTGATGATGGGAAAGCCCCTGGCTGGAAGTCAAGCATCTGACCCTGCTCAACAAGGACCCATAGCTTGGCCCACTCTACGCACAGCCACTGTATCTTTCCTAAAGGGGTGTTTGGGAGGGCCTCCTCCTCATTCATGAAGGGTCAGCAAGTTCTTCACCTGCAGGATTACGTTAGGAAAAATGATTCATTTTCTTATTTTTATCTATACCTTGAAGCCCTTTGTTTCTGTAAAACTGAAGGTATAATAAGATAAACAAGAAAACTTTCAGCCAGAAACCCAAAGAATGTCATGCTTACTAAGAGGCTTGTGTGTGTGCACTTAACAGGGATGAAGTAAGCCGTCCAGTTGTGATTACAGAAACTTCCAGATTCTACTGAAACCATCTATGTGGTGTGTATTCATAAGTGTCAAGAGCATCATTCACCATGGCAGCATTCTAATATACACCTCACAGGGACAACCTCAGCACCTGTCTTAGAACATACACTACAGTACGATGAGCACTCTGCTCTAATTCTAAGTGCAGACAGGAAGGGACAAGAGTTCTGCCTGCTTCAGGCTAAACTCCCCATCTCCACACCCCCCCCCCAGTGCTTTAGCCTGGACACTGCCAGGCCTAACCAGATACAGCCTACGGCCTGCCTTTTGCACAATTGCCACCCAGGCTCCTGGTCAATTCTCGTCACTCCTGTTCTCAATTTGTCTCCAGACATACCAGCTCTGGCTCTGTTTGCTCCTGACCCAGCTCCTCAGATCTCTGTGCCTTCTGTTTTTCATGTCTTCCAGCAGCCTCTTTGTTCTCACTTTCTCTGATATCCTTTGCGTTTTCATACACCACCTAAAAGCAGGCCCTATTCTCTCTTACTCCTACAATAGCTGTGTTCTCTCACCCATATCTCCTACCTCTGGGACTGGAGGAAGGAGACAGTCTTCATTAGTAGTAATGCTGCCAGAAGTTTCAAGGAAACTCCCAGATTTTAGATAGGGGCTTTAGAAATTGAATGAATAAAACGCAGCCCAAGAACAAGGAGGTAGCTCATGTCTTATTCAGTTACATTCAGAAAAGCCACTGTCTCATCTAGGGTAAGCAACTCTGTTGTGGCTGTTGAGGTAAGTTTTACAACCTGGACTTGAGTTCATGAAATGAAATGACTAAGGATACACAAAACCCTCACACAACAACCATATTCATGCACCAGCCCCAAACTTGTTGATGAGCATTTAGGAAGGTGCATAAGCACAGGGAAAGAGACAGCCTGCTGGAGGATCTGAGAAGTGGAGTGCACATATCACACTAGAAAAGGCCAGTTGCCATTCATGTGTGGCCAATGGTTGCCAGAACCAATGGGTGCCAGTAGCATATTTCCACAGTTCTCCAGCAGATGGTAAAAACAGGGACTTTGAATAAAATAAATTCCTAATGATAGGCTGAAATGGTAGTGGTGGCTTTGTACTGTGCTGAGAATATTGCTTTTGGAACTAGAGTGTCTAGGTTCAAAGCCTTGCTCTGGTGCATCCCGCAGTTGTATCCCAGGCCAAACTATCCAATATCTCAGAATGGACCTGCAAAATGAAGATGAGTTCCCATTCTCAAGTCTACAACTTGCTTGCCAGTAATGGGAGGCATTCCACAAAAGTCTGAAAAGAGCCAGCTATTTGCCATTAAGTCAGGTTGACTCTGGCAAGCTTGCCTCAAGAAATCACTCTGAGTACAGAGCACTGAGCTCAGTTACTTAAGTCACTAGACAGGGGCATTTTTGAGTAGGGATAAGAGGGGCAGAGGGTAGGGGTAAGGAGTCTCCAGAAAAGATCCATGTAGAAAGCAGACTTCCTTAAGGTGAACTTGAGCCACTCTCTATTGAATGACACTATTGGCCAAACAGCAAAAGGATAGAGAAGGGTATGAGAATGTGAGTCAATGTCAAAGTTTGGGCAGGAAACAGATGACATATACATACTGGCTAATTTAAAGAGAATTTAATGGGGTGGGGAGGGATGCTCCTGCTTATAAAGATATAGTCAGGATAAATAGAGACTAACATGTGGGGGTCTGTACTTAAGGGCTAGTCACAGCCTAGGGTTCTGTCTAAATAGACAATGAAGAGGTATCCAAAGTACAAGGAAGTTCAGTGGAAATGGTGGTCTCATTCCCTACTATAATCTACAGAGGGTGCCTCCTTACAGTGGGACAGAAGCCACAGGACCAAGGAGAACATGTGTGAGTCCACACAGGATGCTAGCCTTTCTCCTATCCCCTTACTCTTCTCTACACCAGCACAACGGAGAGGGTAAGAAAGGACAAGGGACAAGGAAAGAAGCAGCAGTAAAAAGAACAGACCAAAAAAAAAAAATGTTGGCTCATGAGAACGCTGCTAGACAAGCCATTTGCTCTCCCCAGAACACCGTACAAATCTGAAGACACACTGGAGAGAGGTGGAAGGAGTGCTGTATGTAAAGGGCACCGTGGGAGGTGGGCAAAGGAGGGAGAATGGAGAAGTGAACTAATGGATGCTCATCTAAGACATTTTTTTCCAAAACAGTGAAAGCTGTCTAGATGTGAGGATTAAGACAAGTCTACAAAAATGCTGAACTTGAATGACTAGCCCAGGTTTTTTTTGGGGGGGGGGATAAGATATAGAAAACAGCTGATATTATAATGGGCATGAACTCAATGGAATATGACTGGCTTCAAAGACCAAGAGAATATTTTTCAGCTCCATATTGAATACTCATGCAGAACTATTTACAGATGTTTCCAAAAGTTAAACAAGTGTCCTCTGTGTACTTCTCTCTTGGTGGAGAAAAGAAATACATGATCCTGATGGAATAACCTATGTGCCAAGCCACTGTGTGAACCACACTTTGTTTCCTCTGGACTGTCATCCTGTCCTCTCACTTACCTGTCATCAGCCACAAATTGCTGGAAGCTTCTACTCCTGGGAAACACATTTTCTTCCTGCACTGGCTCTAGAAATGACAGATTTCATAGCTGTCAGGTAGCACCTTCCCTGTCTTGGACTAATTTTTTTCCAGAGACCTTAAAAAGGATCGAGTTTAGTCTTCCCTGAGAAATGTCCAAAATCCTCAAAGGAACTAAAGGAACAAAGGATTCCATGGCTGGACAACTCGGAATCCTTGGTTGCACAAATTAACTAACTGTCCTTAAGGATAGCATTTAGAGAATCTTTGCTATTAAATGTGAACACTGAGTGTCCTGAAGAAAACATGCTATGCATAGAGTTTTAAACTCAAAGGTGGAAAAACAACTTTTTGCAATAAGCAACTTGTAGGACAGGGGCACTGTGGGATACTGGGGTCTAAAGAAGTGCAATGCCTTCCTCCAGGCTTCATACCCACCCGATTATGGCGTTTCCTCGGTCTATAAAATTGAAATTTAATGCTGACCTCACATATAATCTTTTTAATAGATATAAATTGCCTTACCATCCATAAACCGAAGGGTCTCAACCAATATATTATTTCCTAACATTGTATCTGACTTCACTTCTGCACTTTGTTAGTGCCTTTCCTGGTCATTGTGAGAAGATAATGACAGAGCAATGTAATGAACAGGTTTATTTTGTCTCATGGTTTGGAGGGACTTAAATTCATCTTGGAGAAGGCATGGCAGCTCAGCTTCATGGTGGTCGGAGGATGTGGCACAGCTTTTCATATCAGGAAGCAGAGAGATCAGACTGGAAACAGAGTCGGGGTATAAACACTCAAGGGCCCCCTGTGACCCACTTCTGATATCTACACTAAAAAAGGCACCCCAAACATCATCACCATCTGGGGATTCAAACACATGAGCCCCCAAGGGACATTTCAGATCTAACATATAACAATTTCAAGCCATCTTTCTTGAGGAATGAGGCCAGGAACAGCATGCACACTCCAGGTGGGACACAGGACAACTACGTTTGTGAACTGTACCTTTCCCAGTCTCTGGTATGCAGGACCTCACTGCTCACTGCGTTTTGGGGCTGTGTTGAAAGCTTGGAGCATATCATCTTCTAAGTTCAGGGCTTATGTTCATTTCCTCTCCTGGCTTAGGCTGGAGATGATCTTCTTGGGCCCCATATCTCCTACAGCATCCACAGCCTCCACTGTGATTAGGACTTTTCGAAAGTCTTACTCTTGCTTGGCCAACTTGATATTTTAAATTTAGGTTATTTAAAAATAATTCTCTACATACTGGTTTGGGGCCTAGTACCACTTTCTAAGATGTCACACAGAGATTTACATTCAATTAGAAGATTGCCTTTAAGGCAGATGATGGCTTTTGTGCAACAGCAAAGTTGATGACAGTGAAAAGAATAGTTGGGTACAAAAAGGTTTGTGCTTGTATATGCAGATACTCTGACTTCTGCTGAGTGTCAAGGCTGACCGGGGAGTCCAGCTGCTCCTTCCACTACAGCAATGAGGACAGAACATTCTTGGCTGCAGTCCCTGTCCTTGTGGGCAAGCTGCCTTTAAACTAGACCCCCCCCCCCAGTACCTGGCACAGCGTGCTAGGCTCAGTAGATGCTCAATAAACATGTTTTAACCGACTATTGATTGAATGGAGGAATGAACAAGAGAACAAAGAGACAACGTGGAAACAAACTATTGTAGGAACAGGCTTGGCTCTCAAGCAAAGCTTTAGTTCTCAGAGATTGTTTTTCTATGTTTTGGGATCCAGCCCTTCCCACACGTGTTTTTATACTCTGCAGATACTCCTCCAGTGCAAACACAGCAGGGGGTAGTCTAGTCAGCCTTAGAAAAATGAAAACTCACAACTTTTTCACCTCTTTTGTTCCAAGAATAATTAATGTCATAAGACATTAATGAGAAACCCTGCATAATGCACTCAAGAAAGGAAGATTTATACAGAGCATCTTGAGAAGATACTCAGTTCCAACACTTGCAGGGCTAGAGATTGCTGATTTCATACTTTACATTTGGAATTGATTTTCCTTCTAGAAAAACAGGCAAAAAGACAGCAGAATGCTGTCTGCCAATTCATGGAGCAATTGTTACTATTCTGTATCTGTTTCAATGAGAAGACTGTTACTCTGCTGCGTTTACAATAAAACCTCCATCTGAAATCTCTGCACACCTTATGAATTTCACTCCATCCTAGCTTTCCCACTAAAGAAGTCAATCAGGTTCCATTTCCCATAGAAGCAAATCGCTCCAGCCTTCCACAGCTGCATAGGCTATGTCCTGAGAGATTTCCAATGTTACAATTCATGCTTCCAACCAAAACAGTGCCAGAGTTGACATGATTTAGCGAGAAGAAGGACTTGATTAGGGTCCAGCACATTACCAAGCAAATATTAAACGACAGGGGATTTTTAATATGCAATAGTTGCTCTGTTTGCAACAAAAACAAGCCAGAAACAATTTCCTGTTGTGCAGCCATGTGGAATAGAAGCTTGTTTTTAGGCTGCTATTGTGTGGTGTGCACATTTCGGGGATGCAGGCTGCACCTAGCAGAGGTGCTGGCGCTTTAAATAACTCCATCCTCACTTCAAATGAAAACCATCTGTCCTTCCACACTGTAGTGAGGATACCTAGCTAAGAGGCCAAGGAAGACGCCGTCCTGTCACATTCCAAGCTTCTTGAGGTTCTAAGTTTGGCCCACACTGAATTGTCAGGGACAACCTGAGGCCTGGAATTTAATTCCTTGATGCTTTCAAACATTGCTACATTTTTCTGTCTTTAGAAATATAAATAAGCACACGATATGCTATGAATTAAAGCCTGAAATGGACACCGATTTGAGGGACAGAAAGAATGGTTTTGGAAAAAGCTTGCATATTATCTGTAGAGAAAAAGTGACTTCCTTTCAATAATTTGGGTAAAGTCCATCTTTTCATACAGAAATGTTGTTAAAAAAATTCCCAAACAAACAAAAACTCAAAAGCAAACAACAACAGCAGCAAGAGCTAATAAAAAGGCCCTGGCAGGATAAGCGTATCTTAAGCAGCTTTCAGCATAGGATAGGGTTTTGACATTACATTGACAAGAAGTCCAGCCCTGTTATCATGAGTCACTCCATAGCAAGAACTTCAAACCATATAGAGGAAATTCCACATCCAGGCTCCTACACTGCCTGCCTTATGGACTACAGGAGTGTGGGCACATGTGTAACTGGGAAAGGCTGTTGGTGCTGCTCCTGTGATGTCCCCACATCCAAAAGCACCCCTGGATTCTCATTTGGTCGGGAAGGCACAGATGGGCTTTTTGATGCAAATGCCTTGAAAATAAGATTTGAGCAGAAAGCTCTTGTTCTCTTTCATTCCTCGGTCCACATAGAGTAAAAGCCACATCTTTCCCAGCCTGGTCCTTTCTGCTTTTGAGAAGGGGTAAATTTGTGTCATTCCAGCACCACTCACAAACTGAGCAAAACTGCATCCGCATTTATGGGGCTAATTGACATCTTACTAATTTTGCTCAGATTCTCTTTTCCAGCCACTTTATATTTTTTTTTTTTTTAAGGAGAGAGAAAGCTAATGAAAACCATGTTTGTGTGCTCAAAGGCAATCTGGAGATTCATTACTCTGAGGAGTAGCACACTGCACAAGTGACATGAAAGGAGTCTCACTTATGACAGCAATGGCCCCACTGGACTGTGTCATGCTCACACAAAAGCAGAGATGAGGAGCTGCAGAGTCCCTCACCAATTCCACCAGCAAGCCCAGAACACTTCCATGTTCACAAGCTGGCAGGAGCTCCAAAAAGAGCCACTTCAGACAAGGAAAGAAAGTCCATGCAGAAAGGACCACCACTTCTTTATACCACCTAGCATCTTCTCAGGATATCTCATTACTAAACCTTCAAACAGTATTGCTACATCAAATTACCAGTCTTCTACATTTATCCAGTATTGACCAAAATAAAGCTGTGCTACATTCATGGCCTTAATATCCCCACAGACATGCATTTTACTACAGAGTCATGGGCCTTTATATGTAACTAAGTACTGGAAATGCTTAAATAACTCCTTTTCAACAGAGAATGTTAATTTGTGTCCTTGTACACAATTACCCCTTCCTTCTTGAAAAGTTCAAAAGCATGGAGGACATTGTCTCTCTACTATTTGGATCTTTTTAGTTTCTTTTTACAATTTTTCACTCTTTTATATAGACAACAGAAGTCACTTAGCTTTTGTGTGCAAAAATTTATTTGGGAGACAGTCAGCACTTTTTCTTCTAGAGCACTCACAGGGACTCTACAGAAGTCTCGTTCATATTACATGGGATCTTGGCAGTAATACGATACTTTTTGGAGTTCCTAAGAACAATGTTTGCCACAGCAAATGTCTACAAACTTAGACCTGCCTAGATTACACACCTTCTTTTTATTCTCAAGAACATACTTCCTTGGGACAGCAAAATGGCTTAGCAGGCAAAGGCATTTGCTAACAAACCTGAGTTTGATCCCTGGAATTCACATGAAGGAAGGAATGAACTCACTCCACAGAGTTGTTCTCTGACCTCCAAACATGCATGTATACATACATACATACAAAATAAATAAATGTGGTGATAATAAAAAGATTATTACTTTCTATAAGATAAAACAAAACTAACACAGAAGAACTAGACAAACAGAAGGAAAACAGCCTAAAAGAAGGCACAAAAATCAGAGCCGCACTCATTTACACACTCAAGAGTCCCATAAAAACACTAAACTGGATGAAATGCTATAGATGCAGAGACCTGGTGCAATCCCATGCGGGCCCTGTGCTGCTGCTTCAGTCTCTGTGAGCTCATATGAGCTTTGATTGCACTGATTTGGCGGTTTTGTTTTCTTGGTGTCTTCCATCCCCTCTGGCTCTTACACTTTTCCATCTCTACTTCCTGCGGGGAGGTATTTGATAGAGTCATCCCATTTAGGAACAAGTGTTCCAAGGTCTCTCAAGTAATATACTTCTTTTTGGTCTTCCAAACCCTCCCATGTTTCCTATCATAGAAAGTACATGATTTCTCTCATTTTAGCAACACATAAAAAGGGTAAACTCACAAATATCTAGGATCTTGAAGTTCCATACAGAGACATGACAACAGAGAGCTATTAGGAATTATCTGATTTGATCAATGCATCTTTATTAAGGGCTAGCTAGGTACTGATGAAAAACAGACACGACACCCTTCCTATGTTTAGAGGAGAGGGGGACACATTGTATCATACAGCTGTGTGGTGAGCACTGTAAGGAGGATGTGCAGGCTACTTGGAAAGAATAGGCTTCCTGCAGGATGAAAGGAGGGCAGATCTGCAAACAGTGGCTGTGATGTTCCAGGCATGAAGAGCGCCTTGCATTAAGACCTGGTACACAGAGTTTCAGAGTTCTGAAACTCCAGCTAACTGGTGGCAGGGATCGGAAGGATTACAGACAGAGTCTGTTTTTTTCCCCACCACACCTACAATCCACACGTTCCTTTCTTGCCTTGCCCAAGAGAATGTTCTATGTGTGGAATGCAGTGTTACTTGTGTAGCTATCCTCATTATTCACAGACTGATAAGACAGAACACACAGGTGACCCACTTGCCCAGATTCAATCCACGCAGCCCACGTGTACACCACATTTGCAAACATGCCACTGTGCAGCCTTAGCCAGCTGGGTGTGCATAATTCCATGACAACCCAGGGCACACTGCATCGGAATGCCTGGGGATCCTGACAGGGTTGGAGTAAAGCACTCTTATCTATGTCCACACCTCACACAATCCCAAGAATATGGGAGGAAATCAATAAATAGCTGTTGAACAAATCAACGAGCTTAGTGAGATACAGTTTAATTCTCAAACAAAGTCAAATATGCTTTCTTTAAAAATCCCTGATACAGTGGTTAGGGAACAATCAGGCACAGTTAGGGAGCCCTAGTCTGTGAAAAGCAGCATAATTCAGCATTCCCTGCTGTTAGGGAATAGAGGATGATATTTACTCTAAGCTAGTCTTCACTAGAAAATATTATGGATAAAGTACTGTGGACAGATGTTTTGAATAGAAAAATGACATTGCAAGGCAATGATTTAGCAGATAACTAACAGTTATAAAGCCATAAGGGGGAAGGAGAGGTACGATGCTCAAATGCCTAGCTTCATTACGGGACTTCTATTTCTACCTCAGTTTCTCATTAAGCAAAGATCACTATATTTAAGGCAATTTAACAAGAGTAAATACAGAGAAACACAGTAATAAAAACTAAGAATATGCCTGGATGGCTAGGGAAAGGCACAATTATGGATTTTTATGTCTCAGATGCGTCACAATTGGCTCTTAGACAATTCCATTCACCCATCAGTGATCTCTAGGCTTTGGGCTTCCTGTCTAGGATATAGAGGTGAAGAAGACAACAGCTCTCCTCTGAAGGAATTGGCAGTAAGGAATGCAAGAATGCGGATGACAGAAGTTACAGCTATAATTCTATCCCCATATATGAAAGAAGCAACAGGGGAGTTGATATGAACTTGCCGGGGAGCATCCCACTCTCTCAAGTGTATGCTGTCAATCATGGGCAGTTCAGAAAAGACTGAAAATCAATCAGTATGTTCCTCCCATCACCATCAGTGCAGCAGCTCAGTGGAGGCCTCCAGCCATGGTCATGTTGCAGTGGCCCAGCGCTCTGGTGCTCCCTATAGCCTGTTCAGAATACACCCTCAAACTCTGCCTCTATTAAAACCAGCCTAAGAACCTGTTAAACTTTGGGAGGCAAGGATGCATTTCTTTCTGTAGTAACCAATGCAGGCCACCAGGAGGCACTAAGGATTAACAAATGAGCCTGCACCAATCTGTGAGGGACTCTAACAAACACTGCTTAACCCAGCATCAACTCTTGCAGGAAGAGAGATGTTTGTCCAGCACAGAGTACAGATTTTTTTGACCAAAGTTCCAAAAATAAATCTTTCTTATAAAGTATGGTTTGAAGGCAGAGGCTGTTTCTTACAGAGGTTTCTAAAGCTAAAAATAACTGCTTTCTCAGTGGGTCACCTGGTGGGGAAATGAAAAGACAAACAAAACATTAAACAACAACAGCAGACAAAGCCCTTACAAGCTAAAGTGAAGCCCTGGGGATGATGAGAACATGTCTTTGAAAAGACACATGCTGGAAGCAGCTCTGATAATGTCACCCCTGGCCCCAGTTTTGAATGACCCTATTCAAACAGAAATCGTCCTTAACCTTCAGGCAGAACTAGCCAGCATCGCATGTTTGTGACATTACAGTTGCCATGGGAAGTAATCTACTGTCACAGACGTCTTGTGTGTTATTCCTCCTAGATCATTCAGAGGCAAAAGCAGCAAAGCAAATGGTATCTTTCCTGTGATAGAATGTTCTTTTCAGCGTTTAGTGTCAGAAAAACTGGACAAAACAGTTATAAAATTACTTGTGCAGAATTTAGGAAGTGAAATTTCCACTGATCCAGACCACTCTAGAGCTCCTGGCCATGAGCAGGTTCCTCATTTTCTTTGTACCAGACAAGGCGGGTGCTATAGATGAGTAACTAGCTCCGATTAGAATAAAGGTGAAAGAGACTTAGCTTCCTGGAGTTCAGAATGCTTAGTTTGAAACTAGCTGTGAAAGTATCTTTTGAAAGTCTCCCAGGGGATCTGAAAATACAAATACTTCCTAAGGATTCTTAAGTATTTAATGGTGTTAAAAATGCTCAAAATATTACCCAGCCTTTCTCCCCCCACCCACATCCTCATCCTTAAAAGAGAGAACAAGCAACAGTCCTTGCCATAAGTCATATTTGGGTGGGCGCATTGGCTAATTATAATACAATGGACTATTTTCAGCTTCCTAAAAATAAGGGGAAAAGTCATCGAATACTGGGAATGGTTGTGCAAGGGCACCACATGGACCACATGACACCCAGAAGAAATAAATGTGGAAAACATTTCAGTCACATGAAAAGCAGTGAGGGAGGGGGGAGGAGCAGGGAGGGAGACAGCGAGACAGAGGGAGAGGATGAAGAAAAACAAGTTAAACAGAAACATGCCATGGGAGTGACATAAGTTGCCCAAGCTTCAATGATGCTGATGTGATCTATTCTGTGTCAATTCATCATGAAGGATAGAAAGTCCATGAAAGTTTGCACATGAGTAAAGGTAAATAAATGCATAATGTTTTGAGACAAATGCTTAATATGTAGCTCAGGCTAGCCTTGAACTTGACATCCTTCTGCATCTACCTCCCAAGTCCTGAGATTCCAGGCATGCACTACTACACCTGGTTCCTAAATAAAATCTTTTAAAAAGTGTTGTTAGTTGTATCTTTTAAATTAAATCCATTTGTATTTCATCAAAATATAAGGCTTAAAGATATCCAACAGTAGGGATGATAAGTTATTTTAAAATCAATTTTGGGGGAAACATAAGGAGGTACTTGTAACACAAAGGGCATGGACTTAGGAGTGAGGAGACCTGACTTAGAACCGCTCTACAGCCAGGGACTATGCAGTGAGGAGGCCACTGTGTCTCTTGAGAGAGAGTCAGGCTTATCTGCAAACTAAAGGGTAAAGGCAGATGGTTTCTAAGGCCTTTTGTGGCTCCATCAGTTCAGGACTCCGTTGTTCTAACTAAACTCTCTGAGTTATATTCTGAAATGGCCTCACTCACACCCATGGCTGCAGGGCGCCTGCCTAATGCCTTGGATGGTTCCATGCCACTAGCCCCTTCCTTGGGGAAGCAGGTGTTCAGAACCACATAGGTTCTCATCCTGCTGCATTTCTCTGGTCCCACCAGCCTCTGGCTCTCCTGCATCACTTGTCCTCTCTTCAGCCCTCCTCTGACCTCATTCGAGCTGGCCACCTGGCCTTTTGCTATGCAATGTGCAGAAGCCATCAGGCGGAACTTTCTCTGCTTTCTTGCCTCTCCGCTCCCAAATTCTGCCCCTGTGCCAATGTACTGCTTCCCTCCGTGTCACTGGACAAGGTGCCTCTACTGCCAGCCCAAGTCAACATCAAACAACGCCACTTCTCTGCTCAAATCCCCTGTGACCCTCTTTCCACATGGGGACAAAGTCCCTCCCTGTCACAGTTTTACCACTTCCCCAGTCTGTTTTCTTTGCTCCTTCTGGCTCTCTTGGCTGTGAACTGGAAAGGGATTCAGAAAGCCACAACACCAGGACTGTGGCCTTGGTATTATGTGTGGCTGTTGGGTCCTCTCTCATGTCCAAAGACACAGCTTTGCTCCATTCAAGTCTACTCAAAATCTCCTTCAAAGAGGCTCTCTTCAGCCTTGTCATACAAAACAGCACATCTGCAAACCACACTATACTCTCCCTACTCCACCCTACCCCATTCTCCAAAGCTATTATCAACCAGTGTGAGACCACCTATTTGTTCACTGACATCCACACTATTACTGTAAGTTCCACAACGGCAGGGCTGTCTTGGTATTGTGCACTACTTCAGTTAGTCCTGGATCTGGGGTCTCTGACAGGTGTAGGCACTCATATGTACTCAATGTTTTGAATCATTTCTCTGCTGTTATTATTTAAGAAAAAGTTGGAGAGAATTTGGGGTTGTTGCAGAACAAACCAAGCATTATAAATATAAATAGTATGCCCTTGCCCATGGATGGCTAAATTAGAAAAAGAAGAACCAGAGAAACCTTAGAGCAACCCCAAGTCAGACAGAGACGCTGTATTCCTGACAGGCATTGGCCCTGACGGCAATAATCCAATGCTCTCACACTTCAGAGGCCAATTTCCTTCTGGTGATTTCTTCCTATTCATCCTGAGTGGGCAGAATCACACAAGTCATGGTGATTTAGATTCAGTCAATCAGTTTTCTGTCAGCAGGACAACTCCAGTGGGTCCGTGAAGTGCAGTTTTCACGCTTGGGGTTCCATTCACTGTTGGACAATTATGGGAAAGAGACCCAGCATACCAACCCTGGAGACCAAATACGATCTTCCCAAAGGATGCTGAGGACACACAAATCTAAGAAAACTCATGCCAGAGCAGTCTTGTTTATGAGGAACAATGTCAGTACGTGCTCCTGTGGGTCAACTCTTAAGTAGCCATGTCTTTTCTCATTAGCCTTTATGTGAGGACAGCCATAAGGAGCTTTGTTGTAAATGTATTTGGGGTGACCAGGTATTAGCGGAGAAGAGCATAAAGCTACAGAGGCCAAGGCACATCCTATTTCTTTTTGCTGAATGAAGAGCAATGCCCAAGGCAAGGATGACTCTGATGAGGCATTCCTGATTGGTGGGAATAAACTGCAGCACATTTCTTGGGGGTACAGTGTGACCCAAAGTCATCAGGAGCCTGAAGAGTGATTATAACCTTTGACCTAGTGACTCCATTTCTAGGACTTTATCATAAGGAAGTAATCAAAGATAAGGACAAAGATTTATGTACAGGGATGTTCAAAATCTGGAAGCAACTAAATGAACAAAAATAGAAAAATGCCTAAACAAATAGTACTAAGTCTTAGAGTATAATTCATATATTACAATAAGTTTTTGTAAACAAGTCCCTGATGTAAAGGTTAATTTGTATCGGAAGCCATATATGTATATGTGCATATATGTATTTTTATAAATTCTTACCAAAATATTTATAGTGATTAACTTTGGGTGATGGGATTAAAAAGTCAAAGTTAGGAGTTTTATCTTCATAATTTTCTACAATAAATAGGTATTCCTTAATATGGAAGGGTTGTGTTGGTTTGGTTATAAATGAAAATATCACAGTATCAGCAGATCAGGGCTCAAAATCCCATTTGGATTCAAAGGGGTTGAATAACTTTGCTGTTTGATAAATGTACAACTGTATCAATATCACTAAAATTCTTTATTCGGCATGGAGTTTTTTTTTTCAAAAGTTGGTCTTAATGATTATACAACAGCACCCAGTTGTGCCACCAGGCATAAGCTTTGTCTTCTCAGTGGGTTTTCTGGTAGTCATTCTAATTTAATCTGGATGAAAATGGTGGGTCTCCATGTGGCAATACTCAATATTGTCATAAGGAACAAGCTACTCTGAGAGCTTAAGGTTCAGCACAGAGAGCTCTGTCTGCATTTCTGTTATTTGGCTCATTCAACTATAAAAGTCTGGTGAGTCAACAGAGAGGCTCCAAACACAGAGGTCAATGCTGGGCTACTGATCTTGCTGACCCTACCCAAGAGCCAAGAATTGCAGTGTAGCCTTCTCCTCCCACACTAAAACCATTAACAACCAGCTCCCCCTGCTTGATTCCTTTATAACTCTGTTTTGAATAGGTAATGGCTCTTCCGGTGCCCACACACTAAATTAGCATGTCATTTCATGACTTTTCTGTACTGTAAAGGCCTTTCATGTATCTGTAACAGTACCATGCTTGTTAGTGCTAGTTCACATTAATTAGATGATACCTTCTTTGAAATCAGACTGTGATCCCCTGAAAGTCATAAGATCTGGAGTGGATGTGGAAGCCAGTTTATACACATCTGGTGTCTTAAGAGGTCACTGTTTCAGGCCACAGGCAAACCATTCCAAGACTTGCTCAGTCACATTTTAGAAATGACTTCAGATGCAGGGAAAGGTTGGGAAACTGTCAGTACTGCCCTGTCTTTTTAATTCCCATCTATTAGCTACTTCATCTGCTGGTTCCAATATCCTTAGCAGGATGCGGGTGTGGGTAAAAGGGCTTGTTAGCATGTGCAAGGACCAGGACTCAAATCCTAGCACTACAAAACAAGAAAACAAAAACAAAGTCTAAATGGCTCTGTGTGTGTGTGTGTGTGTGTGTGTGTGTGTGTGTGTGTGTGTGTGTGTGTGTGTGTCTTTCAGTACATTACCATAGCTCTAGTCCTGAATCAAGGCTTTCTGGGAGATGCTTCCAGATCTTTGGAAACCAGATAGCTATTCACCAGGGTGCTAATGTCCTCTTTCTCCTGAGCCCTGAGGAGACCACAGATTCCAGATTCCCCACTGGACAGTAGAAACCATCATTAAAAATGGAGTCTGGGTAAGGTATGCTTGGTTGTGAGCCAGTGTGAAAACTGTCCTCTGAGGAAAACTTGGTGTGGTGAGTTTTAACGCCAAGAAAGAAAGTCAACAATTTCCCTTTACTCCTCATTCTGGGACAGTTTTTGTGTCACATAGCCATTTCACCCTAAACTGTCTCAATGGGATGACAGACTTGTTTTTAAAAAGAGTTTCTTTTTTAAAAAATTGTGCCTACTAATCTATGGCTCTTGTGGGGAGCACGCCAGCCCAAGTGGGAAGACTTTGTTTCCAATATATATGTACATGTACACACAAACACTTAAATATATTAGATGTTATTTGAGGTAAAAAGTAATAGGATTTCTTATAGCTTTTCCCCTTGACATCCTTAGTGTATGTAGTACCAGGCTCAAGAAACTCCCCTTTCAGTTAGTCATCAAGGGAGTCCAAGAGACTCTCAAAACAATATAGGCTACTGTTATTGCTTTTGGTTGCCTTCCAGTAGTTAAAGGTAAGCTATATTGCAGAAGACACCATGCACTTCAAATGTAGGATTCAATCTGGATCTGATTTGAGAGTTTCTTTCCTGAAGACTAGCTTTCATAGTGCCAGAAGGTGCTATGAATGCCTTCAAGGAGGGGAAGCAACCAATAGTCCTATCCAACCATGGCTACTATGACCCACAACAGTAACCAGCATGGTAAGGCACTTACATCAGCATCCCAAAGGCACTTACATCATGGAGGTAACTAACAACAGTCTAATTGGTTTTAATGCCCACTCAAGAGGAGCAATCTTGTCTGGTACTAGAAACCTATTCAAATATCCATCCAGTGCTAATGACGTCAGGGAACTAGAGAAGAACCTACCTATGATACTTTACTAAACCAGCATAAGTCCTAACTGAATTCTAAATCTGTATCCTTTTTACCTGGAGATAAGTGTAGTTTTCATTCCTCATAAAAGAAATTTCTCTTTGTAACAGAGACCATTGCAGAAAACCACAACTGTTCAAAATACAGAGAACAGCTTTACTCCTGTACCTAAGTCTCAGGAAACATTATGGAAGAGGGAATAGAAACACTATAAAAGACAGAGGCTGTGAGTTTGTGACTTCTGGAAACAAGAGGGAAGCTTTACTCATGATACCTCAACAATAAGGCTGCCTAAATAAGACCAGAACAAGTATAACACCAAGAGACATGCTAACACAGAAGGGTAAAAATTCTCATGGGGCAAGGCCTCAAATGTACACAAAGAACTATAGGTAACTAAAGAATGCTAAGAATAGGATAGTCTATCCAAGGGATAAGAACCTACATGGTTATGCAATACCAAGTGGCCAGTTCTGAAGTCATATTTATATAAATGACACGAAATGGACTCAGCAAGGAGCAAAACTTTTGAGCTTTGGGGGATACTGAGAACTGAACCTGTAATCTTGTGCATGCTAGACAAATACCCTATCACTGAGCTAAATCCTCAGCACATTTCAATGAGTCCTTGACTCCAACACTATACACAGGAAAGTGAAGGCCATCTGCTCCCAGCATGCTTCAGGAAAAGGAACAATGAACAAATGTGGACCCTGAAAATTCTGTGGCACATTTAGGAAGCACCAAGAATCTGGAAAGCCCAGGCCCTACTTTGAGGGTGTTGTCTGAGTGGGCATGGTGAGATGACATGAGTTCTTTCTCAGTTCCCTTTATCCCAAATTCTTATTAACTGATCTTAGTTTCTTTTTTTCTGTGTTCTTTTTCTTGTAGAGGGCTTCTAGGCAGCCCCAAACACAATGTAGGAGAGGTTGGAAGGAGGAAAGAAAAGGGGGGAAAGTTGTGTAATTATAAATTTTAAAAATAAAATTAAAAATTATATGTATGGGCTAGAGAGATGGTTCGGCAGTTAAGAGCACTGACGGCTCTTCCAGAGATCTGAGTTCAATTCCCAGGCCCACATGGTAGTTTAGAGCTGTCTGTAACTCCAGTCCCAGGGTAGCTGACAGCCTCTCTGGCTTCTACAGGCAATAGGCACACATATGGCACACAGGCAGACATACAGACAAAATACTTATGCACATAAAAAGAAATAATTAAAAACATGTGCATGTGTGTGCTTCTGAGTGGGTAGTGCCAATGTGGACAGGTATCCTGGAGGCCAGAGGTATCTGTTGGAGCTGCAGTTCCTGATACAGATGCTGGAAATAAAGGCAGACCCTCCCAAAGAGCAGTGTATGCCCTTAACAACTAAGCCACACCTCCAGTCCCATGATAGGGTTTTTAAAAAGCCTAATATATATCACTTAGATGATGTATATATAATGTGACTTTAATGAACAGAAATTAT
Organism: Phodopus roborovskii; assembly: GCF_943737965.1. Lineage (NCBI taxonomy): Eukaryota > Metazoa > Chordata > Mammalia > Rodentia > Cricetidae > Phodopus > Phodopus roborovskii. The sequence continues at coordinate 27,738,399 of NW_026126525.1, read as the reverse complement.
TTTTAGAATAAGCATGAACTTAAACCATTTAATTGATGAACCTCAGCAATTAATGTGTGGTCAGTTTTAAATGATATTGAATAGTTTCAAATACCTGTCAAATTTCAACAAAAAGAAATTAAATTATTTCTATTTTTCTTAGAAAAATATGTCTCACAAACACTAAACTTTCTATTACTAACTTTTTATAAAAAGAGATGCCAATTTTAACCACTATGTTTTAAAATCAGCAACTTCCAGTGTGTTTGAGTCCTGTAGGTTTAAGTTTACAACTAACAGAGATTATTAATGTTCTCTAAACTTGCAAAGCCTTTCTTGAAGGGAAACACACTGTATGTTATGAACTTTAAAAGATACAATGCCTTCTGTTCTTTGAAGAGTTAATTGTTCAGTGGGAGAAAGCGAGACTCAAAAGGATAATAGCAACACACTACCTTGTGAAGTGGGCTCTTAGGGCCCTACAGAGAACAGAGTGTTGGGAATGCTCTTTAGAGAAGGTGACATTTGTCATGATTAAAGATGTTGGGGAGAGGGAAGGAAGGAAGAGAGGTGGTAGGAAAAGCCTTTTGGAACTTTTTGACTAGAAAATTTTCCTAGCAAATTTCTCTTACACAGTGAAGTCTTGTTTTATTTACAAAAAAGTAAATTGTACAGACATATGAATACGGTAGTATTCTGTGGAGCCTTCACCTTGGCCCTGGAGACCATTAAGACAAAATCCAGGTGATACTCTATGATGACTTGGGTCAAGCCAGCAGATGGGAAGCATCACTGGGAAAAGTCTATCCCAATGTCTGGATGCCAGCATCCCTATGAAAAATGAGGCATGGGTCATAGGTCCACAGATCACGGAACATGATGGCTAGTGCCACTGGGGATGCTGTCAAGTGATCTGTATGGTTTTCAGAAACTCTTCTCCCTCTATAGTTTCTATTACTGAGAGTGAGAAAAAAAATACTATCTTAAGTTTGGAAAAGGTGTTGGCCTACAAAAGGATAGCAAGTGAAAGCTAGCTATTGAGAGCTGCATCCAAAATGGAAGAAACAGAAAATCCTATATTCTTTTCTTACTGAGTGATCAGAATGTATCACAGTTGTTAGTGAGAAGGATTAAGAACAAGGTGCTCTGTTCTAGAATCCAACGCCAAAAATATGTTCAAAGCCATAATTTCAGGTCCTCTGGGGCTCTGTGAAGCCAACATTAAATCAGGTGTGTGTGTGTGTGTGTGTGTGTGTGTACTACAAACAAACAAACACAAAAACAAAACAACCCTCTGCTAGATTATTCCTCCCTAACTTTAAAAGTCTGTGTAAAATTCCCTGCACATGTTTGAACACTTGGCTCCTAACTGGTGGCACTGTTTTAGGAGGCTAAGGGATAGGCCTTGGGAAGGGATTTGCTACCCTGGTTTATCTTCTAGCCTCTGCTTTCCCACCACCACCATGTAAAGTACTGTCTCCTTAGACTCACACCATGGTGGATAATGCAACCCCAGCTGCCATGTCTTCCCTGCCAGGATAGGCTATACCCTGTAAACTGGGAACCCAAACAAACCTCTCCACCTTTAACTAGCTTGTGATAAGAAGTCAGCAGCACAGTGCCTGTACATCTGCATCTGTAGTGTCATAAAAGCTGCTGGAGTTTTCCATACAGCAAATTGGAGGCAAGGAGAGTGAACATACATAGCCAGAACAATCTAATAGAGATAAGGTTAAGCACTGTGACAGGAGACCTGGTTCTGAGTCTCAGCCTCTGAAGAAGCTTTGCATATTTAAACTTTTCTTCATCCCTCTGGAAGGAATTCATTCCTGCCCAACTCCTCATAGGAGAAGTGAGAGAAGAGTAAAAAAGGGAGATAATATGTAAGGACTGTTGAAAAAAAAGTTAATTTTTCTTCTTACCATTAGGTAACAAAAAAGTAGTGATTACAAATTGTTTGAGTAGAAACTTTGGTAATCTTGTTTATTGTTTTATTACTAGTGATTGACCAAGCTGAACTGTCAAAATTATTTATTAGAAATTGAAGGAATGAGTCTAGGTAAAACTACAGATCAAGTACTTCTTATATTATGTTTGAAAGTAATCCAAAGGGCTAAAGAAAGCCATGATATACCTCCTTAATATATCGTAGACAACAAATTGAACTTATAATGCAAGATTTTGTCATTTGTTTTTTCAAGACAGGGTTTCTCTGTGTAACAGCCCTAGCTTTCCTGGAACTCACTCTGTAGGCCAGGCTGGCCTCAAACTAGAAGAGATCCTCTGGAGCGCTGGGATTAAAAGCATGTGCCACCACAGCCTGGCCTAAAACACACATTTTATTATCTTGAAACCTTTATGCACAGAGATCTCTACAAACATTTAGACACATAGGTTCATGGTCTAAAGGTTGAAGTAGACTCCAGGGAAGAAAACCCTCTCCAATGATACTCTTACCAATTCTGAAGCAGTTCACTTGACTATGTCTCTCCCTTCCTTCCTTCCTTCCTTCCTTCCTTCCTTCCTTCCTTCCTTCCTTCCTTCCTTTCTTCCTTCCTTCCTTCCAATTTGAAAAGTGCCCCCACCAAGAATATGTATGATGAGAAATTGAAATCTGTCATTGATTTGTGATTCCTCAATGAACTTTTAGGAAGACTGAGGATTGAATCTCAGTAACCTATCACTGAGCTCTATCTTCAGCCCAATTCAGTGAGTCCTTGACTCCAACACTATACGCAGGCAAGTGAATGCCATCGGCTCCCAGCATGCCACAGGAAAAGGAACAATGATCTGATGTGAACCCTGAAAATACTGTGGCACTTTCGGGAGGCACCAATAATCCAGAAAGGTGTTTTTTGATGTAATTTATTAACTAATTTTAATTTTCTCTCTCTCTCTCTCTCTCTCTCTCTCTCTCTCTCTCTCTCTCTCTCTCTCTCTCTCTCTCCCTTTTTCTTTTTCCAACTCAAGACCAATAATCTTAAAGGCTCCTAGGACTTTTATCTTTTATTGTGTATTTTATAATTACATCCAGTGCACTTCTTTAGTATGCCTTCAGCATCACTTTCTCTTTTAATTTGCTTTTTTGCTCTGGTTGCGTATTTACAAAACAAATCGGATTTGTGTATGTGTGTATCTAAGTTCATGTGTATATGTGTTGCATGTTGAGGTCAGGGATCAATGTTAGATGTCGGACTGCAATCACTATACAGGATTTTTGAGGTAGAATCTCACTAATCCCAGGGCTCCTAGACTAGCTAGGCTGGTCTGACTCCAGCCATCTTCCTATTTCTGCCTCTCCAGCACTGGGGGTGCAGGTGCACCACCCTGATTTGCTCAGCAACTCCCCGTACCCCCACCTGCAAAAAGTCAAGGGAATTTCAAAGGGAAGTGGTTGTATAGGCTCAGGAAAAAAATACAGTCACAGTTGAAAGTGGATAGAAAACATGAGTGCAGGTATTACAGAGCTCCAGATCACTGCTTACAGCTTTCTTAATGGGGGTCAAAAGGAAGGAGAAATTTGGTTACTAGGGGTATTCTGGGCAGTTCTGTGTTTTAATGGACAGTCCTGAGTAAAGCAGGCCACTGCTCACGTGTCCCTTCACATAATACATCTGATTTTAATCAAGCATATAGACATAAAAAGGTAAACAGAGGATTCTTCCTACAAGTTTACTTTGAAGACACAGTTTTTCTTATTGCACATATACCCCAAACCAGTTCAGGCCAGATCAGCCTTCCCATAAAATCCTTAATGGGAGGAGGAACTTGTTATCCTGTGTTTGAGATGGGGTGGGCATGCAGATAGGGTGACAGCAGGTTGTTAGGTGCACTGTTCAGATAGGCTGTGTGGACAGTATGTGCAGGTGAGTGTCCTCAGCTGCCAAGTGCATTATCAGAATAAGGGTGTGTACAGAGCCCAAAGCAAGGAGAGCCCTGAAACATTCCCTATGTTGGCCTGACTTAGTTGTCCTATGTGTCACATTTTGATGGCATTTCACAGGGTGTTTTTGTTTTTTGACACTATGAATGGGTCTCACTATAAATCCCAGACTGGCCTGGAACTCACAGAGACCCACCTGCCTCTGCCTTCTGAGTGCTGGGATTAAAGGCGTGTGCACCACTGTGCCTGGCCTAAAATTTCACAAGTTTTTGCAGCTAGTACAGAGTATGGTTGCTGTCACTCAGCTTGAAATATTTAAAAGCATGCACTCTAATTTAGCCTTTATACATGTAGTTTAGAAGTTAAATTTAAAATTATTAACATTTTTACTGTCATTTTATGATGGAATTATTTTTTAAATATTTTTATTAATTCTTTGAGAATTCCATGCAATGGATTTTGATCATATTCAATCTCTACTCTTTATTCTAACATTCTTTAGATTCATTCTGCCCTCCTTAGCCCCTTATCTTCATATCCTTTTAAAACTTTTATTTTAAACTTTATTATAAAAAGTTTGCAAATAAAAAATCACACACCAAAAATTATCCAGATCCAAAATCTATACATCTCAATGAATTTCTATATAGTTAAAACATCCATTCTGAAGCTGTGAAACTTCACATTGAATTTTACATGGTTATAATCAAACATATTCTAATACATCATTATTATCAACTGCCACCAAAAAAATGAAAAATCTATGACAGAGCGAGAGCTAGAGGAACAAGTATCTCTGCTTCATCTTTCATAACTTATCAATTGCCAGCACTAAGTCCTTCCTCATCCTCTAATATTTAGAATATTTTATTCCTTTTCTACATGCTATATTTATTGTACTGCCTTGGAAATTTGTTTACAAATATATAGACATTATTGGCTTTGTCTTGCATAGGAGGGAGATCATGCAGAGTTTTTTTTTCTTCCTGAGATTGTATGACTTCACTTAATATTATACATTCTGAGTTCATTCATTTTCTTACAGTTTTTGTGATTACAATTTTCTTTAGAGGTATATAGTATTCATACAAATTCATGCCAAATTTTCATTACCCATACTATTTGTTGATGGATTCGAATTATTTGCCATTGTGAATAAGCACAGGCTGTTATTCCATGAGCTGGTGTCCAAACTGAACAAAATGAGAAACTAAGTTGAGCACTAGTGGATTTAATGTGATCAGCTGCTTGCCTCTTGCCAGGCACCTCTTGCAGGATGCCTGACACGCCATCATGAACTGTATGCCCTTCAATTATAAGGCAAAATAAGCCTTTTTTTCTCTGTTGGGAAAGTAACCAATGCAGGGATGTGTTTCAGCCCCTGGCACTCCCCCACCCCAATGTCCTCTAACTGCTTACACAGTTATACAAGCTTTGAAGTCATCTTTAAAACACAGCTCGACTGACTTGGGATAAGTTGCTTCAGACAACTTGGGGAAGCTGACAAAGGCTGGGGGCAGCACCAGGAAGGAGGCCATTACATGTAAGATGAATGAAGAGCTGCATGCATGAGTGGGAGGCTAAGGCACTACTAGTTCTCAGCAGATGTTTGGTTTGACCTGTTTTGAGGCCTGCTGGGACCGATACTGTTGTTGAACTCTTAAAACTAAAATAGCCTGTGCCATTCTGCAGCAGTCATTGGATAGGTTTGTTTAAGGGCTGTCTTAAGATCTTGAGATATTTCCTTTGGGTTCAGCCCTTCCAGAAGAGGTTATCACCTGACCCATATGATGCTATTACCATGGGAGGTTTACTGTTACTTTAACTCTGTCCTCATTTCAATAACTACACTTTGGCCTAGATAACTGCAAGGCAGAGGCAGTTAGAAGGAAGTCATTGATAACCTGGCGACACTGGTGGTTCCTAAGCCACATCCCCAACCCTCAAGAATAACAGCTTGGACTCTGTAATCCCATTTCATGTGGCCCACAGGTTCCACTGTATCTTATTTGGTCACAATGAATGTGGCAATGTGATTAATCCAACCTGTGAGCTCCTCCCCAGTCCTGCTGTGTGGCTCTTTGGGAAACTTCTATTATTACAGAAATAAAAGGAATGAGAGGAGAAAAGGAAGGGGAACAGAAGAGAAGGGGAAGGTGGCGGAGCCCTTCTGGGTGGCCACCTCTTAAGTGGAAATCTATACTTGCTCATATAAATACCACACTAAGTTAGCCAAATTCTCAAATCATATTTGTGTACTTAAAAATATCTTTCTTTCCAAGTGTGGATGAAGCACAGATGGGGACATCCATTTTATAATGAAATGAGAAAATCAACACTAAAGCAAACACTTCTGTTACTCCATAAAAACATTTTTTACTTTAATTGATACCAAATAGCACAGATACTTCAAACCAGGAGCGCATCACAGAAATGAACACACTCTAAGCTCCTGGAGTGTCTGGTAAGCACAGCTTAAAGGACCAAGCTCGCAATGGGCAGACAGTGCTTTCCCAGTTGTCATCATGTCAGTGAAAGCACAAATTCTCAGTGCCAACGCACAGCGATTTTTACCTTAATGTCTTCTCAGTGTGTTCCACTCATTATTAGACAGCAAAGTATTTCCATTAGAAATGATAATAAATCAGAAAAAAATGAAACAAAAAGCCACTGGAGCCATGCAGGAAAACTACAACACTACGCTCCTTAAACACGAGGACCATTCCTCATTCATCTTAGAGGGTGACCCCCACATGGGAAAACTCCATAACATTTTCCTCCCCAGGTAAACTAACATTATTAGGAGGGGAAATTTTCTTCTGTTAAAACTACTGCTAACCCCCGCCTGCCCCATACGGCTTGTCTGCCTCAGGTTTTCTTTGAGATCCCAGGCATCTTCTAGCTTTCAGGAAGACAGCTTGCTAGTTGGAAGGGCTTTTCTTCAAAAGGTAAAAAAGAGTTGCTCAGAGCTGGAGCTCAAGCTGGCACAGTGCCTGGTACACAGAAGACATCAATGAACACCTGCTGGATAAGCAGATGGCTTAACATGAACTCGAAACGTGGCTGGCACGTTCTGTAGTGTGATGGAAGTGATGAACTGAAAGGGGAATCAAGGAATCAGACCCATCTCCATTCATCCTTGAACCAACAAAAAAGATGTTGAGAATGCTACAAACTTCCATTAGATTTCTGTCACACTGCACCTGAAGGGACTTCTACCTCTACTAATCAGAGTGGGAGCCAGGACCTTCTGCAGGCCTCAACTACTCCATTACTTTCAGATGCCTAGAACAATGATAACTGATACTCCTGCCAGGTGTGTGGCAGGAAATCTAGACGAGATGCAATAAGATGCAAACTTTCAAAGTTAAACCACTGGAGCACAGGCAAGTATAAGCAAGGAATGGAAAATGACAGATTCTGTTTGGTCAAGTGAGCCGTGCATATTCTACTGTTAGAAATAGCAGTGAATTAACCATCAACCTAAAAATCTGATGGATTCTACACTGCTAGAATGGATCCCTTTAGTTCGTTCCTAGCTGGCTGTATGAAGAGGAGGGCCTGTGTCTAATGGAGAGGGACCACAGCTTATTTCCCCGGCATGCTGAAAACCCAAGAGCTCTGTGCACGTACACACATCCTTTCAAGCTGCTCACCTCTTCCCCACCTCTGGGCCCCTCTGCTTTGCTCATTGTTGCTGTAGTGTGTCCCACACACACATCTTCTTTGCTACTACATGAAGTAATCTCAGAAGCCATTTACAAGAAAGAGTTGGTCCTGACCTCCCACACACTTGTAATCTCAGCAATTGAAAAGGTGAGGACATGGGAGGGGGGTTTATGCAGTAAGTCCCTGTCTCAGAAAACTGGGAGGGAGGAAGTGCTGGGAAAATGGTCCTAGCTCTGAAGTGCCCTGGGCAATGTCCTTGCTTTCATGACAGGCACAGACAGGGTGATTAAAGAGGTCCCCCTAGCCCCATTGTCTATAATTTCATATATCTTACCATTTGTCACAGTGACAAGTCAAATTCCTTTCCTGAAAGTCTGGTGGTGATTTTCAGATGAGTAGGAACAATTTACACACACACACACACACACACACACAGAGAGAGAGAGAGAGAGAGAGAGAGAGAGAGAGAGAGAGAGAGAGAGAAATGTAACTACATTTTTATTTTATGTCAATCCATAATTGATTATTTTCTATTTTCTGAGTCAGATTAGTAATAACAAGTACTAAAGAACTTAAAAAACAAAACAGGGTTGTCCTGGAATTCACCATGCAAATCAGGCTAGCCTCAAACTCATGGAGAGCCACGTCTGCCTCCTTAGTACTGGGATTAAAGGTATTTGTCACCATATCCGGCAAATACTAAAGTTTTCAGAAAGATGTATGAAATGCTTAAAATTTTTATTCTCCAACATTTTTGGCAAATCAGAAAAAAATATGTGTTATTGATTTTTTTTAATAGTACACCTCAGTAAATGTAGGTTTTATGGCGTAATCCTTTGTTAATCATATTATTAGTCTGGATGATAGTTTTCTCTGCCTAACAAAAAGGGACTGCTGTCATTTCCCTTCTATCTCTACTAGTCTCCACTTCCGTAACTCTAACTGACCATGGGTGACAAAAAGAAGGGAGTAGAGGAGGCAGAGGGAGGGAAGAAAGCCACTCCAGGAAGCTCCTCCCACATCTTCCTCCTTTTCCTGGTCAGGCATTTTATGAGGCACTATAAAGGCAGGAGCGACTGCATGGCCTTTTTTCAAGTCTGGGGAAAAGGCTTTTCTCTGAACTCTCCAGGGTTTGGAGAGTTAGATACGGCCAGTGCATAGTAAGTTGGCAAATAGTAAGGGAAATACAGGTAAGAAGGTAGGTTATTTCCTGAACTATTTCATTGATAACTGTGTGCTACACATATTGTACACTTACTTTGAGATCCTTTCAGTTGAGATTTTTTTTCCAGGCAGCAGTTTTTAATACTTTGTTCTAATACAAGAAGAAAGGAAAGTTCTTAGTAACAAAAAAAAAAAAAAAAAAAAAAAAAAGAACCCAATTATTTGTGGCTTAAATAAATATCAAACATTTTTGAGCTATAAAATTTTCCTTATGATGTGGTGAATGAGTGAGTGAGTGTGTGTGTGTGTGTGTGTGTGTGTGTGTGTGTGTGTGTGTGTGTGCGTGCAAGGAAAAATCATTCTGTAATTTCACACTTTCCCTATTAGGAAGAATCTGGAAAAGTTTAACACCAATTTCATCTTTGGAAAAATCCTACCAAAAGTATTTAAACCCAAGAGTGCACACATTGTGTTTCATTAACTTTATTCTTCTCGCTCTGCCCAACCCTGAAGAGTACCACAACTTATTCAACTGCCCTAATGGAGTTAATGTAACCAGAGGCCCAGAGGACAAAAAGACCCTCTAAAGTTTTCTTTCCTGCCCCTTTGGAATATCTTGTGTCTGTGCTCCACTTTAAAAACCTCCTCCTCAACAATGAAATGTACTCACTCTGACTTCATTAATTTACAAACAACAACATTATCTACATGAAATTTTGGAGCTGTACTTGGAAAACCTCAGCACTATGACAGGTCTTTACAATGTATAACTGTGGTTATACATGTATATCTGAGGTGAAATGTGTGTGTATATATGATGGTGAAAGGTATATAAAGGCAGGCCAGTGGAGAAATAATAAGATTTGCAAGGAATGATGCTGATATGAGAAGTAAGTAAGCAACAGGAAATAAATCTTAATTGATACCTTGCATGAAAATTAATTACATGGGAAATAGATTTGAGCATAAAAGTTAAAACTAAATTTGAGAGAAGGAATTACAAGAGAAAAATTTTGAGCTTTTATGTTAGGCAAACATATTTTAGCTATGACACCAGATTCACATTTTGTTTAAAAATAATAAATAGTGTTATCATTGAAGTTTAAAACTTTTGATGGATTAAAAAAAATTGAAAGAACAAAATGACAAACACAGTCTGAAAATCTTTGAAAAGCAATGCCAGATAAAGTATTGGTTTCCACAAATTAGAAATAATTCTCAAACAAATTACATATAATTCTCAAAACCCAGTCATAAGACAACAACCAATAAGGGAAATAAGATAAGACTTTAACATATATGTGAGTTTAAAACATGTGCCGGTGCAAAGAAATACTGAAAAGAGACTCAACATTATCCATTACTATGGATACATACTAAAACAATAACGAGATACTACTAGACAACTATAAGAATGTTAAAAGAAAGAAAGAAAGAAAGATAGAAAGAAAGGAAGAAGGAAAGAAGGAAAGAAAAAACCCTGATGATGCTAGATGCTAGGTAAGACATTCAGAACTAGAAGGATCACACAGATGGTCACAGACACTTTGGAGATATCTGACAGGTTTTATAAGAGGCCTTGTCCTTAAAAAAAAAAAATCAGTCAATCAATAAATCAGTAAAGGTGGATAAGGAATAAAGAATGGTATCTGAGGTTGTCTTCCGGTGATCATAAGTGTGCAAGAATATGTGCATGTACACTTCTGCATACACACAAGCAGCACACACAAATATGTGGATATATACATACATACATGTATATATGCATATATATATATATTAATAACAATACAGAAAATATAGAGAAATATACCACAAAATAGAAAGAAAAATTTTCTAAGAAGTTGGATGATAGGGAGTTTAATATTTTTATAATTCATCTATCTACAATCATAATGAAGTCTAAATTATTTTCATAACAAAAAGTATGATATAACACATGTCAAACTAAAAGACATGCATGTATTTTTCAATAAAAGCAAAAAATTTAAATTATTTCATGCTAGGCACTTAAAGATGGGTTTTAGCAATAATTTGACACAGAAGCCTGACTTTGAGTTCACAGTCAGGTTCCAAAGTGAGGCTGGGAGCATGCCCTTATGAGGTATCATTTGCACGTCCTTTATAAAGCCCCATCCAGCAGCACATTGTAGAGACATCTTAGGTTGCCGATGAGTAAGTGCCTGCCAAGTTTAAAAGACTGTTCTTTTAGTACCAGTGTAACAATGGCACATTTTATACAAGAATCCTTACATGTAGATTAAAAGAAAGTTAAGGAGGGACTACATTTTAGAAGCTAATGAATAAAAACAAGTTAATTTTTATTTTAGAACAAATCAAATATGGAATTATAACAGTAAAAAAGATATAATGCATGAAAATACCACATTAATTATTAAAAGTTATCTATGAAAAATTTAATGTAGTTGGCATCAGTAACTCTTCACAATGCAGTGAAAGACTGGAAACTAAAAGTATACAAGGATGTTCTATACAGCCAATGAAAAATGCAGACTGTGTGAAACATGCCTAAAAGCATGGTTCACACAAAGCCTCCGGCTCCAGAAGCTCCAGCTGTATGTATACATCAGACCTAAGGCTGTTGTTTCACAGAAGAATGTCTACTTGTTGTAAAGCACACATACCCATTCACTGAAGGCCAGAGAACACATCCTATCCAAGGCAGGCCAAGCAAAAAGATCTACGATAAACATGACAACAATCCAGCAGGAGAATGCCCCAGTCCAAGCAAACTCTGGGAAAGACAGATCTTGGATATTTTCTTGGAACATTACAACTTACTGTAAGCCAGAATATAGAAATTTTATGAAGATTGCATTCAGTGAAAATGAAATGATTTTTGCCATGGATTTTTAAAAGAGTGCTGGCCAATATTAGGCTGTAAATGTAATACTTTTTGAAAATTAATTGGAAACATAAATTGACTCTAGAAGAGCCACATGGTTCCCAGAATTTTCCTTAATAAGAACAATATGTGGAAGAGATACTTCTGAAAAGAAAAGAATGAATACAAGCCTAGAAAAGTGGTATTTTCTGATTTACTAAGTTATTTACTGGCAACCACTGGAGTCTATCTGTGCCACAGGCAAATCCTTTCATGAACTGAAAAGGGTTACACAGAATAGCCATCTCTATGAAGGACTTTGCCTTACCTCAGCTCAGCCTCAACTGTAAAGGCAATAACATTTTCTCAGATATTTTTCAGATTGATAATTGGGCTCCTGCATATTACTTTACAGATGCTCAAATGTTCTCGGAAGGGCTCCTTTTCAACCACTCTCAGTCTAACAGTCTGGTTTTGATGAAAAGTAGATTTGCAAGGAGAGTTTTGCATAGCAATCTAGCCTGTCTTATGCCTGTGAGCCTTCCCATTGGGAATTCACTATATTGATCAGGAAGACAATACACAGAAGCACATACTGAGTGTAACTGCAAGAGTATTGGGTGAGGGTGATAGCAACAGGTAATAATACCAAATACACATGCATGCACACGTGCACAAATTCACACACACACCACACATATATACGTGCACTTGCATGCACATATATCCCCCCATGTACCTCCACACACATCCCCCCAAGCACCCTCCCACACATGTGCACATGCACCCCCATACATATTCCCCAAGCACCCCACACACATGTGCACATGCACCCATACACACATCCCCAAGCACCCCACATACATGTGCACATGCACCCACACACATCATTTTAATGCTAATTCTCATTGTACTTTTTATTGAAATTCAACTATTTTTCCCCACTAAACCTCAATTCTACTATCTCAAATTCATAAGAAGGGGTTCCTTCAAACCAACTTAATATCCTATAATGCAATAAAGTAAAAGCTGAAACAAAATGATCCATGTGACTACAGTTTCATGAGAGCTTTGCTAGCTCTTGAGAAGTATATCAATACAGGCAACACAGGCATGTACTGGCTGCTTTGGCCCAGGATCTGGCTGGAAATGTCTGTGAGGGTTTGCAGCTGCAGGGTGATAAAGACCTCTGGTCTTCGAGTCTCCTTTCTTCCCTGTTTACCTTAGTCATATGGGTCCTCCCACCTCCTGGCAGTGACAGGTTCATTCATGGCTTCCAATATTGCCAGTGAGTGACTTTGTTAAGTTTGAAATCTTAATAATTTTGAGGAGAGCTCTACCAGCAATGAGACCTGACCTTGAAGAAGGCTGAAATATTCTAAAGTTGCTGATATAAAAATCTTTTGTGACCTAGACAAAGCCCTTGCTGAATTAGACAACTGCACAGGTTTTAGCTATTTACTTGCTTTCCTATTTGGGAAATGGGGTGCAGAAAACCATGGGACTATTTAATCTATAAGTCGGCTACCAGACATATGCTCTAAGTATTTTCATAAAGGCTTTTATTATGCGATCCTTAAGCAGCATATCCATGCCAGATGGGTGGACTGGAATATAAAACACATCTCAGAAGAAGCTATTATTGGGTCAGTAATATGCTAATTAAAAGGGCTTATGCAACCATCTGTGAGACCCCAATGGCAAAGACTTATTTCTAGACCTTCAGTGTCTATATTGCCTCCTATAGATTTATGGGTGCCTGAGAAATTACCATTGTCGGTACTGTGGAAAAGGGGGGGGTGTTCTGCTGGGTTCACAATGTGTTTTAGGCTTGATGGGGATTTGCAATCATTGCAATACTTAGTAGACTTAGTTTTAATGATCAAATTTCTATAACAATCTCTGCAAGTTATATCACTACCTTTATACATTTGTGGACACACCACCTATGAGCACAGTAAGATGGCATTTAAATCAGGAGATGAAATATGTGGTGTGAACCACCAAAACAGTATTTTGTACACCTAAGTGCCTAAGTTGAGGGCATTGTAAGAAGAGCATTGGGTGAGAACAAAGGCAACAAATGGACCACATTGTTCTGCCTTTGTGCATGTGGATTAGGACTAGTTTGATGTTCTCAGGAAATACATAAATGGTTGCTCCAAATGCTTATTCATCACTGGGGGTGCTAAGAGTTTACTCTTTATCCAGTCCCATTTTCCAGGGCATACAGGCCCTTCATTTTTATTATTTGCTATCCCTATGAATTTTATTTTTATATTTGTCCTTCTTTTTAGTATAACAATGTGTCACATAAATATTCCCCTTTGTTGAGATGTGGAGGGATAAAAAGGCTCTGTCACAGAGATAGAATGTGTCTCAGTTACACTCAGGAGTCAGAGTCTCATGGGTTAGAATGAAACATATCCATGCTCTACTGGGCTGACAAAGCCATTCTTGATGGGGAGGCCTAGATAATTGCCATCTCACTCTGTTTGTTATGGAAGTCCTAATTCCCCAGCCCTAACTGGAAGTGCACAGTCGCTACTCTGGCCTCAAGAATACAGTGCCACAGAATTCATTGTCACGTGGATAACACATGGCACCTCCTTAAAAAGTCAAATCCCGAGCTCTGACAATCTGGGGCCTTCATTTCCATGGCTCCATTCAGAGGCGAAGCAAGCAAGATCTTCTGTCTGATTTAGCCTGGTCCAATATCCCATGCTCTGTAGCTTTCTTGAATCAAGAGGGAAGAAACGTGAACACTAGACTTCTCTGAAACTGGAATTTTAAGTCAAGATCCAATATCGAAATAAACAAATAGTATGTCCAGGAAAACATACACAGAGGAATTCTGGCTTCAGATAAATGCCCTCTAAGAAGAACTTCATTTATTAAGCCAGTTTTCCTTTTATTTTGTCCCAGTCCACTTCCTTTAGCAGAATGTTACAATTTTATTCTACTTTATTCTACTCATGCAAATCTTATGTTCCTCCAAACAAGGGCCAACAGGGGCCCTTGGTCACTGCACTGGCCTCCTTTTTTAGAGCAGCTGCCTTAGTTTCCTAGGGATTCAATGCTTGCTATCAAAATGAGGCCTCTGGTTTGTCACTAGAGGAATAGGAGCTCTCTTCAGCTTTTGGTCATCTGGACATCATAAGTTAGAATAGTTGTGTGGCCACGGGAACCCTTTCTGAAAGAAACGGTCACATCACCATGAGTAACCAAGGCAGCATATGTGACTATCAACAAACACTATGACATCATGCGCTAACCAAGAGACTTGTTAAATAAGGGAAGGCAGCTAGGGAACTGCCTCAGTAAGACTTTACTTCAAAACGCTGCGCTCATCAGGTGGACGGCGCCACGAGAAGCCATCAAGCGAAGTCCCTGTCAGGGACGGGTGAAGTCAGAGGGATGGCTTCCAGCCAAAGGACTCAGGAAGCAGATGGCAGCCAAATTAAAGTGTCATGATTAGGCTAGAGATCTCAGGTGGCTGTCAAGTAGCAAATATTAATGCGTCAGGGGGACTCGGCGTTGAGAGAAGAACCCAGCCATGCATAACTCTAAATGATTGCTGTGGAACTCCATGCCTGTGTAAATAAAAATTAAGTCAAACAGAAAACAAAGCTATAATAAGCATCTGGAACAAAATGCCTAGCTAATTACAGCAGAACATGAGGACTGGGGCAGGAGAAGGACGTCACTGCACTGAGCCTTACCGTGCTGAACGTACAAAAAGCAGTGAGAACACCACCTTTACTTTCAGTATTTGTCCACGCTTGAATATTACATACATTACATATATACAAAATAAAATATAAAAAATAAAGGCTTTCTTAGGGCACACACCCAATTTTTCATTGGTAACTTGGAGTAAAAAGGAATCATTTGGTTTTTTTTTTTTTTTACATCATTTATGCTTTTTAAAACTTGAATTTCCTCTGAAAATAACTTTAAAATAAGAATTGAGAAATATTTCAATATGATAAAAATTTCAAAAAAATTTTGCAAAGCACAGAACATCTCTTATTTTTTGGACACTGACATGCTGATTACATGTACTGCATTTGATAAGGAAATATGTCACAATGAATTATAGAGTTGCAGCTCTGTCATTCACTGTCCAAACTCAAAGCTATGAGAGAAGAGTCGCCTTAGACTGTTTTCAAGAAGCACAGTTAGTGAGTGGACAGCCACCAGGGGCCAAGCCACTGCACCATCCTCAACTTCTGAGTCCTGGCCACAGTCCCCAGAGTGCCAGCCAGTGAAGGCTCCCCAGCAGACAACTCTCCCTCCTTCACTGCGCCTTGCTCAGACCTTCATCCCTTCACCCCATCCTGGTTTTACTGTCTTCTGTCCTAGGGGTCAGATGCTGTCACAGGAGAAGGACCTCTTTCCCCTTTACCATCAAGACCCTAAGGAAGCTCTTGCCCTTCCAGTTCTGTCCAGTGCTGCTCCCTAGGGGCCCAAGCAGAGACAGAGGTCTTGGATGTGAACGCATGCCACAAGCACTCTTCTTCCTCTGAGGTCTCTGTTCTCCGCCTCCACCCTCATAGAAACAGTGGTGGGGAGTCTTAGGTCTTTCTCTTCCTTCTGAACATCTTTCTCAGCTTTCACAAAGTGCCCTCAGTGATTCTGCAAAGCCAGAACTAACATCACAAGGTACTGTTGTTCATGCTACATGTCTGGTTGCCCACAGAAAGTCTATTAGGATTCCAGAGTATTTCTTCCTGTCTTTCTTTCCTTTTCAACAGCCCATAAGCTGTGTTCACCCCATCCCTCACCCTACCACCACCTCTGCTTCCCGAAGAACAAAAGTTGCCTTGGGTCTGTAGTAAACCTGTTAACCCATAACTTATAGCCAATAAGCCCCAAATATTTTACCAGTAATAGGCTACAAATAAGCAATGCTACTGCAATATGAGTTCAACTAATACACCTGTTATCTGTCTCAGTGGACAATAACTGGATGATAGTCTGTGCCCTGTAGCAGTGTGAAAGCTCAGCAACACTTCACAGAAAAAGCATGAGCATACAAATACTCAATGTACTGAGTTTTATAATGCCATTGCTTTGATAGCACCTCCTCCACCGGATTTCATTACCTTTTATTTTAAAGTGTAGCCTTTACTTATTGGTATTCACTGAAATTTAGTAGTGGTATTCACTTTCCTAGTCCATGGAATGTTTTGGGTAAGGACATTTTACTTATCAATGCAATTTGTATTTTGTTACTTGCAATTTACCATCACATGGCAGATAATATGTTTCTTAACAGGAATGGATTCAGCTTTAAAGGAATAATTTTGGGCTGGCAAGATCACTCTGTGTGTAAAGCACTTGCACAAGCCTGATAATTTGAATTTGATCACTGGGGCCCATACACAGGTGGAAAGAGCTGACTCAAGCTATTCCCTGACCTTGACACATATACCTTGGCAACCATGTATACATCCATACATCATGCAAACACAGGAACTTGTCATATGTACACAAGTATACATAAATAAATGATAAATCTTAAAGTATCATCCACAATATATTTCTTACTTTCTAAATGATGAAACATACTTAGAATTATATTATTTCTAAAATTTTCTTATAAAACTAGATGATTTCTTATAGTCTGCCCAACAAGCTATTTTTTTTAAGTACACACAGCACATATATAGTTAATGTTACAAATCCTTACTGGATTATCATAGAAATTAATGGGTTTATACCTTGTTTACTGAACTTAGAAGGTCATACTAGTTTGTGTCTATCTAACTTAAGTTCCATCAACTAAGATGTTAATGTGCTCTGAGATGTTCTCATAGTTATCTAACTTCTTAAAATACAAATGTTTACTTTTGTACTTATAGAATGTAAAAAAAAATCATAGCTGTTTAGAGCTGGAATTTCTCTCATAGGTCATTTAGTGAATCACTATGAGAAAAAATGTCACACCCCAATCCAAAGGTTACACCCAGCCATTAGGCATGTAAGTAGGCTCCTAGACTTCCACTTTAGTTTATACTTGTCTTCTATAAAGAGGCTGAGGATCCACATTTACAATAATTTTAATATACCCAATGATGCTCAATCATACAAGGACACTTGCTCAACTATGGTCATAACAACTTTATTTGTAATAGTCAGAACCTGAAAATAGCCTACATGTCCCTCAACCAAGGAATGGATAAAGAAAATGTGGCACATTTACATAATGGAGTATTAATCAGCTGTTAAAAACAATGATATCTTAAAATTTGCAGGCAATGGATAAAACTAGAAGAAATTATCCTGAGTGAGGTAACCCAGACTCAGAAAGACACACATGGTATGCATTCACTTGTAAGTAGATATCAGCTATAAAAATAAAGGCTAACTATGCTATAATCCACAGCCCCAGAGAGACTAACAAGGAAGATTCATGGGGGAATGCAGAGTCTCCTTGGGAAGGGGAAAGAGAAGAGATTTCATAAGTGGACTGTGAGCATGTGGAGATGAAAACATGAGTGATCAGGTTGGGGGGGGGGGAGCCCTGAAAGAGACTGTTAGAAAGGGAGGCATTCCAGGGTCAGATAAAAACCTGGTACAAGGGAATCTCCTAGGACTAGACTCCTAGCAATAGCAGATACATAGCCTGTGATCAGGCAAGACTTCAAGCGGAGGGATTGGAACACCAACTCAGCCACATAACCTTAGACCTAAAGTCTAAGAATGCCACAAGAATAAGCCCACTCCTGACACTGCCTGGAGCACAAAGACCCTCAGGCTGGGTGACCCAGAGACCTAGGACAGAACCAAACACAACTATAGAAAAAAAGGTCAATGTAATGATCCCTAATGATATTCTGCTACACTCATAGATTGGTGTCCAGCCCAATTGTCATCAGAGAGGCCTCATCTAGTAACTGATGGAAATGGATGCAAACCCACAGGTGGTGCTCTGGGAATCCTGCAGAAGAGGGGGAGAAAGGATTGTAGGATCCACCAGAAGAGCCCCCCCCCCAAAAAAAAAAACACAGAATCAACTAACCAGGGCTCACAGGGGCTCACAGAGACTGAACCAACAACCAGGGAGTCTGCATGGGACTGACCTCGGCCCTCTGTATGTATGTGACAGTTGTGTAGCTTGGTCCTTTTATGGGACTCCTAACAGTAAGAACAGGGGCTGTCTCTGACTTCCTGGCTTTTAGGACCCTATACCTTATACTGGGTCACTTTGCCCATCCTTAATACATGAGGAGGTGCTTAGTCTTACTGCAACTTGATATGCCATGTTTTATTGATATCCTTGGGAGATCTGCCCTTTTCTGAACAGAAATTGAGGAGGAGTGGATTGGGGGTGGAGACAGAGGTGATGTTGGAGGAGGAGCGGGAAGGAGAGTAAGGAGGGGAAACTGCAGATGGGATGTAAAAATAGAGAAAGGAAAAAGAAAAAGGTTTTAGAAGAATCCTGAGTATCTATGATGATGGAGTCATTATATCAGATTATTTTAAAACACGTGTTTTTCTTATGATACTCAGAAAATCACAAACTAAGAACAAGCTCAGGAAAACACTATTTCAGAAGTAGGATAATTCAGTTTTAATGGCATCTGACATTCCCACTTTAGCAAACAGTGTGGCTGCAGTGGTATACAGAGTGAGGATCTCTTGGAGCTTCTGTCTCCTTTTGTACCCTGTTCAGTACATACCTTCCTGGAGGCACCACACTTAGCAACTGCTCTACTCTAAGTGAGAGCATGAACTTCTCAAAATGCAGCTCTCTTCAAAGGACTTTCTGAATGGCTGCCTCTTCTTAACCACATTTATCTGTCACTCACCTACAGAATTACTCATCTACACACCCACAACACACTAATGCAAACATATGTAAACACACCTACAATCCTACAAGAATACTGACATGTTTTACTTCCTCTGTTTGGAAATTCAAGTGACTAATTTCTCATTTTTGGTTGTGTGGTTCTACTTGGGTTGTTTTTTCCTAAAGAAAACCATAAAAGACATGCTTGTCTGTTTCCAAAACCTTGCTCTCTTTAGAGACATGAGGTAAAAACCTTCACACAAACTGGGATCTCTAGAAGCAGAGCCATTTGTTTAAACTGATAAATATTTGGTAGAGGTCTCTAGTTCCTCTCAAGATGTCACTGCCCAGACGCTCCTTAGGCCTCAGAATGTACACAGCAGAGGAGATGGTCATTGTGGCAGATGATGGCTGAGTTGGGCCAGACATTCATTCAGCCTGTACCTGAGACCCTGGGGCATGTGGTGCTAGTTGAACTGGATGGCTGCATACAGAATGATGCAAATAGATTCATATTTCTCATCTTGCACAAAACTCAATTCCAAATAGATCAAGTACCTCAATATAAGACTCAATACTCTGATTCTGATAGAAAAGCAAGTGGAGAATAGTCTTGAACTCTTCAGCACAGGAAAGGACTTACTCAACAGGACACTGATAGCATAAGCACTAAGAACAATAATTAATAAATGAAACTGAAAAGCTCTTTAAGGCAAAAGACACCATCATTCAGTCAAAGCAGCAACCTACAGAATGGAAAAAGAGATAGAAGGGTAGTATCTAAATCATACAAAGAACTTTAAAAAAAAATGAAAATCAAGAAAACAATTGAAAAATAGGGTAGAGAACTAAGCTGAGTTCTCAAAGAGTTAAACATAATGGCTAAGAAACAAACAAACAAACAAACAAAAAAAAAGTTCAACACCCTTAACCATCAGGAAAATGCAAATTAAATTTGAGATTTCATCTTATTCTAGTCAGAATAGCCAAGATCAAAGAAACCAAATGACAGTACATGTTGGTGAGAATATAAAAGGGGAAAACTTATTCATTGCTGGTGGAAATGCAGATAATACAGCCGCTATGGAAATCAGGGTTCATCAGGAAGCTCGGAATAGGTCTACTTCAAGATCCATCTATTCCACTCTTGAGCATACATTCAAAGGATACTACATTGCACTAGAGATACTTGCTCATCATGCTCATTGCTGCTCTAGTCATAATAGCAAAAAACTAGAAAAATAGCCTAGATGTCCACCAACTGGTAAAAGAGAATGAAGATGTGGTACATTTTACAATAACATATTATTCAGCTGTTAAGAAAAGTGAAATTCACAGATAAATGGATCAAGCTACCAGAAAACAAAACAAAAAAACAAAACAAAACACATGCTGAGTGAGGTAACTTCAAAAGACAAATACTGTATGTTTTCTTCTTGTATGTGGAAGTTAGCGTTTAGTTTTTGATGCAGTTTGATACAATCCAAACAAGCAAAGATGTTAGGTACCTAGTAAGGGACTAGAAGGAGAAGAGGCTCTCCCAAGGAAAGAGAAATAAGATAAAGTGTTATGAAGAGACAGGGAGAATACTGGAGTAGGGATTAAATGGGGAAATAAATGGAAGAGAAGAGTAAAGGGTGAATATAAAAAGGGACAACTAACATTAAGGGGCCATTTGAAAAACCATATGAAAACCTACTACTGTAGAAGCTTCCTAGTTTACATATATATGTATGTATACATGCATACACACACACACACACACACACACACACACACACACTAAATGGAGCCACCAAACAATAGTAGAGAATACTTCAACCAGACATTTTGTGCCACCAAGAAAGGACTCCAAGTGTCAGGAATGAGTTACATCTTGTTGAGTTATTAGTCAAGAGGCCCCACGGAAACTCTGAAACATCACATGCTATTGCCAAGTCTAGTGGTTATTCTCCATAACCTGATGGTGTACCCTGTTACTAAGGACAGCACTTATTTATGTCATTGAACACAGAGAAGTTGAGCTGGTGCCCAACTTCACTCCTACTGACTTGTGTCCATGGTACTGCAAGGTACTCTGTATGCTACTTGAAGAGAAAGGCAATCATCGATATCACCCAGATACAAACAGTCTACAACAGTCTCCTGTAAAACACTAGTGCAATAATGGCACAGATGTTACACTATTTCATTGACTTTATGGCCCACTCCATGGGATGGAGCTCATACCTGACACTACTAAAGTGGCCAGGATCCTGAGACCATGCAGATCATGGGCTCCCACCCCTGACCAAGAAGCTATCTCCAATGTAGTCTCAATAGATAAATTAACCACACTTCAGGGCAGACCGCACCTCAGGAATAGACGGACAACATGAAATGAACTCAATGCTGTTTTTGTCAGCTTTTAAAATTTCATTTTATTTGATTCTGGATTATTTTTATCTTACTGGTATTTTGCATATTTATTTTGATTTTTGTTTTTGTGGGATTTTGTGTGTGTGTGTGTGTTTCTTGTTTGTTTCTTTTTTCAAAAGAGAGACAAAAAATAGACCATAAAGTTGAATAGAAAGGAAGATAAGAAAGATCTGGATGGAAATGGGGAGGGGAAGAGATGATCACTGTCTGAAAATTTTCAATAAAAATGACATTAATCTTGAAGATTATTTTTTTAGTTTGAATAGTAAATCAGATTAAAAACTGAAAGTTAGAAAGTATATACAATAGACTTAGTATAATGTAGTCGTGTGCCTGACCTTAAACCTAGCCTGCTTAATTGAACACAAAAGTGTCATGAGTTTATTTCCATGTAGAAATGCATTTTCTTCTGGAAAACAAACTTAACCTGCGAAGTCCGATTTGTCAGTAAGGGGCAATGGCATGTGTATGATGCTAAGTTCTGTTCAGTGTTGCTACTATAATTGTGCACAGCAGACTCCTAGCAGGCCTTCATGTAGGTGGCTGAGAAGGAATGCTCAGTAATCCTGGGCTTGCATTATCAGCAGTAACAGCAATAATAGCAATGATGACAAACATACATACACATGCAATGTGCCACACACTGCTATGCATTTTGCATAGCTGCAACATGGACACACAGCAGCTGTGTATACCTACACTAGCCCTTCCCAAGACAGTCTGTCCACTGAGTGGGGGAGGGGCTTGAGAGGGCCCTCCCCTCTGTTGGCAGCTAATGTTTCCCAGGGGGAATGGATGTCTTTTCTTCAGTGGTGTAGCCACCTTCCCATGCTCCAGCAAATAACTCCCTGCCTGTGTATAGGCAAGCAACTCTAATTAAATTCAGTATGTCAAAAAAAGAAAATACAAGAAAGTAGGAGAGCAGAAGAAAGGAGTCAGCAAGATTGTATGGGGTGGGGGGTAGAAAAAATAGCATGAAATATGGTCTGTTCAAAGTAATTCACAGGGCAAATGTCCTGTCTAGTGGTGGGTTATGGGTTACTTCATTTTTACATTTGCTTCAGGATTTTAAAGTTTTCCTTCAGGACTTTAAATTTTTAAAAAATTATTTTTCAGCTGATGTGAATTATTTTGGACATCCATTAACTCAGCAAACATTTATTTATTTTCCCTATAGTTTATAGTAGACAGAAAGGAAAATTTAGAAACTACTCAGACACATGTGTCTAAGTACACAAACACGTTTGTGGAAACAGTTGCATAATGGAGGGAAGCCATTGTTTCTCTTTCTAAGTCTGAGTTTAGTATTGTTTCCATGAACACTTCTGAAATAAGAACACAGTTCACCAATGTCCTGAGTATGGAGAAGAATCTTGAATTTCCTTGTCAGTGAAGGGAATCAGGGCCACAGTCTTGCACACATTAAGCAAGTACTCTACCATCCAGTAACATACCCAGCCCTGAGACGCAAGATCGCAGAGGGGACATTTTATTCCTCCGATAATGTAGGAGAAATGGGATACTGATTAAATGTTTTCAGAATGACATAAGGAGAAAGCAGAGGCACTGTGTCCTCTTAGCTCTAGTGAAGTCCAACTTCACTAGCCAGTCTGGCTAACAAGCTGATGTGATTAGCTGAACCGAGGCAGATAGTAGAGAGGTCATGAGGAATACTTCAAGATGACAAAGAACTCAGAACTGTATTTTTTGTTTTTTAATTCTACTTCAATAACATAGATAGCATCTCTGTCTGGAACAGAAAAGACACCAGTCCACTGGAGCCTGAGAGCTTTGCACACACTGGTGGGAGGCTACGGGGGAAGAATATAACTCAGGAAAAAGCTGCATGGCCTCACTCTCATCTACTCTCCACTTTGAAGTTGGGCTTTCATAAAACACAGGGACAACTGTGTCATGGCTGAGCTGACAAACATCAATAGTTTTTTGTTTTTTGTTTGTTTTTTTTTTACCCTAACTCTTATTTCTGTGGCCCAGCAGATCCTGGGTCATCTGACTTTGTCCTTCCTGCTTTCTGGGTTTTATCCATGCTTCCTTTAGTTCTTTTAATTGTGGTTCCCCTTCTTGATCCCTATGATACCTTCCTACTTCTGTCTTAATAGTACCACAGGCTGGGGACTAGATCTTAGGAGACTACTACAACACCAGGGAACAGTGACCATTTGTCCCTGTAGTGATGTCTCCCTTGTATACCTGGGGATGAGCCAGAAGCGTCTCTTTGTTCCCCTGAGTATTTTCATCATTCACACAGTTTATAACTAACAACATTTGGTGGTTTTAGTAGCTTTATGTGCCTGCTTCCCTATTACACTAAAAGTTTTTTGAGAACAGATTCTTGTAATATTCAACAGTTAGTTTAATACAAATATTGTGGATACCTTGCATGGTATTTGCTGTACTTGAAAAATTCCACAGTAAAGCATATATTAGGTAACAAGCAGACATTTTAATGGATGTCTATCATGAAGAAACTAACTGCTTTTGGAGCATAAGAAGCTAAATACATTAAAGTAAAACCTCAAAATGAATGCCCTAGACTGATAGAGGTCTCAATGGTTAAGAACACTGGCTACTGATGGAAGATGTCATTCTGTAAATATGTTTCTCATACTGGTTAATGAATAAAGCACTGTTGGCCAATAGAAAAGCAAGATAGGCAGGACTAGGAGATAAGGAGGATTCAAGGAAGTAATAAGGAGGAGTCAGCATGGAGAGACTGGAGAGAGCAGAACCGCCGGCTTACTCTCTGGTAAGATGAGACCACGTGGAAACACTTAGATTAATAGAAATGGGTTAATAATTAAGACAGAGCTAGCCTATAAGAAATTAGTACCTGGCCAACAGCATTATATCAAATACAAGTGTCTCTGTGTGTTATTTGGGGCTGGCATGGCAGTGGGACCAGCGGCGGGGGAAAAACTTTACTCCTGACAGGCCTCTTGCAGGAGACTTTAATTCTATTCCCAGAACCCATATGGTGGCTCACAACTGTTTCTAAGTCCCAGTTCCAGGAGATATGATGGCATTTCTGACTTCTGCAGGCACAGCACACATGTGAGTCACATACATATATGCAGACAAAACATTCATGCACATAAATAAATCTAAAATATAATAGTTATGAAAAATAAGTTTTGTTTTAAAGTTAAACTTTAAAAAAGAAAAAGTTAACAGATTAAGATAATCATTAGAGGGTTTTCACTTGCAGGTGTAATGCATAAGCTGGGATATTCACAACAGAACCCCACCTAACTGTTGTGGGGTAATCTTTTGTACACTGTGAAGACGTGTCTCCACCTAAAATGCTTCTGATTGGTTTAATAAAATAACTGACTAGCCAATAGCTAGGCAAGTGAGGTTAAGCAGGACTTCTGGGTAGAGAGAGAAAGTTGGGATAATCTAGGCCCACAAGGGAGATGCCAGCGAGAGGTGGAGGGAGTCAGACATATAGAATGGAGAAGAAATAAAGAACCATGGGGCAGAATGTAGATAAATAAAAACAGGTTAATTTAAGTTATAAGAGCTAGTTGGGAACAAGCCTAAGCTAAAGGCCAAGCTTTCATAAGTACTAAGACTCCATGTCATTATAGGGATCTGGCAGTCCCAGAGAAAGTCAGACAAGGAAGTCCAGCTACACCTAACATGTATTCAACACTTCCTCCTTGTGAGGCAATTCAGAGCCATTATCCAACTTTATCTTCACAATTACTCACTGAGGGACTGTCATTATTCCTTGTTTTCTATATAGGGAAACTGATATTCCAACAGGGTACCTTGATAAAGTCTCACCCACAAGATGTGCCAGTATTCAGGTTCCAAGCTGGGCCTAGGAGATTCCAAAGCCTGCAGGATGACCAGCAACAGTCCCTTCAGATTCTAACCCAGGCCTAAGAGACTCCAGAGCCTGAGGCAGTGGGACTGGGACCAAAGAACCAAAACAACTCCCGGGAAACTTAAAACATGGTGGGTGACAGGCAGAAAAGCACTCTGGGCTTGCCTCTCTGTGTCTACCTTCAATATTTCAATCTCACAGCTGCTAGGGAGCTGTCTTGGGAAAGAGAAGTTGTGAGTGCCAGTGTTTGCAAAACAGACCCAAACAGGCCCATTACAAGGCACATCTGGTTCTGTGTGGTGGCTGTGGTGATTTCCCGTAAAGTATTCATCTCATACCTACTAAAATGAGTAGAACCAGTTTGAACCCACAGACTAATGGATCTAAAAAAAATAGCCAAACCAGCTACCAATGTCTTAGAGAGGGAGGGAGAAGAAGAGAGGGAGAGAAGGAGAGGAAGGGAAGGAAGGAGAGAAGAAAAGGGAGGAGGGAGGGAGTGTGCCAGTCTCACCAGCCTTTTGACAGACATACAGCTCCTGCAGTGACCCACAACAAACACATTAAGCTACTAAACACCCTGTACATCATAGGTCTTCTGGCTTATTTTGAGCAGTCTTATGACAATGTATGTTTAGTGGCTTCCTAAGGTTTTGGCATTTGAGTGTGTACCCATTTGCTTGGCATCTCCTTCACTGGCTTTAGTAACAGTCACTACTCTGCCAGAGCAGACCACCCTCAATATACCCACAGTCCTGGAGATGCTTCATGTGGTTCTTCCAGCCCGGCACTTCCCTGGGAAGGAGGAGTACTAAAGTACCGCAAAGAACATGTGTATCCCTGGTACCGCAGCCAGAGTATGTGGCCAGACATTTTAATGCCACTCCTCAAGGTTCCTTCCAAAACTAACATTTCCAGCGTGTCCTGCCACTCTGAAATATAGCTAACTTTTTTCCAGGTCATAGGGGAAGGCAAATAGACACTTTTTTTTTTTTTTAACATTGACAAGCCTAAAAACTAACAATGCATTGCCTGTGCTATACAATGGGCTCTTGTATTTTTACAGTTAAAATACAGCCAGTGGACCTGAATTAAATCAATTTAATGACCTCAGGTGAGGACCCAGGGCTGTCCATTCTTATAGCAAATCACTACCCTTCTATGTCAGGCACAGTTTACCACTGGGCACCACTGACATCTCTTTATATTAATAAAATGTATGTGTTTTTTCTTCTAAAAAACAAACAAAACAAAAAAAGCAGCTCTTGCACATAGGGTACATTTTGCATAGAAATGTTAATTCTGTTTTATCCTCCATGAACAGGTTTCTAAGTGTTAAGTGATTAGATAGCAGAATTAGGCATGCTGGGTGATCTGTTTGTTATTAGTGTGAACTGTGACATAGAAGGATAGTGATTTGCTATAAGAATGGACAGCCCTGGGTCCTCACCAGACTGATAGCTGGGAAACTAGCAGAGGATCAACTCAGACCCCTTGAATATGGGTCTCAGTTAAGAGGTCTGGGCAGTCTATGGGGCCTCTGGTGGTGAATCAGTATTTATCCCTAGTATACGAATGGACTTTGGAAGCCCACCCCACATGAGGGATACTACCTCAGCCTAGACACATGGGGGAGGGCCTGGGCCCTGCTCAGAAAGGGGATGGGATGGGAGTTGGTGGGAAGAACAGGGGATGGTGCAGGAGCTGAGATTGACATGTAAAACAAGCTTGTTTTAAATTTAAATAAGAAAAAATATCAAGGAAAACAAAACAACAACAACAAAACAGTGGTGGAAACTTTCAGCTAAGTGGGGAAGATCAGTGTGTTTACTTTAACTTCTAGAATGGGCAGGAAGATGGCAAATGAGGAACAAACCCACAAGAGCAGAGCAAACAGGACAGGCTACAAATTAAACTCAAGAGAAAGAGGACACTAGAAAATGGAAAGCACCAGATGAGTGGTCTGGGAATCACAGCAGAACATCAAACAGTCCCCACAGTGTTCCATAAGTGCCCAGCAGTCAGGGCTGCGACCAGCATGTAGCCTGTGGTGGAGTCTGAGGAGCAGGAGACAGGAGACAGACAGACAGAGAGAGAGAGAGAGAGAGAGAGAGAGAGAGAGAGAGAGAGAGAGAGAGAGAGAGAGAGAGAGGATGCACTGGGAATGTAATGACACTTTGAAACCTCCAGGCCCACCCCCCCAGGCAGCACCACCAACTGAAGACCAAGTGTTCAAATGCATGAACCTACAGGAAACATTTTCATTCAAAGGACCACACACTCACTTGAGGAAAACATTTCCCATAATACTTAAAGATACTATGTCATGTTCATTGTGTGTGAATGAATGCAGAAAGGAAAGAAGTGGAGGGGAAAAGACAAGTTGTAGAATTAGATCCAAGGTGCTAAGAAACAAGAAACCTTGTTAATTCCACTTCCCCTAGAAAAAAATGTACTCCGTATTACTCAGAAGGTCATCACTGGGGTAAGGGTGGAATCACACAGGTTTCTGACACATGACCACAATGTAAGTATGAGATTTACATGTGAGCAACTACAGACATGCACTCCTGTGTTCTTGCCTGGTAATGTGCAGTACATGGTTCTCATGTCTGTAAAAATTCTGCTGCTGAACACATACCCAGTGCACTGTCAGTCTTAAAAAGAATAGGGGCATCATACTTGATGATGAGAACAAATAACTATACCACAGTTTCTATCGTTGTAGCACAGACTTAAAAAGAAATTGTGTACCAGGTCCACACAGCCCATGCTTCAGAGATTCTTGAAGGTCAAGAGACAGCCCTGGGCTCAGGGATATTGATGTTCACACTATGACATAATTTCCCAAGGACACATTTTCAGTGTCTCCACAGTCAGTGAGGCACGACTGTATGCTGCTGTCCTCTTTTCTTCTCCCAACATATCTGAACACTGAGGCTCCCTTTGGTGTGACACTACTGCAATCCACTGAGTCAAAAGGAGAAGAAGGACCACCTGTGTTCTATTGAGCAAGAGAAACAAGGAACTGTTAAAATGTAAAGCAACAGGTGATGGGGGATGTCCTTTTGTATATATGTTTCTCTTATTGGTTGATGAATAAAACACTGATTGGCCAGTAGCCAGGCAGGAGGTATAGGCGGGGCTACCAGAGGAGGAGAATTCTGGGGAGAGAGAGGCTGCCAGAGAGAAGCCATGTAGCTGCTGAAGGAGTAACATGCCCGATATGGGTAAACCACAGCCTTGTGGCAATACATAGTTTAATAGAAATGGATTAATAACTAAGAGAGAGCTAGCCAGTAAGAAGCCTGAGCCATCAGCCAACAGTTTCTAATTAATAGAAGTCTCAGTGTGTTTATTTGGGGTAAAGTGGCTGTGGGACCAGACTGACAGAAACTCCATTTACAAACAAGCAATATAAATATGTATGTTTTGTCACTATTGAAAATAAAAGTTTTAAAAACTAAAGACATACTGCTACATTACCGTGTAATGACTCTACTGAGGCCCAGGTAGCTTCAACTAGACTTTCCAAGGTGGGAATGTGAGTAGGAAAGCCTGGATTTGATCCCCTGCAGTCTGACTCCAGACCCTCAAGTCCAAACCATGCAATGCATCTAGTGCACCATGTGTGCATGGGGAAAGCCAGGATTTGATCCCCTGCAGTCTGACTCCAGGCCCACCACTCCAAACCAGGCAGTGGACAGCTAAGTCTCAGTCAGTGCTCCCCAACCCTCAGAACTCTCCTCTTCTGTTTGCAGGAGTAGAAGACAGGGAAAGTAAAGATGAGGAAAGCATACAAGTCAGACAGGCTTTAAAGAAGCCCAGAATGTGGATGAGGTCCCGGATCTGCCTTCTGTTCCTTTTACAGTGTGTTCCTTCCAGGTAGAGTTCTGCTTCTGCCCTTGTGTTATCTATTCATTTGGAAAATAACACCCTATGTGCCTAGCTTTGGGGCTAGGCAATCAGATGGCTGTTGTAAAGGATTTTTCCCCTTGGGAGGTATGCTGCATGAAATTCACATAAAGGCAATATGTAAACAGAGCTGCTGACTCAGTCCTCCTCCATCAGCTTATAAAGAACCAGGGCATTAATATATTTTTTATAACAATTGTGAGAGGGTGTTATTCTAGTCATATATGACACCAGCCTTTAGTCCAAAGAAGGGGCAACATGCTTCAGTGATTTGAAATACACATCCCACTATCATTACAGTTATAAGATAGGCAGCACTGTAATGGGGGTAATAATAGCAACTGTCACTGTCTGCCATGAAAGGCCTACATCCACTCCCAGCAAGCCTCCTGCTCCCTTGCAGTCAGCAGCTGACTGGGACATTTTCCTCTGCATTTCTGCTAAAACTCAGATGCACATTACCAGAGCAAAAAGGAATGGCAGGTGTTTTATGGAAGTGCTGTGATAGTGAATGTGGTAGACCCAATCCATGGGTTGGGGTCCTGGATGAAATAAAAGGGAAACCAGAGAACAAACCAATACTCGCCTCTCTTAGGCTCCTGACCTTAGATACTGTGTGAGCAGCCCCCTCATGCTCTTGTTGCCATGCCTTCCCTGCCATGGTCCTAACATGCCCTCAAACTGAGAGACAAAAATAAACCTTCTTCCTTTTAAAAAAATATTTAATATTTAAGTTTTAATTATGTGTGGAAGGAGGCAGGCTATGTGCATACATTATACAAGTGCTGTACTGTGAGTGACGTGCCCAGTCCAGAGAAAGCAAGATCATAGAGGAGACATTTTATCCTGCTGATAATGCAGCAGAAATGAGGTACCAAATAGATGTTTTCAGAATGGCACACAAGAAAGACAGAAGGCAGAGGCACTGTGCAGGTGGCTGGAAGCCAGAGGCCACAGATCCACTGAAGCCCGATGTGCATGCTGGGAATTCAACTCAGGTCCTTTGGAGAGCATCTTAATCTCTCCAAACCCTTGGCTTTCTGCTCTTATGTCATTTTGCCAATTATTTTGTCACAACAATGAGAAAGTAACTAATGCAGGAAATATCATAATACACATACCTACAGGATGGAACATGGTTTCTCATCAGCTGAAGAACTCAAGAATAAGAGACCAAAATGGGCCCCTCCTACTGATGTAAGTTTTTAACAATTACTCAAGTTTATAACCTGTCCAATCATGATATAAATATAATGTTGGAACACAATTATGAATTCTTGGTGGCAGACAGAAAACTAATATATTCTCACATCAAGTGAAAGAAAAGTAAATCACACCCGCAATTTGATTTGTGTGTAGCTTCCTCAGATTTAGTCTCTTTTGCTGGTGTTATTACATGGAACTCACAGCATTTAATAGATACACGGTGATATGAAAACACCATGATAAATGTAAATGACTGTACTTTACTTAAAACATACCATTTACCTTCTAATACATTTCTTCACTGACTTATACGTCCTTAACTGAAAGCATAGGTACAAACAAAGCCATTGCTGTTTGTAAGGGGAGAGGGCTCAATGGGAGCTCAGGGAAGGACTCAGTGGAGTACTGGTACACAGAAGGAATTCAATCGATCACAGATTACAATAACAATGCCCTTAGTATGGTCTTTTGGGACACTCCTAATTTCCCAATAGCATAGTCCTAGAAGCGTATTTGTGGAAAAGTATGCTTTGTTTTAGAAGGGGTGGGGGGAAGCCAGTTAGATTTTTCCAACAGCTACAAAAGGACATAAGGACAACTTTAATTATTAAAAACACAGAAAGTATCTCAAGGATGCAGAAGAGGAGCTTGTCCCAGTTGAAAACTGCTACAGGAATGTCAGGCATTTACCTAGCAGCAATCACAGGCCACCTAGGCCTATCAGTGAAGTAAACACAAAGCAAGCGAAAGAAATTCCTACCACATGCAAATTACTTCACAGATATAGACCAGAGAGGAAACTGAGAAAGAACAAAGATGTGGGGATAAATTTGGAAGGAAATCAGGAAATAAATGGATAGTTCTGTTGTAAGAGCACTCAAAACACAAAGTGAGCCGTCTGATTGGGAGAAAGCATGGTGACCCCTGCAACCCTGCTAAGGCTGTCACAGCAGACTGGCAATAACAGTCTGGTTCATTTGATAACATTTATTACACTTCTTAAGCTACAGTCATTTTTAAAAGACAAATACCACTCTGTTTTTACATTAACAATATCATACTTCAAAATTGTCATAGTATCTTTTAGGTCAACATTATTCAAATGTATTACTATTCTACTCCCCAAAAGTTTTATATTAGAAGGAAAAAAAATCATAATAACTTTCTTTCTATTTTCACACTATAGCAAACATTTGGTTTCTTTTTAAACTTAAAATTAAATACACTAACATTTCCTATTGCTCTTGTACTACCACATAATCACTTATCATTTTCCAACCATTTCCATGCATGCACAGTGTGATCCTATATCACGGAGAAATGATTATGATCAATAAATGAAGTTTTAAAAAGAAAATTATTAACTTAGTCCTTGACAAGCAACACCATATGTTTTCTATTCATTTTCTTGCTACTGTAGTCAATGAATAAACAAGAATAAAACTTAAAGGAACATTAGCTTGTGGCAAGACCAGACAGAATATTCTGGAACTGTGCTTTGAAGTAAAATCATTCCCTTACCACCAGGAGATTTAATACTACCATTTCACCATGAAAATAATCACAGATGAATGTTCTGACCAGGACTAATTGTCTTTGAAGTACTCGAAGTTCAAGCATTCAAAACAGCGCTTGACAAAACGCTTTACCTTATCAAAAAGTTACAAAGAAAACAACTGTGGGCAAGACCCAATCCTGTGGGGTGTATATCTAAAGATCAAAGTGGGAACTTTAAGCAAAATGAGAAGGTATATAAGTGCATGTCATTAAGACAGCCTAAATTTAAGTGTTTGACCTTTTGTCCTTCTTTTACAGTTATCAGGGTGATGAAATAACTGCTGAGTGACAGTAGGAGTTTAGTAAACAGGATCCGAACATCCACCATGTGTGTTCTTTCCTCCAGATTGCTTTATGATATGTGTTCAAATTCTGTACCAAACAGTGCAGCTGTAAAAACAATCTTATAGTCAGTGGGGAGAAAACACCAAACACAAATATAGTAGGTTCACAAGGGTGTTCCCTTCTACCTGAGTGTCCTGTGGGGCTTCAGAGGTTGCAAAATTAAGAACTGGAGATTAACCATGATGATTTGGGAGCAGTCATCCCTGCATCAGTGTCAGGGAGAGCTTCAGCAGTGCTGTTCTTCTCCCTAGAACAGCTTTCTTTCT
This sequence comes from Phodopus roborovskii, assembly GCF_943737965.1. NCBI lineage: Eukaryota > Metazoa > Chordata > Mammalia > Rodentia > Cricetidae > Phodopus > Phodopus roborovskii. The sequence goes on along the minus strand of NW_026126525.1, from coordinate 27,705,504 downwards.
CCCCAGCTCATGCCAAATTGTCCTTCAGGGATTAGCTGAAGTGTCATTTTCTTGGGAAATCTCTCTATTGTTTGTTTATGTTTCCCACATAGCCCTAGTCACCACTGCAGTTTCATTCTATTATGTGTCATTATTTGATCAGTTATCTCCCATTAGTATGTAAGTTTCTGAGGGCAAGGACTTAGGGTGTCTGTTCCTATCATAATAGTTCCAAATCTGAGAGCAAAGCTAGACGCATGCTTAAGTTGTGTTTAGCAAAAGATGAAAGAAAAAAAATTGAATAAGACTGAATAATGATAGTTAATTGGTTACCTGGGGTAATGATAGTTAATAGGCTAACTTGTTTCTGGCCACTACTAGACAATAATAATGATTAGGAATACACATCAGGACATATACCATCCACTGATTTTACTGAGCATTCTTCTCTCTACTCTTCTCCCTACATCCTCTTGCTGCAGGGAACATGAGTGACGTGAGACATGGAGGATGGCATGGGGACCTCAGTCCTGCAGTTTTGCCTGACCGTTTCTGCACTTAGCTCACACATGCTTCATCACCCTGAACCTCACACCTTGCTTGGGGACAATGGTTAGGATTTCAATTAGGGCCCTCTGTGGTCAGAGGCATACTCAGAAAAGTGGGCCCTGATGGCACTGTGACAGCCTTTCAGGAGCATGTGCACAGAACACATGGAGATCTCTGAGAACCAGGGTCCTCTCCAACACAGGCATCAAGCAGAGACTGCCTGGAATATGCTCAAGAGTCCTAGAGGAGCCAGCCAGCAGAGGACCCCTGGTGGCATCAGTTTCCAGAGTGCACAGTGAGTACTTCTTTCTAGATGACAGCCAGCGTGTCTGCTCACAAGCACTGTTTGTTAAAGTTCAAGGATATAGAGAAAATAAAACTCGACTAAGCAGTGTGACTGTATGGAGAGGATCTTTAGAAACTTTGACACACACTATTTCTAGAGCTGGTTTAGGCAGACAGAAACGTCAGCTCCTCGAGTTCCACAGCATCCTCTAGAGGTATAAATATAACCTGGAAAAAAAGTATTCTGAAATCCATCCCCTTAGCTTCCAATCAACTGGAAAATTTTCTAGTTTAGTGAAGCTTCAACACTAATTATTTTAAATGATTCCAATGTTAATTTTTCAAAATTATAAAATGTAGTAAATATTGATGAAGGAGAAAGGAAAAGCAAGATGGTAAATTCACATGTAATCTTTTATGGAAAACTAACTACAAAAAGTGTGTTGGAGTACATTTTTCATATGTATACTATTTTACATTTTAAAAAATCTGAGATAATAGTGTATATGCAGTTTTTGTTAAATAGTTGCAAAGTTTCCAAGTAATGGAATATCATAGCCAACCTTGCAACTTATTAAATATTCTCCACAACTGCTTTTATTTAAAAAGAACTACAATCTATTTAATATCTCTTATTTTTGGACAACCAATATTTATTTGTGAAACTGCAAATATCTTTCCCCCAATTCATTCTTTAATGAGTTCTTAAAGGACAGTACTTTATAGGGTGGGAAATGAATGCAGGGGAACACTAGACAATTTATTTTAAGCTTCACACAAGACCCTAGTGTTACTGGGAAGGGAGAGCAGCTCCGCCTACGACCCTTATTTAACTGAGGACGGATGTGTAGTCCAAGGGCAGCAAAGTGATAAATAGATTTTGGCAGCGCATTCTCTGTACCTTGAGTAGTATTACAGTGTGTCATTGGAGTGGGTCATTTAGAACAGGAAGCCAGGGACACTATGTGGTGTTCTCCCAGGGTAGGTTCACAGATACCTCATAGACGGCTTTGGCAGGATGCTCAGCAGGCACAGAGAAGCACAGAAAGTGGCTTTATTTTTTAAGGCTCAAATTCAGATGAAAGATTCACAGGGGATCCAGCAAAGGGGAACGCCTGGGCCTGAGCTAAAATAGCTGGTTTATTCTGCTTTCATAGTGCACAGAAGCTTTACTGATCTGCCCCACAGTTATCTGCCAATCTCACACCTTAGGGTAAGTAACACACACATCTTTATTAACACTGAACTCTCCATTCTGATGGGAAGGAGGTCCAAGAGACTGGATTTCTAAATCCACATTGATTTATTATATTTTCACATCTTACTGCAATTCAGCCCACTACATGCAAAGCAAGGGCCCATCATCAACAGACACACCTACCAGTCACATTCTCAGCCACTGTGCTTCAGAATCACAAACACTGGTCATAAGGCACACAATCTTACCTGCTAAATGGCTATTTCTGCAGACTAGAGCTGGGGCATCGGTGGGCATGGCTACTTTGCTAATTGATTTTCTGATAACTTAATTTTTCTCCAGAATGGAAATAGCTCACTGGTAGTTATGTTCTACTCCTTGCTCCATCACCCTGCACCCGAGCAATAGAAATAATAAAACACAATAGTATATTTTAAAAAATCCATGGACTATAGGAAAGAAACCCTCAAAAGTAAAAAAAAAAAAAAATTTTTTTTTTCTAGTAATCCCATAGTTCAAAGACAGGTGTTATTAAATAGTTTGTTAGGTGATGTTTAGTATTAGAGATTATGTTCTCCCTGGTACATAAAGATTTGCAGACCTTTTAGACACTCTTGCTGTGTAACCCTCTATTTGGCAAATAAATATATATATATATTTGCCAAATATATATATATATATATATATATATATATATATATATATATATCTTTGTGTTGGTTCATACTGTTTTTACAGCTGGATAATTAAGTATTTTTAATAGTTTTAAAGTCCTGACATAATTTTACTTTGACAATTAAATTGGTAAGACCATTGGAATGATGTGTTTCAGTGTTGACAAATGGCTTCTTTTGAAAGGGGGAGACTTCTTAGTAGGCATTAATTAAATAACCTAACCATTTATAGCTATAAAGTGCAGAATCAGCACAGAGAGTATGCATAATAAAAACAAAAACAAAACCATTAAAATGTCTACAGAACAGTTTGCTTTTTTAAGGCTGGCTTTATCAGTTGTTTACTCTCAAACCCAATTAAATTATAATTTTTGACATTTTATGTGTTGCTCAACATGTGTTATTTAAAATGTGAAAATAAAAAGCTAGGATAATTTGTACAAAGCAAAAACATTAAAGGAAAAAATTGAATTAAACCAAGCATACTGTTTACTAGACTCTGTGAATTAGAAATTAAATTATGAAAAGCTAAAGTCATTAATCCTCAAAAAGAATCTTGATTAGAATCTAAAATGATGAAGGAAAAGGTTGTAGACTAGCTTGTTTGAGAATCTTTTCACATTATAAGGAGAGTATATGATAGGCTGTTGGTTTCTGATGTGTAAACAGTTACTATCAAATGACAGCACATAATCTGCTCTGTGACTGGCTAGTCATATTTCACAACACAGATAAGAATAACTAGAAAGATACATAGGTTTCCATAACAACAACAACAAAGCTTTGGAACAGTGAGATGCTTTTTAAAATGTTTATATATTATATGTCTCTGAGATCCTGATTAATGCTGCAGATTCTTTCTTTATACAAAATACTTACTCATATTATTATAGCCATGGATGATTCTTCCATTATATTCTTCCTTCCTGTTTAGTTACTAGATGCTTAGAATAAAGACTAAATATTATTAATTCTTTTAGTTAGATGAGTATTGTGAACAAATTTTGGTCAAAAGGATAATAAATACGATGTTTAACCTCCAGGAAATAGGCTTTGCCTCCTATACAAAATACTGAGTTTCATTATGCCATTTTCTTGCATGTATATAATGTACTTTATCATATTTTGTTTGTTTCTTATTAATTTAAATCATGAATTTCAGAAGGTGAATAAAGTTAAAATGGGGTCAGAGGAAGTGAGCCACAGATGTACAGGCAGAGGGGCAATGAGGGTCAGCACCAGGGCTAGAGAAGAAAAATGCCCCTTTTCCTTCACATTCTACCCACCGTAGTCCTCCACAGGAAATAGCAACTGACAAAGACACTCTACTTGGCCTGGCATTCAACATAATAATTAGCATTTGCAATCCATGAGTCCTGTATAATAACAGTACTATGGCAAGAGGGCTGCCTGGTGTCCATAACTAATAGCAGCTGTATCTGGAAAAGGCACTGGCTGACAGGATGGAGCCTTCTCATTGAGGCTCTGGGCAGCATCTTGCTATGTCTACTGTATGGGCCTAGCTTGCTTCTTTCCATAAAGGAGTGGACTATGTTTTGCCTCTGGCCACAGTCTTCTTGTGATATCTCTTATTTCTTCACCTGGGACATGCCCTCGCCCTCTCCAGACCTGGCTGCTGGCCCATAGCAAGGATGTGGCAGCCACCATTCATGGTACAAACCCAACAGTGTGATCCAACTTGTGGAAGAACTTGTCATCAGCTCCACACAGCTCCAGTTCCAAGCATCAAGCAGGATTGCCCACTACCAGTTCCAGTCTGCACTTGAACTCTGATGGTGCAGTTGGATTGCATTGCTTCTTGGAATAAAGCTGATGAAGGAGACACTAATCAACAGTCACTGTGAGTGCCTATCTGTCCTCACCTCATCTCACTGTGCTTTGGCATGGCCCACAGACCTGTTCACTTGCTTCACATTCAGGTTACCCTCTGTTATCTCCCCTCCCCACACTTCATCTGGTTTCTTCCTCATCACAAATAATCCCTTGTTTACTTTCCTGCTTCTTTCTTTCTTTGTTTGTTTCTTTGTTTCTTTCTTTTAATGTAGATCCCTTCCATATGTGAGATGCATAATATTTACATTCTGTTACTGGCTTATTTCATGTATCAAGTTGATCTTTAGGCAGGATATATTCTCAAAGCTAGGCGGTATGGCCTTCTATGCTGTCTTCTCCTTCACCTTTATTGGGGAGTTTCAAGTAGACAGGAAACTTGGATATTGAGCTAACTTGCAATATGAGAAAGAAGCCCTATAAACCAAAATAACAAAGCAGAACCTGGTCCCCTGGTAACTAAGGAACTGCCACATTTATTCTGGATGGCTTCTCTGTGTCACTTAAATGCTCAAGAGGGTAAGGAAATGAGACTTGTTAAGCTACAGTTACACAGCTGTTCTGTTCTCATAGCTGAACCTACATTGATTGATATAAGTTAGCATTTCATTCATGGGGAGAGGTGTGTATAGGTTTCAAATATATACCATTACATTACAAATATAGAGGGTATAATGATAAATACTTAATGTTTATACTACACAATTAATTTTATGCCCATTCTTCTTTGTGATCTCAATCACCTACACAGTAAATATAGATAAATAAAACCTTGAAGCTTAAGATATCTCCCATAATCAGAGAAACATCACCTTTTACAATAGCCACAAAAAAAAAATATCTTGAGGTAATGCTAACCAAACAGGTGAAAGACTTATATAATAAGAACTATGAGTCTTTAAAGAAAGAAATCAAAGAAGATACCAGAAAATGGAAAGATCTGGCATGCTCTTGGATAGGTAGGATCAACATAGTAAATATGTCAATCTTGCCAAAAGCAATCTACAGATTCAATGCAATCCCCATCAAAATCCCAGCACAATTCTTCACAAACCTTGAAAAAACAATACACAACTTTATATGGAAAAACAAAAGACCCAGGATAGCCAAAACAACCCTATAAAATAAAGGAACTTCCAGAGGCATCACCATCCCTGACTTCAAGCTCTATTATAGTGCTATAGTCCTGAAAACAGCTTGGTATTGGCACAAAAACAGACAGGAAGACCAATGGAATCAAATTGAAAATCTTGATATTAGCCCAAACACTTATTTTTGACAAAGAAGTAACACTATACAACGGAAAAAAGAAAGCATTTTCAACAAATGGTGTTGGCATAACTGGAGGCTGACATGTAGAAGACTGCTGATAGATCCATATCCATGCACAAAACTTAAGTCCAAATGGATCAAAGACTTCAACATAAATTCAGCCATACTGAACCTCTTAGAGGAGAATGTGGGAGGTATAGGACGAATTGGTACAGGAAACCGCTTCCTGAACATAACAACAGTAGCACAGACACTGAGATCGACAATTAATAAATGGGACCTCCTGAAATCGAAAAGCTTCTGTTAGGCAAAGGACACAGTCAACAAGACAAACAGCATCCCACAGAATGGGAAAACATATTCATCAACCCCACATCTGACAGAGGGCTGATTTCGAAAATATACAAAGAGCTCAAGAAGCTAGTTACCAAAACACTAAGTAATCCAATTAAAAAATGGGGTACAGAACTAAATAGAGGAATCTAAAATGGCTGAGAGACACTTAAGAAAGTACTCAACATCCATAGCCACCAGGGAAATACAAATCAAAACAACTTAGAGATACCATCTTACTCCAGTCAGAATGGCTAAAATCAAACACATCAAAGACAGTTTATGCTGGAGAGGATATGGAGAAAGAGGTACACTCCTCCATTTCTGGTGGGAGTACAACTTGTACAGCCACTTTGGAAATCAGTATTTCCAAATTAGTCAACCTCAACATCCAGTAATCCCACTCTTAGGCATATACCCAAAAGATATACATTCATACAACAAGGACATCTGTTCAACTATGTTCATAGTAGCATTATCTGTAATAGCCAGAACCTGGAAGCAACCTAAATGCCTCTCAACTGAAGAATGGATACAGAAAATGTAGTACATTTACACAATGGAGTACTACTCAGTGGGGGGAGGGGGGACTGGAATCTTGAAATTCACAGGCAAATGGATAGAACTAGAAGAAACCATCCTGAATGAGGTAATCACATAAAGACAAACTCGGAATGTCTCACTCAGATATGGAATTTAGACATAGAGCAAAGGATTACCAGCCTACAATCCACACCACCAGAAAAGCTAGGAAACAAGGAGGACCCTAAGAGAGACATACATGGTCCCCCTAAGAAGGGGAAAGGGACAAGATTTCTTAAGCAAATTAGGAGCATGGGGGGAGGGGAGAGAGAGAGTTAGGAGGAAGAGGAGGGAAGAGGTGGGCATGAAGGAGAAGGAAGACTGAGTCAGGGAAAGAACAGAGGAGGGCAAGAAAAGAGATACCATAATAGAGGGAGCCATTGTAGGTTTAAAGAGAAATCTGGCACTAGGGAAATGTCCAGAGATCTACAAGGATAAACCCAACTAACAATCTAAGCAACAGTGGAGAGGCTACCTTAAATGTCCTTCCTGATAATGAGATTGATGACTACCTTATATGCCACCCTAGAGCCTTCATCTAGTTAACTGATGAAAGCAGAAGCAGACACGCACAACTAAACACTGAGCTGAAGTCCTGGAATCCAGTTGCAGAGATGGAAGAGTGATGAGCAAAGGGATCAAGACCAGGCTGGAGAAACCCACAGAAACTGCTGACCTGAACAAGGGGACTCCAGTCTGATAGCTGGGAAACCAGCATAGGATCATCCAGACCCCCTGAATGTGGGCACTCTATGGGGCCTCTAGTAATGGATCAGTATTTATCCCTAGTATACGAATAGACTTTGGGTGCCCATTCCACATAAAGGGATACTCCCTCAGCCTAGATACATGGGGGAGGGCCCTGGCCTTGCTCCAAATGGCATGACAGACTTTGAAGACTCCCCATGAAGGTCTGCTCCCTGGGGAGCAGAAAGGGGATGGATGGGAGTTGTGGGGGGAACAGGGGAGGGCAGGAGTGTATGGGAACTGGGATGACATGTAAAACAAACTTGTTTCAAATTTAAATTTAAAAAATTATCAAAACAAAATTAAAAAAGAAATCCATTTATGTTACAGCAATATAAAGTCAAACAACATGGAATCCAGTATAAAAGAAAAAGAGGAAATGAATCTTCAAAATAATAGTAAGTTGTAAGTATCAACTGACTTCTTTTATCCATCACTTTCAGACCCATGTACTGTTTTATGATAATAGCTTCTAGTGGCAATTTAACAATTTAGGACTAGGCCTGTATGATATGTGAGTGTAAGACTATTTGAATTTTTGCATATTCCTTTAAAAACATAAAAGAAAAATGAATGAACAAAATATAGATGAAAAAATATATCTCCCATGCCCAAAAGAAAAAGGGAGTGAAAACGAATACCTACCTCATATTCTTTGACTTCCTGTAACTATAGTACAGGCAGAGGTATGTTCCACTTAAAAAAAAAAAAAAAATCCTTCCTAAAACATAGAAAGAAGACAGCTGCATACACCTCATGAAAGAACTTGAACTGTGAGCTGAAATAAGCGCGTCCTCCCTTCAACTGCTTGTGTCAGGTTGTGTTGTCATAGAACCAGGAAAGGAACTAAGAAAGTAGCTAAAGGTCTTTACAATCTCAAAACTGAATCTAACTATGAGATCAAACTTCTCAAGGCTTCAAGTGTGTGATGTTCAATAATCCATTTGGGGATCTAGCCTAAAGAAACAATAGTATAAGAATATTAATATAGCATAATTTGTAGTGTGGGGAAAAAGAAACTATAAACAACCCGAATACCATTTCTAAGGCATGATGACATAGGAGAATGGAGGACACGTTTGTAACTTCTGACTATTTATATTGGAAACGCAGTCATGCCTCCCCTGCATGTGGTCCCTTCCCGTTTTCTTGGATGTGATGTGACTGAGGCATCTTAGCCCATGAAGATGGATGAACATGCCAGGAAAAGCAGAACAGTGAACTGAAAAGAACCAGAGTGTCTAATAACACTGAAAATACAACTTTTAAATTCAGATGCCTGAACTGTTACTTGAAAAGTTTCTGTGCTAGCGCAAGTCTTTGTTAGAGGACTGAAACCTGTATTTCCACATAGACAACTGAATCTAATGAAGCTATTTTTTGCTTTGATTGGGGGGGGGGTGCAAGATACAAAACTTCCAGGGTACAGCTATAACATTATAATTTCACAATAGAAAATAATTTTATCAAAACAAATACTGAAGCTTCTTTTAAGAATGAGTTAGGGGTATGCCAATTTTCTAGAAAGCGTCCCGATTTATTGCACACATAAGTGAAAGATGAGTAATACAAATTTTGAAAATTAAATCAAATCAGACATCAAAGCCTATATATGCATGTCAATATTCAGATGATAATAGAGAAAAAGTATACAAAGATACACATTATTACAGAAACATTGGAAATTTGGGAAAGGCTCTAAAGGGGAATAATTAAATGTATTACATTTAATGATCTCATCGGGGTTTTATTATAGAAAAATACCAGCTATATAAAACTCAAAAACAGTTACATAAGCTAAATGGCAAAAGTTAATATGAACCTTTATAGTGCTTCAAGTCACATTAAAAACAAAACAAAACAAAAAAGCCTACTGTGATCATATTCCCACCTACTGATTTATTTCTTCCATGTTAAGGAGAATTTCAAATCTCTAGCTATAAACATCAAAATAAAAGCATTGCTTTCCTCACTAGAAAGCCACAAACATTTGGAAGTTAGTCATTTTTCTCGGATAAAGTCAACTCTGTGAGTAGAAGGAGGTTGGCTGAGTCTTTGTGATTTACTGTGCCATGTTTTTGTATCTGCAAGTACATAGTCTTGAATGAGGCTAGCAGACAAGTATCTAAGCCCTGCTAACCCTAAGGACTGCAATTACTGCTACTTCTTCTTTCTTCACCTCCTCCTTCCTTCTTCTTCCTCCTCCTTCTTTTCAAGACAGTTTTTTTTTTTTTTTTTTTTTTTTTCTCTGTATTGTTTTGGAGTCTGTCCTGGAACTAGCTCTGTAAACCAGACTGGCCTTGAACTCACAGAAAGTCACCCGCCTCTGCCTTCCAAGTGCTGGGACAAAAGGCATGTACCACCAACGCCCGGCTTGCATTTGGATCCTTCTGAAAACAAGACCCAGATTCTAAAAAGGCAGAAGACTTTACCTTTTTTTAAATTTTTTTCCAAAAGATTTGCAGATGTTAAGTGGACAAAATGACATCTATGTATGGGGATTGTTTCAAAAACTATAAGAGAAGCATCTTTCCAGCAAAAAAGGTGTAGTTTCCTGATGATATTCAATGACCTCTGGGCTTGGAAAGTATTGTTCTCCTCAGTCATTAATTCCCATGCATTACAAGAGAAAGCACCTATCACAGTAACAGCTTTGTCCTTGGACATCTGACTGGTTACTCAACTCCCTGTTAGTTTTTATAAAGAAACCTTTTATATACAAAAACCTTTAGTTATTTTCTTTTGGCTGAAAAAAAAAAAAAAAAAAAAAAAAACCTATCTTATAAAGTAGGTGTTCTCTACAGCATGAAGGTTGATGAAAACCATACCCTTGAACAGGAAATTCAAAAGACAGAATGGCAGGCAAGAGCTGACCCATCTGTATGGAAACATGTTACCATCCTTCGAGGGCCAAAACCGCTGACAAGAACACACCATTATTTATGAAAAGCCTCTGCTCCCTGGCTCTTGTCAGACTCGTTCCCAAGCCACTGCTGGGCTAAGCAGGCGTGCTGATATCTGCCTGGCCTTGTGTCCTCAGAGCTGTCAGGAACAGAGGTGCTAGTGACATGTAAAGAGGAAAATGTGGTGGATCCACCAATCGGTGGCAGAAGGAGGAATTTAAAAAGCTGTGAGGGAAAAAGGACCTGCCAACGCTGAACATTTAAATATGACTCTCCATCAAACTTAATGAACCTTTAAATGGTGATGAGCAAGGGGAGGGGACTCCTTGGCAGCATTTTTTACATTGGCCCAGAAGAGTGTCTGGCCACATTTGGATCTATCCAATGCTTTTTCCTATCTGCCTTTTTCTTTAGAAAAATGTCCTTCTTTCCTTCCTTCCTTCTCTCTCTGTCTCTTTCTTTCTTTTAACAATAGAAAATGAAATATTTCTTCATCCAGCAGCAGTGCAGAGCACACTAAATTAAGCACCAGAAGTCATCTTGAATCTTGATCAGTGTATTTTGAGAAAATTCTAGGAATATAGTTCAGCTAGATAGTACATCATCACTTCAGTATCCAACAGTATCATTGTAGAACTTCACACCATTTCTTCCTGTGAGGAAGACTTTCCTCTGCTCTCCTGACAGAATCAAGCTTTAGAGTAAGAATACATGCATACATACATACATACACACACATACACACATACATACATACATACACATGCATACATACATACATGCACACACATACATACACATGTATATACATACATGCATTCATGCATATATATAGTCTAAGTGTGGCCATGTATAATTTTAAAATCTCAGAGTTTATCAGGAAACATAAGAACAAAATAGTTTTCCACATGTAGCTGTTTCAGTGTGTGTATGGGTCAACATTCTCCAAAACTTATTAATAATTCTATTAAAGTGTTTGTGTTGGACAGCTCATATCGCTCTCGCTCTCTCTCTCTCTCTCTCTCTCTCTCTCTCTCTCTCTCTCTCTCTCTCTCTCTCTCTCTCTCTCTCGGGATCTAGTTCTTACTTCTATCCATAAGCTTCTTCAACAAATCATGGGAAAGTTCAGTAATACCCTACTTTGACAGGTACTCAATTGTCTCCATGGCATTACAAGCCATTCTATCTTTCCTGGACTCATGAACATTTCTTTCTAACTATGAATGAACATTTATGTGGTCATCTTGGTCAATCTCCCTAATTAAGGACAATACATGGGACAACTAAATGCTAGCTTACATGAGCACACATAGCTTTTGTTACTAGTTTGCTTGGTTTTAACACAGAAAATGTATATGACATTTTTTTTTTTTTTTTTTTTTTTTTTGCAATAAACTATCTTGTTTTGAGTCTAAAATTCTACAGGACAGCTTGGTATGCCATGATCATTCTTAAGTTCTAGCTTTTTGAAGAGCATCATAAGACCAGAACTAGTAGAACTATATTTGTGTTGTGGTTTGTATATAAAGTGCCCTTCAAAAAGTCTAATGTGGCAGGGACTTGGTTGCCAGCTGATGGCCTTCTGGGAACTGAATGGCTCTCAATGGCTCTGATCTCACAGATGCATTAATCCCATGCTAGACTCATAATATGGTACCCTAATTAGATAATGGAGGTGGTGGAAGGTAGTGGGTGGAGTCTAGTTAGAGGAAATGGGTCACTGGGTGCACAACACACCCTGTCCTTGGCCCTTCCCTGTTTCACAACTGTTATAAGATGACCAGCCTCTGCCCAGCCCCTGGTGTTGAGCTCTTCTCCCTCAAGGCTAAGGCAATGGATTCACCAAAATTGGTCTGAAACCTCTGAAGATGTGAGCCAAAATAAGCTTATTTTCCACAGTTGTATGTCAGGTATTTCCTCACAGCTTGTACTGATTTTCTGAATCCTTTCCATGGTCAATAGGAAGTAGCATTGTTAAATTACAGAGATCAGTTGAGAACACCATCATTTACCTTCTACGGTAACAGGTCAATTTTGGTTTACCCTGATATTACACACCAGGCTCAACCTGCCTGAAATCAAAAAGTAGTATATGATGGAATGAATTTCAAACCAGGGCTTTATATAACTCTCAAACTCAAATTCTTTCTACTGCACTAAGCTGCTTTTAACCTAAATTTGTTTTTAAAGTTACCTTATTTTTATCAGTATGTATAACATAATGTGTGTGTGTTTGTTTGTTTGTTTATATATGTGTCTGTGTGTATGCTATCTGTAAGTGTGAATATGCATGGATACACATGTGTATGGATCATAGTCAGTTCTTGGGATCAGTCTTTTTCTACTGTGGGTTATAGGGCTGGACTCACACAAAAAGCACTCTAACCTCCCAAGCCATCTTGCTGGCCCTCAGATTGCCCCCCTTTTTTGCAAATAATTCAAAAGAAACATTTATTGGTCAGAAATATAGTTTAGTTCTAAAAGTGGAAAAGGAACCATCATAATTAATTAATAATTTGCAGCAAAGCCCAATTCTAAGGTTTATTTTGACAGACAATTCATAATTCTTTTTTATATGGGTGAAAATATTCTTAGCACTACCATTTTTGTTTCGTGTGTCATATGCTTTTCTAAACAACAGAGTCTAAACTAGAAGGACTATGTTTTACAACAAACCATTAATGCCTTGCTTGTTTATTCTATGCAATGCTAATGTTATAAATGGTTCATGTATAAAAATTCACTTATAAGAATAATGCTTAAATCAGGTTCAATGGCTAGCTCCAAATTACAGGTAAAAAGCTGAAGCACAGGAAGGCTAACTACCCTGCCCCCAAGGGCACACAACTAATAAGCACTTGATAAGCCCATGTAATCTGATTCCAATATTCATAGTATTATCTATGATGTTGCACTTATTGATACAAATTAAAGCACAAGTTTATCTGCAAAATGCTGCAGTGTACTGTCTGCTTCTGTTCCACGACAGAAATCCGTATGTGATGAATCACTTATATTCTGTTTTGTAAATTTTTAATGTTTTTTAATGATCCAAACAGAAAAGTTGGGGTATTCAACACACTCAGTAATTATTGTTATAAGGTCCTGGCACAGTGACTGCTAGGCTCTTCCTGGCGGGTAATGCTTTATTTACAATGTGCTTTGCCACTTGGATTGGTCTAAATTCAACTCAGAGGGCTACAGAGAGAATGAGAACTCTCTCCCTATAATAAATCACCATTGTGCTAAAAACCCCTAGGGAATGTCTGGTGACTATATGGCTTATCTATACTATAAAGAATGCATATATAAGAAAACTTACATGTATGAACACACATTTCAATATATGCAGGAAGTCCCTTTCCCCACACAGGAATAGTGGGCAGACAGTAAGGACTATCACACTCAGTTAAAGACAGTGAAGCTTTGCCTTGGTGTAAGTTTGCTGAGTTCCCATGACATCTTTAGAATTAAAGAAACATAACACTTTGCAATAGCCATGTTCAGTCTGTACTTAAGGGTAAATCAAACATTTTGAAAACTATGATTTATAATATAGTTCTAGTTTCTAGCCAAGAACCTAAGACTTCTGGTGTAAATGCCTTAGAGAAGTCATGGGCAAAACTTTTAAGTTAACTGCATTATAGTATATTTTAGTATCATTACAATATTATATTAATAAAATTGTTTTGTATTTTTTATATCAATAAAATTATTGAACTCAACATTTCTAATGAAAATAAAATACAGAAACACACACACATACATACAGTTATTTTGTTTCTTATACCACCCAGGCCAGCATTGAATGCCAAATCCTCTAGCTGCACTACAAGTCATGTGAACATAACTATCAGAAACAGCATTTTGGATGGCCTGATAAAGTTCCATTTTCTCTTTGCACTGCAGGTGGGACACATCATAGGCCTTTCTGTTTCTGCTCAACAAAAATGAAGAAGGAAGACCATCCTTAACTTACGTATTTATACAAAGAATATGTATGGGGGTCAGAAGCCAATTTATGGCAGTCAGTTCCTTCCCTGAACTCAGGCCCTCAGGCTTAAACTTAGGTGCCTTTGCTCACTGAGCCATTCCCAAGGCCCAAAGGCCATCATTCTTCATGTTCACAACACAAAATGACAGGGAGAGGATATGGGAAGCTTTTAGTTAACCCCCAAGAACTATTTTTATGCAATCAGGAGCTATATCAACAACCAGTTGTAAAGCCTTGAAACAAACACGCCACTGAGGAGTATGCACTGGCAGCACTGTTGAATACAAAAGCCCTTCAGGGACTACAAAATTAATCTGACATGGCTAACCAATGTACAAAGGTATTTAAAACAACGCAAGCAATACATAACATCATGTTTCATCACACTCCAGGGTCATTCAAACCCAAAGACACTAAGATTTTAATAAAAAAGAAACCAAGTGTAGATGAATTGCACATGTGAAGCTGCAGCCTCAGATTACTTAGTACACTATTTCAATGACTTGTCCTAAATTGTGATCTACTTCCAACTTCCCCATTAACGCAGCACATGGAGAAGTCATGTTGGGGCACATCTGAAGCAGAAGCTCAGCGAGTGTTTGTTGTGACACAGCCTCTTAGTATTTTAGGAATGTGATTAGCCATATGTAATTCATATTCCTAAGCATTTCACCTTAGAGAATCAGACCTCTAGAGAGAATTGTCAGATCTGGATGGCTATATGTTAGTTGATTTTCATGTTTTCTGTGTTGAATTTTCTTTCTTCTTTGTTTTCCTTTTTCTAAGTACATTTTTCTCTTTTGATTTGATTTTGTTTGTCCTGTGTTGATTTTTAAAAATTAAGGCACTTTGCCACAATGAAATTAACTACTTTACAAAATACATAATTCAGTGAATTTTAACATAATCATTGCCACACAATGGTCACTGCTATCTAATTCTAGAACTTTTAGATCAACCTTTAAATGAACCCAGATACACTTGACTTCATTCTTCATCTCTCTCTCTCTCTTTTGCTCTCCTCTGTATCTCCCAGGAATTCCCTGGCAACCACTCATATTTATATCTCTTTAACATAGGTGAATTTACACAATGTGTGGCTTCTGTGTCTTACTTTTCTTTTAAAGTCTCTAAACTGTTCAATGTAGTGACAATGGCTGTTTCTAATTCGAGGCTATTGTAATCAATAATAACTGAACATTGATGGATCAGTTTTGAGTGTACAACCTTGGGGGTAGGGGTGGAATTGCTAGATTAACACCTTAAAGTAGAATTGGTAGACTATATGGGAACTTTAGGTTCAACTTCCATAGGCTGCTAAACAATTTTTCCAGATATTACTATTTTACATTGCTATGAGTAACAGATGAAGGTTCAAACATTTTTGTATCGACACTTGTCTTTTCTTTTTATTATTATAATGATCATAATGGGTGCAAAATAATTTGTGATTTTCATTTGCATTCCTCCAAAAGTTAATTAGGCTTAGGATCTACTATGTATGTCTTCTGGTTATCCTCTCTGGGAGATGAATACTTAATCTTATATGTTAACTTGACTGAACTAAAGGAGGCCCTGAGAGACCGTAAACATTAAACATTACTCCTGTGTTGTGTATTTGAAAGTGAGACTGCTTGCAGAAGAGATTAGCAGTTTAGTTGGCAGATTGAGTAATAAAGACCAATCCATTGTGGGTCTGAACAGAACAAAAGACTGGGCTATACCACATACATTTTCTGCTTTAGTTGGAACTTCCATGATGCTACTGGTTCCTAGTCTTGAGAAGTCACCACTGGCTATCCTGGGACTTCAGCTTTCAGACAGTAGGCTGTATGGTTTCCCAATATCTACAGACATGTCAGCTAAACTTATAACAAGTTGCTATATCTCTCAATCTCTAATTGGTTGTTTTTCTGGGGAACCTCAACAAATACAGATTTTGAACTGAGAGTGAGGTGTTACCATATATCATATGCCTAAAATATTGAAGCAGCTTTGGAACTGGATAATGAATGAGGACTGGAAAAAAATCTGAGGTGTGTGCTAGAAAAATCTAGATTGCTATAAACAAAATTTGAAAAGTGACTTTGGTTAGAGCTCAGAAGAAAAGAAACATGGAAAAAAACCCAAACTCTTAAAGAATAGCTAAAGGATGATGTGCAGAATGTTGATAGCAATATGGATGGGTGGGGATTAGGCTAAAATGAGTATGCTACTGATCACTGCATAAAAGTCATCTTTGTTACAAAATGACAATGAACTTCATAGCCAGAAACTTTGAAGCAAAGTGCAGGCATGCCCACACTGACTGCATTCCACTAGATGGCATTTCATTCTCTACTCTTTCTTTCATTCACAAACAGGTTTGTATCAAGCTTTCACTGAGCATGCCTCTCTGTCAATGCTGTTTTTCCAACAATGTGTGCCCATTTTGCATTCCATTTTGATGATTCTCATAATATTTATTTTATATTATTATTACATATGTATGGCAATCATTGATGTTATCATTGTAATAGTTTTAGGGTGCCACAGATCATGCCCCATACAGTGAAACATTTTATTGATAAATTATTGTATGCTCTATCTATTCTACCAATCAGCCACTTCCTTATCTCTTCTTAACCCTCTCTATTCTATGAGACACACAAGTCTTGAAATTAAGCTCAAATGACCTCTAAATGTTCCAGAAGAAGGGAGAGCTGAACACTCCTCCCTTTAAATAAAAACTAGACATGATTAATGTAATGGAGAAGATATGTCAAAAGCCAACAGGCAGAAAGCTGGGCCTCTTGTGTCAGAGACCATACCAAGTCATGAGGGAAAAGAAAAGGTCTTAAAGAAAAAGAAAGTGTTACTCCAAAAATCAAGTAGTTAGACAAGCATTACAGGGTTTGGAAGCCACACGGTTAGACCCTTCCCTTCAAGTTTGGATCCCACTCCTGTTTCTTTGGTAACACTAGAAAGCCTGTACTTCAGACTTAAATTACCACATGGAAAGATGGTGATATCTGGGCTTTGCTGACCCCACTAAGGGAATCTATTCTCTCTTGGTCAAAACGTACAGTTTGAGTTTCATCCCTGGCTCTGGGTGACCTGCCACCCTAAACTTTCCAAGACACAATGTACTATTATCTCCTCCTTTTATGGATTAATCCCTCCTGTCACACACATACACACACACACACACACACGCACGCACGCACGCACGCACGCGAGCGCACGCGCACACACACACACATATACACCACCTGACTTTTCAAAATGCTTATCCAAAGATGTGCTTAGGAGAAGGAAGGACTGAGTATCCCCTTAATGGTGTGATGTACTTAAACTTCCTGGAAATCCTTCCCTGTGTGCAGCTAACCACAACCCTTCCAATATGGCGAAACCTGTCTGCCAGAAAAAGCATTGCTTTCTCTTTTTCTTTATTTTTTAATATTTTGATGCTAGTTATTAGACAAATGTCTCAGCATGCTGTCCTTGGTACTCTGGACTTTTTCACTCTTTTTCTGGAGCCCATTCTCTTACCCCCCCCTCAAAAAAGGAAAATTCTGGTTTCATTGGTAACACTGTGAATACATGAACAACACGAAAGGGAAACAGCATTAATGCTGATACAGAGAAAACTTGGTGATCTGAACAGATGACCAAACTAGCCACAACTTTCTCTCAAGCCAAAGCCTACTAGATTAGGGCCTGGACCCTCTTCAAATGGATGACAGAGGCATGATTCATGGGGTTTAAACAAAGAGGCTCTCTCCATTAATTCGAGTACAAGGGGAGTAGGAAGTGCTAATGAAGACACTGTAGCCAAATTCCCAGATCTAAGTGACAGTGGCTGAAGGTGGCTACATCATCTGTGGGATGTGCTAAATATGAGTCTTTCCCAGGTGCTATACACCTTGTGTTTATGACAAGGAATTCAAATCTTTTAATCTTCCTCACCTGGTATACAAATATATCAACCCCTGCTTTCCTTCACTCCCTTTGAAAATTAGCCAGTCTCAAAAGACTGAGAGGTTGGACCCCAGCCAATGAGGGTCTAGCACCTGCGCTAGATAAAAGCCAAGTGCACTTCCTGCTCTGTGCTCCCTCTTCCCAGAGCACCATCTCGATCAAGAGTCAAGTTTGCCATGTCCAGACACTCCAACTCCAAGACTCTTTCCCTGCCACTCTGAACTTAGTTCTAACACAATTAACTAATTTGCCGCCAACAGAGATTTCATCCAATCACCATTATTCTTGAAGAGGATGTCATCTGATATTTTCATAGTTAGAGAGAGGTCAATGCTTGGATTCAAAACTTTGACGATTCTGTTACTAGACCCTAATATACTGACTTGGGTGCTTCTATCCATTTGTAAAAATCCTAGGTCCTTAAGAAAGATGTTAAGTTTGCTCCATGCTTTGAGAACAGAACAAGAGAGCCTGCACGGCAGTAGCACATCTGCTCACAACATGGCTTACTTGATATTTTAAGCTCCTATTATGAGGGGGTGTCTTTTCAAAGTATCTGATCTCGCCAATGCATCTGGTCCCCCAGGACCTTTAATGGAGACATACAGTGAGATTCACATTGTTTCCACAGTGCAGCCCATGGATCAAGCAGTGCTTTGGGTTTTCAACTCTTATTATTTAAGACACATACTTCATAGGGCTTTAACTACCACAGGTAATGACTCTTTTAGTGGACTGGGGACAGAGTACATTGAAAATCTTCTAGAAAAGATTCATCATTCTTGACTCCATTAAAAATGCTGGAAATTCATAGGGGGATGTCAAAATACATCACCATTAAGAGGTGATTTGGAGAAGTGGATTCCAAGTGTTATGGATGATTTTGAGGAGTGCTAGACTTCAGTGAGGGAATTAAAATAGCAAAAGAATTAACATTAGAATTAGCAGTGGACTGAGGCAGATCTGAACTGCTGGGACCACATATAAAACATTCATGGAGGCAGAGCTGTTTTCCAAGGATGAGCACAGAAAATGGCTCCTTAAGACAGAATCTGCTGTTCCTGAAGATGCTGCAATCATTGCTGGAATCATGGCAATGAGTTTGGAGTGGTGTTTGAAAAGATCAACTTCACTTTTGGAAACAATTCTACTACATATAAAAAACACTATCAAGGAGCACCTAATGATACTGAAAAATCTTTCATGAAAGGAAGGGCCAATGGATGCATTAAACATCACTACTATTTTAAGTTATGATCATATTTTAATTTGTACATGAAAATTTCACAAAATAAAGAAAAAAGTTTCAAAAGGTCCCATAGCCTCCTCAACCTTCAGCAACCACTATGCCTTTTAGTTAGTGACACTGTCACTGAAGTCAGACAACACCAGTGAAAAGATTATGACTAAGCAAAGGATCAGGTGATCATTAGTATTTTTCAAATAAATTATTCTTTAATTAAGATACAGACATTGTTATTGGATATTTCATAGAGTAAGGTATAAAATACACACAGATTTTGTAAACCCTAGGAAACACACACACACACACACACACACACACACACACACCTTATGTACTCACTTTTCTGCAGTATTCATTGAGTCTGGACCTGAACCTATATCATCTCCTAAGTGCTTCTGTTTACTTAAAGTTATTTCAAAGCAAAATGCTAAAAGTAAGTTTTGATTATGTCTTATCATTCAGTAAAACCAGAGATGAGAGTGATGCTAAAGGATACAGAATATTACAATTTACAAAATTCTCATTCTATTCATGTTAATGAAATGAAACAAAGGGTTTGTTCAAGGAAGAAGTTGATAAGCACATTATAGATCTGTAATCACTTGGGGAAGAAGGAGGGTTTTTTGGACAAATGAAGGATTATACTAACAATGGCTCAGAGCTCATAGTGCTGAGGACTGAATTGCAGAATGGATGGTTATCATTTCATTTTCAACAGCCTAATGACTTCCATCCAGAATTACAAGAGAAAGTCTGCCAAAAGCCTGCAACCATGGAAGCAAGCCCACCTCACATCTTTGACTCAAGCGCTGTCTGGCAAAGCTGCCAAGGCATAAACTCCACTAACTCTGTAGGTCTAGAACACAGGCCCCCTGCTCCAGTGGGCATAGAAAGCAGGCCACAAAGGCAAAGAAATGTCCTTACCCCTCAAGAGCTCATGGAATTTGATTTTCATTTTGAATTCATTTAGGCTCTGTTACCCCTTTCTTAATTCCCATTTCCACCTTCTCAAATGGAAACATCACCTTACTATATGTGCATCCTACTATTATGTTTTAGAGGCATATAATTTGTATGGTTTCCCAAGTTTACAACTAGAGAGTAGCTCCCAGAATAACAAAATTGATCTCCATAACTGAGGTGGTCATAGATAATGAAACTTTGAATTTTAGGCTCCAGATTTGATGCAGGAATGAGTGATGACTACTGGGATGCAATAGATAATTTCACATGTAAGAAGGACATAAGGTGAAAGGAAGGTGCTAGTGGTGGGCAATTTTAGACCAGTTTTAAGCCAAAAGGAAACAGAACAACAGCTAAAATGTACAAACTCCTCAGCCTACACATTATTCAAAAAATAAGATAGTTATGGAAATGACCAAGGACACGTTGATAAAGATGTTAATATGAATCTATGCATTCCCCAAATTGGAAAGGTGAGATTTTTATACCAGTATGATGGCATTAGGAAGTGGGCTTTGGTAGGTAAATAGGTAGTATGTCGGCATTAAGAGGTGTATTTTGGCAGGAAAGTAGGTTGGGAAGTAGGACTAAAGCTCCAAAAGGCAACCTCATGCCTTATGCTATGTGAGGACATGGCAAGATGGTGCCATCTACGAACTAAAGCAGGCCCCAAGCAGACATGGGATCTAATGGCACTTGGATCTGAGACATCCTAGCTTCAGAACTAAGACTAAACGTTCTCATTTATAAGCCATTCAGCCTATGGCAGTTTATATTAGCAACTGAAGATACCATGCTGAAGATGTAATAAAATATTGTCCTCACATTTAGATAACCTTATTGATCTTTTTTCACTTGAGTTATGAGCAATTTTTATATAAACTTAATACTAGATTATTAACAGACATATGATTTGCAGTATTTTTCTGATTTATTTGAATTGTCTTTTTGTCATTGTTCTACAAAGCAGAGTATGTTACTTTGATAATGTCAAACTGAGCTTTTAAAATTCAAAGTTTGTAGTGAAATTTACTGTTATATAAGAGTGACTAAAATGAAAGTGCATTTTATAGTTTCTTGTTTTACTTTATTTATTGGCAAATAACTATCAGAAAGTAGCTTATAATCCCTCTGTTTTGCGCAGAAATCAAATTTTCTTTTAATGCTAAAGTCACAAAAGAGATACATCTATAAAGTGAATGGATTAAAGATGTCACAGAAGCTCCAAGTTCATTTTGTCATGATATATGTATAATAGTTTTTATATTTTTAAACAACTGCAGGGAAAACTGCTTAGAAGGGAACTGGAGTGTCTAGTCAGTTTAAGTTACAGCTGTCTCCAGATAGCCTGTCTGCTCACAGAGTTCCCATACTTAAATGTTAACTTTGGGGCGGGGGGTTGGCTCAGGAATTAAAAGCACTGGCTGCTCTTCCAAAGGACCTGGGTTCAATTCCCAGTACCCACAACTACCTGTAACTCCAATTTCAGGGGATCTGATGCTATTTTTTGGCCTAAATCAGACACAAACATGGTGCCAAGCAAAATATCCATACACATAAAATAAAATAACTGTTTAAAAATTGTTTTAGAATCTACATATGAACTAAATACTAGTACTAAACCCCAGAAACTCTGCCATCTAAAGTTGTGAAGACATAAAAACAAATTTGCTTAACAGCATTTCAAAACATGCTCAGCCATTAAAATGAAATTAATTTTCATACATCCATGCCAAAATACTTAATATATTTACTTCTTTTAGACAGCACTCCAACAGCCAACATTTCCCCTTGGTAATAATGAAATACACTATGTGATTTCCAAGCACCATATAGTTTTGCAATGGAAAACAAACTAGAAGGGCTTTGAAGGCTGGTGGCAAGTGGGATTTCACTGGGCCCAGGGAACATTGCGAAACCATCTCTCCTTCCATCTGTTTCTCTGTATCTGCAATTCTTCTGGAAGCCAGACTCTTCCCCCCCCCCAAAAAAAAAAAGAATGACAAGTGAAAATATTTTGGCAGCCAAACAAAAAAATAAGGAACTCAGAATAAACATCTTCCCACACACAATTGAGCTTTCTGTTGGATCAATCAAGTGTAGTGATGCTTTAGCAAATGCACAGGCTCAACTCACTGAATGCACTGAAATAACAATGGAGAAGGAAGAGCAGCCAGGCAGGACACTCATCAGGAGCAAACGGTCTGTTTTACCTCAGAAGACAGAAGCTCTTTCAGGGCAGACTGTGTGCTTATTATGCACTCTTAGTACCTCAATGATGGCTAAATAGATACATCCATGAAGGACTGAACAACAAAGAACCCTAAGACTCTGACTAGAGAGATAGGAGTTTAGTTCAGGTAGAGACATTCATGATCCAGGAATCAGTGACAAACACAGGTCACTAAGCCTCTTAGCATACTTTTGCATGGCTCCATCACCAATTCATCATGTGGCCATATTTTTATCATCACTATGACATACTGTTCAGTTTGGGGCAATAATTATGCAAATTCATGTTATGCCATGTAGTCAGCATCATACCATTCCTGACAATCACAGATGAGAAGGAAAGTCCTTAGATTTGTAAAATGTAAATCCACTGGCTAAAGAAAGACAACTGTTGCCCAGGAAGAAAAGGAATTAGGAGAAACAGTCTTAACAGGTGCTCATAAAGGAATAGGAGCATAATAATAGCATTTTTTGTTTTGTTTTGCTTTTAATTTTTTAATTTAATTTATTATTTTACATGTCGATCCCAGTTCCCTCTCCCTCCCTCCCTCCTTCCCTTTTACCCTCTCTGACCCCTCACATGCACCCTGACCACCCTCCGCTCCCATCCACCCACCCCAATTCCACATGTAGGGCAATGCCATCCAGGTGGGGTCATGTAGATCTGACAGGTCATGTGAAGTAGGGACTAGGGCTTCTCTCCTGTCCCTAGGTTAAGGCAGTATCCCTCCATGGGGGATGTGTTCACAAGGTTCTTTTGTGCACCAGGGATACATTCTGGTTCCACTGTCTGAGGTCCCTTAGACTGCTCAGTCCTCTGGCTGAAACCCATATTCAGGGGGGCCTGAGTAAGGTGGAGGGGAATCTTTCACACTAAAGATAATTAAAAATTCAGACAGAAGAGGAATACTGGGTAGCAGAGATAATGCCAAGTAATTGTTTCAGAAGATATTAAAAATACAAAGACTGAAAAAGTCATTTGAATATACACTGTTGTCCTCATACAGAGTCTGGCAAACACCTTGTAAGGCATATGCACAATCCTCTAGGATTGACATAAATATTATTGCTAAGAAAATTTAACCACTATTTACTGTTCCATAAAATGCCAATTCAGGGTTAGCTCTTAACAGTCCAAATTTTCAATTCATAAAGAGCCCTTCCTGAGTCCTGCAGTACAAGGGTCATAACAACCACTTTGGTGACCTATATTCACAGGCTGCCAGCAGGATTTCCCTAAGGTGGTATGCCCTAGCAAGTACAGGACTATGGAGTTTGAAACCAAATCCAACTTTGCAATGCCTAATCATTGAGACACTTTGGTCATGTTCATTTGCTTCTTATAGTGCAGAGGTTTCTCTCTCTCTCTCTCTGTCTGTCTCTCTCTCTTAAAAATTATTTTAATCTATGTTCTGCTGGCATGTCAAAACTCTTAAAAGATGTAATGATTTGAAAAATAAATGTGAGGGGCTAGGGACACAACTAAGTGTAGAGAAAGGTCCAGCAAGCAGGAGACTCCTGGTTTAATTCCCCGTACAGGAAGGAAGCAAAGAGTGAGGGCTGGGGAGAAGGAAGGACTGGAAGGGGATGATCCAGAGTTGAGTCAAGAATCACTGGAGGGTCTTATATAAACAGGACCAGGAAGCAGACATTGAAGTTAGCACAATGCTATTTATGAGAAGAGTCCTACTGAGTAATAGCTAAATTAAAAATTAGAAGATGGCCTGTTATAAAATTATAAAACACACGTATGCTTCACGTAACCAATATCTACAGGCTGCAATAGGATCTGTGTTTGAAAAATATATAGAGACAAAACTCACTATGTCTGTCTTTGCTGAATTTGAATCACAAAATTATTGATGAAATGCATGACATCAAAGAGCTCCCACAATCTGGGAATTTCTTTGAAAGTTAATCATATTTTACCACCCAGAATTTCCACTTTCATGTATATATCCTAGAGGACTGGAATTTTACATCCACACAAAAACCTGTACATGAATGTTCACAATGGGTTTATTTGTAGTGGCCAAGGTCTACAAATAATCCACATACCCATCAATAGATGAAAGGCTAAATAAATAATGATGCATATTTACTATGGAGTACTACCCAGCAGAAAAAAATAAAAAAGGATACAAAGGGGGTTGCCATAGAAACTAATGACACTTGGATCCACAAAGAGGGGAGGAAGCAAAGAGAAAGAAAGAAGGAGATAGAGAGAGAAAAAGAGAAAGAGTAGAGTAGAGAGAAGGAAGGAGGAATGTGTGAGAAAATGTGAATATGAATGAATGACGTGCCTTCTCCTACTTTAGCCCATCTGTTCTCCCAGACTATTGGATGGTGCTATGCACATTCAAAGCAGACATTATTTCTCATTTGTACTTCCATACATCAGTCATCTCTGGAAACATGCTTACAGACACCTGAAGAGAGCTTTACTAATTCCATAGGCATTTCTCAATCCAGTCAAGCTGACAATCAACATAAAACATCATACTGGGCTACAAAACAAGTTTAAAAATAGTCCAGGGAATTGCAGCAAGATGCTTTCTTAAATATACACACACATGCTCAGGTGAGGGGTTAGTGGAGATGAAGGGAGGGAGGGAGAGGAAAGAGATGGGGGAGGGAGAGAAGGAGGGAGGGAGGGAAGGAGAGAAAAAAACATTACAAGTCTTTATTAGTCTTTCAAATCACCAAGGTCAAATCACATAGTACTGTTTTGACAATCTCTCTTTCCACATGGGATCACAAAAAATATCACAAGCCAGAAAGTTCAAATAGAAAAGAATACATTATCGTTATGTTATTTTTACCTTATACTCACTAAACAAACAGTTGTTGGTCCTAGCCTCATTAAATATCCCCCAAAGAGTTAAGTCTTTTGAGGAATGCTATAGTTGATCTGGAATGTCCCCTGAAGGCTCAGTTTTTAAACTGCTTGCTCACCAGTTGGTGGTATTTTGGGGGAGGGGAATGTCTTGAAACTGTGGGGGGGGGAACCTATGTGGAGGAGATAGGGCACTGGAGCGGGTTATGGAGTTATACTAACATGAGGTGTCCTTCTCCCTCCTCTCCTTTCTGGGCAGTCATGAAGAGAAGAAGGGACCCCATTGCTTCCACTGCCATCATGCCCTGGCCAAACGCACAGGATAATGGAGTGTGCACTGCACTCTGAAACTGTGATCTACAATGAATAATTCTTTTCTCCCTTGAGTTATTTCTTGCAGGCATCTCGGTCACAGTGACTAAAAAGAGATTGCAGGGAAGCAACCAGTATTTTCAAAATATGTTAAATGAGTAAAAGCCACAGGATGTTTATAAAACATTGAGACAATCCTCATGCTAGTTCAGTGGACACTGGAAATATAAGGATAAAGCTAGTTTAGAAGCACTAGAAATGCCAGTAGAAAATGGGACCAGAGTTGGTGATTAATTCTAATAGCATCACTCTGTTATGGGCCATTTTGGTACCTTGAACCTCTCAGATTTCACTTCTACAATCATTAAGAATTCAGGAACTAAATTGCCAATATGTCCTCATTTTCTCATCTGTTCAATGTAAATAAACAGCTACTGTTTACTAGAGCTTCTATTAAGAACAACACCTTTGAAATAATGCCCAGACCAGAAGTATACAACTATTAGTGTTTTTTAATCTAAAAATATTAACATTCCTAGTAATGTCTCTATAGCCAATCAGAAGTATCATCATTATTATGAAAGATTAAGCAAATTACACAAAAATAAATGTGCACAAATATGAGTGCTGGAAGAAAATGGTGTGTTTGTGTGCAGCATGCTGGTTTGCATAGACACATATGGAGGTCAGAGGTCAATGTCAATTATCTTCCTCTACTGCTCTCCACCTTATATTTGGAGGCAGAGTCACTCTAGTGAGAGCTTACCTTTTCAGCTACACTGGGACCTTTCTGCCTACCCCCAACTTTCCCATGATCCTCCATGCTGAAGTGTGCTACTATAACTGGTTTTTATATGGATCCTTATGGTTTTGTGACACATACACTGTCTCATTTCTGGGCCTAAGGAATGGGGTCTTAAAATGATCATTTATTCATGAAACCATTTTTCCATCCCTGCTTGATAGCAAGGTTTAGTAGCCTTTGTTAAATTAAGTGCTGAAAAGGTATTAGGATTACATTACATATCCCCATTCTTTAAAGGATGATTTTATGGGTATTTTGGCAAAGTATCCAATGAAAATATTATCTGGATGAGGAATGAGTGAACAGATTCATATAACCAGGTCAAACTCAGCAGTATCAAGAGTGAGTTTCTAGGTTTAGTCCGGCATATTTCTGGGTGTTGAAATTTTACTTTTTAAAAATGTAGTTTTTAGTGTTTATAAGTACATGCAAGATATACATACCAAAGTTGAAAGTAATTACAAAGAAAATAACTGCAAGTTTCAGTAATATTTTCATGACCATGTATCCATTTGTAACTCTTACATATGTAATCACTACTCCTAAACTGTACTTCAGAATAAATCATGCAAACCCACAGCTGTGAGATTAAGTACAGAAGAGTAAAATTCCCATTTCTGGCACAACTTCAAATGCCTCAACGAAGACAGAAAATGTCAAACACAAAGATTACATTGAAGCATCACAGCTCCCATGGGCAGAAAGAAACTACCAATGCTTTCCATTTGCTAATATACTTAACACACTCACCTCTGGTACATTATAAGAAAGCGTGGCTAATGGGAACTCAGGAGCACTGGCTTTATGGGATCACACCAGTCACTCCTGTGCTGTAGAAGAGCCCTGCTTCCACATGTTGATGTGGTTATGAGAACACTGGGACCTCCTTTGGTCCTTTCATTCACTTTGACCCTTCTTGCAATATTCCTGTTGGACTAATCTAAGGCATGCTATTCTCATTTGGCAATCATTGGTCCTCTAAAGTTACAGAATGCAGGCTTCCACTAGATACCAGTTCACAGAGCACATGGGAGGTTTAACACTTATCTATTGATACTGAGGAAGTTACTCATGGAAGAAGATTGTTTGGTCCTTGAACATAGACCAGCTGTGCAGTGATGGTTCCTTGAAAATAAAATGAAGACAAAAATAAAAATGCCATAATAGTGCACTAAACAAAATTTAAATTAAATTTTAAGAACTTATAGTGATGGAGAAATCTCCCCTGGCAGTAACTATAGAGAAAGGTGTAATTCTTAGAGATACAAACTTAAGGAATTGCTACATATAGGAACAAAGAAAAAAAATGCAGATGTGAACAATGGATCAATGTCCCACTTCTTGCTTAAGGTGTTTCTGTGCCATTAAAAGATGGTTTCTCTTATTAAGACAATAAACTTAAAATCATAGTTTAAATTATTTTTCTCCTGGAAATATACAAAATGACTTCACTACATAGAATTTCACATGAAAAAGTAACTAAAGACGATCAGGTAACTAAGAAGAACTGTGAAGAGGAATAGCCAGGCCAGGAATTGATCTTTGAAATCTCTATAGCTAACAAGGTGTCCTGAACACAAATGGACACACAGACCAGTGAAACAAAACAGCAAACCCACAAGGAGACCAGACCAAGAGGAACTTTCTAATACATGAAACAGGTGTGATCCATTCATCTATCTATCATCCACCCATTCATCCATCCATCTATCATCCATCCGTCCATCCCACCCACCCATCCACCCACCTACTCATCTTTCATCTCTCTATCTGTCACATTTATTTGTGGGGGCTTAGGGTCAGAGGATAACTTATAGAGCTGGTTCTCTTCCTCTACCTTTTGGTCCTGGGGACTGAGCTAAGGTCATCAAGTTTGGCATCAGGTGTCTTTACCATTCAAGCCATCTCAATGGCTCCCAAATTAGAACCTTTTAGCAGACAATGTTAGGACAACCAGATAGCAATTTGTTAAAAGAAAGCTTGATTCACTCCTCATGTCAACTACAAACAAAAATTCCAAAGTGATTCAATAAAGACAACAACAAAAATTACCTTTTGCCTGGGTAAGTTCTTCTATATTTGAGGGCAGAAAAGACTTTGTAATCATGACTCAAAATCCAGACAGAATTTAAAATGTAAATCAATGTTCAAGTATTAAAGAAAATTAAGCAACAAAACACCATAAACAAAGTCATAACACAAATAATATGCACATGGATCATGGAGAATTAATGTTTCTAATTTATAAACAACTATAAAATTTTGATGAAAAGACATAAAAAAAAATTTTTAAAAGTGAGCAAAAAGCATGCGATAATTCACATAAAGAGGAAAAGCTAAATGAAAATGTGAAAATATGTTCAACTTCACTTACTTAAAAGAAAAAATCAAACTGGAATGATATCTGATATCAAAATAGCATTTATCACCCAAGAGCGTGGCAAAAATTCAGAGGCTTACTACTGTGGTGTACTGGTGAGACCTAAAGAAAACAAACTCTTCCATTGTGACTAATAGGACAGCATATGGTTATAGCTATGCAGGGGCTTTGGTAATGGGACAAATGGCTAACTGAGGTGCCTATTAACAGATCAAAGCAAATGCTGGCCACCAGTCCACCAGTCTCTCAACATCACAAGTACCGGTTACTGAGTCCTGGTTCCTGTCAGAACGTCTCACCAGCCCCTTCCCTAGGCCTCTCCAGCTCTTGAGCTTTGCTTTCCTTCCCCCAATGCTCTTTCTGTAAAACTCAGCCACTTCAGCTATGCACTCTCTCTTGGCGCTACTCTTGGTCCTGGGCTCCTATCTCTGCCTTATCTTTGCCCTCTCTCCTCTTCTTTCTCTCTTCTCTTCTCTAGCTCTCCCCGCCCCCCTCTCAGGGCCCAGTCTATTCTGGACATGATCAGTTACGACTCTTCCAGATGCTGCTGGCCATTCTCTCCATCATTTCTAAAATAAAAACTGTCTCTTCAACCATACCTAGGACAATCATATTCCTCATTTTCATTCAGGGTTAATTAAAATCGAATTTAATAAAACAATGCTTTTATAAGTAAAAATTAGACTATAAACAAATAAAACATCAAAACAAAAGGACCCTTGAGTGGAAAACGCTTAAATTAATCCTTTTCCTTTAAGAGCACATTGGATTTCCAAACACACTCTAAGCACTTGCTACACATCAGGTCCTATGTCACATGAGAGGAACATAAATATGAATAATAAAGGGTGTTACCATTAAGGCATAAGCTCTTTGAGGGCATAGGCCTTTTGTAGCTTGCCTACAGCACCCCCAGAACCTACTCTTGCCTGGCACATAGGAGGTGTTCAATAATAAGAGGTAGCTAATGAAGTGACCATTTCAAGAAGTTCATGGTCTCCTGGGAGTTAAGAATTAATAATCCAGTCCCAATGAGGAGTGCATTTCACCACCTGTGCAGACTAGTTTGTTGTTGTTTGTTTCTGTTTTGAGACAGGGTTTCTCTGTGTAGCACTGGCTGTCCTGAAACTCATTCTATAGTCCAGGCTGGCCTCAAATTCACAAAAATATGCCTGTCTCTGCCTCCCAAGAGCTGAGATTAAAGGTGCATGCCACCAAGACCAGCTCTAGCTAGTTTTTAATGTGGATTTGACAGAGGCTAGGGTCATCTGAGAAGATGGAACATCAATTAAGAAAATGCATTTTTCTTGGCTAATGATTGAAGTGGGAGGCAATGCTACCCCTGGGCAGGTGGTCTAGAGTGTACAAAAGAGCAAGCTGAGTGAGCCATGGAGCAAGTCAGCAAGCAGCACTTCTCCTTGGCTTCTGCTTAAGTTCCGGCCTCCAGGTTGCTACTCTGCTTGAATTCTTGCCATTAATTCTCTCAGTGACAGAATGTTACCTGAAAGTGTAGGATCAAATGTAGTTTTTGTTTTGCTTTTTTTTTTTTTTTTTTTTTTTTTTACTCTTTGGGGACCACCAACAAGCTCCTAAATAAATAGAGATTTATTCTTACTTATGAATGTCAGGTTTTTTTGTTGTTGTTTTGTTTTGTTTTAACTTAAATTATTCCATTTCTCTTTAACTACATTTTGTCTCTGGACTTTTTACCTTTCTTTATTCTACATTTTTTTTTTTCTTTCCTTCTTACTCTGTGGCTGGCTGTGTGGTGGCTAGCTCCTGACTCCCTCCTTTCCTTCTCCTTTCCTTTTCTCACTCCTCACTCTCTTCCCTACTCTGCCTGCCAGCCCCACCTATTTCTCTCTCCTGCCTAGCTATTGGCTGTTCAATTCTTTATTAGCCCAATCAGGTGTTTTAAGCAGGCAAAATGATACAGCTTTACAGAGGTAAACAAATGCAACACATTTTTGCATCATTAAACAAATATTCCACAGCACAAATGAATGTTATAACACATCTTAAACTACTATTCCACATTAATGAAACAAATTCTTTCCTCCCCAAGTTGCTTTTGGTCATGTTGTTTTATTACAGCAATAGAAATTCCAACTAAGATGCCACCTATGAGTAGAATATTCTTCCATGTAGAACAAGGCATGCTAACAGTTCCAGCAATGATGACAGTATGCTACTGACTGTGATCAGGTGGACCATGATCCACTCCATGAAGACAGGGCTTTCTTACACACATGACCAACAGATGATTAAATTGAGAGATCAGAACCTGCCACAGGCTGACTTGGCAAGGATACACTCCATTGGGCCTCCGGCAGCAGACTCCCTCCCTGCTCCCCTCTTCGGCCTTTTAAACCCCACATTATATTCCTTCTAGAAAGTTTAATGTTTCCGTGGTATGCACACTGGAAAGAGTGCAGAGGCATGACAGATAACCACCCTTAGTGGTTATTGTTTCATGGGAGAAATCTGTACTTAGTCTCAAAGAAACTGGAAAGAGGAGGTCCAGTGTTTTAATCACATTGTTACCCACATCTCCAGATTCTTCTTGAAATATGTAAAGGGTTCAAGATAGAGAAAGGGTAGGTATAAGAAAGTTGGCAAGAGAAAATCCTAAGATTGTATGGTTATGAAAAAGTTCAAGATTCCAACGTTAGCACACATGGGTCAGCTTGCCTGGACTGCAGTGTTTGGGAAAGACGTGGGTTATTCCTCAAGCATGCTTTCTTATTAGAATGTCCCAGTCCTAAGGAGAGACAGTAATCCTCTGGGGAAACATACACTGAGATACTTCAATCCCAAAGAGGAAACCCAGAACTGATCAACAGTGACCTCATACTACATTACAAGTTGGCCTCTTACTACGAAGAGCTCAGAGCAGCAGTGCCTCATTTTCCTTCAGCAGTCATAAAAGAGAAAAAACTAAATTGTTGAAGAAATCATACTGGGAAGACAAGTACTGTCCCTCAAGCCTCTTCTGTCTTTCATAACCAGGAAGGAAATGAGCAAGGTGAATATGTACTGAGAAGTTGGTACTTTACAATACTGTCCTAGTTAGAGATATTACTGCTGCAATGAAACACCATGACCAAAGACAACTTGAAGAGGAAGGGTTTTTATTTGGCTTACATGTCTATATCACATTCAATCATGGAAGGAAGTCAGGGCAGGAACTCAAACAAGGCAGGGACCTGGAGGCAGGAGCTGATGCAGAGGCCATGAGAAATATTGTCTAGTGGCTTGTAGTTCATGCCTTGTTCAGCCTGCTTTCCTATGGAATCCAAGGCTAACCAGCCCAGAGGTAGCCCCACTCAGAATGGGCTGGGACCTCCCACATTGATCACTAATTAAAAATATGTCCCACAGGCTTGCCTACAGCCCATTCTTATAGAGACATTTTCTCAACTGAGGTCCCCTCCTCTCTGATGCCTCTAACTTGTGTCAAGTTGACATAAAACTATCCAACACAAATACCTTGCTTGATCATAGATGAAAGGACAAAAAGTAAAGTAGGCTGGGGTTGGAGCTCAGTGGTAGAGTGCTTGCCTAATCTACATAAGGGCCTTGGTTTGATCACCAGCACTGGAAGAAAAAAATAAAAACATACAGATTTTACAATCTGATGATAAAAAGAATTAGAAGTTTTAAGACATGTATTTAAGAAAAGAGATATCTTAAATACACACACACACACACACACACACACACACACACACACACACACACAGAGTTAAGCTTGTCAACTATACCCCATTAAACCTAGAAAAAAGACAAAACTAATTCTCAAAAATGAACTCAGTTGCTGCATTTCTATAACTGAAGGGAGATATGAGTGCTGCAATTGCTATCCCAGGAGGATTGTTGATGCCATGATTCAAGCACTGCTAATTAAGAAAACTACCCCCCCAAAAGATGACATAAATTGCTCAGGAGCACTGTCAATTAACACAACCAGTATGCAAAGCCAAGCCAGGTGATTTGAGGACCCTACTTCTAAGACAGTGGTTAGAGGATGGCTAACCTGTACTTTGTCTGGAAGGGCAGAGCCTGGGTGTTAAGAAATCAACTGCTCCTTGTTAACTCAGACACAGCCTACATGGGAGAAAAAGTGCTAGGTTAGAGATGGTCAGGCCTGATTGAACTCAAGAGGACATTTACTTGAATGAAAAGAAAGTGTGCTGAAATCTATAAGGTCACCAAAGTTCAATATTCCCCAAATGGCTTTTGACAGACAGTAGCCAAGGTAACCTTTCACAAATAAAAATAAAACCCTAGGTTTTCTGCAAATGGAAAATTCCTGGTCACCATCCAAAGTCTGCAGGTATTTAAGGATGTAATTAATATTCCCAAGCTGCCTCTTCATGTCATCTTCCAGCTAAGTCAATGACCCCAAATCCCCTAACACTCAGAATTCCAGTGGCAAAGTTAACGAATGTTTGCCAAGTGGCTCACGTGCCACACACTGTGCTTGATGCATTTCCAGATCTCTGAGGACATCCTGTTTACAATAAGGTGACAGAGCAAGTGGGTCTTTTCCAAGTAGACCCCACCTACTTATTACTGTCATCCCACTGACAGGGAGGTGGCCAGGAGCATTGCAGTGATGGTACAGCATAATAAGCCACATGCTCCAGCATTTGTGCGCCATAGGCAATTACATAATGAAGCAAGGAACAGATTTTGGAGGAGCCCAGGTCCCTAAGAAGCAACCACCACTCAGTTCCAGCCATTCCTTGCATCTTTAAAATATTTGTTTTTTCAAAGAGAAAACAATACCAACCAACCAATCTATTCACATAAAGTCTGTTTTTCAGGTTGGCTTTGGACCGAGAATTCTCACAAACACTGAGCAGGCCAAACTAAACAATGAAGGCTTTATGGCTGTGTGTCTACAATCCAGTTTGCTTCTGATAGGCAAGGGAAAGAGGGGTGGGACCAGGAGATGCTGTCATACACAATTCCTTCAGGTCCTTTCCAATGCTATAAAAGCAGTGACCCCATGAGTTACTGGGAAGCCAACTGAGGGCCATGCTTCTACTCAGAGGGAGTACTGAAAAGACAAGAGATGGAGAGAAGCTGTAAAGAATGGGATCTTGACACCTGTGGTGTCAATGCTTTGATGGGAGGTGTTGAGTAGTGTGTTCCATGCCTGACTAGGAAGCAAGGCAAGAAGGATGAGAAAAATCAGGAGAAATGGGAGAAGACACAGCTAACTGAACCAAAAGTCTCCAGAATGTAAAAGGTCTGGTTGTATGAAAACAATAAAATGCAAAGTAGGACTTGCACCAACAGTTGCCGTTCTCTGTTCCCATTGTACAGAATGCTTTCCTGACAGTATTTTCCACCATGAGATGCCAAGACTTCTATTGCCTTTTGGTGGTCCATGCTCTTTGGGCACCATTCTGTTGTTCAAAACAGGCCCTCCAGAACGTGCCCACATCCGTGCTCTTGTAAAGTGGCACAGGAAAGTCTGAAACAGAATCGCTGCTTCCTTCTTTGTTAGTATCTGTTGTTCAGTTAATTCTCAGCAACAGCCTACTACTACTACATGCCTGTAGACAAGATTAGCACTTGAGTGTACAGGGGTGTGCAAAACCCTTCAATGTTTTGGTCCAGAAGGGAAGGCCAGACACTACTGCAATTATTGCACAACTATATAATAAACCATGCTCACTTTAAAACATACGGTAGAATGGGGTACACTGAAGCAATCTGGAGGGCTGGGGGAGGTTGACCTCAGGTTCTGTAGCTTGGAATGAGTGCTAAGGGGGTTAACTGTACTGCCCTGGGAAAGTAGCTCGAGGACCTCTAGGATGTAAGGAGTACAATACATTTAAGTAAGCACAAACCTTGTGGTAGGAACAAAAGGAATGGAAAAAGAAAACGGCCCCCCAGAGGGAGGTGATCATGGAAAATTGTAGAGAGCTGCGAAGTGCAGTACCTTAAAGATGGCACTGGCTTCCGCCTTCCACCTTCTCGATAGTGAGCACTCTCTGTCGTAAACAAGTCCTTATTTGGCTAAGCCTGTTCAGCTTGCTTGCTTCCATATAAGAGCAGCCTATCTGCAGGGTCCATGTGGCTCACTAGGGTTGGTCAGCACAAGGGGATTTAAGCTTGTGTGGGGCGTTTCCCAGGAGTTAGAAGAAGCTTGTTCAAGTATCCTGATTACACTGCTAGAAGATCTCTCCTGAGTTGCATCTTCGTTGCTGGTCGATGTTGGGCACGCCAGAAAATGATACTTTACTACTCTGCAAGGCCCTGTACAGAGGGTGTGTTGCTGAATCCAGACACAGAGGACGCCCTGGGTGTAGCACACTATTTGTAACTGGTGCTCCTCCCTACCCTGGAGAATAATGTCCCAGATTTTTTTTCATCCTGATCATGTGTACTTTTGCTGTTCTGTTATTTTAGGAAAAATGTTGTGCTACCCACCCCCCGGCTGTCAAGCAGAAAAATAAGAGCTGAACAAAAACCCAAAATATGGTGCTTGGTGTATAGCTCAGCACTGGAATGTGGCCTAGCTCAATCAAGGCCCCTCGCTTAATCCCCACACTGGGAGAGGCAAACACAGGGGAAATGCAGATACTTTTTCCTCATAACTATTACCCTGATTTTTCTTCACATGTTAAATATGTGTTTAAAAGAAATTTAGGCATGATTTGGCTCAAGCAGGAACTGCCAAGATAATAACAATAAGAATAGCAAATGCTATTTTCTCTTTCATGTGCACCATCCACAAACCTCCAGCACACACACCCCAGCTGGCTTTTGTTCTGCTGGAGCCTAAGGATGGCTTCCCAGACCCATAACAGCTCCCACACCTCCAGCCTGTACCTAGCAGGGCTGCTCCTCTGAAATGCTATAATCACCCCTAGTCAAAAGCCATTACAAATTCCTGTTTCTAAAGAGACAGATGATGTCATTCTTGTCTGGATTCCTATCCCCTAGGAGAAAAAGCAGAAATAATCAGAAGTGTGCTAACTCCTTAAGCACCCCGTCACCGAGGTGCTCCGTGCTTGCTTTCTGACTTCTCTGAGAGGTGTGAGAT
Organism: Phodopus roborovskii; assembly: GCF_943737965.1. Taxonomy (NCBI): domain Eukaryota; kingdom Metazoa; phylum Chordata; class Mammalia; order Rodentia; family Cricetidae; genus Phodopus; species Phodopus roborovskii. Next base: position 27,669,340 of record NW_026126525.1, on the reverse strand, counting down.
GAGGAACAGGAAAGAGTGACAGAGACCAAAGTTTGCAGATTAATAAAAACACAATGACATACTATATGGAAACCAGTTTCTGGGAACACAATGAGAAGTACTCTGCATGTATTAAATATGAATAAGTGTGCAAGTGTGCTGCTTCACTTCCTACAAAACGCAGGTGAAGGAACACTAGCAGCTGTAACTATAGTTATTCCAGTGTTTGGTTTCCAAACTCACAAGAAAAAAAAGTGGGGGGGGGGGGGGTGGTGTGCACTACCAGCTAGAAAAGTATCCAAACACATTTAATTAGGAAGAACCCTTTCTTGGCCAGTGACTGGATTCCTTGCATGGTGTTGATATCCTACACCACTATGTGAAAAGACTGTCCGGATTAAGTTATTTATCTCCACCAGCATGACACAGATAAAGAAATAAAGAGTCCACTCATTTTAGTGAATGGTTTGGATAAGGTCACAGCTTCTAAAACCTAGCACACTAACTCTTGTTGTATTAAAAAATGTAAATTGCTAATGAGCACTGCACCATATCAGTTTTCTGTTCCAGCTGGCTCTCTGTCAGCTTGGCAACAAATCAAGAGCCTGAAGAAGAGATGCAGGCATGTGTTTTGCTTTTTAAAAAATGAAAAGAATAAGAAAAAGGAGGAGGCTATTTTATACATGCTTCAGTGAAAATCACCAACCTGCTTGGGACCAATTCAGTCCAGGTGCGAACAACAGAGTAACCAGGCAACACATGAAGACAGTCAGCCTTTATGAGAATTACATTTACAATTATAGTTACGTTTCAAAACACAAGTCCTTGCACACATACTTGTCCCTTTCAGTGTCCAACATGTTAGTCTTTCCTTCTCCCATTATCCAAGAAGTCTCAGCCTAGAGTCTATTGCATCTCTTATCATCCACCCACACATCCATCATCTACCCATCCATCCATCCATTCATCTTTGCCTCTATCTAGCTATCATCTACCCATCTACCTGTCTCTATCATCCATCCATCTTTGCCACAATTTTAGGCTGAAATATTTGTACCTCAATGTTTTTCTTCACTCTCAATAAATATTAAGACACCAATATTCTCAAGATCTTCCTTCACAACATCACTTTTTAATATATTTATCATGCTATATACCTGTGATTTTATCCAAGGCACTATGACTACAACAGACCAACTCCAAAAACATATAAAACAAAATACTGTCTGATATTTGTCACCTGGCATTTATCACATATCTATTTACTGATTGATTATGCACCAGTACTTATCAAAATCTTAGGATGCTTTCTCTGGAAAGTGACTTTACAAGTGATTTTTAAGTTCTATTGCAATAATTAGGAAATAAAATGAGTATCACTTATGTATTCAAGAAAGTCTAATTATAATCTTCTTAAGGAAAGTACACAGAGTGGAGATGCATTCACCCAAATGACAATCCCTGCTCTTCAAAAGCTTATATTCAAAGAGTTATAAATAATTACATGACAATCACAATTATTTTAGCTAATTGACAAGAAGCTTTAGTTCTTTGTTCTTCCTCTTCCCCTTTCTTTTCCTTTTGAGATTGGATCTCATTATATAACCTATTCCTGGAACTTGCCATGTAGCTCAGGTTAGCCTTGAATTCATGATCCTCCTGCCTCAGGCCACTGAGTACTGGGATCACAGGCCTGTGTCACCATGCCTGGCATTTGTTTCAGGTATTTTTTAGCTGATTCCTGCTCAAATGCTGTTTTATAAGACACCAGAGCAGCACCTCTCTGCCTACATGCATCAGTTGTAAAGATTTGAGGAGCTCAACTCTATATGACCCAAAAGTCGTTCCCATACAGAACATCATTTTATGCTCAGCAAAATCACACATGATCCATAAAGGCTTAAGGCCTTGATATCAGCCTAGGAAATGGCAGGGTCAGAATTTTTAAATCCTAGATTTCTGCATTCAGACCTGCTTTTTCCAGTACACCTCTCTGTGGGACAACATTCCAAGCATACACTTCAAATGTGCATTAAATTTCATTCTCTGAAAACAGTTCAAATGGCTTTATTTTTCTTGTGGCTGGCAGGCAAACACTGAAGTATACAGAAACTCATATTCTCTTTGAACTTAGCAGGACTGAGGAAGAATAACACCAACCAATATAAGTGGGCCAGGCCAGTTTTCTCCTTCCAGCTTCCTATACCCAACACCCAAAAGCCAATCCTAGATTATTTTGCATAAATAGAAAAGAGTTGCCCACCACTCTCAAAATGTCCCTGGAAGTATCTATTTAAAAGAGTGCAGATTACAAAGAAAATAGCATGCTGCCATTGACCAAAATGTGGGCTCTTGTTTTGTTTTACCAATCATAGTTTTTATTATCCTTCCTATACAAAGAATACAGAGACATGAAAGAAACTGTCAAAAAAGTAATTAACATAATGAATAGATAAAAATATGAATTTTAAATCTGAGCAATTACTGTCAAGAGATATTGTTGAAATAAGCAGAATTAAAGTCTATTACTCTTACTTCTGAAAGCCAGGCACTAATAGATTTCTATGGCTATAACTAATATTGTCATAAAAATGAACATAAAGATATGTTCAAACTAATCAACAACTAATTTATTAGTCCTTTGGGTACACACAGAGGCTAAGAGAGTGAATGTGTGTGTGCACTTGTGTGTATGTTTTCCAGTGACTAGTTCACATATGCCAAAGTAACACTTCTGGACTACTTACACTAGATATCCAAAGTTAATATTGGTAAAAATGTATGCCCAATATTATAAAATAAAGGTATAAGCATAACTTTAAAAATTCTACAACTTATTATTTTTTAATTTTTAAATTATGAGCTAAGAGGGGTGGAGAGATGGCTCAGAGGTTAAGAGCACTGAGTTCAAGTCCCAACAACCACATGGTGGCTCACAACCATTTATAATGGTGCCCTCTTCTGGTGTGCAGGCATACATGGAGACAGAATGCTGTATACATAATTAATAAATAAATAAATATTAACTTATGAGCTAGCAACTTTTCCCTATGCAAATATGAATTCACATACATTGTTTTCAAAGCAAGAAAATGCAGTATCCTGAGCAAGTGTAAAGAAATTAATAAGAAATGAACTGCAGGGTCAGTGAACACCTTCAGTTAATATTAGAGAATATTCCTAGAGCATTACTTCAGTTCCAACAATAAACTGTCAACATACAAACGCTATAAAGCCTACCCAAACAACTGTAATTAGAACACGCACACTAGCTTTGCTGTCTGTCTCGGGAATTGCTCATTTAAGCATAATTTCCAATGAAATTCTCCTAGAATCCAAATTTACTTTAAATCAAAGCTCTGTTCTAAGCATTGTATAAACCATATTAAACCATTCTAAGTCAATATTTATTTCCAGCCAAACAAACACATGTAATGGCAGATAGTGTTGTACTTAACTAAATGGCAACAAATTCCACACGTTCTACTTAAGCAGAATTATAAACTGGCAAGCAGGTTCCATGCTAGGCAAGGAAATGCTTCCCGTCTGTGGAAACTGAGTAAAGTTTCCATCTCATCAGGGTTTTGCACTCCATAACCAGCCACAGGAAAGGTCAGAAGTGGGCACAAAATGAAACCTACATGCACAGGACACTAAGATCTCCAGCACCATGGCCTGGATCAGAGATGTCTCCATACTTCCCCCAACGAGGCCCACAGGGGTCTAGAGTATGTATAATCTGCCTCACTTGAGCTTATATGAGAAGGGATGTCTACAAACACATAAACACATACCTACACACGTGCAAATTAGTGAAAGGAAACTTGAACTGCTTTAAAAGTATTCATGCATTATGTATAGGCTTCAATAACTTCTAGGCATGACTTATACCACTGAAATTAGCTTTACACAAATATAAACCACTGAAAGGGTAAACACACTACATGTGGATGCCTTCATGAGTAATAGCGCAACTCTTACTGGAGGTGAATCATTAGAGTCTCTGATAATTGTAGATTCTCGTCCAACTACCACAGCCTACTTTACTGGGAGGCAAGGGTATCATTTGGGATAGTACTAATTAATTAAAATCCAAATGAAGTGTAGCAGTCTCAAAATAATACTCAACTCCTGAAAATGTCAATTTCTAATCCCAAGACATTGTGCAGCACCTTACAAACCAAATTTTCTCTGAGTATTTTTCTGTTTGGCCAAGGCTTTGACACCAACAAACATGAATTCTGATAAGCTCTTAGCAGACCATTCCACTACCACTACTAGAAAAGGAAACCATGGAAAGACAGGCTGACCCTGAAGGTGGCTGGAGGTGGTCCCTCCTTCTGTACCAGTCTTTCCTCAGAACCCTGGCTTCTGTGTTCCCAGGATTTGTGTTCTGTAACGGTGCTCTACACTCACCTGTGATTTTCTGTAGCAAAGGGGACAACTCCGACTCCTCAGAAAAGACATGAGCCAATGCTGTCTTCACCCTTTCTTCTGCTTCTCTCATGTCTTTGTCCAGTGTGAACTCTCCAGTGACAGAGTAAATGTAGATGAGGAGGATTAGCAGTTCCTCAGGGTTGTAGTCATCACTGGTTCTCTGGCTTGGGGACTTAATCATAGGTAGCAGCTGATTTAGCACAATGGCCATGGTTGAATCTCCAAGGCTCTGAAACAGCAGCAAGGACAAGAAGATATGTCAGCCTTCCACAAAGACATAATTTGGGCTCCATAGTAGTTCAAAGATGGCTTTTGCAAAATCTGTATGGTACTCATTGACCACATTGTCTTTCAAGTCTGTGTTTATTAATCCTGGCTAAAACACTGCAAGAAGTCTGACATAGAAAAACCTATTTGATAAAATAGGCAAGTGAAGTTGCAGGCCCTTCAACAATGATCTAAAGTGACTTGAGCAAATAAGATGGTAACTTTTTTAAAAAATAAAATGTAAGTGATTCAACAGGCAGGGGATATAGCTCTGTGGCAGAATGCTTACCTAGCACACCAGTCCCCAAGTTTGATCCCCAGCTCTGTAAGATAATGTTAGCACTTTGAAAACTTGAAATCTTAAACAAAAATGTAAAGTAATACAATCTGAAAAACAAATCTGGCAGATTATCTATTCAAAGGAATTCTGATGCTCCCTTAATAGACTCTATATATTCAAATGAATGCTAATGTTCCTTATCATCATTTACATATTCAAATAAGTGCTAATACTCCTTTACAGGAATCATTGTCTTACAGGATATCCTTTTTTGCTTTGTTCTATGTTGGCAAACATTGGTCAGAATATATATAGCAACCAAAGGCCATTTCCTGCTAACTCTGACAAACAGAATAATGGCTCAAACTGAGAATGGGTTCAAGATTTCTTTTGGTGAATTTGAAGATAATTCATCTCAACTTCTTAATATATATTTTAAATTTTTGTCCACTTATTTTCCTTTGTATGGTGTCTTGATACATGTGTGTGCACTATGTGCATGCTGTGCCCACGGAGACCAAAAGAGGCCATCTGACCCTTGGGGAATGTAGCAATAGATGGCTGTGAGCTTCCATGTGAGTGATGAAAATCAAACCTAGGTCCTCAGGAAGAGTGGCAGTGCTCTAAGCACTGAATCATCTCTCTAGCCTACCACCTCAAATATTTCTTTTAAAATGCTTGTAGTTCTTCTACCAACTCCTTAAATGACACTTAGAAGATAATTTCAGGGTTCTTTACATGTGACTGAGTTCTGCATCACTGGAGTTGCTAAGTCAAGGAACTACACACATCTTCGAGGTTTTGGGTAAACAGATAACAGTTTTCATATTGAAATTAAAGGTGAAGTTATCAGGACCTGAAACTTCCATTATTCATATTATACACACAAAAAGTGCTAAGTCTTTGGATTGGATAAGATAAGAATGGAAAGGACAGAGATTTTACTGGCACATGGTAACAAGATGTGATTTGCCAAGTAAGAGCATATTCACCCCTCAATGTACCAGGGGCAGAAAGGTTTGAAGGAACCCTAGGGCTGTTGTACAGCTCAGGATGGAATCTCAAGGGTTCCCTGCTGCACCAGGTGCCAAGAGTCATTTAAAGAAAGGAGTCCACCAAGGAAGGCCTCACTCTCCCTGGGGAGCAGAAAGGGGATGGGATGGGAGGTGGGGTTAGGGGGTCAGGGGAAGACAGGAGGGTGCAAGAACTGGGATTGACATGTAAAACAAGCTTGTTTCAAATTTAAATTTAAAAAATTATCAAGGAAGGAAGGAAAGGAGGAAGAAAGGAAGGAGTCATGTGGTTAGCCTGTCCAAGGAGGGCTACAGAGGCTGCAGCTTGCCTCTGTTTCTTACTCTATTGCCAGCTTCTTGAATGATAACAAGCAGATTCCTGCATTGCCTCCCACCCCATTTCCTAACAGTCAGGGGTATATATGATGTGCCTACCCTGAAGAGCTCTGTACACTCAGGGAAAAAAGCCTTTTAAAAGATGGGTCTAAAGAATGAGCCAGGACAACAGACACACTTGTAAAGATGTACTTGCTAGCATCTGCCCCTCAGGCCTGCATTTTCAAGTCTCTGGTCTATGATATATGCTAGAGAAAAAAATTCTTCATTAGAAACACAAGCACAACTTTCATTATTCACACCAGCAAAATTACATTCAAAATACACTTCAAGCATCCCAAGAAGTCAATATTTGTTTTGATATAAAGCCAAGAACAATGGGTAATTACAAGGATGTGAGAATTATGGGAAAATAAAAACACCCCATTTTGAAAACCTAATTCCACTTCTGACTGACACAGTATGCAGTTCCATAATGTCATAGTTTCTCTTCATGTCTAAATGATATGATCTGATTAGAGCAGTGATTCTCAACTTGTGGGTCATGACCCCTTTGGCAAACCTCTCTTTCTAAAAATATTTACATTATGATTTACAACAGTAGCAAAAGCACAGTTATGACGTAGCAACAAAACAATTTTATGGCTGGGGGTCAGCAGAACATGAGGAACTATTTTAAAGGGTCGCAGCATTAGGAAAGTGGAGAACCACAGCCGAGCAGGGAGCCACATTACTCCAGGCTCTCCATTTACTTTACTACTGACAGTAGAAGACAGCACATCATATTCTTACTGTTACCTACTCAGTAAAATATAGACTGCTCAAAAGAAAAGTAGCTTTTCAATAGACAGGCAGAGAAGTTCAGAAATAACAATGAAAACAGGTATGAAATAGGTCACCTGATATACTTCAGCTCTGTCCCCTGGGGTGATCAAAAAAACTATGACACATCAGTGGCAATGAACACACACAGATCCCGGTTACTCATGTTTTTCTTTGGTAAAAGAAATCAGGGATCTCCAAAGAGATGACTGACACCAAGAATATGGAAGGAAAATACAGGATGACCCTGGAAGATAGGATAGTATACCTCCTCCCAAAGAAATTGGGTATATGTCAAAAGGACCCAAGAGCTAATTACAAGGGTTCCCAGTTGACAACAGCTGGATGAATTTTAAAAACATATGGTAGTATTTTCATATAACCTAAAGTACACAAAAAAATTGACTAACTATGATGAAGCTAGGGCTATAACAATGACTCAGTCAATAAAGCTCTTGCCTTGCAAATACAAGGACCCCAGTTCAATCCCTAGAACCTGTTTAAAGAGGGTGGTGGATTCCCTGAAACTAGAGGTGACTGAGCTATCTAACATAGGTGCTAGGAACAGAACTTAAGTCCTCTAGAAAAGCAGCCAGCACTTTAAACCACTGACCATCTGTCCTAGCTTGTTGGTCATTTTCTGATGCCTGCTTCTCTTCACAAGAAAGATAGATAAGATCAGAGAGTCCACAGATTAAAGCCTTTTCAAAGCAAAAAAAAAATAATTTCACCAGGGGTAACAAGGATATGTGAATAAAATGGTATTTGAAAGGATCTGTGCCTTTGGCTCTATAACGTTGGGGAAACTAACATTCCACATTTCAACTTCCCCATTTATGAAATAAAAATGCCTGAATACACACACATGCATTTATATAACACTGGCACAAATTGCTTTACCCACTCTGCTTTAAAAATGAAGTAGCCTCCACAATAAGATAGTCTTCATATAGACTAAAACATAACCATGTTTTCTGAGGGCTAACTTTACAGAACACATTTGATATCATTTAGGAACACACAATAATGGCCATAATTCACCAGGTTGTTCTGTGAACTTAATAACAAAAGTAAGGCACACAACAGCACCTGACATGTGATATATTATTCCATTAACACTACCCAGTGTCCTATGATCTCTTTTTCCACCCAGAAGAACTAATTTAGAAAGCTTGTATTGGAATGGCACATGTTCTAGGAAAGGACATTGGCAGTCTCAGAGGAGGGAGAAACAGCCTACAAACACCAAGTGTTAAGCCCTATCATGGGACGTCACTTAAACAGCCAGTGAAAAGCCAAAGAAAATCAAATATTACTAAATGCTGCTATTGAAAGAGACTAGCATGGCAAAACATCACCAGAGTAGAGGGTTTTAAAAAGTGGCTTCTTTGTAAAGTAACTGGGATTAGGTTTCTCATTCACCTTTACATGAGCAGACTACTAGTGGGAGGTAGAGGACCTGAGCTGTGGCTAGGGTGACAAAACACTGTGCTATTTCTGCAGTCTGGGCTCTTGTTATTCTTGAACCAGTCCCCAACAACTCCATACAAAGGCCTTCTTTGAAAGGCATGTTCTTAGAAAAGCTGACTGTGAAATCAAAAGCTGGTCTCTGTTTTAGCATGAGGACCATATTCCATATGGCAGCAGGCTGGTCCACGCTGGCTCTATACCTGCTCATCTGAGAGCAGAATCTGCAGACACTCAGTGAACTCTAAGCCACTAGCAGAGAACTCCTGTCATCAATCCACAGCCAGCAGTCATATCCTGAGATATGACAATGGCGGTCCCTAGGATATGACACTGGGCATCCCTCAACCAGTGTGTGCAGGCTGCTGAGATATGACAGTGGGCATCTTTGAAAAGTGCCCAAATACCTTCTGTCTCCAAACAATACCTGCCAGAATTAAAAACAATCTGTTATTTTGGATAATTTTAAAGGAATATGAATTTCCTTTTGTATACCTCAGGCAGAATGTAAAAAATGTAAAATAATTCATTGATATGCCCAAGTACCAACACATTGTGAATATAGATATACATATCAAATAAGTACATCATTAAACTAATTGTTAAAATCATTTACATAACAAAGAACAAATGAGACACAGACTACAAGGGACTCTGAGATGAGTGGGAGGAGGAATAAATAGTCATGTCATAAGTTCTCAACAGAGGTATCTGCATTTGCTTTGGAAGCACCCAAATCCTGATAGAGGAACATGCCAAATGGGTTTTAAAGAGCCAACATCCAATATGATGGAAGAACAAAGCATCAATAAATATTTCACGTGCATCTACCAAGAAGGTAGGAAAGGCAGAATAATGCCCTGCCTCCTGGAGTCAGTGACTATGAACACATGTAGCCAGAGACTTTTCAGATGTGATGAAGACTATGTGTTAGTTACTTACATCACTACAATCAAAATGCCATCTAGAACAGCATAAAAGAGGGCAGTTATTACAGTGTATAGTTGCAGAACTATTTCTATGTATGGTGTGTGAGAAAACGTGACAGCAGGAGCAACTCAGCCCATGGCAGGAGCCTGAGGCAAAGGCTGTTCACATCATGGCAGGCAGAAAGAAGGGCAGAGAAAACCTGTTCCTAGTGACCTACTTCTGCCAACACTAGCTGCACTGCCTTCAAAATACTGCCATAAACTGAAGATCTAGATCTGAACCATGAGTCTGTTGGTGATATTCCAGTCGAACCATAGACTTCTATGCCTGATTCAAAAAAGAAACATTTTTCCAAGGTCCAGGTGCACAGGCACTCAGCAGCCTGGGGCTTTCAATATGTGAGCTCTTGCCTTTAAGAAATACTTTCTGTTTCCCCCATGTAAAATATGCACTTCTCGATAATGCACTAAAAGCTCATAGCTATAATCTGCATTAACAAGCTCGCCCTACCCACAACTACAATTATATTTATGTTCTTTTGCTTGCCACGTGTTATATTTTTTTTTAAATTATTCTATTCTGCTTTTGCTTTGGACTCTCACTATAAGCCAGGCAAAAGGTAGCAAATAATAACAATGATACACATGAATATTATATTTTGAAATCTTTATCTGCCAAATAAATTAGTCCATTATTTTTTCAATATGGTCATATTCAAATTTTCAGGACATGGCAAAATTTATCCAAATCCTAGTAGGGTTCACATTCCCATCTGAAACTTTATGAGCAATCTTTACATTCTGCATTTCTATTTGTAGTCTGGTCTTCTGGGCGCCCATCAGAATACCCCCATTAAGAAAAGCTTTCAGGGACTGAAGAAATGACTCTGTGGTTTAAAAGTACTGCTGGTTCTCCAGAGAACCTGAAATTGGTTCCTAGCACCCATATCAGACAGCTCATAACCACCAGTAATTACAGTTCTAAGAAATGTGATATATCATCTTACGGCTTCCTCAGGTATTGACACACAAGCACATACTCATGCATATATACAACTCTCTCTCTCTCTCTCTCTCTCTCTCTCTCTCTCTCTCTCTCTCACACACACACACACACACACACACACACACATGCGTGCACATGCATTCACGAGCAAATCTCAACAAAAAGAAAATAGAAAAGTTTATAGCACCATGGAGCTTCTCTAGCAGCCTATATCTACAAACTTCACACTTCTGAAAACCAGGTCAAATGTCTAGCTAGAACTGCATAGTCATGTTTATCATAGCAGCAGCCATATAGTAGGAGCTTATGTTATAGGCTAGTCACACTAAGCAGATAGGACTCTGTGAAAGCAGGTTGGGTCCTATGGCAGTTATAACCTTCAGAGGCCCATCTCTAGAATCTTCTTCCAACTAGGTTCTACGTACAAGAGGGTCCACAACTTTCAAAACAGTACTACAAGTCAAGGCCTCATCATGAAAAAAAAAAAAAAGAGTCTGTGAAAGCACTGGAAGGTCAAGCTCTAACACTACCAATCTTGAGATGAGGCAATGATCTATAGTATTTGAGTAGGTCCAACCTAATCACAGGACTTATTAAAGGTGAGGGCTTTTCCCAGCTATGTCCAGAAATGAGATGATTCACAGACGCAACAATACTGTCCCTGAAGATCAAGGAGAGAAACCACAAGCCACGAATACAGAGGCCCATGGAAACTGGAAAGAACAAGGAAACAAATTCTCCCCTGCAACCTTTGGAGAGGAATAGACCCGTGACATTTAATGCTAATTCAGTAAGATCTTCAGAATTACAAATTAATAAATATGTGTTTTGAAATTTGAGGCCCCTTGCTACAGCAACAAAAGGGAATTAACGTAAGAGATCTGTGAGGTACAAAATGAGAAGTTCCACGTTAGAGCATGTAGCTCTCACTTGCTTTCAATAGGATGTGATACTTTAAATGTTTGTCCTCTTCAAAATCATGCTGGAACTTAATTTCCAGCATATTAGTACTAGGTAACAAGGTCTTTAAGAGGTTGTGTAATAAGGCTAGGCCCCTCAGGAGTGAGACTGACACCATTATAAAAGGCTCACTCTTGGCTCTTGCACCTTCCATCAAGGCATGATGCAGGAAGAAGGTCCTTCACAGCTGCTAATACCTGGTATCAGACTTTTCAGGCTCCATAACTTTGAACCTGTTTCAAATTCTATTTATTATGTTACCCAGGGTTAATTTATCATCGTATTAGCACAAAATGAACTAAAACATAGGAATTGATAAAAATAATTGTCAAATGATTAGATGAATAAGCAAGAGTCAGCACGAATAAATACTACAGTGGTATTTATTTCATCTCTGGCCTCAGGGGAACAGAGAGGGTCTTCAGGGAAAGGATAGAAAGGAAAAGCATAAAGTGACCAGGATTCAAACACACTGTGTAATTTGTCTGTTATGAGTCAACCCTGAATCATGATGTCTTGGAAGCCAACATTCATCAGGTACATGGTTATACAGAGCAGTGGCTTTCTAAGTGGGATCCCTCCAGAGACTCCTTCAAGAGGAGTTCAAAGGTACTTTTATATAACACCAAGGCATTTATTCTTTGGGTGCACAATGGCACTAATAGCATAGATGTACAGAGAGATAACACTGATGAATTTGAGCTAGGTAATAAACACTTGTACTCAGTCCTTGAGAGATGCAAACAGGAAGTAGGGAGTGGAGAGGAGAGATTTCAACCATATTCTTAAAGTGCATATGGCAAAATGTAAATTATGCATAAGCCAGCCCTTCTTCCTCTAGGAAAAGCATGAAGGATGAAGACAGAACTGAACTAATGCTGGTCTGTGTAATACCACTGTTCTTGAAATAATGACAAAGAAATGGCAACTATCAATTCTGGGGCATTTGGCAAACAAATAATCAAATGAAGTGTTCAGTACCGTATGGTGGCAGAAATCTGTAATCCCAGTACCTATGAAGTTGAAGCAGAAATAATGCAAATCTAAAACTGGCCTACAATACACAGCAAGTACCAGGCTAGCATGGGCTATATAGCAAAAACTTGACTCAAGGGAAAAACAAAATACATAAATAAATAAATAAGGAAAACTGATAAGATTCTTACTTTTAAGCAAAACTTGGAAAACATCTATCAGCTATTGCCAGATTCTTATTCTTACAGATTTTTCTGATCAGTGGTAACATTAAAATGTGAATTTTGTTTTTCAAAATTGCACCATAAAATTATAAAAATGTATGATCATTTATAAGGTCTATAACTTTTAGTGAACCAAAGCTTCTAAAATCATGCATAGAAAAAAAAGGTCCATCTAAAATATAGGCCAGTGGTTTTATTTTTTAAAGATTTTATTTAATTTTATTTTCTGTGCATTGGTGTTCTGCCTGAATTCATGTCTGTGTGAGGGTGCCAGTTCCCCTGGAACTATGATTACAGACAGTTGTGAGCTTCCCTGTGGGTGCTGGGGTCTCTAGAAAAGCAGTAAGTGCTCTTAACCACTGAGTTTATTTCCCAGTTCTACATTACAACTTCAAGAAATCAGTACTTGCATAGTTTAAATATGGTATAAAATATGATATTCATAAACATCAGGAAAAACAGTCAAACATTCCTTTTTCAAGACTCCATTCTTAACACTCTCTCCAAAGCAGCATCTGGCAGCCAGTAAACGGGGACAAGTATGAGTGTCTGACTGGTTTCTATCAGCACTGATTTAAAATTTGAAAACATAACACAAACTAATGATACTCTCACTTACTTTTTTGATTTGTTTGTTTGTTTTTAAGTAGTTATAGCTGTCCTGGAACTAACTTTGTAGACAAGATTGGCCTCCAACTCACAAAGATCCACCTGTCTCTGCATCCCGAGTGCTGGGACTAAAGGTATGTATCACCTGGTCAACAACAAAATGTTTAAACTTTCTGTTTTAATAACTAACCCAGTAAATATTATATTTAATAATTTAAGTATCACCTAAAGAAAATTCATCTTTTCTCCTTTTCCCTTCCTCATAACTTAAATGGTAAGCCAGCTGTCACTATGTTCTTAGAGAGGAGGACCAAGCAATAAGATAAAAGGAAAATGGATTTCCTGGATCAGTCTCTCAGTGGCAATGTGAATATAAACAGCTTGGGACTCCTGTTGAAATCATCAGGCCTGAGGCAGAGCCTGGTAAGGCTGACTCTCTAACAAGTTTCCAGGTTGATTTCAATGTTGTTTGTTCATCCATGGATCCCATTATTTGAATGACATCTAGAATGGGCCACTCAACTCTTTCTAGACTGCAGCACAAAAGTGAAATAAAGAATCCTGCTCAAGGCACTTTATGGAGTCTTTTAGGTCCTCACTCTACCACTGACTACTAACTAGTGAAACTGATGCAACAGCTCTACTCTAGTTTCTCCCCCTGCACCAAACCCAGCCCATCGGACTTCGACTTCTGGACATGTCACCAGCTAATGAATTCAATAGATCTACAGCTAAAAAAATCTTTCCTTCATACATTGTGGTTTAACCTTCTGAACCATTTCTATTTGCCCCTGTGCATTTGCACATGCTGTCTCTTTGTATAGAATGTACTTTTCCCTTTTCTTTACTTGGTCTCAAGATCCAACTCAAGCATAGTCTTCTCTAACCTCTGGTTTTGAGTTTAATAGCCTACATACATGCTCTTCATGTTCTATACCCTATGTTGTTGTGTGGTGCCATCATTCTCCCAGCTGACCAAGTTAGAAATGTAGACTGTACTGCCACATGGAACCAGTCAATGAGTCCTGATGACTCACTGTATGCATCCTGTTTCCTGTATTCCTTCTCCTACTGCCTATGTGACAACTATCATTAGTTCCAGCCATGATCTGACTCATTTTAGAATAAAAACACCAAGTTCTTACAATTATTTAGTGGCATGTATGCCTTTTACCTTCTTGGCCCTAATTAACTGTTCAGCCCCATCCATCATGAATCTTTTCCTCACAGATTATGGTTTAACCTTCTGATCCATTTCCACTTGCTTCTCTCTTTGTATAGAATGTACTTTTCCCTTTCCCTCATTTGGTCTCAAGTTTCAAATCAAATATTATCTTTTCTAACCTCTGGTTTTTAAGTTAAATGTGTTCAGTTTATGATCCTAGGAAGCTTGAATGTCTTCTTAGTTCTTTTTACCCTGAATTCCATTACCCATCTACAGTTTCCTTTTAAGAAAAAAAAAACATAAAATAAACATACAATTGTAGACTACCTCACTCCTCCTAATTGCCATAGATCATAGGTATTATTATTTCAGAAGAAATTAAGGTTGAGGGGTGTTACCTTTTCAAGATGTCAGGTGGTAAATGGTGAGCTGGTATGCTTGCCTATGGCACATGAATGTATTTGTATGTGTGCACATTTGTGTGTTGGTGAATGTGTACTTGGATGCAAGAAGTAGGCATTGTCTTCTTCAATCATAATATAGGCCCACTCCAGTTTTTTTTTTTTTTTCTTTTGAAACAGGATCTCTCATTTAACTTGGAGTTTGCTGATGGGCCAAACTGACTGACTAGCAAACCTCCAAGGGATGCTACTGCTTCTGCCTGCCCCATAGTGGAATTAGAACATGGGTCATAGGGATCCCAACTCAGATCCTCATGCTTGTGCAACAAGTAGTTTACGGATTAGGCCATCCTCCCACCCCTGAACTGGGATCTAGTCCACCATTGTCCAGTGTTCCCCAGTCAGAGAGAGAGCGAAATTTGTGAGAAAGGGGAATCTAGATCCTTGGAAAAGGGAAAGTTGTTCTGATGACTTGAGCTGAAACAAATAGTCAACATGTCCAACAATGAGACAACAGATAAATCACAACGATAAGAACAGCAGTAGATGAATGTAACCCACCAGAGATGATATACTGACCTACAGTTCCTTAGAGC
This sequence comes from Phodopus roborovskii, assembly GCF_943737965.1. Lineage (NCBI taxonomy): Eukaryota > Metazoa > Chordata > Mammalia > Rodentia > Cricetidae > Phodopus > Phodopus roborovskii. The sequence continues at coordinate 27,653,874 of NW_026126525.1, read as the reverse complement.
CCCTTGTCTAACATGACTATCTGTAGAACCTTAATCAAGGTAGTTCCAGCCACAAACATTAAAGTAGACTGTGACTATGGCAAGTTTACCTCATTCCCTAGTCCTAGTTACAGGCAGCTAGAGCCATTCAAAAGCACCTCAGACAGAAGATAGAATTGGTCCCACATTCTATCATCATGCAGCAGCATACAACTTGTCTGTATAAACAGCACAGAGTTCTACCTGTCAAATCAGCAAGATAATTCACTATGGAAAGACGTGTTACCAAGTCTGATGGTCCTCATTGGATCCCCTGAACACACATGGTAACTGACTCCTACAAGTTGTATTCTGTCCTCTACAGGTGTGCCATGACACATTCTCTCTCTCTCTTTCTCTCTCTCTCTCTATCTATCTATCTCTATCTATCTATCTTTCTCTCTCTCTCCCTCTGCCTCCACATCTCTCTCACACACACACAAAATAAACAAATGAAATAAGTGAATAAATGTACAGTGTCCACTGTGTGCTTACCTCTATGTGAAAAGAATGCAATGCACTGAAGAGATATGCACAAAAAGGAACCCCGTGCTGAAGTCAGGAAACAGGACAGCAATGGCCTCTAAGCAGCTCACTGATATGTGGCAGACTGGACTATGACATGAGCCTAAGATGGGAAGAACCAGGATGAGTCACACCAACTAGGCAAAAGCTGCCTGGACAGGCTCAGTGCTCTTAGGCAGCAAAGTGTAAGGATGGGGAGAGATGAGGAGAAAGAGCGGATCCCTCAGGACTGTTTAGCCAGATGGTTGCTAGAACTTTTGCTTTCCTTCTGAGATAGAATTCACAGGGATTTTGCATAGAGAATTGCTGTGATCTTTTCTGTTTTAAAGATTATCACTCAGGGTGTAGGGAAGAGAACAGGGCATGGAGAGATGGAGTAGAAGCAAGAGATAGGGGTAAATTCAACAATGCAATTGAAAAACAGTGAGGCTTGAGCCAAACCAGTAGCATTGAAGATAGTGTCACCATTGGGCCGGAAGCACCTTGACATTCAGGCCAGCACAGTGTGCTAATGGATGATAATGGAGAAGGGTTTATAAGTTCTTTTACATTTTTACACAAAGGATCATAGAAGGGGATGGTTCAGAGGAAACGGCAGACAGGACAGACAGAATGTTTAGAAAGGGGGATGTTTTAGTGCCAGAGTAATAAAAATGATGGCATGAAAAACAGAAAGTCAAGAGCAGCCACACAGAAGATGCAACAGAGTGGAAAGCAGCTGCAAACACAGGGAGGGAGATCTCAGAGCATAACGGTTTGCCTAAATTTAATCTGTATTTGGGGGATTTGGACCTAATTGGTGTTCTGTGCCTGCAGAACAGATGATTCTGAGGGACTGAGAACAGGTTCCACAAGCTTTCTCTATTAAAAATGCTCAGAGTTGAGCATGGTGGCATACACCTTTAATCCCCATTCTACATAGGCAGATGCAAAAGGGTCTCTGTGAGTTTGAGGTTACCCAGGTCTACATGTGAATTCTAGACCAGCCAGGAACACATAGTGAGACTCTGTCTCAAAAACTAAAACAACTCATCCCAAAAATTGCCCCTGAGGGAAATCTAAGATAGTCACACAATGGAATACAACACCACAGTGAGAACGCATGATCTATATTATTAAAGAAAAAGCAAGGATAAATATCAAAATATAGCATTGTATAGGTCAAAAAAATATCATTGTACTGTCCCCTTTGTGTAAATAATAGAAAACATGGGAAAGAATGTGTTTTTAGCAATCCCTGCCACCTGGTAAGGAAGAATGGGTGGGGCAGGGAGGGCAGGCCTTCCAGGACTGCTGACAATCTTCCAGGCCGATCTGGGTAGTGATTACATAGCTGTCCTTGCTTAGTAAAAATTCATCGAGCTGTACATTTCAATAGTAAATTTTACCTCAATACGTTTTTAAAATGTCTTTACACCAGGCCATGCCTCCTGCATCCTGGGAAGAACAGAACCATCTTGCTTAGACTTCTTATTACAAGTTAGCTTTTATACAAAGTAAGAGTAGAAAAACATAAAAGGTTTATAGGTTTCTTCAAGTAATATCCCTGGGACACTTGTACCTTCAGCTAAATGGACAGGGAAAGGTCCTGGTTTGAGGAAAAAAATGGAAAGAACAGCTTCAATGGTTGTTCAGTTTAAACATCAGTAGATGTTTTTATAATGGTTTCTCTGTCTCTTGGGAAATGATATGATACTGCGTTTCAGTGGTTCTGTCCAGATAAGCGGCTGGTTCTGTAAACAGGCCAGCAAAGTCTTACATTGCATGAAATGAGAGGCAAGTGACTTCTGAGAGCAACACAGAGTACCACAGGGACCTGGAAAGTGTTCACCCAACACAATCGCCAGCCATTTGTCTCTATCTGGCCACCTTTAACGATTTAAGAGCTCTGTATCACATTATCATCAATCTCTCAGAACGGGAGTTTTTATATGCAACTATCTGTGACCTAAATTTCCTGCTGGTCTTGCTGGCCCCAGGTTAGACCTGTTTGTCTATCATCAGGGGAATCAATATAAATAATAAAAACAGGCTAGTGTCCAGCTTTCCAAAGCCTCACTAAGAAAAACTAAATCCCACTCCTGCAATCAGTACCAGCTCAGTGTGTCCATGCATGGCTTGAACTATTTATTGGTGGATTCTGTCCCAATTACAAAATATCCCACAGTATGAGGACATTAGTTTAAAACCTGTTTAGTTTCCATCTTTCCTTGCTTGCGTTCTTTTTTCTTTGACTTTTAATTTTATGTATACAGGTGTTTTGTTTGCATATATGTCTATAAAGCATGTGTATGTGGTACCCACAGAGGCCAGAAGTAGACCACTGGATGCCCTGGAACTGGAGTTGGTTGTAAGCCACCATGTAGGTGCTGGGAATCAAACCTAGATCCTTTAGAAGATCAGCCAGTGTTCCTAACTGCTGAGCCATCTCTCCCTGCTTGCTTTTTAATCTGGCCAAGCCATAATTCCATAACTCATAGCAAGCAGCAGAAATGATATGAGCTTTAGTTTTTACAACCCAGGAAATATTTTAAAACATAAAAATATAAATGTTAGTTATCAAGAAGAATGTGATAATGAATTCTTCACCCTGTGTAGAATCTGACTTCCAGGGTTCTCAGGGTAAAAAGCTAAGAGATCAGATGTTTGGGGAGGATGGGAGAATGGCTGGTGAAAGGGGGCAATGGGAAAGCTGTTGCTGTGAGAACTGTTTCAGTACATTTTACATGCCACACTGAAGCAAGGAGAATGGCGCTCGCCACAGCCCAGGGCTCCCTTAAAAGAGACATTCTCAGAAAAAGAACGCTGCTCCTCTAGCTCGGGTGAGGGACGAGGTCTTGCTGTCTTCTAGCAACAGAGTTCAGTCAATAGTTCCGCTGCCTAAATCAGTCTAAGAAATGATTTAGAATATTTTCTACTGAATGATGGGACAGAGACCAGAAGCAAACCATGGAGTCAGCAGTTTGCCTCTTCCTGCTCCCCATTCAGAGCTCACCAGCTTCTTCCTGGATTTGGCAAATCAAGCACTTCTTCCCCTAAGACATGGATGTCTAGAAGGCAGAACTCTCCCAAGACAAAACTACATTTAAAAAAAGAATAGACAACCAGAGAGGAAGCGAGATGACTCCACGGTGGCAGACTTTCTGATTTAATGGTGGCTGGGAAGCATTTCAGCAAAGAAAATATTTCTGGATTTCCTCAAATTTGGTTTTACAGAAATTAACTGAAGGGCTCTTAGAATGTGTCCTATTTTTAAAGTGTGCTGGTGTAAATTTAGAAGGTAGATTTCCTATTTCTGTAAAGAAACAGTACCAAAGGCTATGATTTAAGCTACTGCAAAGCACTTAAATCTCAGGGTCTCAAGTTCTTGCACAGTAAACCACACCTCACTAGGCTCTTATGGAAGGTAAATAAGATGAGCCCTCAACTCTAAAGTGTGTGTGCTTGCTTTAGCACTACCATTATTACTATATTTTATTACTTTGCTCTCCAAATGGAAGCTTATATTTAGAGATGGCTGGTGAACTGGATGTATTTACACACCCCTGGTGACTTACCTGCCCACTACCCTCCATCCCAGACACACACACACACACACCAAGATCAAGTCATTGGTTAATGGAATACCTCAGCAAATAAGGTGCTGAGCTGCCACATCCCAGCACTGCCAATTTTTTCAAGACTCTGGAGAATAACTTTGACACAGATGTGTAACATCCACCACATTACAAACCAAGAAGCCCAACACCTATTTCCAATCAACTGGAGTCTCTAGCTTTCTTCACAGCCATGTAAAGACACCGCAGGATACAGCTGCAAGTAAGGATAGATAACATTTCTTTCTTTCTTTCTTCCTTTTAATATTTTTATTTTTTACATATCGATCCCAGTTCCCTCTCCCTCCTTTCCTTCCTCCCTCCTTTCCTCCCTCCCTCTATTCCTCTCTCCCCCCTCACATGTATCCAGAACATCCTCCCCTCCCATCCCTCCCCCATTCCACATGTAGTGTGATGCCATCCAGAAGGGGTCATCTAAATCTGTCAAGTCATTTGAAGTAGGGACTAGAACTTCTCTCCTGTCTCTAGGTTAAGGGAGTATCCCTCCATGGGGGATGTGCCTGCAAGGTCCTTTTGTGCACCAGGAATACATCCTGGTTCCACTGTCTGAGGTCCCTTAGACTGCTCAGGCCTTCTAGCTGAGACCCATGTTCAGGGGGTCTGAGTCAGTTCCATGCTGGATTCCCAGGTATCAGTCTAGGGGCCCGTTAGCTCCTCCTTGTTCATGTCCAGTGTCTCTATGTGTCTCTGCAACCTGGTCTTGTCCTCCCTCTCTGCATCTGGATTCTTGTTTGGCACAGTGTTTAGTTGTGGATGTTTGTTTCTATTTCCAACAGGTACTAGATGAGGGCTCCATGATGATGGAAAAGTTAGTCATTGATCTTATTTTATTATCAGGGAAGGGCATTTATGGTAGCCTTTCCACTGTTGCTCAAATTGTTAGCTGGAGTCAGTCTTGTAGGTCTCTGGACATTTCTTTAGGTTCAGTTTTCTCTTCAAACCAATAATGGCTCCCACTTTTACTCTCTCTCTCTCTCTCTCTCTCTCTCTCTCTCTCTCTCTCTCTCTCTCTCTCTCTCTCTCTCTCTCCTGTCTTCTATTCCTCCCCTGACTCAATCTTCCTAGTCTCATGCGCTTTCCTCTCTTCCTCTTCTCTTTCTCCTGGTTTCCTCTCCACTCACTGCCCCCCCTCCCCATGTGCTATGGAGAATTTGTCCCTTCCCTCTTCTGTGAGGGACCTTATATGAATCTCTTAGAATCCACCTGGTATCCTAGTACCTCTGACAGCGTGAATTATAGGCTGGTGATCCTTTGCTCTAGGTCTAAAATCTTGTATAGATGTGCCACATTTTCTTTATCCATTCCTCAATTGAGGGGCATCTAGGTTGCTTCCAGGTTCTTGCTATTACAAATAATGCTGCTATGAACATAGTTGAGCACATGTCTTCATTGTATAGATGTGGATCACTTGAGTATATGCCTAAGAGGGAGATTGCCGGGTCCTGTGGTAAACTGATTCCCATTTTCCTGAGGAACCGCCATACTGATCTCCAAAATGGCTGTACAAGTTTGCACTCCCACCAGCAGTGGAGGAGTGTTCCCCTTTCTCCACATCCTCTCCAACATAAGCTGTCATTGGTGTTTCTAATTTTATCCATTCTGGCAGGAGTAAGATGGTATCTCAAAGTTGTTTTGATTTGCATTTCCCTGAAAGCTAAAGATGTTGAGAACTTTCTTAAGTGTCTTTCAGCCTTTTTGATTTCCTCTATTGAGAATTCTCTCTTCAGTTCTGTACCCCACTTTTTAATAGGGTTATTTGGTGTTTTGTTGACTAGTTTCTTGAGTTCTTTCTATATTTTGGAGATCAGCTCTTTGTCAGATGTAGAATTGGTGAAAATCTTTTCCCAGTCTGTGGGCTGCCGTTTGGTCTTGTCCACTGTGTCCTTTGCCTTACAGAAGCTTCTAAGTTTGAGGAGGTCCCATTTATTAATTGTCGATATCAGTGTCTGTGCTATTGGAGTTATGTTCAGGAAGCGGTCTCCTATACCAATTTGTTCAAGGGTACGTCCCACTTTCTCTTCTAAGAGGTTCAGTGTGGCTGGATTTATGTTCAGGTCTTTGATCCATTTGGACTTGAGTTTTGTGTGTGGCGATAGACATGGGTCTATCTGCAGTCTTCTACACCCCTTGCTTGTGACAAACTTATAAGCAATGAAAACAGGGGAGACAGCATGATCTGGATGATAAATTCCCAACACAGCTTCTGCCCCTGTGAACTGTCAGGAACAGCAACAATATGCAGAGTCCCTTTAGATCTCCTTCACGGCTCAACAACTAGGAGTGCAACAATGAAAGTTCAGACATGTAAGCCTTTAGAATTGCCTTTCCCCTTCCTCTATGACTTTTCTCTTCCCTCACCTTTGTGACATCAAGATTATGCCTGCATTTTCTTTAAAGTAGCTCCATATAAAGTTTTACCATAGACTCTAATTCGTAAGAAAATGAAGAAAAGATATTGAGAGGTCACAAAAGTGAATTATGTAAGAAGAATGCCAGGAACCCAGAACTATTTGATTTATAGGTGTTTGTTATAAAATTTCCTCTTTTTACTGTATCTTATAAATTTTATTATAGTGTTTGCTCAATTTTATTTGTCTCAATTTTTTTTACCCATTCATTATTCAGGAGCATACTGTCTAATTTCCACATATTTGTTAATTTTCCAAATATCTTCTGTTATTGATTTTCATGCTATTGTGGCCACAATCTTTAAATTTTATTCAGATATTTCTGTGGCCTTTTAAGTGACTTATCCAGCTGAGCCAGTATACTGACCCTAAAATATATTCTAATAGGAGTTCCAGAATTTAAAAAATAATAGAAACAAAACACAATGGGTAAAATAATAGACTGGTTAAAAGCCTAAAACACAGGATGTACAATATATACCAAGCAGGGTGAACATAAAAAAATCCAGAATTGAACATTATAAAATTTTAAAATATTAAAAAAATAAAGAGAGGAGGAAAGAACCATACTCACAAAAGTCTGAAGAGCAATTTGAAAAATTAATCACACACCAAGAAATTGGCATTCTAATGTTTGCCAATATCTCAACAACAGCAGATGGACAAGGGAAATCAACAGCCCAAGTACTGGGCAGGGAGACAGCTAAGCAGATAAAGCATTTGCTGAGCAAGTCTAAAGACCAAAGTTCTGATCCCTACAACCCATGTAAAGCTAGATGTGGTAGTATGTATCTGTAATCCTACATTCCTATAGCATGATGGGTGAGCATAGGTGGATCCATGACAGCACGAGCAGGCTAGTTTGGTGTATGCAATGGTGAACAACAGGAGATCCTGGCTTAAACAAGGTGGAAAGGTGAGGGCTCACACTCAAACTTGTCCTGACTTCCACCTATGTGTCATGGTATGGAACACACACACACACACACACACACACACACACACCTTTGAGCCCCTAGCTTCTACTATAATGCTAAAACAAACCCTAACACACACTAAAAATGTTGGTGGGATAAGTGGACTATATTCTCCATCTCCACTTCAATCACATGATTAAATCAGACACTTGGAAGAATAAAATGGGACTTGCATCTGAAATTGGTTTATTTCCTTGTTTTGTTACAGCTCTGGGATTTAGATGGCGGTGTGCAATAAGCTCATCACAAAGTTAGAAACATCTGCTGACATGAAACAGTGAGTCCCCACAACCCCATCTTGCCCTATGTCCCCAGTGAAAAGAAGTGCCTTTTATTCAGTAAAGTTAGCATGGAGAGTTTTGTGCATAATGTAGATTCTATCAGCCATGCAAATGTTGCTGCCAGGGTAGCACAGTACACACAACCGTTGTGCACATTTGCCGCAGACCATGCTGACTACAGACAGGCTGAGCTCCAATTTCTGTTTACTCTGGGGTTTCATATTCTGCTGACTGCAGATACTCCCGCCCCGATGGCTGCATATTTTGGGCATTTCCATGAGAATCAACAAGAGTCTGAACTGAAATATAGAAATTCATACGCTGCCCTAAACAAACAGAAGTATTTAAATCACTTTTAAACAACTTTCCACTTAAGAGCAAATATTATTAGAAAAGAAATACATTTTTTTCTTAATGTAGCTTGCTTCAAGCTTTTGGCTTTCCTATCTTTAGAGATGAAACACTGAACGTACAAATCCAGTTAATAAAAAAAAATGCAATATTTTCCAAGTTGTTCAAATACAATTAAAATACAACCAAATTTACGTTTCCCCTGTACATGTAATAAGAATGAACAGTGTTTTAACTTGAGAGTCATTTGGTGAGTTTGTACAACTATGTAGTTATGAACCTTTCCATTTTCTTTATGGAAATCAGTCCTACACTGACTGAAAAGTGCCATGAATGGGGTTAACACAGGTTGTCTAGGTTTGTCTTTGCTTCCCTCTCAGAACATGTGTACAGAGGAGATTAATGGCTGATTCAGAACAATGCCATCTTTCAGTTTGCCTCCATGAATGGCATAATTAGTCTGTGGAAGCACTTAACCAGCATGTAAGACAGACAGCTGCCACTTAAGGTGACTTGGGATTTGTCACATAGGCTTTCTCATCTATTAAATGGGAGCACTACCCATGAGGATTTAAAGGCCTCTAGCTTCTAAGCCAAGACTTCTTTCTTTAGTCATTAAGCATCTAACTGAAACTGTGGATTATGCCACTGCTGTTTTTCTGTTGTCCTCAGCCTCCCATATTTCTACATATGCATAGACACACCCTCTTTGGAACCTTTTGTCCATATTACCTTCACTTTATTTGGAGAGCAGGATTAACCAGTCAGGAATAAGCCATCAGTGCTAAAGATAAAAACTATACCATAGTAAAAATGTCTTATCTTGGGGCAGAATGGATGACTCAGAAGTTAGGGGCACATACTATTCTTGCACAGGACCCAAGAACCCATGCTGAATGGCTCACACCCACCTATAGCTCCAGCTGAGGGAGATCCAATGGCTTTGATTTCCTAAATACTTGTACACATGGGCACATACCACAAAGAGACACAAATGCATACACATAATTAAACATAAATCTAAATCTAAAAAATTGTCATTTAATACTTAAATTTAAGTTAAGTAAGTCAAATAAAAACATGCTTACTTATAACCATCTTTGAAAATTTTACAACTTAAAGTATAAACAGGATATATCTTGCCTAGAATACTGGATAGGTTTGCTGTTGCTGTTTTCTTGTCTGTTAAGACAAGGTCTCTCTTTACATTGCTCAAACTGGTATGGAACTCACATGCCTCCTATGTGCTAGGATTAAATAAGTGAGCCACAATGCCAGGCCTGGTTAGTTGTTTTGTTTTTTGGTATATTTTTCTAATTAGTAATACTCAAAGGTTCAGATAATATCCTAGAAATTTAGTTTTGTGAAATGATAGACTATAGCACATAGTTGAAGTGTTATAGCTCAATCTCTCCTTAAGCCTCTTGGAGCTCTCCCAGGTCATTTCTAAAATAATGAGACATCCTGGGGAGGAAATGGAACTGTCACCTTAGCCAGCTAGCTAGCCAATACAGAATTGTTGTCACATCCACTACACCCTTGTTTCCTACCATAAGCTTGTGGGGTCTTGAACACTCAGAAGGAATGGCCATCGTAAGCAAAAGGCACCGGAGAGAAAAAGCCTTCTACACCACTATTCTGAAGGCTCTGCCATTTGGGTGGGTCAGGCAGAATTATAAACAAATCAACTTAATGAATTCAGATGGATTTCTATCTTTTATTTGTCCCAACACTTTCTTTTTTAGAACATGTCTTACCTGACTGTCCCTTGAAATACTAGGCTTCAGCAATCCTCTTGCTTCACCTTCTCAAGCGACCATGAGTACTGGCCCTTGCAATCTCTCCCAGCTTTCCTGTGTCCTTGTGGTTAGCTTTTCTTCCCTTTAACTACACCCATTAATTCTCACATTTGTTTATTTAACAAGTGTATATCCAGGTACTGTGTGCTGGACAGAGAGGACAGACTGGTGAATGAACACTGTGCATCTCCTTTCACAGCTAAGAGACAAGTGCCAGATAGTGACATATAAAGAGTTACAAAACAGAAAATTAGTCTAGTGATAGTAGATGGCATTCTAAAGTCATAGAATTTGGGGCAAATCATGCAGGTTGGAATGCCAGGTTAAGAAAGCTTCCTAGGAGAAACCAAGTCCATGCAGAAGCTTGGGTAAAGGAGGGCTGAAAGTGAGGTAGGAAATGGATCATATTTTTCTTTTTGGAAAGCCAATCAAAATATTTTCTGAAACTTGAGAAATGAAAACTACTATTTAGCAGGATTACAAGAAGAACAAGCCTGGACTGTTATCCCTTGTTAAGTGTCCATCTTCTGTGCATCCTGGCTGTTAGGATGGCAGAGACAAGTTAGTAGGCATCTGATAACACCTTTAGGAACAAAGGTGTACTAGTTTCCATCTCAGCATCCACAAGTGGTCTAAAACTATGCAGCTGCCTCGACCTTCATGTCTTACATGACAATGCAACCCAGGATGTTAGTGTGGAACACCTGATCAAGGACTAACTTAGTCGATTCCACCAACATTTTCCAGTGTAACAAATGCTTTCCCCAGACTGAAAAAATTAACTAGAAAAGGTAACCCACTAATAGAGTTTGAATGTGAAATTTTCTCATCAGGCTCAGATCTGTATGTATTGCATCTCCAGATGATACTGTTCTTTTGGTAGGTTGTAGTAACTTTTGCTAGCCAGCAAAGAGCTGTGGGGTTGAGCTACACCACCCTAGTCAGAGTTCTCTGTTTCCTGACTGCAGCCACAGTGTAACAAGGAACACTCCCACTACCATGTCTTTATTTCCAGGACACACAGTGCCCTCTCAGCTGTGAGCCAAATAATCTTTAGGCTATGTCATGTCTGACACTTTGTCATAGAACAAGAAATTAACCGATACACTTGCTCTGAAAAATTCTATCAAAATTTGCAACTTATGTCACTGACTTTCCAAACTAAAAAGTGGAAAAGGTCCGCTGGGTGGAGACTGTTGGTCGTGTCCAAGCATTCAGTCTTTCTTACTTTAAAATATACCAACTCCTTAAGCTTTGCACATAGCCACCCAGAAGAAAAGAAGATTGCACTTCCCAGCCTGCCTTGCAACTTGGGGTGACCATGAAAATTAAGTATGGTTAGTGGAATAGTCAGCTGTGGTGGCATGTACAATTGGGGGGTTTTCATCTTAAGGGAATATGTTACAGTTGCCATTTCCTCTCTGTCCTTATTTTGGATCTCTGGGATAAGAAAACTCTTGCAAACTAGACAAGCTATGTAGACCCAAAATGCTAATAGAATTTGTATTAAAACAATCGTACCCAGGACAATACCACCAAGAAGCCACATTAGTACTCATTCTAGACTCCTAGAAGGGTATTGAAATATGAGAAAGTAAATTTTCATCTTGTTTGTGTCCACTTTATGAGATAGGCTCAGCCAACCAATCATCATCTGCTGTGTCCAGAGGCTTTTCTAGATGCCAATGGATCACTTGTATATCATCTCATCTTATTTATTGCTTTAGATAGCAATAAATGACAATTTAAACATGCAATAATCTTTTGCACTAGAAAATTAATAGTATGACATTCTTGAAAATGCTGGTCTCAATAGAAAACTAAGAAATTATGCATATGACAAAACAACTCCCAACTACTGTAATAATAGTGACCTATACTGTAAGTCACTTGACTTCAAGTGGCCTTTCTTTGTGTAAAACACATTAACAAATTAAAGTAAGGTTTTAAATTTAAAATTACTTGACTCTGCAGCGGAAGGGAAGAAAACTTTGCTGGGAAGATCCAGGGAGTGCATTAGACCATGTGGAAACCATGAAGAATATCTCATTCCTATTTAAAGAAGTTCAAGATCCAGTTGAAGAGACCCAGGATGCAGCTCACAATGCAATGTGCTGTTCCTGTTAACGGGTGCTGCGTGGTGACACAGAAGGAGGGAAGGGTTCTAGATGGAAGCCTAAAGTCTTTGGAGAGGAGGGAATATGGGGCTTGGGTCTTCAAGAATGAGCCTTTATGTGTTGCACCTTCAAGGAAAGATTGGTACTGGGATGTTGAAGTAGCACTTTTTCTACTGGGTATCACTGACCGTTTGGGAGCATCAGGAAGTGGAAGTAATCTTGGCTGACACAGAGAATTATAAGCCTTACAGCAACTATTAGCATTGGAGGTAGAAGGTGGGTTCATGGCACTCAATGCCCATTGGTGCCCAACACAATCCTACACAAGGAACTATGTAGTTCTGCATCTGTCCAGGAAGAAAGGGCAATGAGGCTGTCCTCACTCAGGAGTCAGTCGCATACCCAAATCACAATGACAAAGCATCAAGGACGCTTCTTTAAAAGTTCCCTCACAATCTGAAATAAAATAGAATTACTCCATATATTTGGAGTAATGAAAGGCACACTTGTGTGCGTGTGCACACCCACCCACACATCACTATTTGAGTTATTTCAGTTTAACTGTGATTACAATCTATAACTGAGACTGTTAGGCTTTCTTAATTAAACTTCTTTCTAAGGTTAATCCACAACAAATGAACAATTTTCAAAATAAAAGCATTACATATAAAATTCAATAAAACTGGCTCCAAGTTAATTAAGTTTATTTTCCTTCTGTGATATCCTGACCTCCTTCAAGCACAGCATGAACAGCTCTGGGAAAGCACAAAAACTACAAAGCAGCTACTAACACAGAATCTTCAAGAGGGAGACTCTTCTAGGCAAACAGTGCACAAGATGAGACTTCCCCACAGCTGGCATTTCCCCACCCTTTGTTCTCATGATAAGTAGTGCTCATGATAAGTGTTTAACTTAGCACTGTCTACATGCCAGGCATATTACACACACACACACACACACACACACACACACACACACACACACACACTTGAAATTTACTGGAGCTCTCTGTGAGATGGCTCTGTTATTTTTCCTACATTACAGGATGTTTCCCCTTCCTTCAAAATCTGTCTTTCAATTCCACTCCCCTACAAGTCCTTCCTTAATGACTCTTACCTTCCCCATCAAGTCTGTTTTCTGCCTCCCCAGCCCCCTCTATTCTGTGTGGCTCTTTCATTATCATCACAGTTCATCCTGGAGTTCCTTGGGGGTGTCTCTCATTACATTACTTCACCAAAGATGGACTCAGTCCCATTCATGTGCGCACTCCTACAGTATCTAGCAGAGAGTCTTGCACAACAAACAAGACAAACACAAGTTTGTTAACTAACAGTATTAATATGAGGGAAAAGAAGAAAGGAATTTAGGAATACCTTTGAAAACAAAGGAAGAGTTTTGAATAAAAAGCAATAAGCAATTATTCTGTGTCTGCAGATGAGAAAACAAAAGTGATGTCAGGAATTGTGGTATAAACATAAAAATGAGCTAAGCACCAAGTCATAACTGTACTGAAAGAAAAGACAGGTGAATGTTTGCATCATCTTGAGAGGTAAATGACTTCAACATAACACCAAAGGCAAAACCAAGTGGAACTAATTTGGAGACAGCCAGCTTGTAGTGAGGCTTCAGGACCCCAACTCCCATCTTGCTACTGAAATAGTCTGTCTCCTCACCTGAAATGTGAGGAAAACAATAGCCTCTGCATATAGATACAGGGATATATGGGTTATGAAAGGCATCCCATAATGTCTTCAGTGAAATTTCTAAAAACAAACCAAGGAAAGAAGAAACAGACTTGGCTGCATAAAAATACCATCTACCAATAAACAATATCAAATATATTGCTAGTGTATGACCATGAATATCATTCACAAATTGGAGGAAAACTTTAATAAGAAAAAAGAGATGAGTATAAAGGGAAGACCCCCCCCCAAAAAAAAAAAAGACAGCAGAGTTCAGCATTTCAAAGCATGTTAATGTAGGCAACTAGGACAATCAGACACAGGAAAAAACAAACAAACAAACAAAACAAAACAAAACAAAAAAACCTCACCCAACTCTTAAGTAGTTACAGTGTGTTAAAAAGGACTGATTTGGTTTTTTATTTTGCTTTTTGAGTCAGCAGCACTAATGACAGACAGTACAGTGCAATCAGCAACTTCTGGAACTTTGCACAACACTTAAGTTGGTATATTGCTGTGACCATTTGCCAATACTGAAATCTTTAAAATGCCTCATCATGCACAAAAAGTAGGTATTTATGTTAAAGAAATAATTATTAATAGGTGCAAAGGCATAAACTTCAGCCTTATTTATAATGCCATGAATAAAAGAGAAAACTATAGATGGGCATTGCTGACTGGTTCTGTCTTCATTTAAACAATAATGACCTCTCTCTCTCTCTCTCTCTCTCTCTCTCTGTGTGTGTGTGTGTGTGTGTAGTAAACATCTGAATAAAAACATGCCTACACACTAACAGGATCTCTAAATACTGAAATTATAGGTCACTTTAGCAAGCTGTAATGACTTAATTTTGTATGGTAAGTATATTTTCATAATTAAGGAAATAGTAATGTTTCCCCAAAGGAAGGCTCCAGATGCCCTAACAATAAAATATGCCTTTGATAGTGGCTATACTATGCTCCCCAGGAAAAGAATATAATGCTGAGTTCCCAGTGGCTATAGAAGTCATAGAAACCATGCAGTGACAAAGTTCAACTAAATGTTAAAGCAGCTAAGGGAATATCTCATTCTTGTTGCTCAGATGGCAAGAGAAAGAAAGGAAAACTAAGTAATGGTGCATAAAACTAAAGCCATAGACACATGCTTACTCAGCAGAGAAAAAAAAAAGCAAAAACAAAACACTTAGTGTTCTGTATGGTCACACTAGTAGAAATACTTCATGTGTTTATGCTGTAACTCATTGCTTTCTGCACATTCGAAAAAACTCCTTTGGTTCTCAGTGCAAATACTTGGTCACAGCAAAGGGGGGAAAGTAGTTCATGCCTAAAAACTTGGAAGAGGGTATATGTATATAAGTGTTTATGTGTTACTGAATGTGTGTGAGTGTATGTTAGTGTGTATGTCAGCATGTGAGCATGTTCTGTGGCTTTCCAGCTGCATAATCAAAAAGGACTAATTTCATAACAAAGCCAATATGCACTCAAATACATGCAGTCTTGTCCTTCTCAGTTGGCAAAGAAGCAAGCAGGGCACTGTGCTACTATTGTGTATGTTCATTCTTCCTGACAATCTTCACCACAGACCAAAGGCAAAGGGAGTGAGAGTTGGGGCATCAGTATGGAGAGCAGCCCACTGACTTCTATTTTTAAACCAATGAGAGAAGACCCAGTTGAAGACTCAGTTTTATCTAGTAAAATAAATCCGAAAATATAAAAGAGGGGTCAAATAAATACCAGTTTTAAGCTGCTTATCCACTATGCATCCTCTACATAATGAAACTCGGTTTTCTCTTGGGTAACTACTGATCGTCATCTTTAATAATTGACAAGTAGCCCAGCAATGGCTATGCAGGCAATCCCCTTCCTTGAGGGAACAACCTGCATCAGACAGATGCCTGTGCCAAGCCCCTGGAAATAGGGACTGGGAGCTTTTGACTTTCCCTTAAGCTCTTGGAAAAGAAGCATGCTCTTTCTTCCTGAGTCCAACACAGACTTTGCACAGCTGTTGACTCCTTCACCACTACTTGCAAAGAGCCTCTGCTGCTAAAGAGTAGACTAAGAAATAAACTCCTGACAAACCACTTCTTAGAAGCCAACCAAATTCAATCATGCCTAAAACCACCAATCACCGATTTATGCAATTTTTTGTTATAGAAAACCAAGAGGAGTTAATAAATATGGGGAATTTGGAGGCTAGACGACTGTATCCTTCCTTCAATTAAGCTGCCTATCTTAGTCATCACAGGTTGCTATAACAAAATACTCCAGACTAGGTAGCTTAAACAACAGATATGTATTCTCATAGTTCTCATAGTATGGGAGAATCTAAGATTAATGTGCCAGCAAAACAGTCTAGTTGGACTTCTTTGTGACTTAAAGTCATTGGTGTCCTCAGGTATGTACGTGTATAAAATGGAAAAAGAAATAGAAACAGAGGTAGAGTGAAATCATATATGCATACATAGAGAGGGGAAGAGAAGAAATAAGAGAGAGACACCCTGGTTTCTGTTTATAAAGACACCAATCCCAGTGTGAGGTTCTCACCCTCATGATCTAGTCTAAATGTAATTACCTCTCAGAAGCTTCGGTTTACTTATACGTTATAAATCTTCATCTCCTCCCAAATACTAACACATGGAGAAGCAGGTATTTACCACAAGAGTTTACACACCCAGTCCATTAACAGTCCCCAAACTGCTTTTCAACATAAATCATGGGCTGAAGTTGGTCATTCTGTGGCTCTCCAAGCAGATCTGTATACTCTTCACTGTACTGGCATATATCACTAGAATGTTAGCTATATAGATCCATAGATACATATCATTTCTCACCTCAAAGATTAGTTTAGTGCTAGAATAGAACATCACTCAGTAAATATTTGTAGAGCATTAAGGAGAGGAGGAGGGAGAGGAGCAGCAGCATCAGTGGCAAAAACTTCTGCTGACCAACCAAGACCATGAACCGCTCCATCCCCACCCCATGTCCCAAAGAAAGATGAAGAGGACTCTACAGAGCCAAGGTGAAGGATGAGCCACAGGGAAGGCTGTCTGCCAATCTATTCCTCCATAGTCAGAAGCCAAGCTTTAAAAAGATCTTCAAAGAAGGAAGAGAAGGTGCCCAAAGGGAAAGCCTGGTCCTAGCAAGGATGAAATAACACTGCAGAAAACAGTGATACCCAAACAGACCAAGCAGAGGAAGCAGGGGTGCTGGAGATGCCAAGGGAAATGTCTGTATTTCTGATGACTGTATAGTCTGAAATATTCAAGTTTCATGAAAATGCTGGGTTTTTGACTTTTTAAAAGCTATGTAGTTAGCATACAGACTACTTCATTGTTTTGCAGGGAAGGAACTTGTATTACCAACAAAAACGTCCCCCAAGCTGGATTAGCATGGGGAAAACACCTGAGCTTTGAAAGACTCCTCTTGGCTCCCAGGAGGGATTACCTGATACTGACACATGTTGACCTTAGCACAAAATACCTTATGATATGGGAATACTCAAACTTATTTTTACATCCTCTAACCCCCTCAACCACCAACATGCACTTAGCTACCTTAAAACCAAAGACCTGACCCCCCTACCACTGGTGATCCCAGAAAGCAGGGCAATCCGGATATTGCAGTGTCACCACTAAGATGGTTTTCCTCAAAAGAGCAGCGGTTCCTTTTCTAAAGACTGTGGATCTTCATAATAATAGCTCTGCCATATTTATTCCATTTCCTGAAAGCTGGGGTCAGCTTGAGAAAAGATGTTCAACAACATGCTTATATTGGTCCTCATTCCAAACTTTTCCTGTTCACAGCATCTTACAATAAATTTCTGATCTTGATAGTCTGTCTATACAGAAGGCAGTTTGGAAGATCTTGTATACTATTAATGATTTCTGGCCCATCTCCTGCCTGAAATACCATAAATATTTATTAAAAGATTTTTGTTTTGTTTTTGTTTGGTTTTGGTTTTTCAAGACAGGGTTTCTCTGCAGCTCTATAGCTCACTTTGTAGATTAGGCTGCCCTTGAACTCACTGAAATCTGCCTGCCTTTGCCTCCTGGGTGCTAGGATTAAAGGCATGCACCATCACTGCATGGCTATTAAAACTTTCTTTAATAAAGTAAGTACAGTTCAACTTACGGGAAAAAAATAAGATAGAAGTGTACTTCAAGATACAAACATAGGTAGACCCTCATGACATTAAAATTTTTTCTGTACAATAAGGGAAGCAGATACAAAGCCAATAGAGGATAAATATCTAGGCCATTTAATGAACTCAAGAAACTAAAGAAAACAAATAACCCAATGAACCTGAACACAGAGAGTTCTCAAAAGAAGAGGAAGAGGAAGAGACAGACTGATGGCTAGTAAACCTTTAAGAAAGTGTTCAACATTGTGATCATCAGGGAAATGCCAGCTACTGTTATTTTGAGATCCCACCTCACTCAGTCTGAAAGGCTATCATTAAGAAAATGTGACAACAAATGCTGGTGAGGATGTTGGGGATAGAGAGTGCTTGTGCACTGCTGGTAGAAGTACATGTTGGTGTAATAACTACAGACATCAGTATGGAGATTTCTCCAAAAACTAAATATATAAAACAGCAATACAACTCCTGAACATACACCCAAAGCACTCCATATCCTCCTACAGAGACACAAGGAATTTCCATATTCCTTGCTACTTTATTCATATTAGCTAAGAAATGGAGTCAGTCTTGATGTGCACCAACTAATGAATGCATAATGAAAATATAGTGCATACACACAATGCCATTTCATTTCTTTACCTGTAAAGAAAAAGAAAATTTGAAGGAAAATAGATTAAACTGGAAAATATTACACTAAGTGAGGTAACACACACCCAGAAAAACAAACACTGCATGTTCTCTCATATTAGAGCTTGCTTTGGAATTTCAATTTTCTTTTTATGTCTAACTTGGACTGCTGGATGGAGTCAGGAAGCTATAATGAGTCTATAGCAGAGGGATTTATTGGGGGAAGGGAAGCAGAACACATGTGACATGAAGGAAGGGGTTATGCTAGGGCCAAAGGTTAAAACAAGGATGGGCTAGTGTAGGATACTCAGCTTAAAGAAAGCATTTGAGGAACCAGGCTTTGTCAAACACACAGGTAGAAGAAATAGTGAGCTAACCAAAACTAAGGAAGTCTTAAGAAGCATGATGGAAATCTATTAGTTTATAAACTAAATGTATAACATCTATAAAAAGGAGTTTGGGGGCTGGAGAGATAGCTCAGCTCTTAAGAACACTGGCTGCTATTCCAGAGGACTCAGGTTCAATTTCCAGCACCCACATGGTATCTCACAGACCATCAGTAACTGCAGTGCCTCCATGAACATTGCATACTTGTGATGCATTGACATACAAGCAGACAAAATACATACACATTGAATAAACTCAATTTAAAATGGACAGATGATAGATAGGTGGATGGACGGATAGACAGACAGACAGACAGACAGATGATAAAAATTTTAAAGAGGAATTTGAATGGAGGTTCCCTGCTTGGGTGGGCAAGGCAGAGAAGACATGAATTATTAAATGAAAATCTCAGTGCCAAGCACAGGATACCTCTCTATGAGTTATGTGTCAGAGAGCCCCATCAAAAAGTCCTCAAAACAACACAGGCTATTATTGCTATTAGGTGCCCACCTTAACTGCATATAAGACCCTATCCTAAGGCACCGCATACTTGGGTTGTGGGATATAGAAAAAGTAAGCTGAAATTGCCCTAAAAGTTTCCTCTTTGTTGGCTAGCTTTTAGAATGATAGATGGTGTCTTAGAGGAAAAAGGAAGGAAGTGAGGAGTAGGCTGATGCTGGAGGCCTGCATACCACCTGAGCCCATGGTGAAGACAGTAAGGAGTAGGCTGATATGGGAGGCCTGCATGCCACTAAGAGCCACAGTCATGTCCGGGACAGGCTGCTGCCAAGGGCCATATATAGGTCTTCAGCACTACCACAGCAGAATTCATGTGGATGTCTCTGGCCCATGTTGCCAACAAAGGCCACAAGGATGCCCAGTGCCTGGACTACCACTTGTGAACATGTAGATGAGACACAGTGATTACTGCCACCTAAGGCCATGGTGTTGTCCAGACCTGAGCTGTTGCCAGGAACCATGCCTAGGTCGTTGGCACTACAGAAGCCAGGGTCTGTGCTAACATCCATGGCCCATATTGTCACCAAAGACCACATGGAAGCCTGGGATCTAGGCTGCAACCTGTGACCTTGTTGGGGTCTGGAGGCCATGCTATAGCTGGGGCCATATAGATCTGGGGCCATATAGATCCAGCTGTGTGCCATGGTGTCATCTGAGCCCAAGCTGCTATCGAGGGCCATACCTGGGTCCATGACCCTATAGTGGCCAGGGTAGGGTGGCTCCTGTTGCCACTAAGAGCTGAATGTATGGATGCCTAGGATCAAGGCAATCACCTGAGTCCATGTTAGTGTCTGATGCAGATCTGAGTGGCCTGTGCATGTTGAAAATTATCTCTTTATTGAAAGAAACCATGAGCATAAATAACATCTAACGTTCCCAGTGCTGAACTGGGGAGGGCGGTGACTGAATTTCCCAAGAAGTAAAGGTAAGTTTTAGGTCAAAGAAGTTTAGCCAAATAGGTTTTGGGGGAAAATAGACATAACCAAAAATGTCTGTCTAGGAGACAACAAAAGAAATGAGCAAAAGTCAGTCTGCAAAGGAAACTGAGAGAAACTGATGTTAAGATGTATGTGGTAGGCTGGGATTATACCACTTCCAAAGAGAACTCACAGGATTTCGCTAAGTGCTTAAACAGCTTTAAAATTCCAGACAGTCAAGGCTGCTGTGTGCTTATCTGTTACAAAGAAACAGACCTACAGGGTACAGGCACATCCTGGTAGCAAAACAAAAAGACAACCATAATCTAAGAAGTCCTTGAGGCATTGTGTCGCTACATCCATCATTTAAATCTACAGAGCTCAGTAACCTGGGATTGAAGATTAATCAAAATGGTCCATAGGTCATTGGTCAGGTTTATTTAGTCATCAAGAAAAGCTGGCCTAATTAGCCAAGTGGATTATGAAAGATGTCTTTTCTGGAAACCCTCACCTTTCCCTCTAAGGGAACTCTAGAGACTAAACAAATCCAGGAGTAGTTACTTTTGTATTGCGCTCAGCTTGGTTCCTCAGCTCTCTGCTCAAGGGGAAAAGAAAAGTGTATGCAGGACAGGACATTCCTGATAACAGAATGGAGAACCTGAGCATCCTTTAATTCCACTCAGATTTTCTTAAATAAATCTCATTCTTATAAAAAAAAAAAAAAGGGAATGAACACATTTCATAAGTTTTAATTCTAATAGTATCGAATGGTTCATAGGGGAAAGATCAACAGCAATCCCTTTTCCTTCCCAAGCCAGTTTCCACTCTGCAGAGGAAATTGCTGTCTGGTGGACACTGGCTTGGGTTATTAAATAACATACCGTACCCTTCTTTGGCAAACTCTTTGTTTGGCTTTATCTATTGCTTTCCCTCTGAGATAGACAAGAATTAATTTCCTAACACACTGCCACACACATACAACACAATTATGTCACAATTTTCAGTTCACTATTGATAGATTTTAAACACTCAATTACAGATATACCTTTGTTTCTTGCTTGATCAACTACAGAGCACACCTCATCTCACAGGTGAACGTACTTACAAGAATAGGGAGTGCTTCCTTGTCTCTTTCTCCATCCTCCTCAGTTCTACCACCAAGAGATCTCTGCTCATGCCTTTGGAATTTTTTTTTTCCATTCTGTTCAGTGTTTACCCAATTATGTAAGTAAAGACTAAACTCATTGTTATCAATCACAACCTCTTCAGACCTTGTAATTACTCAAGTTACTGCTGGTGGTACTTTGGTGCCTCACTTTTGGAGATCATTATTCATTCTGAAATTCATGTTAACTACATATATTTTCTTTTCCCCACATATAGATGGGCATGGGTCAAATTCTCAAATGACTAAATTTCACTCAATCAAAGCAGTAGTGGTAATAAGTGATTAAGACTCTGCAGTCTTCAGCGCAAGTTCAGTTTATGTTCAAAACTGGAGGCCTTTCATGGTACAATTCTATAGCAGCAGTACTAGAAAATACAGGGAGTATCAAAAAGACTTAGGCATCTCAATCACATGAAGGGAGCAATAATAAACTACCTGCAGATGACAGGAACCACCCATCAACTTTATCCTTCTGCACTGAGTATCAGCCTCCATGCCGCAAGGGTCACCTTCACCAATATCTGGATGACCCCTGCACAAGTCACCCTGCAACCCATCTGCATCCAACCCAGAAAATAACAAGAGTTCACCTCATGCTCAAGGTCTCTGTCTGTTGGTTCAGAGAGCTGCTGAGGAAAAGTCCATGGATCTCATCAGAGCAGGCTGGACACTGATAGGATTACAAATTGTGCTGTGATGAAAATACCCTAAGTGGCTTTAAAAATGGAAAGTTCAACATGGATTGTGTAGTGGTTAAACAGGTAAAACGCTTGAGCTCTTGGGCCAGAAAAGCTGGTCACAGCAGACACTGTCACCACTGTCACAGTGGAACAACCTGAGCATGTACCCAGGCTTCTAATCTCAGACTCTTCATTTCAAAAGTGGAGTTGCTGCAGAGTAAAGACATATATAAAACACTTAGTGCAGTACATAGCGTATGTAAACCTTGCTATATGAGGCCTGTATAGGATCAAAATGCACTATATGTGTGTATAAAATTCTCAAAATTAATAAAGATAATGAAAGTGGAAGTATCGTTAGTGTCAGCAATTTGATACTAGTCAAAGAGCCCAACTTTGACTTCCCCTGCTCTTTGATGTTAGCCCTCACCAGAGCTTTCATTTTTGCACACCTGCTGAAGTCAAAGGAGTGGCTCTTCTTGCCATCAGAGCAAACAAATAGACCTGGTGGACAAAGAGAATGTGGGGACTATCTAGGGGTTATACAGTCTAACACATTCAATTCCACACTCTTTTGCGGGGTCCTGGCTTCACGTTTACCAATTACTGCCTTTCATCGTGTCCTTCTTACAGAAACTCTTAATTTAAAGGTGCATTTCAAATAACCGTATGTTTGGACCAAGATAAAAATGCTAAAAACAGATGTGCTATCTCCCAGCAAGGTTGGAGAAATCCTAAGGAAAGTGGATTCAGCACCACCCGGATTGGGACTAGAACACATAAAACAGTAGCTACTATTAACAAGCCCAAAGGAAGAAAGCATATTTGATTTTAGTGCCCTGTTAGACATATTTGGGGCAAAGGAAAGTATTTCTGTGGAAAGTTTCAGACATTACAAATGAGATAAAGCCAAATGAGAAGAAAACAGACGTGCAGCTCATGGACGTGCTCGCCATATGTGAAGTATCAAATAAATAGCTATTCTAATCTCAAATGCTAATCTCTCCTTTCAGCCTTCCTCATTTTATGGGACCAAATATTTCAAGCGTCATCTGGATTCTATTAGAATCTCAAAGACAACATGATATCTAGGAAAGCGTTTATATGTTAAAAAAAAATCATTTAAAATCAGCCAGTGGTATAAACTCATGTACAGACTCCATTACCCCCAGATTTCATATAATTATATTGCTTTTTCTCTAGTTCTAAAATGATAATTTTCTCCTTTGGCACCGAGTTCTTTTGGCTCCACGTTTGATGCCAATGTAGTCTCACTGTGAAAACAAATTAGAAGTAGGTGGTCTGGCTAGTCTTCACAATGCTACATTTTAATCAGGCAGAGCAGTGGCAGGAGGGAGGGCTGTGGAAATGCTGGCGGATCTTCAAACAACAGTGCACACTGTCCACTCTACTCACAGTGAAAACGCTCTTCGGGAGATTTCGATAGCAGTTCCCCTCCTACTTGGAGTCTACATTTGTAATGTTTATATAAGTGGGGGTTATAAATCTTCCTCCAATAGACCCCAAGGTTTCTAAAGCTGACTTCTTGTTATAAACTGCCTGTTTCCGTTTTGCCTGCCTAAGCAGGGCAGGCAAAACCCGTTCACCAGAGACTGGAACTAATTTAATGTGCTCCAGGTTTAAGCCCCTGGCCTGTGTGCCTTTATAGGGAGATTTTACACAGTGGATTAGAGCTGACTTTAACAATGATTCATATGATAAGTGGCTTTTGATTTGTTTTTTAATGTCAGAAAATATGCATTTGCAAAGGACGTGTCATCAAAGTAATTTTGTTAAAGCAATACCATTTTTTTTTTAAAAAAAAAAAAGGAAAACAAAGAATTCACCTTTTCATCAAAATAAAAGTCTAAATGCTATTCATGCAGGCTGCAGGTTCATGCACATGAATTTAAAGGCTCTACTATGCAAAATAAGACAAAGTTCTTTATAGACAGTTAAGCCTGGATGAGCTCCAAGACGTGATTGGTTAACTGATACACTTTACCACAAGGTTTGCTCCTATTATTAAAAACACTAAAGCCACCATGAAAATGGACAAAAGCCCTGTTCTTTCCAGCCTCAAAGATGTCCTGTGTGTTTTTTTTCCAAAGATGCAACATTCCTTGAAACAAGCACTAATTGAAACAAAAACACATTCACAAAACCTCCAGTATCATCCCTTGGGGAAAGAATGTTTTATCTGTTTAACTCAGCAACAGGCCTGACTTAAGAAAGGAAACTGGAACACAAGGGCCTGGATTATACTATTGTTCTGAGTTTCTGTACTTAGGAAGCCTAGACAACTCTCCAGAATGTGCTTTTAAAATATCAGATGTAATAAGATAGACTTGTCCCCCAAGCTGTTGGTTTCTTTTTTCTTTCCTCCCCCACCCCCCTTTTGGGTTCCTTTCAAAGGGCAGGGCCAAATCTCACAGTAGGGGGCAGTGTTGCACCATCTTGCTCTCACTTGAAAAGATTCAAGGCCAGACCAAAGAGGTGGGGAAAAAGGCCATTATTCTTCATTAAAGCTTAACCACCCTAGCATAATTACCCTAATTTATTACAAAATTTCAGAGTTCTCCCTTGCACCCCAACCTGCCTTTTCACCACCTACATACCATATTAAGATGTGTTAAGTGATACAAAAACAAATGCTTTAATAACAAAAAAATCTACCCAAATACCCGAGACATGGCTGATTGCTGTTCAACAGTTGAAGGAGAACTATTTGTTGAATGTCATGTTACAAAAGCATGAAGACTTCTCCAATTGCAAATATCCAGATGTTCTTTATTGTAAATATAATATCACATTGGGAGATGGTTTTTAAAATGAATGAATATTTCATCTTGGTCTAAAATGAAATGCAGAGATGGTTTATAAAACAAAAGTCAATGTGACCCATGTTAATTAGATGTTAATTTTTAAAATATGGGGTAAGAAAATATTTACAAGTACAAAAACGTCTTCATATCTTCCAGAAATAAACTTTTTCTTTCCATCTGCCTGGTGGGATGGCTCTTGGCTGGCCTGCTAGAAAGTATGGAAACTGGCACTTTGTACTGCATGTTTGTTTCCCAATACTTACACTGCTTTGGAGTTTTGAGTGGGAAGGAGGAGGGGCAAAGCCTTTCTCATATCACAAGAATAAAATTTGTATATATGTCACAGTAATTTTATTTACCTTACATAGTGGTACTCCACGTAAGTATATCTCAGTACAATACTACAAACTTGAATGAAACTTTTATTTAAATTTGAAAACCTAAAGGGTAATAAATAAGACAACAATTCATTATTTTACTTAAAAAAAAAAAACTAAAGGGGCTGGAAAGATGGCTCAGTAGTTAAGAGTACTTACTGCTCTTATAGAGGGCCCAAGTTCACTTCTCTGCATCCACATCAGACATCCCACAACCACCTATAACTCTAGTTTCAGGGACAGGTCTGATACCCTTGTCTGGACTTTTCAGGCATGTGATACACATAAATTCATATATACTACACACACACATAGACAGAAAGTTGTGTGTATTTATTCATTCATATATTTATTTATTTTTACATACCAGTCAAAATCCCCCCTCCTTCCTCTCTTCCCAGTTCATCCCCTTTCCTTCCTCCCCACCCCATCCACTCCTCCTTGACTATGTGACATAGAAATATTTTTTTAAATAAAATATAACCAAACCTCCCATCACCTTAGTAAGTGATTACTTATCTTTACCGTCAGTTTCAAGATTTTTTTCCACTTGTATTAAGAAATGAGGTTGAATTTAAAATAAAAATTATTTTATAATTTTGTAATTTTACTTGGGAAAAACATTAAAGCCATGGCTTTAGAGACATGTAAGCTAATGTTTTAAAATGTATAGAGATTCTAAGAATACAAAGATATTGTTGAAACATCTTAAGCCAGCAAGAATCCATAGGATCATATTTAAATGCTATAAATGTTAAGTTTTAGTTGTTGTCATGTTGTGGTCCCTTCTATCTTGAGGACTCTTTGGTTTATATTTTCCAGGGGTGTGTGTGGATGTACCATATTTGCTTAGTGTTTCTATGAGAAACCTTCCTCCATACTTTCCATACTTTTTCACCAAAGTTTTTGCAGTTGGGATAGGCTCTTTTTCAAAACTTAACAGAAACACTGGCCCTAT